>NC_060121.1:597453907-598058574 GCF_021461395.2 Schistocerca americana
GTGAACGAGGCACGTGACACGACAGCGCCAACCAGCACTAGGGGAAATAGCGCACTGAAGCAGGGCAGCGCGCACGAAAAATACTCGCCTGAACGGTTAAGTTACCTCTGGCGGTCGCTTTCGCCGTAGTTCTGAACAGAAACTGTGGTGGTTTTGACAGTAGTCTTGAGGGGCTGTTTGGGTCTACATCGTCCCGACACACAGAACAGCAGTGTGTTGCGGAGCCGCAGGTACTGCGCAGAGAGCTGATTCATTCCGTACATTTTGTTGGAATGCAAACTTCATACAGTGAAATTTGTTAAATCTAATAACCATATGTGTTAACACGGGAATGATCAGGATTTCGTAACTGGACAGAGTGAGAAACCCTGGTGATTCGACGCTTCCACGGTTTAAAGCCTCACCTACTTGAAGTAGCAGGATTCAACTCAGGGCCAATATCAGCGGTTCACGCCGCTTTTGTAGGGTTATTTTTCTTAATTTTCTTTCACTTAATCCTTCTGTTTTAAAGACCACGTGGGCTGGACTGTGGATTTTGGGTCCAACTTAGACGAACTGCTAGTTAGGTGGATTTATACTTTATACCGCTGCGTTTCTAATACTCCATTGCGGATCTGTGCCACAAGAAATTCTGATTGAGTTGGTTCTCGTGGCTATAACCACGCAAGTCTTGTTTAACTTGCATATAATAAACATACGACTATTTGCTAGTCTCGTTTACAACATGCTTCACATAGTTTCGAACAGTTCTCTGTTTTCGTGGTTATATTCCAATCTCTCCCTGATGCTCATCCACGTGGGTTAAATATCGACCATCGCAGCTAAGTACACTAAAACCCAAGAACCCATCACAACACTACACGAAATGCCTATTATACACTATATGATCAAAAGTATGCGGATACCTGGCTGAAAATGGCTTACAAGTTCGTGGCGACCTACATCGGTAATGCTTGAATTCAGTATGGTGTTGGCCCACCCATAGCCTTGATGACAGCTTCCACTCTCGCAGGAATACGTTCAATCAGGTGCTGGAAGGTTTCTGGGGAATGGCAGCCCCTTCTTCACGGTGTGCTGCACTGAGGAGAGGTATCGATGTCGGTCGGTGAGGCCTGGCACGAAGTCGGAGTTCCAAAACATCCCACAGGTGGTCTGTAGGATTCAGGTCAGGATTCTGTACAGGCCAGTCCATTACAGGGATGTTTTTGTCGTGTAACCACTCCGCCATTGGCCGTGCATTATGAAGAGGTGCTCGATCGTGTTGAAAGATGCAATCGCCATCCCCGAATTGCTCTTCAAGAGTGGGAAGCAATAAGGTGCTTAAAACATCAGTGTAGGCCTGTGCTGTGATAGTGCCACGCAAACCAACAAGAGGTGCAAGTCCCCTCAATGAAAAACAATACCACACTATAACACCACCGCCTCTGAATTTTACTGTTGGCACTACACACGCTGGCAGATGACGTTCACAGGGCATTCACCATACCCACACCCTGCCATCGGATCGCCACATTGTGTACCGTTATTCATGACCAACAAGAGGTGCAAGTCCCCTCAATGAAAAACAATACCACACTATAACACCACCGCCTCTGAATTTTACTGTTGGCACTACACACGCTGGCAGATGACGTTCACAGGGCATTCACCATACCCACACCCTACCATCGGATCGCCACATTGTGTACCGTGATTCATGACTTCACACAAAATTTTTCCACTGTTCAATCGTCCAATGTTTAAGCCCCTTACACCAAGCGAGGCATCGTTTGGCATTTACTGGCGTGATGTGTGGCTTATGAGCAGCCGCTCGACCATGAAATCCAAGTTTTCTCACCTCCCGCCTAACTGTCATAGTACTTGCAGTTGATACTGATGCAGTATGGAATTCCTGTGTGATGGTCTGGATAGATGTCTACCTATTACACATTACGACTCTCTTCAACTGTCGGCGGTCTCTGTCAGTCAACAGACGAGGTCGGCCTGTACACTTTTGTGCTCTACGTGTCCCTTCACGTTTCCACTTCACTATCACATCGCAAACAGAGGACCTAAGGATGTTTAGGAGTGTGGAAATCTGGCGTACAGACGTATGACACAAGTGACACCCAATCACCTGACGAAGTTAGAATTCCGTGAGTTCCGCGGAGAGCCTCATTCTGCTCTCTCACGATGTCTAACGACTTCTGAGGTCGCTGGTGTGGAATACCTAGCAGTAGGTGGCAGCACAATGCACCTAATACGAAAAACGTATGTTTTTGGGGTGATCGGAGACTTTTGATAACATAGCGTAGCTGCTAGCTTAAGTAACGTACTACTTTCAACTGCAAATGTAAGTACTGATCTTTCAAAGATGAAGAGTGTATTCTTTCTTCCTAAACACCAAGGAAAGGTTAAAGGTTACAATACGAAGATTCCAGTCGGCCCACAGTGCACGAACCAGGCATATACGAGTAGTTACAGAATGGAACACGTGTAGCTCCAACAACACTGCACTTAGCACCTATTTCAGATCTATACTGGGCATCTTGGCATCTTGGGTTTTTAGGAGCATGAGAAAGAACACCATGGAAGATTTGAAATAGTGTAGAGTTCTGCAATTAGCGAGATGGTGTCGTGTGATGGTACCGTGGGCCCAACATAGTCTCGTGTTGAGATTGGTCGTTTGACTTCTCCATCAGTAGGCAGTCGTCACATCACCACATCGCCGTATGTGACCTTACTCCGAAAAATCGACGACAGTGCAGTTCTGTAAGACGCCACGTGGACCCAAGCATTTCAGTCAAATGCAAGCAATGCCACCTAGAGTCTCAGTAAGTTTTAACTCTGTAGATAAGTTATTCGTTTTGTCATAAGCTAGATACCAAAACGAACTACTAGTACATTCACTAACATTAGCTGTAGGCACAATTTAAATTAGGCAGGAACCGATTCAGGATGGAAACAAAGATTCCAGAATTTCAGAGGCCAAGGCAGACCTTTGGGTTGGTTGTAAATCTATTATAACGCTTGTAAGTAGGAATCAGCCGGCAGAGTGCACAGCTAGATGTAACTCCAAGTGAGTCTTCTGCATTAGCTATGATAGGATACTTCTTCCTCTACCCTCGACTATATTTTGTCACCTACCTTTAAATTGTTTTTTATATAGTTTAAAAATTAGTTTCTAACCAAAAATGATTATTTCCGCTTTCTAGAAAAGCACAATTATATATTTGTGTTTTGCTCAAACATGTTTTGACAGTTGTGGCAGTCTCATTGGCTGTTCATTGATTTTGTTTGTAAGGAACTTTCTCCTTAGGAAATTCCTTTTGAGAAAATTAATAAACGTCCACTAAGGATGCCACAAATATGGGGAACATGTTTGGGTAGTATAACAATATTTTGCTTTTTTGTTTGAAGATCGATCCTTTGAATGGTTTTTTATGCAAGCAAAGGTAACGGGTATATTTAAAAATCCGAAATGTTTATTATGTCAGTAGTCAAATAAATGTACATTCAATCTACAGCAACAAAAACGTTCTAATCTTGTACGCATAGTTACATGTGGTTGACAGTGAGTGACATTTTCAATGCTCGTTGCTTGTACTGCTCATTGAACGGATGGCACCAGGTTTAATTCCATCTCCAGTGCAGGAATGATGGATCTCACTTACATGTGAGTGAAGTAGTTTCCATCTGTGTTGTGTTCTTCCCACTAGTCAAACTGTGCGGAAAACGGGAGGAAAACTTTCGTTTACCCAAATTTTTCCGAACAAACGCTTCAACACTGCCCTTGCTGATTCCCACATTATTTTATATCAATCTCAGACACAGTCACCGATTCAGTGCCGGTACAGCTCGCGCAGAATACGGCGGCCGATGCAGAGTGACAAGTCTTCGTCCTAAGTGCTGGGCTGCAGTAGTTAATACGTTTATTCAGAAGGTGAGGCCGACAAGCGTTTGCCACCTTTCGGCCGGTTGGCGGTGTCAGAATCGATGCATACCCTCTACAATCTTTCTCAAACGATTTTACACAGAAACTATTCGGTAAAAAATTCATTTTTGCTTCACTTCTAGCAGGTTCATTATGATATGCCCATCATTTCGTTAATGGTTGTAGTTATTGTGAAACGTGGAAGTAAGACACTGGGCGAAATTCGAAAAAGTTTATAATGAAAAATAGGGGTCTCTATGATTTTGCGTCTGGTGCATATTACCTAATACGTTTGCCACGTATGAAATTTAACTAATATATTTAATTTTTCTTTAGACTTGGTTCAAGGTCTCTATCTGTTATGAGCCACGAGAAAATTGATCTGATGTAGCGCACTCATTTGCGATCGCACCGCGCCAGCGATTAAGCCAGACTGAAATATTCACAACACACCTCATATTTCATAAACCGTTTGAGATATCGAAATGAGATTTTTACAATTGATAGCACTCAGAGATGAGAGTATTTTGCCTTATAGTTGTTACGCAAAACTTCATTATCTACCGCGTTATTCCACTAACTATAGACTTTTCCGAGGAAAAAATGTAATGTTTAAGGGCCATCGATAGCTGGTGAAACGAGAAATGTTATGGGTTTTGGAACAACGTAAGTGAAGTCATTACACGCTTGTTTTGTACCGATGATCTGCTTTTTCGCAAGACACTGACCTTATTTTTTCTCAGTCTCCCACTTAATAAACTTAATAACCACTGTTACAGAATTTTTGTGCAACTGCGTCTGCACAACATGTTAGTGAGATGAGAATGGGTAAATTCCGCTGAATTTTGGAAAAAGAGACAAATTTTAACATGGCAACAAGGGAAATGTGTATGTTTTACTCAAAATTTCCCACTCATGACTCTTCTCTGAAAGTTACAGATGGTTAACAACCAGGAAAAAATAAATCTCCGCATTTTCGGCGGAATTATTTTTGATACTAACCAAAGAAGAGATGACATCTTTTTTAATCATCACCATCCACGTTTGGGCGTGCAGGGGCTCCACTTAATATTTACCAAAAATGTGAGTGTAGGCTTCAGTTTAGAACGGCACTTCCCCTCCAGCACTCGGCATTTCCCCTACGGCGCTCTGAGCGACCCCACTGTCGGTCTCCCCATGCTTCCCCATACGACTGCGCATCTAACGGCCACGGCATTTTGCGCGCAGTCTATCTGTCCCACTTTCGCGATATTGTCTGTTGTGCACCTATTGACAGAAAACCCGAAAGAGAAGCACCAGCCCATGTTTCATTTTGGTCCTGGAAGTATTTCAACCAGTCGTAACTCATTTTCTATTCACAGCTTCACGCTTGAATAACATCACTTGTAATTTCATCGTCAATTTTCGCTAATTATAAGCAAACAAAATTTGTACATGTTACTCCTGTGCAAGAAGATATGCGTCTTCACGCTAACTACGTTTCGCTCGCCGCAGATAAATCTAATTCAACATGGTAATTCGATGCTCTGTGGCGTTTCTCAGCACACATATTCTTGACTGTTACCACACACACACACACACACACACACGCACCTGAGAATAATGTAAATATCTCCGCTCTTGAATGCTAAGACCATGATGTTATAAACGATTTAATTTTTCAAAATCAAATGTGTGTGAGATCTTATGGGATGTCATCAGTCCCTAAGCTTACACGCTACTTAACCTAAATTATCCTAAGGACGAACACACACACCCATGCCCGAGGGAGGACTCGAACCTCCGCCGGGACGAGCCATACAGTCCATGACTGCAGCGCCCTAGGCTAATCCCGCGCGGCTTTTGCATTTTATTCTTTGGTGCAAAGAGCAGCACTAAGTTTGCGCATACAGTCCTGAACGTGATGCTTCTAAGATCATTTCTCATTTTTCTTCAGTACGAAAAATTTATAACGAACGATTGCGCCGACCATTTCACCATCTTGTGATGACGAGATGTTAACACTTGATACAAGTTTGTGGCAGAAGCGCTATGCATCTTGTTTCGTTGCAACTAAGTCCCAAACACATGTTTCTCACTTGCCAAGTCATATACATGGCACCGTATTAATTTCATACTGCGCTTGCCAGCCGTTCTGGCCTAGCGGTTCTAGGCGCTTCAGCCCGAAGCCGCGCTGCTGCCACAGTCGCAGGTTCGAATCCTGCCTCGGGCATGGATATGTGCGATGTCTTTAGGTTAGTTAGGTCTAGGGGACTGATGACCTCAGATGTTAAGTCCCATAGTGCTCAGAGCCATTTGAACCATTTTGATATTGCTCTTGTCTCATCTACGAATAGATGACCTTTGAATCGTCATGTTTGTGGGAGACACACATTTAGAAAAACAGTAGACTTAGAAAAGAACGACTCGCTTCAATTTAGGTAAAACAGGAGCGTGGTTCTTCACATCGTCGGTGGTCGTGCTGTGCCATCGACTTGAGAGTGCAGCGAGATACTGCAGGTGCAAGCACAGTCCTCGGCCTCAGGGTTATTGCCTATTGGCTGCCCTGATTGGCTGGCAGGCTTACGAGCTCTGGCGCCGCCATCAATCTCCGCGGCAGCCCTTATCGTGCAACCCCCGCGGGTTGACGTCCACCCTTCATTTGTTAGTGTCCTCTTTTGTCCCTCCTTGTCGGCTCCCTCGTGCTAATCAATAAAACCCACAAAAACTGTGGCGCTGCATTTGGTCGATCAATCATGCCACGCCCTGCGACACGGAATTTTGACTGTGCTTCATGTCTGAATAGGATGAACGTTGATTACATAAATAAATTAGGAAGGTACTCTGGCTTGGAAACAATAGCCAGATACTCAAAGTTCGTAATTTAAAAAAATACAAAAACCATATGTGCTACAGACGAGTGAGGCAAAATGAAACTTTCTGAGTCCTCAGTAAATGTGTATCCCTTTCGGAACTGGCAGTATCTTTGAACCAGATCAGTAGGGCACCAAAAGGAAGGGAGATTAAGGTTAAGGTTCTGTCGACTGTGAGGTCATTTCAGACGGTGTTCAAGTTCGGGATTCATCTTAATCGATGTAGGGAAATCGCGGAAACTTAACTCTGCATCCATGGACGGGAATTCGGACCTCTCGAATGCGAGTCAGCCGGCCGAAGTGGCCGTGCGGTTAAGGGCGCTGCAGTCTGGAACCGCAAGACCGCTACGGTCGCAGGTTCGAATCCTGCCTCGGGCATGGATGTTTGTGATGTCCTTAAGTTAGTTAGATTTAACTAGTTCTAAGTTCTAGGGGACTAATGACCTCAGCAGTTGAGTCCCATAGTGCTCAGAGCCATGTGAACCATGTGTGAATGCGAGTCAGCGTCTTATTACTACGCCACTTCTCTTGATCAAGGATAGATCTATAGTAAACGAACAATGAAAGAGAGTGAATGATAATTCATATTCTAATAATACTGCCTCTACCAAGTTTGATGCTGGCCTATAATGGACAGACGAAGCTAAAGTTTTATCATGCTTCCAAAGACCTAGCGCCTAGTGTTAACTGAAATGAAATATCTTGCAACTGGTACGACTATCTCAGAGGAAGTATTATCCGATAAAGATGGGATAACAGGTTTGTTAAATCTAGAGAAATACTGATCAGCATCTCTAGATGAAAAATGAGATTTCTAGCATTTTACAAAAAGTCACCTTCCAAAGCACGACAAGGACTCAGTTGAATTCACATACGTCTGCATGTGTTCCTTTCATGCCAGAAACGTTACGTTAAGTCGTTTTCCGAGAGACTGTGGAGCGCAAAGAACTGGAACCAATCTGACTGATTCTGATGGAACATGTTGCACAGTGCAGGCACAGCTAACGGTCGAAAAAATGTACCACGAGAAATATTTCGGCGGGCAGATTCGCTTCTTTGCGCCGAGGACAATACAACACGTTTGTTGATCGCCTCTCTTTGGAGACTGAAATGTCCCGTCATGGAATGGAAATCAACACTGGAGTTGTCGATAGATTCTCGCCTTACTTTGTTCGTAGACGCCAGCGGACAGCCGCACCCAGATTGATGCTGCGCTTGTTATCTTCGACGGGTTCCCCACTGTCGGCTACGGAGCAAAATACGAGATTATAGACTGTTGAAGACACTCTAAGAAACAGAAATAACCGCAGAATTCTCTTCGGGAAGAAACTGTCAAATGTGATGGTCGCATGGAGCGTGCGTCAAAGGCTTTATAAATGAGGTGGCAGTTATGAGCTCTGTGAAGCTATTTGCGAAAGAAGCAGTTGTATGCGTATAGAGAAGTCTCAATGATAAGACACTTGTAGCGAAATGTAGGAAGATCTGCAAAGGATTCACATTCTTGCTCCACAGACATGGAGTTGACCCTAAACATTGACAAATACAATGCGAGACGCGTAAATGAGAGGAAAAAGTTAGAATCCTTTATTTAGCTGGCAGTATTGGCGCTCGCTGTATTGCTGTAGTTTGAGTAACGAAGATTTTTGTGAGGTAAGTGATTCATGAAGGGAATAGGTTATTGTTAGTCAGGGCTATTCTTTTGTAGGGATTATTAAAAGTCAGATTGCATTGCACTAAAATATTGTGTGTCAGTTTAGAAATGATCAGAACAAGTAGAGAGAAAACAGTCTCAGTACATTCAGTTTCATTCTGCAGTTTGAAATCAAGTAACGTAGAAGTTTTACCAGCACAGTCATTCTTTTCATTCAAAGGGGAAGTTTCATTTGTCGACCCTTAGCCGAGGGTACCTCACTGGAAGCTTCTGATTTTTTCTTGTAGTTTGACTGATTAGTGTAGTTATTGTTTATTGCTAGCGCGTAACTGTAGAGAGAATTTCCTTTGTAGTTGTAGTTTTTCATTGTTGTATTGTAAAACAGTTTTGGCATGTACGTAGATTTGCACCAAGTATTTCGCAGCCGTGCTTGCAATTAATTAAATGGTTCAAATGGCTCTGAGCACTATGGGACTTAACATCTATGGTCATCAGTCCCCTAGAACTTAAAACTACTTAAACCTAACTAACCTAAGAACAGCACACAACACCCAGTCATCACGAGGTAGATAAAATCCCTAACCCCGCCGGGAATCGAACCCGGGAACCCGGGCGTGGGAAGCGAGAACGCTACCGTACGACCACGAACTGCGGACTGCAATTAATTAGATATTATTTTCAGTGTCATTTTAATGTGTTTTCTTATTTTTGCTCTTCAAATTGTGCTTTTCTATGTTATGTGTGAAATACGTGATAATTATGGAGTGTGAAAAACGTTACACTAGGCTCCAAAGTAAATCGAGAAATGATACTGACGACGAGCTTAGCTTATCAGCACCACCGTATAATGAATTAACAGACATTCAAAGTAGTAATTTGGTAATTGTGCATAGGGAAATGGACCAGGCAATAAATAATGGTGCAGACAGTGAAACAATTAGTGAAGAGGGAAGTATTGTCGATCGATCGGTCAGCAACAGCTCGCCCCAGGAATGCGCAATGACAGAACAAAATCTTGCAACTACCGTAGATTCAGGTTTTGCGTCCTTACCCCTTTCTCAATTAAGTCAAGACTCACTCTCTGCTTTTCAAAATGCGAATGTTGCGGGTGCAAATGCACTGCCGAAAAGCACAGAGGAACATGTGGCAGACACTAATACCTTGTTATTGCAATTCATGCAACGAATGGAACAAAATCAGAAACAAATTAAAGAAACCATTGAACAAACACGTGAAGGTTTAGCTACTGAATTACATGACATCGAATCGAAATGTCAAAAAGTCTGTAATGACGTAACAACACAAATTTGTGAGCATTTTCGGCTTATTTTTTTCTCGTCAAGAAAATGCATTACAGAATCACGAAGCAGCCATAAAAGAACTGCAAACAATTGTTCATGAAAATCACGACACCTTGCAGGCTAAATCTGACTCAGTTACGTCTAACGATACTATTACGCAACTTGTACAAAATCAAGGAAACTTAAACGACACAGTAAAGACGATTTCGGCACAAATGCACACTCTGGAGCTTGGTTCAGAAAAACACACGGAGGAAATCAGTTCATTATCGGAGAAAGTAGCCGAACTTTTGGATCAGTTCACTAACTTACCCACAAAGGTAGATGATGATCTGAATGACGCAAGACCGGTAGCCTGCACTGACACAGAAGAGTATGAACAAATTAAGAAATATAAACAAAATCAGAATCAAATTAATACACAGTGCAAAAGAGAAATACGGGAAGCACAAGATCAGTTGGCTCACGTAATACAGAACTACATATTTCAGAGGGTACTTGCGCTCCGACACGGTAAGAGGATTCAGAAATAAGGAAAAGTCACAAAGTAATAACACAGGGTATTTCGGAGAATTTGAAAGGAACTGGCAAGGTGCACCGAATCTTGGAATGGAACAGCCGACACGACGTAACAATGACCGATTTGCGAGTCGGCGTCATGATGGTTTTGACTATAAGCTCTTCATTATAGCACGACGTAAATTCAAAACATTCAAGAATTCTGGCAACGACATTCATTCACAGGCGTGGTTTCATCGATTCTCTCATTGTTTTCCTCCCACCTGGTCATTAGAGCACAGATTGGAATTTGTGTGTGGCTACTTAGAGAAAGAACCAGCTGTAAGAATGCGATTGATCATTCGAGACTGTCATAGTGAAGGAGACTTTTATCATGCCTTCCTTTTTGCATATTGGTCTCAGGCTACTCGAGATCGAATAAAACACAGCATCATAATGATGAAACATTTCGAAGAATTTGAGTTTTCCAGCCCTGTAAAATATTTCGAAGATATGTTGCACAAAAATCAGTATTTGTCAAACCTATACAACCCATTTGAACTCATCCGTATGTGCTTAATTAAATTACCTGAACATTTGAGACGTGTTATTTTGGCAGGACGTTGTAAAGATGACGTTGAGGCTTTTCAGGGACTTTTACAAGAATTTTGACGCAGTCAGTCGCAGGATGTGTAAACAGGAAAACAACCATTACAGGTCACATCCGTCACAATTCCGTGACGACAGAAACAATAACAGGACACGACAAGACTACTATTATAACGCAGATCGTGACCAAAACAGACACCACCCATATGAAAACCGTTGGCAGAGTAACAATAGTTACAGGGAAAGATCACCTCTCCATGGTAATGATTATTACAGGGATAATCGTAGAAACGGACAATATGGGAACCAGAATAATTATTGTCAAAGGAGACAGAATAACTTCAGATGCATGCAACGGTCCACCGCGCAGTTACGATTCCGGGAGAAATTTTCCACCACGTGACCGACAAGAAAGAAACTATGGAAACCACCGACAAGACGAGAGACTATATAATCTTAACAACAGACCAGAATTTAATCAGACTGACGTGATCCAAGTAGGGTAGGGCCCTCTCGCCAACTCGAAATTGTAGAAGTTAGATCTCCAAATCCCAATAACGACACGTGACAACAAAGATACAGTAGACAAGGTCTCGAACTGCAGGCAGTCACATGCGCCGTCTGGCCCTGAGAAAAGCAACAGAGAAACTAACCTTGAGAAAATTTCAGTATTCTTTACCAACGTGTACAGCGTTATAATTGCTTTGAAGTTGAAACTCTGTGTACTAAGAAAAGTAAAGGACTACACCACATTTCACATGTAAAACCATTTACTGAGAGATAATTTACTTTCTGACAGTTTTTGCCACAAAATTTTTCACTTCACGTTACTATTACGCGTTGTCATACATAAAAACTGTTAACATGCAACAATGTTCTTAAGTCAACTATCCAGTCAAGAACCTGGAGAACTTATTTAGACAGTATATTGTAAGTGCATTTTCATAGGGAACTGATGACACATTTTTAGTGTGTGTACATTTTGTTTGTTGGTTGCAGGATTACGTAATGACTATAATGCTTACATACTTGGAACATATACTGCTAATGAGATTTTATTGAAACATTTTGGTTTACTTAAAAGGACATTTTGTATTTAAATTACTTTAAGAGGGATTATAGAAGACATAGTATTTGGTTTGTTGGCAGCTACAGGATTATATTATGATGCTACTAATGAGTGACACAATTTAATTATTGCTTTTGCGCTGTAGCTGTTTTATATCTGCACAGTTTTTCTACATTCTTCTGGAAAGTAAAATACGTTTTAGTAGTAATCTTTGTGGCATAGCTACAATGAGACAGCCTTTTTCACAACACAACAATACATTATATTACAGTACATTCATTGCCACGGTAATGTACTTAATAACTACGGCATCTATACGTATAGCATTTAACTTTTGTTTATGACAAGGTAAGTACATTGACTTCTACAGAACTTTGCTTATGGACGACGATAACCATGACACTTGACACATTTTTACTGTTAAGTGATGACATAAATTATCTTACAGCAAGACGTGCAGTTTAGCACTACAGGACACGCATTTGAGTGAGCAATTTTTGTACGTGGAACATTTTTAGAAAGAGATTACAATGATACAGTGAAGGTTTTTAGTGATATATTTCATCATCTGAGGGCATAATTGCATTAACCCTCAGGGGAGTACATGCTTACTTTGTGTACCATGTGTGTGGCAAGCGCAAGGAGCCCAAGCTAATATGGTATTTGCTTATACGACTTTACAATATTTCTATTACACAGCTATCTGGTCATTTTAATGAGAGAAACGAACGTTTACTACATCAGTGACACATGCCTACGTAATTACACAGTTTGATTACTTCACACTTATGACATTGTACGTTGTCTGCATATTGGGAACTTTTCACATTAACTTTTGGAACCATTGCGATACTTTGAGAGATGTGAAAGATCTATTTGGTAAGGGATCATGATTTTTGAAGTACGTTCAAGGTAGATGACGCTACTGAAACTACCAAGAGAGCATTTTTTTAAAGGTTTTGAGATTATTGGAGGAAGCTACGACAATTTTGAGATTTGACTGATGTTCTATGATGATATTATTACGACGACGATGTGTATTATGATGTTGAGATATGTTTATGATCAATAACATGATGCTATATGAGGAGTATGATTACGTGTTTATATGTATATGAATAATGAGTAGGGGTTGGGGACTCTGGTTTGTGAAACAGGATGTTGGAAACCAAGAATCTTACTTTAAGAGTTATGAAATGTGTTTACATGCGTGAATGTGAGTACCACAATGCCAACAGAAATTT
This sequence comes from Schistocerca americana, assembly GCF_021461395.2. NCBI lineage: Eukaryota > Metazoa > Arthropoda > Insecta > Orthoptera > Acrididae > Schistocerca > Schistocerca americana. The sequence goes on from NC_060121.1 coordinate 597,467,045, forward strand.
TTTGGAGACTGTTAGAGATTTTGTTTCTACACACTTCTAACGTAAACTTTTCGACCTGTGAAATTTTTATTGGTATCAAACTTTCACTGCAGCGGAAACTGCTGTCGTTAATACTTTGGTAAAGAAGGTAAGTGACCTTGATGTGGTGCACTGTGGGTGCCAAGCTGCGCAACAGTCGTCTGGAAAAGAAACCATTTGTGTGTGCCTTTAAGTGGCACAGGTGTAGAAAAAAGAAGCCGTTAACCTTGCTATTGACATTTCTTTCTAGAAAGTGTTTCAAATATGAGACACTCATACTTGAAAACATATGAGTACACTTTGAAGCTCATACTTTCTGATATTTACTGAAATGCCTATGAAATGATGAGAAATATTTTATTTCTACACACCTGATTATGACCACTGTCTTTCTAGTTGAGAGGTTTTTTACTGCGTTATGAAATGCCATATGGTTAGTGAATGACATCTTTATGCTTTGCCTTGTATATATTTATCTATTTTGTTTGATATCTAATCTCTAGCTGTGCTGCAGCATTGGTTAAAATAAAATTTAATAGTTGTACAAATGTAAATATTTTCTGACCACAGATACATTAAATAATAATTTTATGATCTACTTTCTTAAAAGAAGGAGCACTAGGAAACAAAAGAAGTACAGGAAGGAGAACTGATACAGACATTAGGATGTAAGTAGACATTTCCCTTCACAGGAATTGCATACATAATATTTTTCAACGATTTGGTAACATGTTTGGTAGAGTAAGTTATTGTGATGCTTCACTCTAGTGTTAACATGTGACATAGGCATTAAGGTGTAAATAGACATTTCCTTTATCTGCATTGCTATCTTTACTGTAATATTTTTTCTGCTTGAGCTTTGTCATGTTTAGGTATAGTTTATTGCTTTTGCTGCCACTGTTTGTCATATATTGTCCTACTGAATTTCACTTTGTATTACTCTGCTAAGCGAGTTTTACTGCTAATTTATTTTTCTTGATACTGCACATTGGCTCATTTTAGTTGTAATGTTGCATTTGCTTTGCTAATTTATATTTATTGCTGCTTGCTTTGTCACTTTGCATTTTTTTTCTCGTTCTTGTTTGAGTTAATGTTCATGTTGCTGCGTTGCCTCATCCCTTAGTTTATGTATCTGAGCTCAGTAGATTTAAGTTAGCTTAAGAAGGGGGATACTATATAAGAAACTAACTATGAGGAATAGGGAAAGAATGCATTGAGAAGTTATATGAAATAGATCTGGGCCAAAATGAGTATTGTACAATGAGAAATAGTTATTTTGAAAGAGGATATGAATAGACAAGTAGGGTTTAGGGACAACAGGGTTAGGTAGGATTTTCTTGAAAACAAATAAGGAGGTAAAGAATATGTGAAAATACTAATTCAGAAAGCATGTTTAGATAGGACCTTTTGGGAGTAATGATGAATCAAGGGATATCTCCGAGAAGTAAAGAAAGTTTTGTTTAAAAATGAAATACGATAAATACTGCAGTACCAAATGTTATACTGAAAACAAACCCTGTCCTTTTCTTTTGTGTTATTCTGCTATGTGTTTATGTGTTTGTGTGTCTATGTTCTTCCTGTCTTTATGTGTTCATCTGATAAGAGTTATGTTGTAGAATTTTTTCTAATACTAAGCTGCAGTTACTATTATGAAGAGTACTGTTATCCTCAAATAGAACCTCTTCTTTAGTTTGGAAAAATGTTTGGATATTACTCATTCTGTTATGTTTTCTTTTTTATGCTCATGTATCAATTTGATGCTCTAATTAACATTCTCGTTTATTTCATATATTCACTTATGTCACAATTCCTATAATACTCATGTATTTGCTTATTTCTGTTCTTTTGTAATGCCTGGTTTACTACTAATGTTATCATTATGTTTCTTAATGATATTATTTTGTACCTATGTAATTGCATTCTCATGTTGTAAAATTGTAATTGGCACCAGTTCACCAAATTAAGTAAATAGCAGGGATTCATTTCACTGCACACATTTCTGTTGGTCATAGCATATGCACAATATGTGAAAAATTAAAAAAAGGACTGTTAGTGCTTTGCTTGCACATATGTTGATAATTCAGCAAGGGACTGGTTAATAGCATTGCTGGTTCTAAGGACATTTCATTTTTTTTTTTGTGAGTGCACAAGTGGTGGTTCATGGACATGCTATATTATCTGCAAGACTCTTCGATGGTGACTGTGCACCTGCACAGTCACAATGGATGGCTGCTATCCATTTCTACAAGGACTACAGTGGGTCTGCATCTTTGGTGGCCTACCAATACCATAATCTCTACAAGGACTGCAGTGGGTCTGCACCTTTGGTGGCCCACCAATACCATAATCTCTATCAGGACTACAGTGGGTCTGCACCTGTAGTGGTTCAAAAATGGTTCAAATGGCTCTGAGCACTATGGGACTTAACTACTGTGGTCATCAGTCCCCTAGAACTTAGAACTACTTAAACCTAACTAACCTAAGGACATCACACACATCCATGCCCGAGGCAGGATTCGAACCTGCGATCGTAGCAGTCGTGTGGTTCCGGACTGCGCGCCTAGAACCGCTAGACCACCGCGGCCGGCACCTGTAGTGGCCCACTAATACTATTATCTCTACAAGAAATACTGTAGGTCTGCTGTGTGATGACCTAGCTACCAATATTCTTCAAAACTTCGACTGTCTCTGCTGTACGTTTGCTCTTTTTGTGTCCCATTACCTGTCTGCATGTCAAGAGTCAGCATTGTCTTTCTGTTGGAAGGACAACACTTCTTCTTCAGGATTGCATGGAAGTGCACTACTTTGTACATAAAACTGTAGTTACTATTGTGATGAATGATCAGGACTGTCTTTATGGACTGTGAGGACAATTTTTGCTTTTGACCAACGTTGTAACAATAAGTGTGTGCATTTGATCTATTTCTTATTGCTAACATGAAAAATTTTATCAAATCAATATTGGCCACTTCTCATAACAATTTGTAATTTTTTGTTTTGTTTTGGGGAGCATGTAGGCTGTTTAGGTTTTTATGTTGGTAACGCCACGTAGCGCTCTCTATTAAAATCTCTGACTGCCCTGTGTGCAGTCTGTGGCTGGTTGGACTCGTTGTTGGAAGTTTTTCGACAGTTTAGTATTGAGCAGTTGGATGTGAGGTAAATTAAATACATTGTTTATTCTCTACCAAAATCTTTCATTTGCGAGCTATATGCCTATCAGTAGTTAGTGCCTTCAGTAGTTAGAACCCTTTATTTAACTGGCTGTATTGGCGCTCGCTGTATTGCAGTAGTTATTGTTAGTCAGGGCTATTCTTTTGTAGGGATTATTAAAAGTCAGATTGCATTGCACTAAAATATTGCGTGTCAGTTTAGAAATGATCAGAACAAGTAAAGAGAGAACAGTCTCAGTACGTTCAGTTTCATTCTGGAGTTTGAAAATCAAGTAACGTAGAAGTTTTACCAGCACAGTCATTCTTTTCATTCAAAGGTGGAGTTTCACTATTTACAGTTAACAGGGGAGACTGAAAATATTCAAAGAAGAACAGCGTCACAGGTTCGTTTAATCAGCGTTAGAGCTTCTCGGAGAAGTTCAGTCGACTCTAGTGGTAGACACTAGAAAAAAGTTGCCTTGCACCACGGAGCGTCGTATTATTAAAATTCAGAAAGCGCACGTTCCACGAAGAGACAAACATCGTATGAAAGTGTCGGCGAAAGAAAGTGCTATCTCACTAGAGTACATTTTATGTTACTTCGTATTATATTCATTTCTATATTCAAAGAGGAGAATATAAATACAGTAATACAAAGCCATGTACGTAAGAGACAGTATTTTCTAGCGTTACATATGGTTACCATCGTGTGAAGCATTCGAAAACATAACAGATAACTTGATCAGACAAGTCCTCACTAAATGAAGGGTCGGAACTTTCTTCCACCGACTACTCATGTTACTTCTGACACATATTTCACAAGTGGCTGAGAAGGGTAACATACTATGAATTCGAACTTATTGAATGATGCATCGACAGTGATTCTTCCTGCCAGCCATTCCTGACTTGTTCGTTCAAGTGAGTGTGAGCCACATCAGCTTGGGCGAAAAGAAATTGTGAACACTTACGTTTAGTGCGCAGCCCAATGAATCACAAGATTCTTTTCGACTCGGTAGATTGTAGTAGGTACCCTGGTTATTCTGAATCGAAGAATAGTTTAAGAAATATAACTAATTAGTCACAAAAATCAATTTGGAAAATTCAAAAAATCATTAATAGTGTGCTTTCGGGTGTTCTGCCGAGTCGTTGTTTCCATTTTGAGCACAATATTTCGACGACCGACGCAGCCGTCTTCTACAGGTACTGCGAATTGTACTGTAATGTGTTCTCGCTTCCTGAACACCAGCCAGAACGAGAATATGTAACAGCAAAATTCGATCGTCGAAATATTGTGCGAAGCCAGTAAAATTGTTTTGTAACTTACTTCGAAATCAGATTCTTTCAGAAGTACTTTTGAGAAAAGAGAGATTGATCCTTAATTTCCGAAAAAAAGTCAGTTCTGTCACTCTCTGACAGGCAGCAATGAGTGTCTCTGAAACCTTCTGCTCTCCTTGTGAGGTTAAGAGCGATCATATCCGGTATTAACCAAAATTTGTAACTGGATTGAAGATTTTCTGGTAGGAGGGCGTGGCACTTATCTTGGACGGAGAGTCATTGACAGAACTAGGAGTAATTTCAAGCGTGCCCCAGGGAAGTGTATTGGTGTCCTTTCAATTTAACTTTTATGTAAATGTGCTGGCGTATAAAACTAATAGCAACCCAAGACTTTCTGCAGATAATGAAGTCATCTTTAATGAAGTTTTAACAGAAAATAATTACTCAAATACCCAGGCGGATCTTGATACGATTTCAGAGTGCATTAAATTTAAAACGATGCACTTCATAAAACACATACCTGCGTGTAGCATTTCGTATGGATATGTAATGGCTTGTTACATAGGCTCTATCATAAGTGAAGCGGGCAGCAGACTTTAATGCATTGGCAGGATGTTAAAAAATAAATAAATAAATAAAAGTCGTGCTACAAAAGAGACTTCTTACAAAATACTTGTGTATCCCATACTAGAATATTACAGAAGTGCGTGGGACACATACCAGGGAGGGCTAACAGGAGACCCTGAACATCCACAAAGAAGGACAGCGTGAATAGTCGAATACAAGGTTGGCAGAACTGTAATGGGTAGACCACTCCCGGTTGACATGCTGCCATTGGTCAGCGTCCTCTGACGTCACAGGGAAGACAGGCGAGGCCCACGAGAAAGACAGGCCGCAGTGCGTACGTCACGAAGGTAGTCCTGAACTCGCTCGCTTGCTCAGCTCAGTAGACAAAATGCGTTTCTAAACCTGTTAACTGGAAGGTGGGCGTGTAAATATTAACGAGAATTGCATCTTCCACTGGAATCTGCTATTATGAAGTCTTACTGATTAACAGTACTACACCAAAATTTAATTAAAGATCAATACTCCATATAAGTGGTATAACGGCTTGTTTATAGCATTTAGTCTCTTCTGCTTAACAGCACTCATTACATGCTGGAAGTGGTGCCTTATGCAACTGATAATAATTTTAGCATGATTTTATTTTATTGTATGCCAGTACAGTAGTAACAAATCATAAGTAGGCCCATGGACTTCCCATCATTATAGGACTAATAACAGTAAGATTCCATAATAGCGGGTTCCAGTAGAAGATTCAGTTTTCGTAACGCCTAGTTATGAGTTAACAGGTGTAGAAACGTAGTTTGTCTGCTGATTTGAGCGAGCGATCGAGCGAGCCCAGTACTACTTCGTGACGTACGCACAGCGGCCTGTCTTTCTCGTAGGCCTCGAAAGACAGGAGTGCCTCGGACATAGAAGCCTATTGTGTTAACAAGCGGGCCGTGTGAACTTCCCTTCACCGATTTGATTCATATTGACAGGGTGTGTAGGGCACGACCAGGACTTCAACATATGTCGACAGGAAGATGCAACTTTAAGTCGTTACCGAGGAAATCGAGTTTGAAAATTATAGGCGTGCTTGTATACTTTGTAGGTTCGGTAACGTGCAAGGAATCCGCAGCCGATCGAGAAAGTGCTTAGTTCCATAAGCGTGACGTCTCTGGAGTGAATACTGTTGTCGGTACAATTTTTTTGTTAGCTGCGTTCGGTGATACGGTTTGATTTGCGCGGTACACCGTGAAAATGTGTGACGACCGAAAACCGTTTATGAAAGAAGGAAGGAAGGAAGGGAGTAGGATTGGGTGTAACGTCCCATCGACATCAATGTCGTTAGAGACGGAGCGCAAGCTCGGTTGGTCTCAAGGGTGCGGAAGGATGTCGGCCGTGCACTTTCAAAGGAACCTTCCCGGTATTTGCCTGAAGCAGTTTAGGGAAATCACGGAAAACCTAAGTCTGGATGGCCGAACGCAGGTTTGAACCATCGTCCTCCCGAATGCGACTCTAGTGTGCTAACCATTGCACCACTTTGCTCTGTCTTTATGGAAGAAAACCAAGTTTGTTTTCCAATAGACACACTGAAAACAACCATGCCCAAGGGAAAATTCGGCGTTAATCACATGTGCTGTACGTCGCAATAATTATGTTTTCCACGATCACTATCACCCTGATTCGCGCAGTGATTATGGGTTACGTATTACACGTGCTACAAATATAGATACAATGAAATAAATAAAACGACTATACTGATTCTCGGGTTTCCTTTTTTTATTTCCACTCTTTGAAGAAGAAACATTTATTTCCTTTTTCAGGATAAAGATAAGAAAACAAGAAATGAATGATTAAATAATGATAATTTGCACAGTCATAATAAATCTGATGTTAGAATTACGCGGGGATAAAAAAAGAACTATCAGTAGCGAGATACGATACAAAGATTTTTCGATTATGAAAATAAGCGCTTACCAACTTGGCTGCGAATTCCTTGAACGACCTTACAAAGTTTATAAGCACGCCTAAAATTTTCAAACTTGACTTTCTCGAAAACGGTCGAAAGTTGTGTCTTCATGTTTACATCTGTTGAAATCCTAGTCATGTCCTACACATCCTGTTAGTATGAATCAAATAGGTGAGGGGAACTTCGATCGGTCCCCTTGGAAGCGGTAGTCATTATGTTGTTTCGGTGTTTTTTACTGTAATACAGATGTAACCAGTTACACCTTTTAGCTGTGGTACGTTTTAAAGTAGCTGCTGTTCAAATCAATGCAGGGTTACTACTTGCTTTTTCCCGCTTCACCACGGGATCGTCATTGTTATATTGCTTTCGGGTAGCCTAAGCCCTTCTCGACCCCACCATTCACCCTGCCCCCTCCCCCTCCATTTTGTCTCCCCTTCCCCTACGCCCGGGACGAAATTTGTGTACCACATCTGTCTCCGTATAGAATAAACATGTTCAAGTGTAAGAACGTCTTCTAAATGTTTGTGCAGCACATATCAGGGTCGGGCAGTGGGCGCCATTCTAGTATTTACGTTGCTGGATGTGGGAAGCCGCCTAAAAACCACATCCAGGCTGGCCAACTCACCAGCCTCGTCGTTTATCCGTAAGGCGGATTCGATCCGGAGCAAGCTCGCCTCCCCTAGTCACGGCAGCTGCGTGTTAACGCAACGCACTCGGCTGTCCGGATGTGTTTGATTCAAAAATACACCCACGCTCAGAGAAAAACAGAACACCTTGAAGACTAGAGATACGATGTTCATATTCACGATGAACGAGTCATTATGGACACAGAAGGATCTGTACTACGCACTGTAGCTGTTGTTTGCGACGGGGGAGCCGAATATTTGAAAGTATGGATGCAACTTGTGCCATCCAAAATAAAACATATTATTCAAACCATGTGGATCGTGACAGAACTGTATGGGTATTCTATAATGTACCCATTGCTAAAATTTCCAAGAAACCGCTTACTTTTTGAGGGCCTCTTCTTGCCAGATGTATGACCATGACAAAGAAATTAATATAAGACTTTCTGGGTCATCAAGAGGACGACCTTTCAATTGCCTTTCTCTTTTCATACACACAACTTAATACTACAGGACGTCCACACCAACGCATGAGGATAGCTGCACATTTACTTTCACTCAACTCTGCGCCAGCTGTGAAATAAGTGCTGAAGAAAACGGGAACGTAATTGTATGGAACTCATAAACGGTACATGTGGAACTACACATTGATCAATGAGAACATTATGACCCCCGACTTACTATAGATATAAACCCGTCCAGGAGATAGCAACGTCACTTGGCGAGGAATGATTGCTAGTAAGATACATGCACAGTGCATACATACACATCAAAAAAAGTTTTGCATCACCCCGCTTCCCAGAACTGCTGAAGATATTGTATCATAGGCACAGTCCCTTTGACAGTTCAGAGATGTCACTAAGGCCGTCCAAAGATGTAAACAACCATGCATGAGTAGCGTTTATTACACGGAGGGGGTGCGACAGCCATCAGTTCCAGTCATTCCACCAGGAAGGAGGTACATGGCTCGTGTTGTCTGTAGTTCAACCATGCCTAGACGGTCAATACCGCGGTTCGATCGCGTCCGCATTGTTACTTTGTTCCAGGAGGGGCTCTCAACAAAGGAAGTGACCAGGAGTCTCGGAGTGAGCCAAAGCGATTTTGTTCGGACATGGAAGAGATACAGAGAGACAGGAACTGTAGATGACATGCCTTGCTCAGGCCGCCCAAGGGCTACTACTGCAGTGGATGACCGCTAGCTACGGATTATGGCTCGGAGGAACCCTGACAGCAACGCCACCATGTTGAATAATGCTTTTTGTGCGGTCTCAGGACGTAGTGTTACGACTCAAGCTGCGCGCAATAGGTTGCATGATGCGCAACTTCACGTCCGACGTCCATAGCGAGGTCCATCTTTGCAACCACGACACCATGCAGCGCTGTACAGATGAGCCCAACGACTTACCGAATGGAGTGCTCAGGACTGGCATCACGTTCTCTTTACCGATGACTGTCGCATATGTCTTCAACCAGACAATCGACAGAGGCGTGTTTGTAGGCAACTCGGTCAGGCTGAACGCCTTGGGCACACTGTCCGCCGAGTGCAGCAAGGTGGAGGTTTCCTGCTGTTTTGGGGTGGCATTATGTGGGGCCGACGTACGCCGCTGGTGGTCATGGAAGGCGCCGAAACGGCTGTACGATACGTGAATGCCATCCTCTGACCGATAGTGCAACCATATCGGCAGCATATTTGACGAGGCATTCTCATCACAATTATGCACATCTTGTGGATGACTTCCTTCATGATAACGACATCACTCGGCTAGAGTGGCCGGCATGTTCTCCAGACATGAACCCTATCGAACATGCCTGGGAGAGATTGAAAAGGGCTGTTTATGGACTTCGTGACCCACCAACCACTCTGAGGGATCTACTCCAAATCGCCGTTGAGGAGTGGGACAATCTGGACCAACAGTGCCTTGATGAATTTGTGGATAGTATGCCACGACGAATACAGGCATGGAAGAGGACGTGCAATGGGTATTAGAGGTACTGGTGTGTACAGCAATCTGGACCACCACCTCTGGAGGTCTAGCTGTATGGTGGTGCAACATGCAATGTGTGGTTTTCATGAGCAATAAAAAGGGCATAAATGATGTTTATATTGCTCTTTATTCCAGTTTTCTGTACAGGTTCCGGAACTCTCGGAACCGAGGTGATGCAAAACTTTTCTTGATGTGTCTAGTATCAGTGAGCGTGCTGTCCGTGGGGAAGGTGTCCGTTGGGAAAGCGCGCGATCTATCTAAGTTTGACTGAGGGTAGACTGTGATGGCCCGGACGCTCCGCACGAGCATGTCGGAAACTGCAAGACTTGTCGGATGTTCGAGGAGTGCTGTAGTGAGTGTCTTCAACAACTGGCAAAACCACGGTGAAATCACGTCCAGACGTCATGGCTTTCGACGGCCACCCCGCATTAAAGATGTCGGGCGTCATAGGCAGTGTAAAACAGGGCAGGCTGTGAACTGTGGCGGAACTAACATCAGACTTTAATACTGGGCAGAGCACAAAGGTGTTTGCACCCACAGTGCACCGACTGCTCCTAAAGGTGGGCCTCGGCAGCTGACGACCATGTGCCAATGTAAGTACCCCGACATCGGCAACTTCGAGTGAACTGGGCACGTGACCATCGGCACTGGACGCTGGCGCAGTGGCAGAGCGTTGCATGGTCTCATGACTCTCGATACCTTCTTCATCATGCCGATTTTAGACTGGTTGCAGATCACGTACACCCTTCCATGACAATCATGTTTCCAGGCCGCAGTGGCATTTTTCAGCAAGATAATGCGCAATGTCGTAAGTCCAGGAGTGTGGTGTAGTGGTTCCAGTTGACGTGTTGGGCGCAGAACTCGCCAGATCTGAACCCGATCGAACATATCTGGGATGTGACTGAACGTGGTGTCAGAGATCATCGCCCCCTCCTCGGAATTTACAGGAATTAGATGACTTGTGTGTGCAGATGTGATGCCGACTCCCTCCAGCGCCCTACGAAGACCTCATTGCCTTCCGTGCCACGACACGTCGCCGCTATTACCCATGCCAAAGGTGGGCATACCGGCTGTTAGGTACGTAGTCATAATGTTCTGGTTGATCGGTGTAGATACCCCAGAGATAAAATGATTTCCTTGAAAAGCTGATACGGCCTCAATCTTAAAAACCAGGAGATCATTTTATGAAGATTTCTGGAAGGTTGTTGATCTACAGTTGTTGGAAGAAGGGTAAGTCTCCAAGCATTTTAGAAAGGTGTTTGGCCTTGGGTGAACTCAGTCATTGGTATCTTTAGCGATAGGATGGGACAGTCTTACATATTTACTGCTAGGTTGAACCAAGACTGATTAGGATCTTTGCGGTCTTCGTGCTTTCCACACAGCTTCAGAGTAAAAAAATAGGATGTTCGTTACAATATTCAGCGGAAATGGGAACTCAGTTTCTCTATCTGTTGGTGACATATAGTAGTTGCAGGCGAAAGAACTCAGCCACCTATTTCTACAAAGTACGTGCATTGACATTTTAGCACAGGCAGATGACTGTGCTCTAGATAACACCCTTTCCCTTTCTTAACAAGCACAGGATCTGCCCTGAAGAGAAACTCTGAGACAAAATAGCGTGTATATTGCTAACAGCCTTATGTTTCATTTTATACTTCTGCAACACCTTACCTACTCACTATCCTTAACTTTGTTACTAGTTGTTTCCTTATAGCAGGACTACAGTTTTATCATGGCAGGGTCACCAAAGCACCGCTCACAAGTCGAAATCATTGAAAGAGTAATGCAGTCCTCGTTCTGTCGTTTGTATAAACATTGTGTAACACGTGGCAAGTGCCGCAAACGCCGTAGGAACGCTACCTCAAAGCGTCACCCGGAAAGATAAACCCCTAGAGGCGACGTCAAGCAGCGACAGAATAGGCTGCGTGGCAGAGACGGACAGAACACCCAGGGAGACCGAGCTAGACACAAGCCGTGAAATGGGATGAGTGATGTCGAATTATATGAAGAAAGAGTGATGTAATTAACCATGTCTGGACGGAATACTAAGGATGGAAGACCGTGTTGAATAGTGAATACAAAAGTGCCCATATAAATTTAACTTGGATAAAGTGCTACATAGTGAACACAGGTGGTCCAGTAGGTAATACCACTTTAGATAACAGTTTCTGTCCCAGTATACCAGTGGAAATAATGTACATAATACAAAAAGAACTAGTGTAGATTTCTCTTATCACTCTTCGGCATCACTCGTCTCTACTCTGTGCAAGTCCACACGTGTCGCCTATCTGTCTATCCCCATCTGCCTCTGCTCGGTGTCACGTCCAGGATCATAACTTTTCGCCTGACGCCCTTGGGTAGCATCTCTGCGCCATTTTCGCTGCTTGCCACGTACATCATATGTCTACATATTATTTAACTATGAATCCAACACTCTATACTTTCATTGTCTGAGTGGTGCATTCTTTTAATCAAGCTACTAAATACTCTGTAGTTCATGTTCAGGGTTGTTTATCTCTTATCTCACTGCTAAAAAGTTTGATTGCCTATAACTGCATCAAATGAAAGATGACATCGGAGGTTACCGTAAATATCGATATCTTATATCCTAAGGCCCTCCATATATTTATGTTAGTAATGTGATCGAATCCAGAATAGACTCAGTATTTTTGGAAACCGATGAAACATATCATCCCGCAGTTTATGATTCATGTTGTTGCAGTGACAGTCAGCACAATAACGCCTACTCTTATTTATTTCAGCAGCAATTCAGTTTTCACTAGACAGTAGCAATGACAACATAAACCGGTGACTGCAACTAGTGACAAAGTGAAGTTTTCCACCATGTCCGTCGGGGGCCATGGGAAATACAAGCCCTGTAACAAACTTGAGGGCCGGCCGCGGTGGCCGTGGGGTTCTGGCGCCGCAGTCCGGAACCGCGGGACTGCTACGGTTGCAGGTTCGAATCCTGCCTCGGGCATGGGTGTGTGTGATGTCCTTAGGTTAGTTAGGTTTAAGTAGTTCTAAGTTCTAGGGGACTTATGACCTAAGATGTTGAGTCCCATAGTGCTCAGAGCCATTTGAACAAACTTGAGACGCCATACTAGTTGCCTTGCCCAGCGTACATAGCAAACACTCAGCTACATCCGTGGCCTGCTGGGAAATCAGTATTAGTAGAAAGATATCCACTGGTATCCTTAAAGCTGTCATGTGTTATCGAGAGCCTGAGAGTGTATTTTTTAATCAGTCTTCTGATTGGTTTGATGCCGCCCGCCACGAATTGCTCTCCTGTGCCAACCTCTTCATCTCAGAGTAGCACTTGCAACCTAAGTCGTCAATTATTTGCTGGATGTATTCCAGTCTCTGTCTTCCTCTACAGTTTTTGCCCTCTACAGCTCCCTCTAGTACCATGGAAGTCATTCCCTCATGTCTTAACAGATGTCCTATCATCCTGTCCCTTCTCCATGTCAGTATTTTCGACGTATTCCTTTCATCCCTGATTCTGCGCAGAACCTTCTCATTCCTTACCTTATTAGTCCACCTCATTTTCAACATTCGTCTGTAGCACCACATCTCAAACGCTTCGATTCTCTTCTATTCCGGCCATGTCTCACTACCATAAAATGCTGTGCTCCAAACCTACATTCTCAGAAATTTCTTCGTCAAATTAAGGCCTATGTTTGATACTAATAGAATTGTCTTCACCAGGAATGCCCTTCTTACCAGTGCTAATCTGCTTTTGATGTCCTCCTTGCTCCATACGACACTGGTTGTTTTGATGCCTAGGTAGCAGAATTCCTTAACTTCATCTACTGCGTGACCATCAATACTGATGTTAAGTTTCTCACTGTTCCCATTTCTACTACTTTTTGTTACCTTCGTCTTTCTTCGATTTACTCTCAATCCATACTCTGTACTCATTAGACTGTTCATTCCATTCAGCACATCATGTAATTCTTCTTCACTTTCACTCAGGATAGAATGCCATCAGCGAATGGTATCATTGATATCCTTTCACCTTGAATTTTAATTCAACTCCTGAACCTTTCTTTTGTTTTCGTCATTGTTTGTTCGATTGAACAGTAGGGGCGAAAGACTACATCCCTGTCTTACACCCTTTTAAATCCGATCACTTCGTTCTTGGTCATCCATTCTTGTTATTCCCTCTTGGCTCATGTACATATTGTGTGTTACTCGTCTCTCCCTATAGCTTACCCGTATTTTTCTCAGAATTTCGAACATATTGCACCATTTTACATTGTCGAACGCTTTTACCAGGTCGACAAACCCTATGAACGTGTCCTGTTATTATTTTTTTTTAAATTTTTTTTTTTTTGTTATCAACCGCAACGTCAGAATTGCTTCTGTTGTCTTTATCTTTCCTAAAGGCAAACTGATCGTCATCTAACACATCCTCAATTTTATTTTCTATTCTTCTTTATATTGTTCTTGTCAGCAACTTGGATGCATGAGATGTTAGGCTGATTGTGTAATAATTCTCGCACTTGTCAGCTCTTGCAGTCTTCGGAATAGTGTGAATGATACTTTCCGAAAGTCACTCATATATTCTACACAACAACTTGAATAGTCGGTTTGTTGCCACTTCCCCCGAGGATTTTATAAATTCTGATGGATTGTTATCTATCCCTTGTGCCTTATTTGTTCTTGAGTCCTCTAAAGCTCTAGTAAATGGTCATTCTAATACTAGATCCCCTATCTCTTCTAAATCGACTCCTGTTTCTTTTTCTATCACATCAGACAAATCTTAGCCCCATTTGAGGCCTTCAGTGTATTCCTTCCGCCTATCCGCTCTCTCTTCTGCATGTGACAGTGGAATTCCCATTGCACTCTTATTGTTATTACCCTTGCTTTTAATTTCACCGAGGCTTATTTAGTCTTTGCTATATGTTGAGTCAGTCCTTCCGACAATCATTTCTTTGTCGATTTCTTCACGTTTTTCATGCAGCCTTTTCATCTTAGCTTCCCTGCACTTCCTGTTTATTTCATTCCTCAGCGACTTTTATTTCTGTATTCCTGAGTTTTCCTGAACTTTTTTGTACTTTCTTCTTTTAGCGTTCAGCAGAAGTATTTGTTCTATTACCCAGGTTTCTTCGCAGTTACCTTCTTTGTACCTATATTTTTCTTCAACTTCTGTAATCGCCTTTTTTAGAGATGTCCATTCCTCTTCAACAGTACTGCCTACTGAACTATTCCTTATTGCTGTGTCCATAGCGTTAGAGAACTTCAAGCGTATCCCGTCATTCCTTAATACTCCAGTATTCCACATCTTTGCGTATTGATTCTTCCTAACTAATCTCTTAAACTTCAGCCTACACTTCATCACTACTACATTGTAATCTGAGTCTTTATCTACTCCTTGGTAAGCCTTACAATTCAGTATCTGATTTTGGAATCTCTGTTTGACCACGAGTAATCTAACTGAAATATTTCCGTATTTCTAGGCCTCTTCCAAGTAGACATCCTCCTCTTGTGATCCTTGAATAGAGAATTCGCTATTACCAGCTGAAATTTGTTACAGAACTCAGTCTTTCTCCTCTCTCATTCCTTGTCTCAAGCCCACATTCTCCTGTAACAGCTTCTTCTACTCCTTCCCCTACAACTGCATTCCAGTCCCCCATGACTTTTAGATTTTCATCTCCCTTTACGTACTGTAACACCCTTTCAATATTCTTATAAACTTTCCCTGTCTCTTCATTTTCAGCTTGCGATGTCGGCATGTATATCTGAACTACCGTTGTCGGTGTTGGTTTGTTGTCGATTCTGATCAGAACAACCCTATCACTGAACTGTTCACAGAACACACTCTCTGCCCTATCTTCCTATTTATAACGAATCCTACTTTCTTCGTACCATTTCCTGCTGAGCCGGCCGAAGTGGCCGTGCGGTTAAAGGCGCTGCAGTCTGGAACCGCAAGACCGCTACGGTCGCAGGTTCGAATCCTGCCTCGGGCATGGATGTTTGTGGTGTCCTTAGGTTAGTTAGGTATAACTAGTTCTAAGTTCTAGGGGACTAATGGCCTCAGCAGTTGAGTCCCGTAGTGCTCAGAGCCAGCCATTTCCTGCTGCTCTTGATATTACCCAAACTCATGTGACCGGAAATCCTGGTCTTCTTTCGACTTCACTTCAGTGACCCCTACTATATCTAGAATGAGCCTTTGCATTTCCCTTTTCAGATTTTATAGCTTGCCTACCACGTTTAAGCTTCTGACAATCCACGCCCCGACTCGTAGAACAATATCCTTTCGTTGATTATTCATGATTTTTCTCATGGTCACGTCCCCTTCCCCAGTTCCCTCCTGGAGATCCGAATGAGGGACTATTCCGGAATCTTTTGCCAAAGGAGTGATTATCATGACACTTTTTCAGTTATAGGCCACACGCCCTGTGTACACACGTTATGGCCGGCCGGAGTGGCCGAGCGGTTCTAGGCGCTACAGTCTGCAACCGCGCGACCGTTACGGTCGCAGGTTCGACTCCTGCCTCGGGCCTGGATGTGTGTGATGTCCTTAGGTTCATTAGGCTTAAGTAGTTCTAAGTTCTAGTGGACTGATGACATCAGAATTTAAGTCCCATAGTGCTCAGAGCCATTTAAACCATTTGATACACGTTATGGGTCTCTGATGCAGCTGTTTCCATTGCTTCTGCAACCTCATGCTGTTGAGCATTGCTGATTCTTCCGCCTTTTGGGGCAGTTTCACAACCCAAGGGCAAGAGAGTGCTCTGAAGCACAACTACGAAGTATGAAACTGGTAACTGTAACGCTTAAGACTGTGGTGTCACGTTGTCGCCTAAAATAGTCCTATCTGTTATGAAATTAGCCTTGGTAGCCGCGCATTTTCGCAGGATCACCACCTGAAAATGGCGATGTAGAAACTATCCTTAAAATGAATACCCAAAAGCTTCTTCTTAAGTTCTGAATTGGAAGTTTACCAATCGTTAATCACATTTATAATACGCTACTGGTGACGACCAGGTCTCTTTCAGTCTCTTACAAAATTTCCACACAGGTAGTTGGCACAGATATATGTGGAGCATAATAGTTCTTATTTCATCAAGGCTAATTTCACGCGATGTAGAAGACGTGGACAGAAGTTGCTTCACATTATAAGGTATCCCTTATTTCCAGGTAAGAGCACATTTTACTTTGTTTGCAGTGTTGTTATTCCACATACGTGAAGCGACTGTATCAGCGTTGTGACGCTGCAGTACCCACGGAGTACGGAGCAGCGAGCAGTAGGTTCCCAGCTGCAGTACATACGGAGTAAAAAGCGAGCGGTTGGCCATATGGCGCTTTCAGAGCCAGTGGGATAATGTGCTGGTACAAAAATCGCGCTTGACGTCAGCAAAGAGATACTTAGGGAAAGTACATTTATTGTGACGTGAATCAAGCAATTGCTATTAATAAATTTTTGCCAACAAAAGTTGCTTTTTGCCGCTTAGACATTAGGAGGAGTCTGTGGGTCATAAATACTATCTTTCAGTAATTTTACAATGCCAGGAAACGTTGATATTAATAGATAAGCGAATAACTTTGGCTTAACCGGGGATATACAATCTTATACGAACTATAGCGATAGTGTGCTCAAGTTGCAGACCTTGCGCCATGATAGGCAGTCGTCGACAGGGTGCCTTTCGATCAAGTCATGCGGTAGACCATGCTCTCGTACCGTTAATAGCTTACAATAACTGTGAACAAGTTCATTTTTCGGTGTTTCTTAAATAAACGCACCAAAACGACATCCTGTGTAAATATTATTTGCTCAGAAGACTTCTTCCCTCTTCATTACGTAAAACATAGACAGTAGTATTGCACTTCCAGAACCCGAAGGCGCTGCTGGGCTCTACAAGAGGACATGAAAGTACGACAGCATCTTCACATAGCAGGTACGAAGAATTCCTACCCGGCGGCTCACTAAGTCAGTTCAAGGACACACTTGCTTAATTATCGCAAAACTCAGGTGGGAAAGCGGGCCAGTTATACTGTACGTCCCTTGCACCACCATCTACGGACTCACTGGCTAAATCGAGACATTTCTGGGGGTTTAGTAGGTGTGGGGGGTTCTTGCAATACACAGTTAAATGTCAAAAGACACAAAAATGTTATTTCTTACAAAAGTTGCTTAAACGGTCCACCGCCGGCCGGTGTGGCCGAGCGGTTCTAGGCGCTTCAGTCTGGAACCGCGCGACCGCTACTGTCGCAGGTTCGAATTCTGCCTCGGGCATGGGTGCATGTGATGTCCTTAGGTTAGTTAAGTTTAAGTAGTTCTAAGTTCTAGGGGATTGATAACCTCAGATGTTAAGTCCCATAGTGCTCAGAGCCATTTGAATCATTTGAAACGGTCCACCACACCTTTCGACTGTGTAACACTCATTACTGTAAAAAAGATTCTCTCAACCTGGTTTGCACGAGTGGAGATGCAACTCAAAAGGTTCGCAAGGCTGGGCAAGAGAACAGACTAGCTATATCAGCCGAAGGCTACGAGCGAAATGAACAGAATGCCCGAAAATCGCGCGAGCTTGGACCTTATAAAGACTCGCTCAAGGGCAGCACTGAACTTATTCAAATTATTACAGTTTACAAATCCTGTGGGTATAAAAATTCGTATTTTATTCGTAATCGATTTTGTCATTTTATTTTGCTTGTATATTACTTCACATGAGCAGTAGCTATTAAAGTATGCAGTACTAATTTATACCTGTGTAATGGAAATCCCAAGTTTATGACCATGTGATTCATCCTGTACGTTAAAGTTTAGTTACTGAAAATTTAATAATTTTTAATTAAGGACTCTTACTCGTTAGTATGGGTGTCAACAGATTCAGAAAAATCAGGTGATCAGACGTATATCGACAGATTCCGGAAATTTACAGTAGTTTAGCTATAATCGGCACTGAAGCCTGGATCAGGTGAAATATTTAATTAGTAATATCTTCTGAAATAATTATGTTTTGTTTAAAGTAAACACTTTATTGGAAAGAGGAAAAATAGGTCTTTAATTTGGGTGTGGTCTTTGCTTCTAAATTTACCTATTAGCTCACGAGATTTTTCCTATAGAAAGAAATACGAAATTTTATAATTAGACTAACTTTTGATTGCCATCATTTCTGATTAAACTAATTATCTCATTGCAACGAGGACAGCATACTGAGTGATCTGAATAGTGAAGTTTTGTAGGGGGAATTTTTTTCTACCACTCTGATAGTACGCATACTATGTGTTTAACGTACGAACTTTAACATGGGAAATTTTTAAAAAATGGTGCAAATGGCTCTGAGCACTATGGGACTTAACTGCTGAGGTCATCAGCCCCCTAGAACTTAGAACTACTTAAACCTAACTAACCTAAGGACATAACACACATCCATGCCCGAGGCAGGATTCGAACCTGCGACCGTAGCGGTCGCGCGGTTCCAGACTGTAGCGCCTAGAACCGCTCGGCCACTTCGGCTGGAATGGGAAATTTGAAACGAAAGTTAGTCACAATTTTATATAGACTTTAATACATGAAATAAATGGGCATACAAAGTGGGAGTCAACGTGTCATCACTGAACCCCTCTTGGGATGTAAACTTGGCCAAAAGTTGGAAACAGTGTTGTGGCGCACGCCACATGACCTGTATATTTCGTTAGGCTCAGAGTCTCCTCAGTGACGTGGCAAACCGAATTTGGAGCTTGAAGTCGGAATAGCCCCGTCCCCTGTCCCTCCTGGGTCGCAAGCTTCTTTCACGTACGGGATATCGTCACGGAAATGCCGAAAAAGCTGAATTAGCAGACACTTCGTTATAAGTCAGTTATCCCACCAAAGCCTACTTACAAAACTTCAAGAAATGGTGATAAGTGAAAGATCTTAGAGTATACTTCACTCGCTATGTGTCGCTCCTGTAGGACCCAAGAAGACAAGATTAGACTAACTGCAGCGTACGTACAAGCTTGTAAGTGGTACAATGATAAGTATCCTCTACAGGTCACTTCACAGTGGTTTGCAAAAAATGTACGTAGATGTAGCTGTAGACGTAGACAAGGTCAGACTTGACCCGGATCCCACTGTTTGAACACTGTACGAGAACTGATCGCGTTAGATTCCTATGGGCCAAATGCAACCGAAGAACTAATATTGCTTACTAATTTCAATACGATTTCGCTAACGAGGGCTACGTTCATAATTTTCAGGAGAGTTAAAGGTTTTTGCTCATTTCTGTGAGAAGACGAGGTTCAGAAAACACGCCGTTCCAAAAAGTTTTTGTACAACAGTGTAAAACGCCATTCTGCAAACGAAACGCAACGCGTGGTAAGAGTTTCTCTTGAATTCATTTCCGTTCACTACCATGATAATGGGAACCGACCCCTAGAAAAATAACGGTGTAGATGAGAAACGAACTTGCGACAATCAGCTGCGAAGTAACTTCGCCTGAAGAAGATGAGGAGAATACTTGTTGAAAGTTACTTCGAGGCGGCGTCTTTATCGGCTGGTACATAACTTGAGAAGGTGCCTACGAAATTCGCCAAGAAAGCCAACTTCCTTACGTGCTACGCTGCTGTCCAGGAAATGTGTTGCGTGTTTGGTCGGTGACTTCCACCAAGACGTTGATGTGATTTCCAAGGCCTTGTGCTGGGGTATTTTACGGTTAAGCGTCAGTAATAGGCACTTGCGGCTAGTCTTATTGGTGGAAACAACTGGGAGGTCTGCCGCGCATTGAGGCCCACACAGGAGCTCTGCCATGGGTAGGCCATACTGATCCCTATCTCAGATCCAGGCGAAGCCCATCGACGGGTGTACGTATTCAGCCGACGGGGCAGTTGTAACGAGGTTTAATTAGAACGATGTTTTATTCATAATGACTTCATGAAGTTCGGGGCCCACCAACTATGTCTCTTTCCAAGCGCCCTAAACAGCTATGGAGCCCAGGAGGGGTGGATATTTTAACTTGTTAGTACGAGATAAACTGTAGCGCCATGTTTAGGTCAGCAGGTAAATCCCTATTAATAAACACTACATTGCCACTCATTAGTTTTATGGAGTTTATTCAACAACGACTTGTACCGGAACACAGATTCATCTGTTTCATGAGTAGCTAGAATCGTCCTTGATGTTTCTTAATTTAAAAAAAAATGAAGAGCGGGTTGGGCGCTTTCGGCGTTGACTATATTTAAGACAGAATTTCGTGATTAGCTGTGCGTAACTAATGAAAAATGCAACTGAGAAACGCTATTCCTTCTTGATTTTCTGTGTTCTTGCAAGAAACATTATGAAGGGACACAGAAAGGGAAACATCATTTACTACTTTTTTTCGTGTAAAGAACACAAATATGTATCTTCTATTTACTTTTTTTGCGAGCTGATTTTCATCTAACAAACCCATAATGAGACATAAGTTTATTCAGCAAACACAGGCGCCATCTACTGGGGACACGGCAACCATTGTAGTTACTATCCAGATGTAAGGCAACAGGGCGGATATTAGTTTCACTCAACAGCCGCGATCATCGTCAGATTTTCTTTTCCTGATGCCAGCACAAATTAAAAGCACCACTTGGCAAGGTTGTCAAGACATTTTGAATGAATCTGTGGTCATGTTAGTATCTGTTGAGAGAAACTAATCAATAAATCAAATCACATGCGACCTGTGGCGGTTTATCTCGATACTGAAATCTGATTAATTTTTGACAATGACGTTGTATGCTTGAAGTTAGTTAACAGCATCAGAAGCAGGATGTTGTTTCGTTTTATATTCTTAAACCCTTCCTGCCCAAACTGTAGGAAAGAATTTAATGTTTGGGGAAAATATTATCAAAGCAACTAAGAACAGAGCAGTGCATCGTAATACGTGTATTTGTTTTAATTGAGATACAAAGCGGAAGTGGGACTTCTGAGTCTCATCGATTTATATTCATCGTATCTGTTCCGATTATTTAGTTATTGCATTAGTAATATCTGTTGCATTAACTCAAACAATACGAAATGAAATTATAAACACCAAAGCACTCACAATAAAGCCCTTTCACGTCAGCAGAGACCTTACATTCTTAGGACGAAATGAACAACACAGCTGTACGACAGTCGGTCTTTTTATTCCGTGCTGTGGCCAAAGATATTGACTATCACAGCCAAAGAATTGCCTGTACTGCAGCAGAGGCTTAAGCCTGGTTTACACGACGGTATTGGGTTGCGCCACTAGTTGCGTGGAATGAGTTGCACCCTAGTGGTTTCATATATGACTGTAGACACGGCGACACCAGTATACTCGTGCACTTTAGTTTCGTCGTTTTCTGAGTCCCTGAGTTGTGTCTGAAATGAAAGTTCTGGCAGCTGCACGGTGCACGAGTTGTGATGGAGTTAAAGGTTGTTGGATGGAATCACTGCATAAGGAAAAAAAAAGAAAAAAAACGTGTTTCGTTTCGTGACTGGATGAAGAAAAGACGTCAGCTAGGTTGCTCAGCATCCTTGCTGAAATAATTTGTAACGGAAGATCCAAAAAGTTCTTTAAATTACACTACTGGCCATTAAAATTGCTACACCACGAAGATGACGTGCTACAGACGCGACATTTAACCGACAGGAAGAAGACGCTATGATATGCAAATAATTAGCTTTTCAGAGCATTCACACAAGGTTGGCGCCGGTGGCGACACCAACAACGTGCTGACATGAGGAAAGTTTCCAACCGATTTCTCATACACAAACAGCAGTTGACAGGCGTTGCCTGGTAAAACGTTGTTGTGATGCCTCGTGTAAGGAGAAGAAATGAGTACCATCACGTTTCCGACTTTGATAAAGGTCGGATTGTAGCCTATCGCGATTGCGGTTTATCGTATCGCGACTTTGCTGCTCGCGTTGCTCAAGATCCAATGACTGTTAGCAGAATATGGAATCGGTGGGTTCAGGAGGGTAATACGGATCGCCGTGCTGGATCCCAACGGCCTCGTATCACTAGCAGTCGAGATGACATTCATCATATCCGCATGGCTGTAACGGATAGAGCAGCCACGTCTCGATCACTGAGTCAAAAGATGGAGACGTTTGCAAAACAACAACCATCTGCACGAACAGTTCGACGACGTTTGCAGCAGCGTGGACTATCAGCTCGGAGACCATGGCTGCGGTTACCCTTGACACTGCATCACAGACAGGAGCGCCTGCGATGGTGTACTCAACGACGAACCTGGGTGCACGAATGGCAAAACGTCATTTTTTCGGATGAATCCAGGTTCTGTTTACAGCATCATGATGGTCTCTTCCGTGTTTGGTGACATCGCGGTGAACACACATTGGAAGCGTGTATTCGTCATCGCCCTACTGACGTACCACCCGGGGTGATAGTATGGGTTGCCATTGGTTACGCGTCTCGGTCACCTATTGTTCGCATTGACGGCATTTTGAACAGTGGACGTTACATTTCAGATGTGTTACGACCCGTGGCTCTACCCTTCATTCGATGACTGCGAAACCCTGCATTTCAGCAGGATAATGTACGACCGCATGTTGCAGGTCCTGTACGGGCCTTTCTGGATACAGAAAATGTTCGACTGTTGCCCTGGCCAACACATTCTCCAGATCTCTCACCAATTGAAAACGTCTGGTCAACGGTGGTCGCGCAACTGGCTCGTCACAATACGCCAGTCACTACTCTTGATGAGCTGTGGTATCGTGTTGAAGCTGCATGGGCAGCTGTACCAGTACACGCCATCCAAGCTCTGTTTGAGTCAATGCCCAGGCGCATCTAGGCCGTTATTACGGCCAGAGGTGGTTGTTCTGCGTACTGATTTCTCAGGATCTATGCACCCAAATTGCGTGAAAATGTAATCACATGTCAGTTCCAGTAAAATATATTTGTCCAATGAATACCCATTTATCATCTGCATTTCTTCTTGGTGTAGCAATTTTAATGGCCAGTAGTGTATCTTAGAATGTCACCAGAACTGTTCACGTTTCTTCTAAATATAGGTAATTATGCAATAGGGAATAAAGGTACTGTAATGCATGAAGCGCTGTCGCCAGAACTGAAATTACGTATCATATTGCGTGCATTACAATCGAGAACAGTCGTCGTGCTATAAGATACGGTTTTAGTTGGTGATGACGCTTTTTCAAAAATGTTCAAATGTGTGTCAAATCTTATGGGACTTAACTGCTAAGGTCATCAGTCCCTAAGCTTACACACTACTTAACCTAAATTATCCTATGGACAAACACACACACACCCATGCCCGAGGGAGGACTCGAACCTTCCCCGAGACCAGCCGCACAGTCCATGACTGCAGCGCCCTGACCGCTCGGCTAATCCCGCGCGGCGACGCTTTTTCATTAACACCAATAATTATTAACATTAACAGTAATAATTATTAACTTTAGCAACAATAATTATTCGAAGCAGGCCTCATTAAAAGAGAATGGTTTGCAAACTACTTTCTTGAAGATAGATCTGTACAATGGCAATATTTCAAAATTGTAACACATGTGAATGGGGAACACTGCATTAACATTTTAAATAGATGAATATTGAATAAAGAATGCAGCTTCTTGAATTTGTGTAGCCTTCCCTCCTGTCAGCAATATTCCTTAACAAAGATTTGGCCAGCTCGAACGATGGCATTTTACTCTTGTAGACGAGAGCATTGCCACAGCTAGAATTATACTTGCTTGTATTTTTCTTAATTCAGTTGTAAATGTGCTCCTAACTCAAATTTTACCCTGCAGCTCAGATATTGTCGAACCTTCTATGTTATGATCGCACATGACGGTCTCAGCGGCAACAATATGTTGCTTATTTTTGTGGTCAGTATCACTGAAATCTCACAAACACTTATGCAAAGCGTAGATATCCAAAAAGTGAACAACTAGTGTCGCCAGAGTTGGACCACGCCGGGAGTGTTTAGTTTCACCAACGAGTTGCGCAAACGCGCGGTGCGCATGCGCAGTGGCCCATGAATTCAACTCCATTCTGTTTATGAGTATAGAGACTGGACGGGATGTTTAAGTTCCGTCGAGCGGGAATGGGTAGGATATGGGCATTAGAACTGAGAGCGGCTGATACGTTCGTACTTTATACTGTCTATCAACTGAACTATCAGAAACTTGATTCCTTTAAGAGTCCGTATGTATGTATGAATGAGTTTTATTGAGACGAATAACATATATCTCTTAATCAGAAGTTTCTTTCCATTACCTACTGTTATCGTCAAATACTGGAGTGTTGTCTGAAATTGTCTAGTGGTACTGATCTATGTATGACAAGATTCTTCATTATTTAAGAACACAAAAAATTATCCTACGATCTTGAGTGTTCACAACTAGGAAACTAAGAGGACGGTGGCGTCACGTATCTACCAAATACCGGGATAGCTGCAGCAGTCATATTAGCGACCTGCAGTACCGTCTTGCAAGAACAGTTAGCACTATCTTCTCGGTCGTTTATCATCAGCTGCTGCCACAAGTCGTCTGAGATGTTGGTAATAAATGCTAGCAATTACTAAAACATTCCTTGTAGGGGATACTAGAGCGTAAGGGCAGCTTTAATTCGCGAGAATCTCGTATTCTGCAAATGGGCAGAAAGTTACGTAACGTGCAAGTTGAGATTACGAGATTCACAGAGGACACAGCTTCACATCACTCGCCAGTCGAGTGTTGGTCAACAAAATCGCATGAGCGTCAGCATCATTTCGACCAGTTACTTGCTATGGGTTCCAAAAGCCGCCGACTTAAATATGTACGTGCGCTAAAAGCACGAATTTGATATGATGTTATTGGCTCGGTCTAGCTTATCATCCCCCTCTGATGTATGGTTAGCCTCCGTAAGTAGCACATGTCCGTACTTCACGGTACACTGTGAATTCCTGGACTCCACGCAGAGCGTTGCTCGTAGGCTAGTGACCATCAGCCTTACCCATCATCTCTCCTCCACTTGCCAGCTTGATAATAGTGGTGAAAATTTCATCACCAGGACTCGAACCAACTACCGGGGCAAGCACCACTGTTAACGGCAAGCCGTAGAAGGCAGTATATCGTAGGTGCAGGAAGATATTTTTTAAACATCCAATGAGGCTGTCAAATTGCGTGACCTGTTCCCTTGCTGTTACAAGCCACATAATACACCTTTCTATACTGACAGAAAATCATCGTAGCAACAAAAAATGATTAGTGCAGAGTAACGAAATTTTGGGAATACATTTGCTTAGGTCCACAGTTAAGAGAGATAACCCATTGCAAATATCATATGCTGTTACATTAATAACCAGAGAACCACCAGAGTGTTGAATGTAAGCATGCAGTCGTGTACACATTGTGTTGTACGGGTGCCGTATGTCAGTTTGTGGGATGGAGTTCCATGCATATAGCACTAGGTCGGTCAGTTCAGGGCTGGTTAATGCTGGTTGTGGATGACGCTGCACTTGTCGTTCGATGATATGCAATATGTGCTCGATGGAGACGATCTGGCGATCGAGCAGGCCAAGGCAACATGTCGACTATCCGTTGATCATGCTGCGTTACAACAGCGGTCTGTGGGCGATCGTTATCCTGTTGGAAAACATCCATTCGAATGCTGTTCATGAAAGGCAGCACAACAGGTCTAATCGCCGGATTGACGTACAGATTTGTAGTCACGGTGCGTGGAATAACCACGAGAGTGCTACTGCTGTCACACGATATCGCATCCCAGACCGTAATTCCTGGTATAAGTCCAGGGTACCTAGAGTGCAGACAGGTTGTTTGCAGGGCTTCAACTGGCTTCCTTCTAACCAACACACGGCCGTCATTGGCACCTAGACAGAACCAGCATTCGTCAGAAGACCAACAGAGCTCAACCCTGCCCTCCAGCTGACACCACTGTAGTTGTAAGTGGCGATGGTTTGGGGGTCAGTGGAAAGCATGGTACAGAGCGCCTAGCTTGGAGCTGTCCTTGGAGTAATCGGTTTGTAATAGCTCGTTGTTTCATTGTGGTGCCAACTGATGCTCACAATGTTGCTGCCGATGTAGTACTATGCGTTGGAGCCATACGCCGAACACGATGGTCTTCCCTCTCGGTAGTGACACGTGCCCTTCTGGAGCGTGCTCTTCTTGCCACCGTACATTCTCGTGATCACCGCTGCCAGCAATCGTGCACAATGGCTATACTCCTGCCAAGTCTTTCTGCAGTATCGCGGGAGGAACATCCAACTTCTCGTAGCCCTATTCCACGACTTCGTTCAAAGTCAGTGATTTGGCGATTTTTCGCCTCAGGCATTCTTGACTAACATCTACTCACCTCGTCCAATTTCAAAGGTTAACTACTGCTCATGGCCTTTACACGTGTCAACGAAAACCTGATTTGCACCCTCATAGTGGCGCTGCTAGCTCCACTCTTATGCGACTGGCGCGAAACTGGAACAGACATCACCTTTCAGATACAGAAACACGTCTACCAACTTTCGTTTACGTCTCACAATTCCTTGTTGGTGTTGTGATTTTTTTCGGTTAGTGTATTTACATAGTATGTCAGCTGCAGTACGTTGACAATTTGTATTATTTTTTTGAGCTTAAAAGAAATGATGACTATATTAATAATAGCAAAATGATGAAAATAAAGTAAGATACAAATGGTAACATCCTTCAAAAAAACGTTTCGAACGACATATTCCCCGAAGATGTCAACAGTTGTAAAAAATGAAGATACACTGTCATCAAGGTAATTAATGAACACTTAAAATTTTTACGAAGTAAACCTTCCTATGAGAAAAATAAATAAAAAAGCAAAATCCATCTACAAACACAAATACAACAGATGAGAAATCTACGCTATCTGGTCACATTAATGTGAACACCTGTCAAAGGCCTGAATAACCAACTTTAACAGCGCGAGACGTGCAGTAAGAGGGTCAGCGAGGTTCTGCAAGGTACCGACAGGGATGTGAAGTCATGCCGACTCCAGTGTCGTGGCCAGCTGTGCTAAGTTTCTCGGCTGAGGATCCATTGCACGAACAGCGCTATCGAGGTGGTCCCACAGATTCTCGATTGAGTTTAAATCAGGAGAGTCTGGTGGCTCATTCTGATACTCTTCGAACCGCTCACTTATACTGAGAGCTGTATGACACATTGCATTCTCCTGCTGGTAGATACTATTATCCAGTGGAAAAAGAAATTGCACGTAGGGGTGGACATGGTCCCCAAAGGCAGACGAATATTAGCGTTAATCCATAGTCATTTCCAGCATGACGAGATCACCCAGAGAATGTGTTCTGGCTCGGACACTTCCGACGATTGTTGCAGAGTGTTTGCTTTCATACATTTCACGCCGTACACGCCAACGGCCACCTGCCCAATGGCGCATAGAGTATCTCATCCAAAAAGGCAACCTGCCGTCCCTCAGTGGTTTTAGTTGCCGTACTGGTCTGCAAATTCCATCCTTCATCGCCGATGAACAGAAGTCAGCATGGGTGTACGAACTAGGCATCTGCTGCGGAGGCCTATTCTCACAAGGGGAGGCCGCCAATTGTGAAATTCAGATTCGATTCATACTGCGCATAATAAAAGCTCATGGCCAGAGGTGTAATGTGGCAAAGCACCAAGATGCACTTCTCAGCCGTTGTCGAGAAAATCGACAGTTAAAAGAAACCGTTGCGGTGAAATAATCTCTACGATTAATACATTTCCACAGCGTCGTGGCGCAGCGGTAAGCGCTCGGGTTTGTAATCCGAAGGTCGCCGGATCGAATCTCACACCATGCATTTTTTTTAGTATTTGTTTTTTGTAATTCAAGTATATATATATATATATATATATATATATATATATATATATATATATAATTTCCCGGCAATCAGTTGCAACAATTATACATATAATAAGTTGTTGAAAGTCGTTTGTCGTGGAAAAACTGGCGACTTCGAACATCATTATGTTTTCCGCAAACAAAGTTGTATTTCACAAATGTTATTAATTGTCTTCATAATGTTAACCACGTATAGTTAACGGAAGACGTAGAAACGATATTCCGAAACGAATATGTATAGCGTAAGTCAAACGTTCGAATTAGAATAGAGACCCCACGAACACAAATTCGCTGTGACAGGTATGAAATATAAACTCCGTTACTCGCTCGTTACACTTGAAGGCCAGATGTTGAATGGGTCGAAACGAGCCGCCGCATAACAGCGTAATTGCCTGCTAACTTCGAAAGAAGGTAAATGCGGTCCCTAGCGCAACTTATAAGATCGTCGAAAATCAGTGCGGACGGGAGAGCTTTGGTACACCCTGTTAAAAAAACGGAAAAATGGAGGCGGTACCAACATGCATAAGCAATCCATTAATAGTTTGTATATATATATATATATATATATATATATATATATATATATATATATATATATTTGAGTTACAAAAAACTAATAATAAAAGAATTGTATGGCGCGAGATTCGATCCGGCGTCCTTCGGATTACGAACCCGAGCACTTACCGCTGCGCCACGACGCTGTAAAAAACAATTAATCGTAGAGAGTATTTCCCCGCAACGGTTTCTTTTAACTGTCGATTTTCTCGACAACGGCTGAGAAGTGCATCTTGGTGCTTTGCCACATTACACCTCTGGCCATGAGCTTTTATTATGCGCAGTATGAATCGAATCTGAATTTCACAATTGGCGGCCTCCCCTTGTCAGCAATATTCGCCGAACGGTCGTTGAATGGACACTGTATATGTAGTTCCTTGCTTCATCTGGGCGGTCAGTAGCTCAACAATTGCATTTCTATTGCCGCTTACACATCTCCACAGCTGTCGTTCATCCCTGTCATCTATGGCCCGTGTTGCACTGAAGGTGAATCGGCCCCGGTTTTGGATAGCTCCATATTGCCATGCACGGTGTACTTTGACCACGGCGACACGCGAAAAATCGGACGTGAGACAGTAGTAAGACCGGAAACCCAAAGGCTGAGCAGTCTCGCGCGCTATCATCTACGCTACGAGAAAACTGGCACTAAGGTATCTGGCGGATCTCTAGAATTTGTGCGCCCAACGGCGTGATTGGCTTAGTTCAACGCCAATTAACTCGGAAACAGCGCAAAGCATCTCATTTTATTCTTAACAATTATTTCTCAGCACAACCTACCCTGCAATGCCGTTACACGCTTTTCAAACTGTTTCTGAAAACCCATTATAGTTACATTCTTATCGTATGGCCTTGCTTGTTTATTGGACACGTAACCACAGCGGCTTGTCTTGATAGAGTGACACAGTTATATGCGTTGCTCTGTTGTGACTGCATGCAAACAGTACTGACCACAAAACATCACAACTGCGAAATAATTTCGAGCGCTACTCTAGAGTCAGGCTAGAATAAAACCGATGTCTTAGCACATCTACCAGCATTTATAATTTTGCACCTCTGCTCTTACGATGCGCATGTAAACATTCCCAGCGTTAAAATCCCTGCATACACGTGACGGTGGTCATTAATTCTATCTTGCGTTCATTAAGAAGCCAAATAGTTTGTAAGTCATTACGTGGAGTGAAGACCGCCATACTTCACCCGGGGTTATTAATTCCGTCTCGTGTTAATTAGGGAGCAAAATAGCTTGTAAGTCATTAGTGGCATTGTGCTCGGCTCCCAGATAGGACGGTCTATCATTAGGGAGTAAGGTAGCCCGCTCGCGGGTACCGACATTGAGCCTTTACACGTCCGGCAAATGTCTGGACCGCTGCGGCATACTCCAGATTTACGGTTATACTAGAAAATTGTTTTTACGATCGGATCTTTTAAGTTAATACGGGGTCCGGCGGGGCGGCGCACTCGCTTCGAGCGGGTTCTGCCCCCCCGACAACTATAACAATAATCCGGGGGCGAGTTACGGTCAGTGAAGCTTGATGCCGCCTAATAAGCTCCTGCGGCGGCGCGACGCCGCGAGGCCGCGGCCGGGTCGCCCTCAGCTCTGGTTAGCGTCCACTTTACGGCCGGCGTAATCTCCCGCCGCCGTCGCTTAATTAAGTTGGCGCTGGTGGCCCTACGTCAGCGCGTGATGCTGACAACGTTCTTGACGCGGATTTGCATTTTTACGTCGCCGAGATGCTTCCTCTCCCCGCTCGCCGGCCCCGCCTTCGTTATTACTACCGGCGGCATAAAAGGTAACTTCGATCCCCTATTTTACAACCCCCTCGAAGTGGGCGAGGGGTGGAGGGGATGGGGGGGGGGGAAGGGGCGGGGAGAGCTGCCGCCTTTGACTGTCTATTAGCATCTCAAATTTTTCGGAATTAAATTTAGAGTTTAAGAAAATGTTGCAGGCCCTCGAGATAGGACAGGAGCTAAAAAGAAAAAAAGATTAGGGGGAAAAATTGTTTGTGAAATTTATAGTGTACTCTGTAATGCATACATATGACTACGCTACTGCACGCTCGGCGTAGCTGTTAATTCCTATCTCGGCTAGAGTTAACTAAACAAAACTGACAGATTACGAGACACTGCCGTACATTTGCCAAGAACCTGTCCTGGAAGTTGGTCTCATTTTTTACAAACTGCGTGGTCACGTATCAGGTATAAAAATTCTAAGGCGTGCTACTTAAAACATGCAAGAAACTTGTTATTCGACGACAATCGTGCAACAGAACAAAATAGGAAAGCCGACAAATGTATCACCTGTAGACCACATAATCAAATGAAGTCTTCAATATTTTAGAAATAATATTTACTACCTAGACTACTATTAAATGTGTTTACTCCCAAACGCAATTTAAGCAGTTTTCAAACACATTAATTCCTACAGAATCCACGTCTTACTGCACCCTCAGATTCGCGTGCCTCCACCAGGTGTGACATTGGTCAGTTAAAATTCTACGAATGTGCTCAGCGTGGGTAACGGTCATTTCATAAAACTGCCTGCGAACGTGACGTCATTTTGACATCGCACGCAATATTGACAACTGCAGGAACTGCTAGCTAGGGACTTCCTTTAGTGTTTGATGCAGGCCTCTCAAAGGGTAACAGTTCACACCTGTTGTTAGCGGCAGAAGTATACCAACCGGAAGAGCCATTGGTTGTAACATGTGAAGTATCTGTCTCTTCATAATCTTTGCATACACTAGGGTATAAACATTATAAACATTTGTGACAAGGAAGAGTTCATATTGCTCCTCGTCTCACAGGCAGCAATTTAAACTCTTACGATCCTACCTAACTACACACATGAAAACTACCACATATTCAGAAATAAACAGCCAAAAATTTATTTAAGCCTTTGTTCTCTAATCAGACGGTAAGGAAAATAACATCGACTATTGCAGAACATACTATTATTACATTCATAAGAATTCCCAGAACGTGTTAACAATGCTAAGATGAAATAAAAGGCATTAGCATGTAGAGAATGCACATACTTATTCTCTGTAAACCAGGATATGATCTATTACACTGTATCTTGGAGATGTTACCTTTGTCCTCTGCCTTGGTTATTATAGTACCTCTTGAAGGTTTATATGATTGATGCGTTATTAACTGACATAATGGTAATAGTGTAGTGTCTGTAAAAGACTTTTCAATCTGCTGTTGCCTTGAAACAGTATACTGCAAGTTATAATACAAAAAAGCTACATATGCCAAAATGAATATGGCGCCAGCTACATCGATAGTCGATGCAGAATGTGGCGTTTGCGAGAAGTTTTGTGGGATGAGTCTTAGCCACTCGGTTGCAGCTACCAAAGGTCATATCTGTAGTCAGAGGTACTTTTTAAGTAATTTTTATGCTATGTTGTTGTTGTTGTGGTCTTCAGTCCTGAGACTGGTTTGATGCAGCTCTCCATGCTACTCTATCCTGTGCAAGCTTCTTCATCTCCCAGTACCTACTGCAACCTACATCCTTCTGAATCTGCTTAGTGTATTGATCTCTTGGTCTCCCTCTACGATTTTTACCCTCCACGCTGCCCTCCAATGCTAAATTTGTGATCCCTTGATGCCTCAAAACATGTCCTACCAACCGATCCCTTCTTCTAGTCAAGTTGTGCCACAAACTTCTCTTCTCCCCAATCCTATTCAATACCTCCTCATTAGTTATGTGATCTACCCACCTTATCTTCAGCATTCTTCTGTAGCACCACATTTCGAAAGCTTCTATTCTCTTCTTGTCCAAACTGGTTATCGTCCATGTTTCACTTCCATACATGGCTACACTCCATACAAATACTTTCAGAAACGTCTTCCTGACACTTAAATCTATACTCGATGTTAACAAATTTCTCTTCTTCAGAAACGATTTCCTTGCCATTGCCAGTCTGCATTTTATATCCTCTCTACTTCGACCATCATCAGTTATTTTACTCCCTAAATAGCAAAACTCCTTTACTACTTTCAGTGTCTCATTTCCTAATCTAATCCCCTCAGCATCGCCCGATTTAATTTGACTACATTCCATTATCCTCGTTTTGCTTTTGTTGACGTTCATCTTATATCCTCCTTTCAAGACACTGTCCATTCCGTTCAACTGCTCTTCCAAGTCCTTTGCTGTCTCTGACAGAATTACAATGTCATCGGCGAACCTCAAAGTTTTTATTTCTTCTCCATGGATTTTAATACCTACTCCGAATTTTTCTTATGTTTCCTTTACTGCTTGCTCAATATACAGACTGAATAACATCGGGGAGAGGCTACAACCCTGTCTCACTCCTTTCCCAACCACTGCTTCCCTTTCATGCCCCTCGACTCTTATAACTGCCATCTGATTTCTGTACAAATTGTAAATAGCCTTTCGCTCCCTGTATTTTACCTCTGCCACCTTCAGAATTTGAAAGAGAGTATTCCAGTTAACGTTGTCAAAAGCTTTCTCTAAGTCTACAAATGCTAGAAACATAGGTTTGCCTTTTCTTAATCTTTCTTCTAAGATAAGTCGGAAGGTTAGTATTGCCTCACGTGTTCCAACATTTCTACGGAATCCAAACTGATCTTCCCCGAGGTCCGCTTCTACCAGTTTTTCCATTCGTCTGTAAAGAATTTACGTTAGTATTTTGCAGCTGTGACTTATTAAACTGACAGTTCGGTAATTTTCACATCTGTCAACACCTGCTTTCTTTGGGATTGGAATTATTATATTCTTCTTGAAGTCTGTGGCTATTTCGCCTGTCTCATACATCTTGCTCACCAGATGGTAGAGTTTTGTCATGACTGGCTCTCCCAAGGCCATCAGTAGTTCTAATGGAATGTTGTCTACTCCCGGGGCCTTGTTTCGACTCAGGTCTTTCAGTGCTCTGTCAAACTCTTCACGCAGTATCTGATCTCCCATTTCATCTTCATCTACATCCTCTTCCATTTCCATAATATTGTCCTCAAGTACATCGCCCTTGTATAAACCCTCTATATACTCCTTCCACCTTTCTGCCTTCCCTTCTTTGCTTAGAACTGGGTTGCCATCTGAGCTCTTGATATTCATACTAGTGGTTCTCTTCTCTCCAAAGATCTCTTTAATTTTCCTGTAGGCAGTATCTATCTTACCCCTAGTGAGACAAGCCTCTACATCCTTACATTTGTCCTCTAGCCATCCCTGCTTAGCCATTTTGCACTTCCTGTCGATCTCATTTTTGAGATGTTTGTATTCCTTTTTGCCTGCTTCATTTACTGCATTTTTATATTTTCTCCTTTCATCAATTAAATTCAATATTTCTTCTGTTACCCAAGGATTTCTATTAGCCCTCGTCTTTTTACCTACTTGATCCTCTGCTGCCTTCACTACTTCATCCCTCAGAGCTAGGGAAGTGTAGGAAATCGACCACGTCCTTTGCAAAGGAACCATCTGCCTTTGAAGACTTTTTATTTCTTTTCCCCGAACTTGAATACCTTCTACAGATTTTTCCTTAATTTACTTTACTGCTCGCTCCGTGTATATACTGAACAACATCAGGGACTGGCTACAACACTGTCTCACTCCGTTCTCCACCATTGCTTCCCCTTCATGCCCTTCGACTCTTACAACTGCCATCTGGTTTCTGTACAACTTGTATAACAATCTTTCCCCCCTGTATTTTACCCTTGATATCTTCAGAGTTTTAAAGAGTTTATTCCAGTCAGTATTGTTAAAGGTATATATATGTAGGTTTGCCTATCTTTAACGTATCTTCCAAAATAAGTCGTACAGTCAGTATTTCCTTGTGTATTCCTACGTTTCTATGGAACACAAACTGACCTCCCCCGAGGGTGGCACCTGTAATTTGCAACCACGATTTATTAAACTTTCAGTTCGTTAATATTAACACCTGTCATCACCTGTTTCTTTCGGAATTGGAATTATTACATTCTTCTTGAAGCCTAATGTTATTTCCCCTGTCTCACACATGGTGCACTCCAGGTCGAATAGTTATGTCATTGCTGGTTCTCCCCACGGTATCAGTAGTTTTGAGGGACTCTACTTTACTCCAAGGGCTTTGATTGATGTAGGTATTCCAGTGCTCTGATCATTTCTTTCACAATGTAGTATGTCCACTCTCATCTTCATCTACTTCCTTTTTGCATTCTATAATACTGCTTTCAAATTTATTTCCATAGTATAGCCCTCTATATACACTCCTGGAAATGGAAAAAAGAACACATTGACACCGGTGTGTCAGACCCACCATACTTGCTCCGGACACTGCGAGAGGGCTGTACAAGCAATGATCACACGCACGGCACAGCGGACACACCAGGAACCGCGGTGTTGGCCGTCGAATGGCGCTAGCTGCGCAGCATTTGTGCACCGCCACGGTCAGTGTCAGCCAGTTTGCCGTGGCATACGGAGCTCCATCGCAGTCTTTAACACTGGTAGCATGCCGCGACAGCGTGGACGTGAACCGTATGTGCAGTTGACGGACTTTGAGCGAGGGCGTATAGTGGGCATGCGGGAGGCCGGGTGGACGTACCGCCGAATTGCTCAACACGTGGGGCGTGAGATCTCCACAGTACATCGATGTTGTCGCCAGTGGTCGGCGGAAGGTGCACGTGCCCGTCAACCTGGGACCGGACCGCAGCGACGCACGGATGCACGCCAAGACCGTAGGATCCTACGCAGTGCCGTAGGGGACCGCACCGCCACTTCCCAGCAAATTAGGGACACTGTTGCTCCTGGGGTATCGGCGAGGACCATTCGCAACCGTCTCCATGAAGCTGGGCTACGGTCCCGCACACCGTTAGGCCGTCTTCCGCTCACGCCCCATCATCGTGCAGCCTGCCTCCAGTGGTGTCGCGACAGGCGTGAATGGAGGAACGAATGGAGACGTGTCGTTTTCAGCGATGAGAGTCGCTTCTGCCTTGGTGCCAATGATGGTCGTATGCGTGTTTGGCGCCGTGCAGGTGAGCGCCACAATCAGGACTGCATACGACCGAGGCACACAGGGCCAACACCCGGCATCATGGTGTGGGGAGCGATCTCCTACACTGGCCGTACACCACTGGTGATCGTCGAGGGGACACTGAATAGTGCAGGGTACATCCAAACCGTCATCGAACCCATCGTTCTACCATTCTTAGACCGGCAAGAGAACTTGCTGTTCCAACAGGACAATGCACGTCCGCATGTATCCCGTGCCACCCAACGTGCTCTAGAAGGTGTAAGTCAACTACCCTGGCCAGCAAGATCTCCGGATCTGTCCCCCATTGAGCATGTTTGGGACTGGATGAAGCGTCGTCTCAC
Source organism: Schistocerca americana (assembly GCF_021461395.2). NCBI lineage: Eukaryota > Metazoa > Arthropoda > Insecta > Orthoptera > Acrididae > Schistocerca > Schistocerca americana. The sequence goes on from NC_060121.1 coordinate 597,503,244, forward strand.
GCGGTCTCCACGTCCAGCACGAACGCTGGTCCAACTGAGGCGCCAGGTGGAAATGGCATGGCAAGCCGTTCCACAGGACTACATCCAGCATCTCTACGATCGTCTCCATGGGAGAATAGCAGCCTGCATTGCTGCGAAAGGTGGATATACACTGTACTAGTGCCGACATTGTGCATGCTCTGTTGCCTGTGTCTATGTGCCTGTGGTTCTGTCAGTGTGATCATGTGATGTATCTGACCCCAGGAATGTGTCAATAAAGTTTCCCCTTCCTGGGACAATGAATTCACGGTGTTCTTATTTCAATTTCCAGGAGTGTATATTCCTTCTGCCTTTTAGCTTTCCTTTCTTTACTTAGTACTGGTTTTCCATCTGAGCTCTTGATATTTGTACAACTGCTTCTCTTTTTCATAAAGGCATCTTTAACTTTCCTGTAGGTGGCATCTATCTTTCCCATGGTTTTACATGCTTCTATAGACTTGCATTTCCCCTCTCCCCCAGCCATTCCTGCTTACCCCTTTTGCACTTTCTGTTAATTTCATTTTTAGATGGGTTTATTGTTCTTCAGCTGTGTCAGTTGCTGCATTTTTATTGCTATCTTACATCAGTTAAATTCATTATCTCCTGTGATATCCAAGGATTCTAAGGGGCCTTGTTGTTTTGCCTATTTGATCTTCTGGTGCTTCACTATTTTAGTTCTCAAAGCTACTCATTTGTCTTGTACTCATTGTCTAATACTCCCTCTAAAACTGTCGACTGCTCCTGATTCTTTCTGCTTATCCCAGACCCATCTCTTAACTTCATACCTTTTTGCAATGTCTTCATTTTCGGTGTACTGTTCACAACCAATAAATTTAGATCAGAGTCCACATCTGCCCCTGGATACGTCTGACAGCTTAAAATTTGGTTAAAAATCTCTGTCATACCATTATGTAAACAATCTGAAAGCTGCCAGTGTCTCCAGGTCTGTTTTGTGTATACAATCTTCGTTCATGATTCTTAAACTGTTAGCGACGATTAAATTATGTTATGTGCAAGATTCTTTCATTTGGCTCCCTCTTCCGTTCTTTTTCCCCTGTTCATATTAGCGTACCACTTTTTCTTCTCATCTTTTTCCTACTAGCGAATTCCAGGCCCAACAACATTAAATTTTCTTCTCCCTTAACATTCTGAATAATGTATTTTATCCCATCATACATATTCTCCCTCTCTTCATTATCTGCGAAGCTGTTTGGCATATGAACTTGACTACTGGTGTGTCTTGGCTGCTCTAATGCGTTCACTACACCATGCCTTTACTACTTTTGTATTTATTATATAACCCTGTACTCACTTGACCAGAAATCCTGTTGATTCTGACACCTACTTCACGAAGTCTGATTATATTTAACTTCAACCTATTCAGTTCCCTTTTTAAATTTTCTAACCCACCTTCCCAATAAAGTGATCCAACATTGCACGACATGACCTATAGAGTGCCAGGTTGTCTTTGGTGATTAGTCTCTACCCAGATATCCTAATGGGAGAGTGTTTCACTTCCGGAATGTTTTATTCGAGGGGATATCATATTTTCACCATACAGTAGAGTGGCATGCCCTCAGAAACAGGTGTAGTTTCCCTTTGCTTTCAGCTGTTTGCAGTATCTGTATAACAAGGACATTTTAGCTGATGTTACAAGGCCAGATCAATCATTCATCTAGACTGTTGCAGATATCCCTCCTTTGTGGTTGCATCTACAGTACAGGTACCTGTATCAGTAGTAAGTGGATACATTGAGCTCACTAGGCATCTTTTTAATGCAAAACCTTTTTTTTTTACAAATTAATGAAACTAATTGCATTGTATTATGAAAATTAACTAAATTAAGTATGTTATATTTGTGTATCTTACTACATTATAGTTATAAAGACTTTTGTACCAATTTTTTATAAATATAATATAATACAATGCAATACAGTTATTTAATTAATTATTAATAAAGTTTATGCACTAAAAACATTCCTAGTGTGCTTAACATACTCACTTACTACCATGTATAAAAATCCAAACCAATGCTGAATGCACTACAAATTACAGGACATAATTAAAATTAGTATATAATGAAATAAAGTTGTAGTTGGAAATAATGGGCATTTTGAGCACACTCGAATTAATTTAAAGAAAATTATTTGATACACACAATTAGAAACATTCCAAATCATGAATCCCATTATTATTTATTACTTAATATGCAGTCAACAAAATGTAAATTATTTTTTAACAGCACAACCTTTCATCACTATTTGAAAGGAAATCGTGTTTTTTCTGATGGTACTCTCATTATTTCATTTCTCTCCACTGTATTTTGTTTTTGCTGAATGCTACTGTTGGACTGCATCTTGATTGTTAACCATTGTCCACCAATCTTCTACTTCTGGCAATTTCTTGTCAATAACTTGTGTAGATGGTAGAGCTGCTGATAGTGGATGCCTTTGTCTTCTTCTAGATGTGTTTGAGCAGTGGATGACAGTGGCAAATAACAATGTTATTTGGCAGCTGGACCAGTACTATACCTATTCAGCTCTTCCCTGCAGGGCAAGGAAATAACATTCACAAATCGTATCTATAGTTGCTATTTGGTTAATGAAGTTGATTCGAGAACAAGAAACGAGACATCTATTGGTGGTTTCCTGAACGAGCTATGGCAGCTAAAGCCATCTAGGAAATTGTGGCTTGATAACATGGAGCAGTCTTCCGGCATGCTGAATAGAGATAAATACTTTTTACTCGCCGCCTCTAGTTCATTCAGTCACAAGGCCCACTAGAGGCATGAGCTACACAATAACTCCCTCCAGAAACAGAGATGGCCTAATAGATCTATTTTCGTTAATTTCTCATCTAAATATTAACCGATTTCAAATCCAAAATGCTAACATAATCTAAAAGAGAAAGGCCATACAGAAGAAATATGATGAACAAAATCGGATATCATTTACTAATCAAAAATTTTCTGTAAGTATTTTGTGTTGGCAATCCAATGTAAGATTTTTCTCACCTTACATGATTATATAGAGTAGTATGTGTTTTGGTGGCTTATCGTTAAATGTTCTCATCAATTTCATCTTTGTCTTTTGACTTGAAACAATATTTTTTCTATGTGTCATATTAACCATGTGTATATATGATAGTTTTTTATAAAATTATAGGGATTTATATGACCATCTCCTTTCAGTTGATTAACTCGTTTAAAATCGAACAAAGCATCATAAGCTTTCAAATAATTATCTCGTGGGTTTCTATTTCACAGTTCTTGAGTAAATATTTCGTATCTTCTGTTCTTCAAATGTAGATTATGCAGCTTTACGTGTTCCTATAGTGATGAATCAGCCAACTGTTCATTTTTTCACTTAGTGCCAAACACAACAAAAATAAAATACGGTATACCAAATTCTGTTGACTTGTAGCAATTCATCAGATGTAGCTAAAAATTTTTCTTGTTACCCAAACCAGCAAATTCCTCAGTTTAGTTTATATAAAGACATTGAAATTATAGGATTTTTCTTTCCTGTTGGTCAAGCTTTGCATTTGGTGTATATTTAACAACAGGTATTCAAATTGCCATAGATTCTTCTACAATTTAGCCTTTTTTTTTTGGAAATGTACCTTTTAATTCAACTCTAGCTTCATTGTAGTCATACCATCTAAGAAGTGCATCTCCAGCACTGGAACTCCAAGAAGAAATTCTAGTAAGATCCCCTTCCCATAAAATTTCTGTGCAGTCCCTAAAGAAATCACCAGCATATTCAGTGGATAAAGCAATTCAGTTTTTTATTCTTTACCTTACCATTTATAAGTATGTCATGCAATACTTATTTTATCATTAACAGATGAATACAAAAAAGCTGATGATGAAATACAAGGATGCTCTATTGTAGACATAACCTCACTTACTTTCTTTATGGTTATAAAATCAGATAGGTTTGCCACTTAATGTACAGTTAATCATCTATAGATTTTCCATCAATCAGTTGGATAGTCTGTACCATCAGCTCCAATAATACTGAAGCTCATGTACAACTGAGCATGATTAGGATGAAGCCATCTCCTATGTTTATATTAAATTCTGTCTCCTTGTTAGATTATTTACATTATTTATTTGATTTCTCATTCATTGATAGTGAACTGACAACTCTCTACTTTGTTCTTATTTATTAAAGATAAAAAAGCCAAGTATAATATAAAAATTTGGAATACATACAGGATAACGTAGTTCATGAATTATTCATCCACCAAATTCAGCATTAGTCTTGAATGAAGCAATAATATTAGTTTGTCGATGAAAAAGATCAATATGCTTCACAAACATTCCATTAACTAGATTAAAATTTATGTTGACTAGTTCAAAAGGAATAAATTTAGGAACATCTTTAGCATCTGTGTTTTCATTACTTTCAATAGTTTGGCCACTAAATAAAAGTGCACTTCCAATACTATCTTTTATGTCACATATAATTTAACATCACTCCCAATAATAATTCTGTTTAAAATTTTATCTGCTTTAATGTGTACATTTGGCTTTTTTGAATGAACAGATTTTTCCAAGCTTTTCAAACTCTACTGACCAACAGAAATTTCTATCGTTTCCCCATCTCAATATAATTGATTATTTTTGTGTAATATTTGAAGTTAGAAATGTTATATGAAAACCAACTAGTTCAACATTGGCATAACATTCTGACATAGGTATAGTCAATCTTCTTTTTATGAGAACTTGTAATGTACCACTCAATTGCAATAGTTACTCATTCAATAGTAATTAAATTTTTTAATTAAATGAAAACTGATAGGGAACCTAAAATAAGAAATCCAGAGAAGAGAGAAAAAAATGGATGTGGTAAGCTTTTATCAAATTCTATTTAATGTGCAAAAAATAGGACCAAGTGGATGTTAAAAACACCATTAATGATTGACACTTATAGTCTATCTCCAGGATAGTTAAATTTGAATAAGATAAATCTCTTGCATATTTATTCAAAAAGTTTATATCAACTGAAATGTCAAGAATGTATTAAAATAGGTAAAAAGTTGAAATAAAAAATAATGACACAATTACTATGTTTACTGAAAACAGTGATGAAATCATACCATTAGATTAATGCCAAGATAATTCACTTGTAGTATTCGATGATTTCTTTCTTGCAAATCAAGATATAATGAGAGGTTGTTTCACTAGATGAAGGGATAAAGATATGGATTGTCTTTATTTAGCTCAAATGCATTACAAACACCAAAACAAATAGCAATGAATAAAATAATTTTTTTAAATATTTTTAGACAAGATGACACAAATTTAAATAACATTTATCATGAGTTTGATGTTACTGATTTAAAATTTGACGATTTCAAAAAATGTGTAGTAAATGTTGGAATGAAGAGTTTTGATTTTTTTATAGTAGATATGACTAAAAAACCCAATGACAGGAAATGTAGATATCATATAAAAGATTTCCTTGTTCTTTAAGAGATAATATTGCTTATCTGTTAGACCATGATGATGGTATTTTACTTGAACATGTAAATGAACTCAAAGCAAAGTAAAACAGAATATGACAAATTAGGAAAAATTGGTCAACATTATATTAATCGTTCATGGGCTAGCAAAGAAGCCAAATGTGGGCCAGACACATGCAGTTGCTATTTATTGATAGGCATAAAAAGATAATCCACTACCTTATTAATTTTTATAAATCCATGTATATAAATAAATTTCATTAATGTTTTTAATCCTTGGCAAACTTTTTAGAAATATGATCGAGAGGTTGGTAAAAATGCTAAATGGAATAGAAAAAATTCAAGATTTGGAAGAACAATTCAAGTTTTGGAAAAACAACCAAGAACAGAATGTGAAAAATATAAAGAAGTTCACCTGTTGAAAAAGTTGAAGAATGAATTGAAGAAGTTTAGGTTATAATGTACTGGAACATATTGAAGAAAATAGGTTGAAAAACAAATGGTTCCATATCCTCATAGATATTTAAAGGAATGTGGACATGTACCAGGATGCAGAAGTTCAAAGTATGAATCGTCTGATGATCTTTCTAATAAGTATGATTATACATTAACTGAATCAGAAATACAGAATGCGTTGGGTAAACATGAAGATGAGATTAAAGGTTGAAAAAAGATAGTGAAAATCGAGTTGAAAGTAAAAAAAATAAATGTAAGGAAGAATGTTTAAGTGTATTAAGTATATTAAGACAAAAATTTTGGACTGAAACCTATTGATATGTTTAAATATGTTGATAATTTACCACTAAAATTTGAGGAAGGTAAATTAGCTTTTGGTGGAAAGGAATAGGAAGGTACAGATGGATTAATGAATCTGTTACCGAAAAAACACATTACTATGGATGATGTAGGTGAAAAATTTGATACTGTTGATTTACCACATTATGAAGATATATTATTCAGTTCAGTAGCATTATATTCTGATAATAATTCAAATAAAATCAGATCGAGTAAAGGTAAAAAAATACAAACATTTGAGAAACGAAAGTGTTGAAGATTTTTTCCAAAACTAAGAGAACTACTTTCAAGTTCAGATTTTTCAGAGGCAAAAAAGACTGAGGCTTAAAATTATAGAGAAGAACCAGCCGAATATATTTGGATGAATGATGTTAGAGATTTAATCGATAGATTAGCAGTTATTTGTGGAGGAGAATTAGCTGGAATAAAAATTATCATAATGAAAAAGTAGGGATAAATGCAAACGTTAGCAAATAAATTTTATTATTCTATTATCAGCAATCCAAAAGGAATTCCATATTTGATTAGATTTTGAATAACTTGCCAAACATATTCTGCCAAAGTGAAAGTTATGGAAAAGGGTTAGTTAACACATTAATTAATATATTACCTTTTTAAATGCATCTACCTTGCTACAGATTTTGTGGTCCAGAGACCAAAGTAGATTAGACAGGGAGGATTTAGGAATAAATTCCCCTAGATGAAGCTTGCAAAAACATAGTGTTTCATATAGAGATAATAAAGATTTAGAGAAAAGACATGATGCAGATAAACAACTTCAGTTAGCTGCAAAAGAAAGAATGCATTCTTCTCATGCAACAACAGGAGAAAAATTAGCCTCTACATCAATTAGACAAATAATGTATGAAATGATAAAATTAGGTATGGGTTTGCATCTTGATGATAATGGTTAGGGACTGTAAAAATATTAATCCATATACAAATTTTTATTTATATACATGAAATCAAGTAGAATGAAGCCCAATAACAAACAGTTAAATAGTACTGATAATTTTTTACTTTTGCAAAAAAAGAAAGAGGGGTTAAAAACCGGTGGTAATTTACTTCTAACATTAGGTATATCTGTTCTACAAAAATTATTGAATATCTAACAAAGAAGAAAGGATGTTCAGGACTAAGAAAATATGAAGGAGGGATTTCTTCCTTAATATTAGCAGTATTACCATATCTGGCAAATGCTGGTTCGCTAGCTGGTACAGCTGTTGGTACACAAAAGCAGTAAAAGTGATAAAGAAGTAGATGAACAAGACAAACATAATTTTGTAGTGGAGAAAAATCTGGTACTGGAATAAAAAATGAAAAATAAATTACATGTGCATCCTAATGCATTAAATAATTTTATTATAGAAAGACTTGCTAAACAACGAAAAATCAAATATTTTCATGTTGTTTTTGTGATTAATGAAGTAACTACTCATCATAGCATGATCAGATGTATGTAAACTAAATAACTCAGATTCTCTGACTCACATTGGACCTGTTATAAGAATAAAGATTAAAAATTGTGGTTGGGTGATCTGCAGAAGTATTCCTAAAGAAGTGGTTAAATATCTTGGCATGAGTGAGTTGCACTATAGCAGACAATGAATACAAAATTTTAAAGAAGTAAATTGTGGCCATTTGTGTATATTTGTTTCAAAAACGATGTCAGATAATTATAAGTTTAATAAAATTTTGAATATAGTAAATGGACATGCTTGGAAATAAACTAACCAGCCAGAACACTGAAAAAAATTAAGACAAAAAATCTGAGGAATTAAAATCTTTGAATCAAAAATATAACAAATACTTAATGAATTAGGCAACATTTATCCATAAATAGATAAATTAATTAAACAATTTCAAAAAGAAAAAGGTAGCATTTTTAAAGCAGTGAAAGGTTATACTAATTTTAAATGCAGAAATTAGTACATGTGAAAGATCCTGAAAATTATTATGATGCAATTACCAAACAATACTTAGCAAATGAATTAACCACTCTTGTTATCAAAGCTGAGCACTCAAGTATCTTAACACCATTCAGTAATTATGTCACTACAAAGCATCTTAATGAAAAAGTTATGCAGACACATCATGATAACTAATCACTTTTATACATCTTGATGAAAGGTGAAAAGTATACATGCAACTCTTACATGTGTTATAGATAGACAGTAGATGATAGACAAGAAATTGAATTTATTTTTACGATTAGAGACAACCAAAAACTGCACAATTTTGATTATGATTTCAGGCTTAGAGGAATTATTGTTGTTGGTAAGAAGATGAAGAAAGTGTTGAAAGTCGATGATTTTGATATTACAGGAAATATATCTGATATGCTATATGAAGTAAATAATAATAATCAATCAATAATGGTAGACACATCAAATTTTCTAACTGTAAGGTTAAAAGATAGAGTTGCAGCTGTACCAGTAGTTGTAAAGTTAATTATATTTATTGAACTAATTTAAAATTTATTAAATTTTTAATCTATACAAATGGATAAGCATATCTGGTGCTTGAAGTGAAGAGAATTTACTCAAACACATAATACTCACAGCATAACAATAGAAATGGAAGACAAAGAACTGAAGGTGTTTGTACAGTATATGAAACTAAAAACAATAAATTCGTTAAAAAAGTTGTAGGTGAAGGGGTGACCGATTCGTTCACTCCTTCTAATATTTATGGAGAAATAATTAATGAATTACATAAATGAATCAGAAAGAAATTTAAAAGGAAAACTGTAATCTTTCTAGGTGTAGATGACATATTGCAAACTGATCTAGTAGCAATGGATTCTGACAACTTGAAAGAAATAAAAAATAGATTATATATATATAAATATTTATTAAATGTAATCGATGTATTTTCAAAAGTTGCATGGGCCATTCCACTTAAAGATAAAACTACTAAAAATGTAGTTGATGCTTTAAAAAAAAAAAAAAGAAAATTAGAGGGAGAACACTAAGAATGGGGAAATCTACAAGAAAGATTTTCAATTACTTATAAAATAACATAATATTAATAATTACTCAACTTTTACTGAATTAAAAGCTTCTGTAGTAGAAAGATTTAACAGAACACTTAAAGTTAAGATGTGGAAAAAATTTGACTTGCAAAAAAATTATAAATGGATTGAACTAGATAAAAACTTAGTTCATAAATACATTAATACAAAACATTAACAATAAAAATCAAGCCAATAGAAGTTAATGACAATAACTATATCAGCTGTTATTGTAACTAACGCTAAACCTAAATATAAAGTCGGCAATAAAGTTAAAATTAGTAATCTTAGAGGAATTTTTAAGAAAGGTTGCACCGCCAATTTGTCAACAGAAATTGGAGATGTTAGTTATTGTAATCCAACCTCAGCAGACCGAAGTCGCTTTCAGAACTCACTACAAATTTGGGCTCGTTTCCCATCGGCACAAACACGTTACAGTTTCTGGTCCGAACATGCTTCCTTGCTTGCTCGATTTTCTACAACCATCTCCAGGCTTGGAGATTACAAGAACACACGTATTTTCGAATGGTTTGGCATAATATTATACAATTTTCACGGTACTTCTCGATATCAAGCAGTAGGCAGCATCCCACTGATGGATCACGCAACTTCATTCCAAAGATATAGACTGGGAATTATTTGTATACAAACCCGGAACTTTAGCTAGGTGGAGCGTGCTCTAGACCGCTGAGAAACTAGAAACAAACAGACGAAAAATGATATTTCCAGCCGCCAATACCGATCTCGGTGATGTAACAGATTCGAAATCATCCCTATAATTTACAAGGTCAACTAAGGTGTTTCTCATGTCTAGAGAAACCGCAAACGTGTCTTCCACATGCTAGATGCATACCCTACAATCGATCTTCTCTCAACTAAATAAAGGCGCGAAATGTGCAAAAGCTGTCAACCGAACAATATACATGGGAGGGAATAATGGTCCAGCGCAAAGGCACTTCCATACACAATCTTCTCAAATTTTCACTGCATCACGAAAACCACGAAACACATACTAAGTATTAGTTCGCTATTCGGTCGTGTAGAGGACGGCAAAGTTAACTCAGATACATTCCTACACTCTAACAGGCCTATGCATTTGGACAGCGGCTGCCGTTAACGGGAAACGTGAATCATTCCTGCACAGGTCACCGACACAGGCAGGCCGAGCATGACAGGTAGAATTAATCATCCTAAGATATCGGTTACATTTATGTTTTATCATTGTACTTACAATTAAATGTTACGATCGCTGTCTCAATTGAACGGCAATCGACAATGAGCGAGGTATCGGAAATACACCCTGCTGAAGGCTGTGGCTCTGGAAATGGAAATATCTGTACCTTCCTTGCCACTAGACATAGTGATTTCCTTTACACATGTCGGAACAAACATACATTATAAGCCTGATGCTCAAATACGAACATATCACGCTCCTCCCACTACTACTAAGTATAATACTTGACCAGTAAATGATTCCACAGGATGCAAAATAATACTGACCGAAAATCAACGATGAGTGAGCATGTTTCTTAGGTATTTCTTGCGAGTGCTACCACTGTGTCTTAGAATGAGAGATGTAATCGGCCAGATGTTAAAAAGAAAAAACAGTTCGCAACTACTACTGTATATTACTGTCACAAGCGGTCTTGGTTCTATAGGTGCACACAAGTATCCATGTGAAAAGGTATACCCACTTTACAAATCGAAGTACATACCTCTGAATGAGGTATTTTTTTTCCAAACAAATAGCGTGACGGTGATCATAGGAATGTGTATTATCAGACAAACAAGTAGCCCATGATGCAACCTCGTGATAAATTTACCACATTTTGGAAGTGATTCGGCTAAGGAATGTTGTATGTAAGCGGTATTTGCGACTCCCTCACACCGCCCCAGCTAGATAATTCTATAGTATATGTAGCGCATTCTGTCTCGATACCATATCAGAGGTTCTGCGATATATCCACCAAGTTACAGGCGATGACTGATTGAGAAGGAACACAAACACTAGTAGTAGATGATGTGCTGATTGAGGTCATAAGAAAATGTACACTAGCGTCTCAGATCTCTAGTGTTATGCAATCCACTAGAAATGATGTTTGGGATTTGGAAACAGGTCTTTCCATTCAAGCACATACCTGCATTGGACCCTATTGACAATTCGTTTAATGATTACAACCACTACTCAATCATATTTCTGGCACTCCCATATCTCGAAACGAGTCACCTTTCCTGCGCCTAGCTGCTACAGTGAAATTCTAACGTGGTTTTAGTCAGCCCCTACGCATCTTGCAACTGATCCCATTTCTACAGCTTTCCACATGTGACATGTGATCGTTCCAATTTAAGTCGGAACTGAGCAGAAGTCGGAGAAAGACATATCCACCACCTTCTGCAACCCATGCAGAAACATGACGACCTGAGTTAATGTAACAGGACCGTGTTTGGACCATTTTGTGGAAATGCACCCAATACGGTACATATCCAAATTAGATATAGATACTACAGTCCGAAGCAGGTCAGCATCCATTCAAATCAATCAGCCCATCATGCTATCATCGTTATTCTCTACCCCCCAACAGAGAAAAATTACGAACTATAAAACGTCCACTAACTTTATCAGATATAGAAGTCACCTAAGCACCAATGATGGCGCAATGACGCAAAGCTGCGGTGCGGTCCAGCGCGAAGAAAGAGATTTCGCAATTTCTCCCAAAATGGCGCAGCGTGCAGCCCTCTAAGCGTTCCTAGCGGTATACCCCGTCCCTCACCGAATTTACACATCAAACTGCTGCTGCTACTGCTGCCTGGGTGGTATAATCCTATTAAATAACAGGCACTGAACAGGGCACCTATACTCTAGGCGAATGATCGTATCCTGCAGACTATTCTACGTCGCAAAAGACGCTCCCTCTGGTCCTGTTCAGTTGTTTGAAACACTGGTTTGTAACACGCTTTCTCTGATAGGTCGGAAATGCAGGCGATCTAAGCCTCTTTTAGGTGCAGAACGTTGTAGCCGTAGGATTGCTTGTGTTTATGTTCCCTCTTACCAATACCTTCCAGGTACCGATCCTAGACTCTAGAACAATACTTTTAGAGTTGATAGCTTGGTTGATTTACTTAAAAATGCGTCGAATTCCATCTGTCTGGTGCTTCATCACTCATAAAAACCATCGTTTCTTGATCTTCTGAACTGTCTGCTATTACATCATGGCACTTTGAAATCGGTTACTATACATCGATAATGAGTGCTAAGCTCCTCGACATGCAGGAATCTTGAGAAATCTCGTGCACTTGGACGGTTTAGGACTCGGAAAGGTCCATTCATTCACGAGACGTGGAGTGTAGTGGTCTTCTTAGGGTCGGTTGCAGATTAATTCGCTAACATTGCTGCAGGGCGGGTTGGTCAATGACAGTGTGAGGAGGGTCTTTCACTCTCTAATTTTACCCTAAGGCAGCAAGAATGCTCTGTGGCTCCCATACGCTAAGAGATAGACCGTAAATTAAACACTATGCTTGAGGTGATAGAAATATGTAGAACGGTGTCTCGTATACTTTGATGATTTGTGTGTTCTAGAATTAACACTGAATGGATGTACTGCACAGTCATCTATCCATGATCGCAAGTGGAGAAGGGGTGGTTTAGCTATGATGCTGAAATTGGGGGAATATGCTATCACATCATTGGCCGGTGTTGACGTTACTGTAAAATTGCTGAAATTGCTCACACTATCAACTGTGATGCTTATTATTAGGGTACATCGATGGTGTCTTTTCCATCCCACCTGTGCACTGGTACGCTGTTGGCTACCACATAATGATTGGCTGATATTGCTTGTTTGAGTTGGGGAAAGGGTTTCGGTGAATGGAAAGCACCTTCTGGGGTGGATGCCACCGAAACACTGATCGTGTACATGAGTGCAATATGAGGAATCAGTTGAAAGGGAAAGCAGAACCATCAGACACGAGTCTAAATGTAGAGCTCATGAATCACCTTCGGACTGTATTTTGGACACCTACACCAACGCTGTAAAACTCTTCCAGTTTGCTTATGTTGTAATTGTCTTTTATTTAAAATCAGCTGATGTGTGGCGTGTTATGCTATCCGCTGTAAGAACATGATTTACACCATGCAACATATAGTTTCCTGTGAAAGGCCATTGATCAGAACTTCTTAATGGCAGTTTAGAACCTGGCACAAACCTCGAAGCCTTGGCAGAAAAACGAAATGTTTGGCGTTGCACAAAAGCGTGTTAGCAAACAGTGTTTCAAACAACTAAACAGGACCAGATGGAGGAATCATTTATTAGTCAAGTATTATACTTAGTAGTAGTGGGAGGTGCGTGATATGTTCGTATTTGAGCATAAGGCTTATAATGTATGTGTGTTACGACATGTATAAAGGAAATGACTATGTCTAGTCGCAAGGAAGGTACAGATATTTCCATTTCCAGAGCCACAGCCTTCAGCAGGGTGTATTTCCCATACTTGGCTCATTGCCGATTGCCGTTCAATTGGGACCACGATCATAACATTTAATTGTTAGTATAATGATAAAACATAAATGATACCGATTTCTTAGGATGATTAATTCTACCTGTGCGTGCTCTACCTGCGCCGGTGACCTGTGTGGTAATGATTCACATTTCCCGTTAACGACAGCAGCCGTCCAAATGCATAGGCCTGTTGGAGTGTAGGAATGTATCTGAGTTAACTTTGCTGTCCTCTGGACGACCGAATAGCGAACTAATACTTAGTATGTGTTGGGCAGCTTTCGTGATCCAGTGAAAATTTGAGAAGGTTGTGTATGGAGCTGCGTTTGCACTGGACCATTATTGCCTCCAATTTAAATTGTTCGGTTGACTGTTTCTGGACATTGCACGCCTTTATTTAGTTGAGAGAAGATCGATCATAGGGTGTGCATCTATTATGTGAAAGACACGTTTGCCTGTTCTCTAGACATGAGAAACACCTTAGTTGACCTTGTAAATTATAGGGATGATTTCGAATCTATTACTTCACCGAAATCAGTGTTTGCGGCTGGAAATATCATTTTTCGTCTGTTTGTTGCTAGTTACTCAGCGGTCCAGAGCACGCTCCACCTAGCTAAAGTTTTGGGTTTGTATAGAAATAATTCTCAGTCTATATCTTCGGAATTATGTTGCGTGAGCCATTGGTAGGATGCTGCCTAGAGCTTGATATCGAGAAGTACCGCAAAAATGGTATAGCATTATGGCGAACCATGTGGAAATACGTGTGTTCTTGTAATCCCCAAGTCTGGAGAGGGGTGTAGAAAAGCGAGCAAGCAAAGAAGCAGGTTCGGATCAGAAACAGTAATGTGTTTGTGCCAATGGGAAATGAGTCCGAATTTGTAGTGAGTTCTGAGAGTGAGCTCGATCCGCTGAGGGTGCTCTGGTCGCATGTTGTGGGGTGGATGACTTGTGATCGTCGGCTGCAGGAAAATATCTAGTGCTGTGGGGAGTATATATGGTACTGTTCGTCTTTGTGGTATATGTATGAATGATGTAAAAGGAATGAGTTTGTTTGGCCCAGGATATGAATTGTATATTTACTACATCGACACGGTACGCGGTGGTATATTGTTAGGTTGGAGATCTATTTCGCACATTAATATTCAGGCTCCTGTCCTTGCTGGGAGAGCAGTGTTAATGAGCAGGAGTCTTTCCGTATTTGGCGTCATGTAGGGTATGCTGTGATGTATTGATGGGTCAGAGGTCAGTTTCACGATCTAATATTTAAGCTCCTTTCCTCAGTGGGGGAGGGTCCTGTCCTTGGTGGGAGAGCAGTGTAAAAGAGTAGGAGTCTTTCCATATTTGACGTTATGTAGGGTACGTGACGATGTATTGATGAGTCGCAGCTTAGTTTCATGTTCTAATATTCAAGCTCCTGTCCTCAGTGGGAGAGCATTGTATTGAGCAAGAGTCTTACCTTATTTGACGATATGTATGGTAGTTTGTAAGATTTAATTGCGAATGCAATATGGCGATCTTTGTAAAATAACCGCTGGAAGTCTCGTCTGCAGAACGAAAAAAGGTGGAATGTGCTTCGATACTGGCAGCACCAGTAATTGGGAGGGTAAACTCGATAAGAACCAAACATAATGCTCGATTCATTCACATCTTTTGTTCTGGGATATAGGAGCCTCTACATAGCGGAGAGAATGTTTGTGTGTGTTGAAAGCAGGGAGGGTAACACGTGATGGACTTAGTACCACGCTAGGTCCACGAGGAAGACTGCATTCGACGTTATTCTGCGTTATTTTCGTAAACAGTTTTTGTTAGGGGAAGAATTTTCGTGCATGCAAACTGAGACATCAAGAAAGTGAGCGTTTCTGGTTCAAATGGTTCAAATGGCTCTAAGCACTATGGGACTTAACATCTGAGGTCATCAGTCTCGTAGACTTAGAACTACTTAAACCTAACTAACCTAAGGACAACACACACATCCATGCCAGAGGCAGGATTCGAACATGTGACCGTAGCAGCAGTGCGGTTCAGGACTGAAGTGCCAAGAACCGCTCAGCCACAGTGACTGGCAACTATTTCTGGGACACTATACAATTTCCGCGAGGTCGCCTCGGTTCTTATCTTTTACACAGTCACGTGACATCAGTATAAGATTGTGAACCTTGTTACATGCGCTTGCAAAGGTTTGTAGCTAAGCACATGCACATTGCGGCGTTGTGCAAGTCATGCTGGGCAGTTAAGCAGGATTAAAAGTGTGTCTCATGTCGTGCTAGGAACAATGCGCCCAGTGCTACTCTGGGAAGCGTTGGAACATCTCTCTCGGTGCTGGACCACACCACAGCTATGCGTCATCACGTTTGGGACCAGGGTGAACGCACCCTGGGTTTTGTGATGTCAGTATAACACTCGAAGAATTCTAACTATATACACAAAAATAGACCCAACCTTCACAATAGGTTACGGGCCTGTCAATGAAAAGGAAATGGGGGTGACATGGAAAAGCACTTAACAGAACAATAGGTTAAGTATCTGTCAATCAAAAGGAAATGGGGGTGACATGGAAAAGCACTTAACAGATCAATAGTTAAAGTACCTTTCAGTCAAAGGAGAACAACAGGTTTGCCACCTGAGTGCATGCCTGCCCTTGATTTAGGCAAACTGCACTAAAAAAATGGCCCAGCACTCCCGTCCTGACGGGGGAGAAGGATGTGAGGGCGTGGGGGAACAATAGGTTAAGTGCGCTGACATGGAAAACCACTTAACAGAACAATTGGATAAGGACCATTGTATCAAAGGAGAACAATAGGTTAAGTACCTGTCAATCAAAGGAGAACAGTAGGTTTGCCCCTGAGTGTATACCTGCCCCTTATGTAGGCAACCTGCACTTACAAAACGTGTTACAAATCTGTCTTTCCCCAGTACTTAAGTGTATGTTATTGTCTTAAGCTTACTGTGTTGCTAGATATGCCCCTCCAGTTCATGACAGATTTTCGATAGATAACACTGACGAAATCCCCTCAGACACTGCATAAGAGCAATTATAAAGATATTTCAGATAAACCTAGAAACATGTAACTGCCTGTGATGTCTTCAACAAATTATGTGTAGAAGTTATCTACTCATCATGAAAAATACATAACTGCACCATTACAGCCTCAACATCGATATATATATATATATATATATATATATATATATATATATATA
Source organism: Schistocerca americana (assembly GCF_021461395.2). Classification (NCBI taxonomy): domain Eukaryota; kingdom Metazoa; phylum Arthropoda; class Insecta; order Orthoptera; family Acrididae; genus Schistocerca; species Schistocerca americana. The sequence goes on from NC_060121.1 coordinate 597,520,233, forward strand.
TATATATATAAAAATTATATTGCATGCTATAAAAATGAACATATTTTTGCTGCAGCTTACACTGCAAACTTTCACAAAACACTACTGGTGTTATTATGAGATAAATAGCAGAAGTTTAAATCTGTGTCAAAACTGGATGTGACTGAAGATTCTAAGCACTTTATCCGAAATTAGCGCTCCAAAATATACCATAAGAACCTTTCACCATTAAGAAAAATATTTTACTGTCAACGCGCACGACAGCATGGGAGGCGGGAGTTCCAAGACATCTACGCACAGCAAATGGTTGAATATTTCGCAATAAATTCCTAGTACACCGATCCTGAAAACTTGTGAAAATTTTCTCGTTGTCTTCATTCGTTTCCAAGATACCGGTACTGAGATTCAAAGTTACCCTTTTTATACGTAAAACCCGGTGTAAGGCAAAAACGTATTTTATGAAGTTACGTAGCACGGACAAATATGCTGTAATTTGTCTCTGTTAGCATCAGAAACCTTCTGGAAATCGCATGTTATTGTAGTGCTGAAGTACATGCAAAGTTTTTGTGCGCATCAAATACGGCGTGAGACCGAAAATTGTGTAATTTTGCGTCACTTCAGTTTCAAACTACCAAAATTTAGCTGATCCCTGTAGTTCTTTTCATAAAAATGACAAGCCCTGGTGTAGCAGGGAAAAGAAGGAAACTGGTGGAAAAATGCTCCTCTCGGAGGGCAGAAACGCGAATATGTCGCCGTTTATTAGAAGATTTTGACTGAAAAGTTCTGTACCAGCTATCATTCCGTCTTCCTGAGCACCTTTAAAAATTTTGGCAAGTGAAAATATTCTCTATTTCTTCTACAGAGAGAGGAGACTGTGGCAACGGGAAAGAGAGGAAGAAGTGACAAAAACTGGAAGATAGTAGACAGTAATTGTGGTATAGAAAGAGCAAAGGAGACAATGGCAGTGTGAGAGAAAGAGAGGGAAACCGTGCAGAGGAAAATAATTGACACTGACAGAACAGTTCTAGGAAAAGAGTGAGGAAACCACGACAGTGGGAGAAGAATAAAGAGAAGGAGAAAGTGAACGTGGATGAGAGCCAGTGATAATGAGATAACGAGGAAGAGAGAGATAGTGGCAGTGAGAAGAGGCAACAGCAGTGGGAAGAAACGAGCGAGGTAGTAACAGTAAGAGACAGAACGAAGGAGACTGTGTCTATGAGACGGGAGACACAAAGAGATAAAGACAATGAGTAGGACTGAATGTGTGGATGAGAATGGGCAAGTAGGACTCGATGGGTATGAGCGACTTAACAGGAATGGGCTAGCGGGTGTGAATGAGTTGCAGTTAGGGCAGCTTGTGGGAAAGGGAGAATGAGAAAGCTGGTACCCAACTTTTCAATCACAGTCTTTCAAACAGAAGCATATTCGCCTTTTTTGTGTCCTGATAGGAGCTTTTACCGCTGATAAATTGCAATGCAATGGAAGAGTGGGACTGTGGCTGGTGCCAGCCCGATCTCCAGTATCAGGAACAAGAAAAAATGTAGCTCAACAGGCGCGGCAGGGATACTTGTGGACCTGAGGTGGAGAGAGCAGACGGGAGGATTCCGAGGCGAGAGCGACGGCGGCAGAGGCGGCCGCATTGATCCTGTACCGTGTAGCGGGTAATTGCAGTAATCCCCCACTGTGGCAGCTGCCGCCACCCGGAGTCCGCCAAAGCCTTCCTTCCCGCCGCCTGCTGCTCGCGGCCGCCTACCACATGGCTGCATTCCAGCGCGTATGACCCGCCGCGAGCAAGCGCTGCTGCGTCGTGAGCGGTTTTTGTGCCCGTCGAGCGTTTTTAGTAAGCTGCAGGTACCTACAGCCGCGGACACATTGACATCAAAAGCTACTTGTGCCCTTTTACAGCGTTGTCTAAACGCCAGTGTCGAGTGCTGACAAATGCGCAGGTGAACACTTTTAAACTACGCCGTGTGCTGTATAAGGACACGGGAGAAGATAATTATACTTGCCGTTTTCTTCCTCGTGGAGCTAGGTATTACAGGGGACTGGAATGCTATAAATGTTGTGTTTCGCTTGAATGATAACATTCTGTTTCACTGATGCCCTTTGGATGCACTAACAGACACTGAGAAAATCTTGTACGGTTGGTGCTCCGCTGCTTGTAAGTAGGTGTTAAAAACATCTTGCTGTACACTATGAGCTGTATGTAAAATACATTGATATAAAAAATCACTACACCATAAAATAGTGAACGTAGAGTAATGAAATTTCGGTAGTACATTTCTCTATGTAACATAACGTTCCAATATCAAACATTAATATAAGGACGAGATAAGCCATTACATATGTGAAATGCTGGTACATTAATAACCAGTGTAATCGCCAGAACGTCGAGTGCAAGCATGCAGAAGTGAATTTATTGTGTTGTGCAGGAACCGGATGTCAGTTTGTGGGATGGAGTTACATGCCTGTTGCACTTGGTCGGTCAAAGCAGAGACGGTGCTTGATTGGAGACAGATCTGGAGATCGAGCAAGCCAAACAAACATGTCGAGACACTTGGGATTGTGATGTAACAAAATAAAAGTGATGTTGTTATTCAATGGAAAAGTTGGAATTTGAGATTTCGTTTACTGTTTTATCAATCACAATTGGCGTAAGAATCATGGATTGACCATTGTCATAAGATATTGCATTATGAAATGTGAATAGTCTTTACTTGCAGTTTAGCGTAGGTTGAAGCAGTCACAGCGTGCTATTTACAAAGAAATTGCATTATCGTCTTTTTAATTACTTCATGATCGTAGATACGATCATACCCGATTGTGAAGTAATTATTATGACAAAACAATTTCCTAAGGGACCAGAAAGTTCTTAAGGGCGCAAAAACAGCTGTAACATCACACAAAAGGGGAATTCAATATTAAAGCTGATGAAAAAGACAATAAAACAGTTTCTTTTTCTAATGTAACACCCGCATTGGACTGCTGATCTTGGTGTCTGTAATCTTAGCAAAATGCGTAATTAATAATACTGAGGAGATGATAGGAATGAGCACTGCTAAATGATTCAGTATTTCCAGAACAAGTATTTATTATAACTAAAACATATATCGTACCTTATGCTTAGCAGTACAATGACGGTAGATTTTTATGTCCGTTTCATGTCCATTGAGCGCTCTTTTATATAGCCATTGTCCTCCTGAGTCGCCCGCGCGTCGTCAAGACAAGTTATAACAGTTCTTCTTTTTACACTTCACTCAAACTTAGACGGAACACGTTTTTATACATTTAGTAAAAATTAGATCAGACCACCACAAATCTGCGTCCGTCTTACTTAAGAAAAACAGTACAAGTGTTTAGCGCTCAAGGCTTCATTTGTTCTCCAGCGAACAAAATAATGAAGAATCGCATATCGATCCGTATTCTTCTGTTTATACTGCCACGCAAAGACGACGAATTACATTTAGGAAATTCCACCGTCGCTATGCGACGCCTTATTATACGTTAGTCATTCTTTGTAAACAAGTATTCGCCTTCTGGCTGAAAGTGTTAACTATTTGCTGTTTTAATGACGCCAAAAATAGCGAATATCACAGGTTACAACAGCGGTATGTGGGAATCTGGGGGTGACCTTATCCTGTTGGAAAAGACCCCTTGGAATGCTGTTTATGAATGGCACCACAATAGGTCGAATGACCAGACTGACGTACAAATTTGCATTCAGGGTCCATAGGACAACCACGGCAGTGTTCCTATTCCGCAGACCATAGGTCTAGTGTAGGTCCAGTGTGTCCAGCACGCAGACAGGCTGCTTTCAGGCCTTCAGCTGGACCCCTGCTAACCAACACATAGCCATCACTGGCGCCGAATCAGAGACAGCTTTCATCAGAAAACACAACAGATCTCCTCCCTGCGCTCCAATAAGGTATCGCTTGATACCTCTGAAATCTCAAATGGCGGTGGTTTGGAGTCAGAGGAATACACGCTACAGGGCGTCAGTCCTTAAAGCAACCGCTTTATAGCAGTTCTTTGTGTCACTGTAGTGGCACTGCTGCTCAGGTTGCTGCTGCAGATGCAGTACGATGCGCAAACGCCGTACGCTGAACACGTTGCTCTTACCTCGTGATAGTGCCACGTGGCTGTCTGGAGCCCGGTCTGCTTGTGACCGTACGTTTTCGTGACCACCGCTGCCAGCAATCATGTACAGTGGCTTCATTCCTGCCGAGTCTTTCCGTAACATAACAGAAGCGACAGCCAGCTTCTCGTAGCGCTATTACACGACATCGTTCAAAGTCAGTGAGGTGCTGTCTTTGTCACCTTAAAAGTATTCTCGATTACCATTAATTCACCTCGTCCAATCTAGAAAGTAACTAGTACTCACAAGCCTTACAGCGTGTATTTAAATCTGCGTCCTTATAGTGGTGCTAATAACGCCACCCCCATGCGACCGGTGCAAAATTTGAATAGACATCGTCTTTCAGATGTGCAAACGCTCCTACTAATTTTAGTTTACGTAGCACAACTTGTTCTTGGTGTTAAGATTCTTTTCCATCAGTGTATTTAATTGACACACCAGTATTTGGGCATAGGGCCTATCGTCAGTGGTTCATATTATACACGTCCATATCAGACGACGTGCCTGTCAGTTGTAAAAGCCTGTGATGTCGTACTGAAGTGAATATAGAAACATAGAACCCAACCTATTTTTAAAACATGATTGGGTGTCTCATGTGAACGGCAAGTGTGGTAGTTTGAGATACGACATTAGTAGCACGTGCTCACGACGACTTGTGTACTATGATATGAGAAGTGTTTGGACCCTATCGCGAACACATACACGTGGTTACAATCACTTTTCAAATATCAATGTGCTTTTATGTTTTTAGATCCAATTCAGTTTGATATGACAGAGATTTTATAACTGACACGCATATTGTTCGATATCGATGTGTTTAATAAGTGACAGTCACGATGGGCTATGCACCAAAATACCGCTCTTGCAATTAAATATTTTACATGCAACACAAGGTGTACTGTCAGATGTCTTAACTAAAATATCTTATTATGTGTAAGATTACAGGTTTTGTCAATTATAAATAGTTTTTTAAAAGCATGCACCAGTGAAAACAAAAAGTTTGTTTATGAATACCTTTTTGCCATCAGTCTCGAATTTCCTTTATTCATATTTTACACGAAGCGTTTCTGGAAATGATTCCCATTTACAAGTGCGTTATCTCTTTGTATTATGCCATTTTTACGTAATGTTTTCGATGTCGATGTTCCGCTTTGTTTCATTGACTTTACTGCAATATATGAAAAACGCACAATTCTTAGTTGGTTACCAATTTTCATATACATTTGGAAGAACTTGTACTTAGACTTTCCTTATGGTCCATTTGTGCAGAGTCTTACCCATGTTAAACATCACACAACTTTTCGTTCACAGTATACATTCATAATAACTTACATAAACAAACATTTACAAAGACGTTTCTAGATGTGGTTAACACAGATAATGTTACAGGTCTTCCACAGATTATGATATGTTTTTCTACAGAACGTATTTATCGTAACCATATGGATTATAATATGGTTGCATCTATTTTACAATGATGTCTCTTTCTATGTGTTACTATTTTTATGTAACCATATTCTCGAAGTATCTAAAGAAAATCACTGATTCACTTACATGTCTTAAGTTTAACATTTTATCTTCATATGTTCTGTACTGTGAGTATATCTCCAGTTCTTCTAACAAATCGATTTTACGCCCTTTATCTAGTCAGTGAAGTACTTTGACATTTTGCTCAATTTTTCCAAATGGGTGTCCTTTATTATGTATGTGTATACCTATTGCTGATGCTATGCATCTGTTGTGTGTGTAGGTGTTAATGTGTTGTGTGTACCTGGTGTTAAAATTTCAATCTGTTTGTCCTAGGTACAACATGGAGCATTTCTAGCATTACATTGTATATACCAGAGTCTGAATGTGGGTCACGATACCGCTTTGAATTATGTATTTTTTGTTATAGTTTATTTGATATAGAAAACTAAACTTTTATTTTGTGAAGTGTGAATATATTTGCAATCTTCTGTGATTTATTGCCACTGTATTGGATACTACATACACGTTTCTTTTTGCCTCTTTCTTCTGTCGTACACTTTGTGTTGGATTTTCCTTCATTTTGTCTAGGACTGTGTCAACTGTTGAAGCAATACAATCATTAGCAACTGCAATGTCTTTCACTACATTAATTTCTTGTTGCAAATTTTCTTGGTTCAAAGGTATTTTAGTTGCCCTTTGTAACACTGACCTGTAGGCTGGATGTTCAGGTGACATGAGGTTCAGGGATTGCGGTGTCAGTCATTGTAAATTATGAATAAAAGAAATACGCGACTGGCAGAAAAAAATTCAAACAAACGCATTGAGATTATAGATTTCCTAGGGATGCACTTCAAAGACGTTGATTATTCATCTAGCATTCTTGATTGATCTTCTGATCTCATCCATTAGAAACGGTTTGCGAAAGCGTGCGGCTAGGAAAACAATGGGTGTATTTACAAATAACGTTTTATCAGGGTTAGATACTTGGACGCTTGTAGGCGGCATTTCCGACACAGTGCTGTTTGATACTAATAGATTTCAGTTGCCCAGGAATGTCCTTTTTTGCGAGTGATGGTCTGCTTTTTATGTCTTGCTTGCGCCATCCATCATTGGTTATTTTGCTTCTTAGGTAGTATAATTCCTTAACTTCACCTACTTCGTTACTATCAATCCTGATGTTAAGTTTCTCGTTGTTCTCATTTCTGATACTTCTCATTACTTTCATCTTTCTTCGATATACTCTCAATCCATGTTCTGTACTCATTAGACTGTTCATTCCATTCGGCAGATTATGTGGTTCTTCGTCACTTTCACTGAGGACAGCAATGTCATCAACGAATTGTATCATTGACATTCTTTTACTTTGGATTTTAATTCCACTTCTGAACCTTTCGTTTATTTCCATCATTGATTCTTCGATGTATAAACTGAACAGTAGGGGCGAAAGACTACATCCCTATCTTACACCCTTCTTCCAATCCGAGCACTTCGTTCTTGGTCTTCCATTACTATTATTCCCTCTTGGCTCTTGTACATGTAATATATTATCCGTCTCTTCCTATAGCTTACTCGTATTTTACTCAGAATTTCGAACATCTTGCACCATTTTACGCTGTAGAACGTCTTTTCCAGATCGAGAGATCGTATGAACATGCCTTGATTTGTCTTGCTTTCATTAGCAACCGCAACGTCAGCATTGCCTCTCTGTCGTCTTCACCTTTGCTAAAGGCAAACTGATCTTCATTTAACACATCGTTAATTTTCTTTTCCATTCTTATATATACTTGGAAGCAACTTGTACGCATGAGCTGTTAAACTGATTTTGGTCTAATTCTCGCACTTGTCACTTCTTGCAGTCTTTGGAATAATGTGGATAACATTTTTCCAAAACTCATGTGGTATCTCGCCTGACTCGTACATTCTACAGATCACCGTGAACGGTCGTTTTGTTGCCACTTACCTCAATGTTTTTAGAAATTCTGATGGAATGTTATCTATCCTTTCTGCTTTATTTGATCTTTAGTCTTCCTAAGCTCTTTTAAATTCTGATTCTAATACTGGTTCCCCTGTCTCTTTGAAATCGACTCCTGTTTCTTCTTCTATTAAATCAGAGAAATCTTAGTCACCCCATTTGAGGCCTTCAATGTATCCTTTCCTTTTGACTTTCTTATATGCTGAGTCAGTCCTTGCTACGATCATTTCTTGTTCGACTTCTTCACATTTTTCATGCAGTCATTTCCTCTTAGCTTCCATGCACTTCCTGTTTGCTTCGTTCCTTAGTGACTTGTGTCCCTGTATTCCTGAATTTCCCTGAACATTTGTATACTACCTTGTTTCATCCATCAACTGCAGTATTCCTTCTGTTAACCGTGTTTTCTTCGCAGTTAGCTTCTTTGTACGTATGTTTTTTCTTACAACTATTCTGATTGCGCGTTTTAGAATGTCCATTCCTCTTCAACTGTACCGTCTACTGAGCTATTCCTTACTGCAGTATCTATAGCCTCAGAGAACTTCAAGCGTATCTCTTCATTCCTTAGTACTTACGTATCCCACTTCTTTACGTACTGATTCTTTCTGACTAAGTTCTTAAAATTCAGCTTCCTCTTCATCAGTACTACATTGTGATCGTAGTCTGTATTTGCTCATGGGTGCGCCTTACAATCCAGTATCTGATTTCTGAATCTCTGTTTGGCCATGATGTAATCCATCTGAAATCTTCCTGTAGCTCCCGACCTTTTCCAGGTATGCCTGCTCTACTTGTGATTCTTGAACAGAGTATTCGCTGCTGCCAGTTGAAGTTTATTAGAGAACTCAATTAGTCTTTATCCTCTGTCATTCGTAGTACTAAGCCCATATTCTCCTGTACCCTTTCTTCTACTCTTTCCCTTACAGCCGTATTGCAGTCCCCCATGACTATTAGATTTCCATCTCCCTTTACATATTGCATTACCCGTTCAACATCCTCGTACACTTTCTCTATCTCTTCATCTTCAACTTGAGACGTCGGCATGTATACCTGAATATCTTTGTCGGTACCGGTTTGCTGTTGATACTGATTAGATCAACCCAATCACTGAGGAATAACTGTTAAGGAAAAAATTCGATACGTTGCCCCTTTTCCGGATTAATTAGCTTTGAAATTAGCCAATCAGACCGCTGCACGCGTACGTTCAAGTGCCTCGCCAGAAACGCGTAAATTCAAGTGGCTCACCAGAGACGGTGTCGCCAAACTTTTTCTTCTTTTGGGTTCCTAACACCGAACAAGAGAGTGATACAAAATTTGGATGTGGGATGGTAGTAAGGATCGAACCTGAACCAAAGACTGAGCAGTCTCGTGCGCTGTCATCTATGCTATGAGAACAACTGTCACTAACTGTATCCGGCTGGCCGCTTGAATTTTCGCACAACGGCCTGATTGTGTAATTTCAATTGTAATTAACTCGGAAAAAGCGCAACGTATCAATTTTTTTTCTTAACAATTACTTCTCAGCACCACCTACCCTGCAACACCCTTACAAGCTTTTCAGGCTGTTTTGACCAACGTGTGTATCGAATCAATGAAATACGCCCAAGCATCGACAGCCAATGACCACCAGTATCGTGTCATACCACTCCATTAACTATGCAAAATTCCGTTAAGTTGCGGGAAATTATTTTCATTTATTATTGATTCAATTTTTTATTCAGCACATACGAAACTCAAACCAACTATGAAGTGTACCAACCAAAACTGAGCATGCTCCAAGGTCAGTTTGGGTTTCGTATGTAAAAGGAAAATAATTAACAGAGATCTTCGTATATTCTTCGGGAATTCTGCATGTATTCCACCACAGTTATATCTGCAATTACGTGTACACACTATAATTCCCATAGATATGCGTTTCTGACATCTTGACATCGCAATGAAGATCCTTACATGACAGCAGAAACCCCTCATGATGAAGTTGGCGACCTCCTCCGTTCGTTCTGATAATTATTAAAGTCTAATTTGTTACGGCGTAAATTCACCGTTGACATGCCAGTCAGGAACGAAAGAGAAGAGACGGCTCTGAGAAGAGATCAGCGAGTCGCATGGAGAACGGACCTCCCTCCAGGACGACAACGCGACAGCAGCGGCCCCTATGTGAAGAGGACATAAGTGCCACGACTGACTGGTGATGGCCCAGTTCAATAGCAGCTTCAAGATTGGTCACTTGGATAGCAACGTCAACGTTAGGCACTTCGACAGCAGCTCAGGAAAGATTTTTGTCAGAGAGCAGCAGTCACTGCAAATACATTACTTCGTATGTCGCCCTTTGCTTGCGGCCATCTGTGTAACTGCCGAAGTTAAGTATTATATTTTATTAATTGCAATAAAACACATTAATACATCTTGTTTGATTGTTTGTCTAGTGAACCGAATATGCAGGCTTCTTAGACACAACAAGATTGACAACGAGGCTGGGCGAGAGGAAATTATTGAAATTTATCAGCAAATGTTCACTGATGCGTATTTCTGTATACTGCTGATTGAAATGGTTCAAATGGCTCTGAGCACTATGGGACTTAACATCTATGGTCATCAGTCCCCTAGAACTTAGAACTACTTAAACATCACACAACACGCAGTCATCACGAGGCAGAGAAAATCCCTGACCCCCCGGGAATCGAACCCGGGAACCCGGGCGCGGGAAGCGAGAATGCTACCGCACTCTGTATACTGCATATGACACTTACGATTATAAACTTACGGACAGAATACTATATGAAAGTAGGGGGGCTACATTCTGCACCACTCTCCATTGTTGCCAGATGTATCCAAGATGGCAGCGATGACATCACCCAAGATGGCGGTCTGTAGACTTGGAAACAGCGCATGACGCCATCAAATATGGCGGCTATGACGTAATCCAAGATGGCAGATTTTGGTGGGAAGTTTGAATTTTGGCGGTATGATAGGTCATTTGGGCTACCTCCACTAAAATAACCCTCTCCCCTCTCCCAGAAAATAGTGGGAAGTTCAAATTCCATCAGGAAAATGCAACACACCTTGACTAACTTAAGAAAATGGCAGGGAAAAAGGTCACTTGGGCTACCTCCACTAACTTAAGTAACCCGACCACCACCTCTTCCTAGGGATTGACAGGAAAATGACTCAGCCTGTGCTGGGCTGCTGGAGTGTACTTTATTTATTTTGAAACAATTTATTTAGGGATGGATTTTGAAAGACAGTATATATATCACAGTGATACAGAACACACGTTCTCACATGCTTGGGGGCACACTACATAGCCCCGAGACCTGCAAACTACTCCTAAATAACGCTTTGCAGATATGCAAACAACTCCTAAATTACCAAAATAATTTCAGTACAGACATGCAAACTCCTCCTAAATAATGCAGTACACTAATGTGCAGACACGAAATCAACTCATAAACTATCCAAATAACATATAGCACAGCCTACAGACCTGCTCGCAAAATAATGCGACAGACACGCAAGCAATGCACTCAGGCACTGCCCGCTGCCCCCCGTCCACTGGGTCACACAGGAGGCTACAGCACATGCTCCCAGAAGCCGGGATGCACTGGCACTCTCTGTGAAGTGATGCACAGGTGCCTGATTGGGTCCCGCAAGCATGCGGCAGCGACGTCCCTTTCATACTTTGTACCTGAAAAATTCCTCATGTAATATGTGTTCACCTAGGCACGGTTGCCGACACGACCAGAAGGGAGTGAAGAGCTATTTGCAGAGCATGTCAGTGCCGTCACGAGCCACTGCCAGGTGCAAGCCAGCACGAGCCATCATTCTCAATACGCTGCCGACGGCATGTGAAAGTTTTTCGAGTGTTATACTGACATCACATGCCTATCTAAATAAGCACCAAGTCATCCTCTGTACCGTGCGCATGTGTTTACTGTTGCTGGCGTGATGATGCATAGCTGCACTGCGGGTCCAGTAGGAGCACCGTTCGCCATTGTTTTCTGCATATGAGACTTTCAGCGGTAAAATTATTTTGCACAGATCGCTAAAATGCACTGACAGTTAAACCCACAAAAGTTGTCTACAGATCATCAACTACATACAAAACTCTACATCTACATCCATACTCCGCCAGCCACCTGACGGTGTGTGGCGGAGGGTACTTTGAGTTACTCTATCGGTTCTCCTTTCTATTCCAGTCTCGTATTGTTCGTGGAAAGAAAGATTGTCGGTATGCCTCTGTGTGGGCTCTAATCTCTCTGATTTTATCCTCATGGTCTCTTCGCGAGTTATACGTAGCAGGGAGCAATATACTGCTTGACTCCTCGGTGAAGGTATGTTCTCGAAACTTCAACAAAAGCCCGTACCAAGCTACTGAGCGTCTCTCCTGCAAAGTCTTCCACTGGAGTTTATCTATCATCTCCGTAATGCTTTTGCTGTTACTAAATGATCCTGTAACGAAGCACGCTGCTCTCCATTGGAGCTTCTCTATCTTTTCTATCAACCCTATCTGGTGCGGATCACACACTGGTGAGCAATATTCAAGCAGTGGGCGAACAGATGTACTGTAACCTAATTCCTTTGTTTTCGGATTGCGTTTCCTTAGGATACTTCCAATGAATCTCAGTCTGACAGCCGGCCGCGGTGGTCTCGCGGTTCTAGGCGCGCAGTCCGGAACCGTGCGACTGCTACGGTCGCAGGTTCGAATCCTGCCTCGAGCATGGATGTGTGTGATGTCCTTAGGTTAGTTAGGTTTAAGTAGTTCTAAGTTCTAGGGGACTGATGACCGCAGCAGTTGAGTCCCATAGTGCTCAGAGCCATTTCAGTCTGACATCTGCTTTACCGACGATCAACTTTATGTGATCATTCCATTTTAAATCACTCCTAATGCGTACCCCCAGATAATTTATGGAATTAACTGCTTCCCGTTGCTGACCTGCTATATTGTAGCTAAATGATAAAGGATCTTTCTTTCTATGTATTCGCAGCACATTACACTTGTCTACATTGAGATTCAATTGCCATTCCCTGCACCATGCATCAATTCGTTGCAGACCCTCCTGCATTTCAGTACAATTTTCCATTGTTACAACCTCTCCATATACCACAGCATCATCCGCAAAAAGCCTCAGTGAACTTCCGATGTTATCCACAAGGTCATTTATGTATATTGTAAATAGCAACTGTCCTACGACACTCCCCTGCGGCACACCTGAAATCTCTCTTACTTCGGAAGACTTCTCTCCTTTGAGAATGACATGTTGCGTTCTGTTCTCTAGGAACTCTTCAATCCAATCACACAATTGGTCTGATAGTCCATATTCTCTTACTTTGTTCATTAAACGACTGTGGGGAACTGTATCGAACGCCTTGCGGATGTCGAGAAACACGGCATCTACCTGGGAACCCGTGTCTATGGCCCCCTGAGTCTCGTGGACGAATAACGTGACCTGAGTTTCACACGATCGTCTTTTTAGAAACCCATGCTGATTCCTACAGAGTAGATTTCTAGTCTCCAGAAAAGTCATTATACTCGAACATAGTACGCGTTCCAAAATTCTACAACTGATCAACGTTAGAATATTGGAAGACAGGAACATATTTACCAGTGTCACTGCAATTAAATATTACGATTGCTGATACAGTCTGACAGTGATCGATGTACAGGTAATGTCTCCTCTTGACGACTGTAGTTCTAGACTGAATCTCAGTATCTACAGCGAACATAATTTTCCACATAAAAAATCTCTCTCACACCCTCGCAGTTATCGATGTGCTGAATCTATATGTCCCTCATGACAGGACACACGCTCATCCTCTCTGTTCATGCCACAACATAAGCCACAGGAACTTTACACTGCAACATATACACATTTTACACAAACACTGCAGTTATCTTTTATACCTGTACAGTGCCCGAAAAAATTAGGGTATGTCTACATTCACGCCGGCTATTTGTCTCGATTCTCCTCAGTCCTAGGAAATTATATGACTAAGTCTTACAATCAGCGCTTCTGGAAGGTGCTGCATTCTCCCAAGATTCTCTCAAACGAGTTTTATGAAGGACAGGCGTCCGGCACTATGTGTGATGATGAATACTGCACCCGCGGACGTAATGCTTGGAAAGACATCACAGACACGGGTTGGTGTTCAGTAATCATTATCACTATCGATAGAGTGACAAGGAAAATGCGAATTCGTTCTTCTCCGCAGTCCTTACGTGGCACCCTGTCCATCAAGTGTTACCCTTTGTGCTTTCAACATACACAAATGTTCTCATTGCTATTTGGAAACTCCTATATTCCAGCACAAAGGATGTGTTGTGAATGAATGGGGGATTATGATTGGCTCTTATCTAATTTACTCGCCGAATTACTGATGCCATCGACGCGGAAGCACCGTCCACCTTTTTTCTTCTTTCTGCAGATGAGACATTCAGTGACGAAAAACTATTTTACACTGATCGCCATATTGCACCGACAACTAAACCTTGCAAAGTGCCCTACATATCGTCAAATACAGAAAAATTCTTACTCAATACACTGCTCTCCCACTCAAGACAGGAGCTTGAATATTAGAGTGTGAACCGAACTCCAACCCAGCAATATATCACCGTATACCGTGACGATGTAGTAAACTTACAATTCGTATCCTGCACCATACAAAATCAGGCCCTGTCTAACTCAGCCTGAAGGGCGGCAATATTCCCCTCCTGTTCTTGTATCTTCCTATCTCTACTACATATCCTACAAAACCACTGATGAGGCTCATTTACTTCCTCCATTTCCACGCCACTACAGTCACCCACATGGAAGAAACTACAGCACCCGTTACACCAAAGCCTCGACCTAACAATTCTACGGCGAGTCAAGCACTTTTCACACATGATAAACGTAATAGTTTGTTAAGATTAAGTCAGTTTGGTTGCAGATAAACACAAAAATACGAGTCCACAAATTTGACCTATACGCAACAGTATGTAAACAAAAAGAACAGTGCAAAGTTTCTGAAACAACAACTTAAACTTTACACTACGTTCCGGAAATGTGAGTTAAATAATGAAGAGGTACGCTACTGTTAAATTGCTGGAGAGAGCAAAAAACAATTAAACGAAATTCTATGGATTTGCTGCGGCAAAACGTAAACACAAAGACGACTGTGACAAGACAGTACGATCTTTTCGCGTTTTGTGCTATATTACGTAAAGAAAAATGAAACTTTTAATGGTACGCTTAAAATGCACACTAATACACCTATTTACTACGTAATCAGTACTAAACTAAATGTTGTTATAATCTAAAATGACTTGTCTTTACGAGAACACCAAAACTCGCGCTAGTCGCCTGGCTGAAAGGCAGCCAACCTTTGAGCGAGCTACTCTAAAAGAAACATTCCGTTTGTGTAGTTTCTGTGAAGGATAACTAATAGTTGCCATAAAGCGGCTACGGTTATGAATTATCTGTGCGTGTACACTTTTCAGACTTTGTACAGGTTAGAGTAAGGCCTGGTAGTAGCTGGTGTACGCAAGCTCACCGTAATAGAATGAACTTTTACGCTCATAAATTCTTTCATTTAACTGTTATTAACCTTCCTTGGACAAAACAATTTTAGTGCGACTTGTCGTTACGAAGTGTGCAGCTGTTTTTTCTATTGCTTTCTCTGGCTGTGAACTGCATTTCAGTAACTTCAAGGAGGCGTGCGTGTGAGAAGAGATTTACCACAGGGTGAGCGGAACTTTATTTGCAGTAGCGCAGCACCGCGCATTTATTTTTTTAAGAGCAATACAGAGGTTTACCACAACGTGGGTGGTACTCGCAGCAGCACAGCACGGCGCATTCAGCATTTTCTTAAGAGCAACACAGGGACGACAATCTACCCACGAATACTTCTCGACACCGTAACACCACCTCCTCCGTACTTCACCGCCGGTACTACACATGATAGCAGGTGACGTTCGGCAGGCGTTCGCCAAACTCAGACTCTTCCATCGCATTGCTACAGGAATAGCGTGATTCGTCACTCAGACCACTCGCTTGCAGTCATACTCTGACCAGTCACTTCGCTCTTCACATCACCTCAAGCGTCGCGTAGCATTTACAGAAATGTGTGACTCATGAGAAGCTGCCCGACCATTGCACGCCACTCTTCTAGCCTCCCTACGCACAGTCCTTGTACTACCTGGACCGCTGGTAGCGCTCTGGAACTCACTGAATTCGTGTGAAATTTTGCAACTACACTTAACCAATGCTTAACGGTCCCTCTCCGTCATTACTTGGCGTGTGCATGATGTTGGTTCAACTGTGATTGCTCCTTCGCATTTCACTTCACAGTCACATCACCAACAGTCGAATTTGGCAGCTTTAGAAGGATTGAAATGTCCCTCGTACTTTTGATCAGGTAGTGTAGGCACTCTAGAGCAGGCCATATTCTTCAGACTCATGAGATGGTTGGCAATGCCATCCATGACAAAACAATTCCCTCTTCAATGCAACCAACATATGTGACACATATGAAACATTCTAAGACTTCGAGAGCAACTTTATAATGGCAGTTCCTAAGATGAATGCTTTGAAAAATGTATTACAGAACCGTCAGTTTAATAAATTATGGTTACGAAATACTAAGTCGATTTCGTTACACATGAATGGATGACGTGATAGGAGCCAACTTCAGATAAGATCCTTTTGGGTTCGTGAGCAATGTAGGATACCGAGAGGCAATGCTGACTTCCCAACTTATCTCGGAAGACAGAACGAAGAAAGTCGAACCAATGTCTAGAGCATTTGTAGGTTGAGAGAATGCTTAGCGCAATGTTGACGCAAAAGCACTGTTTGAATTTTTGGAGGCAACAAGCATAAAATATAGGGAGCAGAAGGTTATCAACAAGTTGTACAGAAACCGGACGACAGCTACAAGAGGGTATGCTAACATGATATGGAGACAGAAATTAAAAAGAGAGTAAGTGTTGTAGCATATTCTGTCAGAGACATCACAGGACTTGGAAGATCATTTGAACCAAGAGGCAGTTTCTAGAAGTAAGTTACAGCTGAACAGCAATAACCATACAAAAATCCGAATGGAGTGTAAGCGATTTATGGCTGACAATGAAAAGGGAATTAGATTAAGAACTGAGACACTATAAGAGGTAGACGAGTTTTGCTGTTTAGACAATAAAATAACTGACGATGATGGTGATAGAGACGACGTAAAACGTAGACTGACAATAGTTAGAAAAACGTTTCTGAAAAAGAGAAGCATTTTCTCTAATTTACATATATTTAAGTAAGTATGCAGGCTTTCGTGGCCACAGCCTAACAGGCTAGAAGATTTTACCTTCATTAATTTAAGTGCTAGGAATTCTTTTCTGGAAGTATTTGGATTGTATCCTTGTATGGAAGTGAACTGTGGATGATTAACAGTTCAAAAGAAAGGAGAATGGAATATTTTAAAATATGGTGCCATAGAAGACTGCTGAAAATTAGTTGGGTAGGTTGGGAACTAATGAGGGCGTACTGAATCTAACTGTTAAAAAAAAAAAAAAAAAAAAAAAAAAACAACAAGTAGGTATCAGTTGATGGCACATATTCTAAGGCATCAAGGAATAATCAGTAATGTTAACTGAATTTTCTGTCTGTGCTTGGCAGAACATGGTAATAATATTAAAAAGGAAAACACTTCCTAATATTCTACAAAAACGACTTTTGGCTTCTCAGGACATCTTCAGGTGACAAGTGAATGTTGCAGATGCAGATAAACATGATGTGCGACTTACACATATATTATTTGTGCAGAAGACAGAAAAATGACAGTGTGTTTGCATAGGAAAACATTTAATCTTTTGTCAAGTAGAAATAATTACATTAACTAAAAAAACGAAGTAAACAAAGTTTTATGTGAAGATATGTTTAACAATAGGTGAGAAATAAGACAAATTTACAGCCTGAATCTAGTATTTGTAACTAAAACTTAATTTAACAAAGGGGAAAATGGAAACTGAGTCTGATCATTTAATAGCCTGCTAGACTGCAATTCTGTTTCATGTGTTTGTTGATTTCCAATATTTCCAGTAGGGCCGTCTTTCTGTTTCTCATGACAGAATGTAAAACGTCACATTCTCCATCATATAAATGTTTTTCTGTCAAAACATGATCATCACAATTGAATATTTCACCCTTAATCTCAGCTTCTTTCATGTTCCCGTTGCCACAGCTCTGACTGACTGATCAGTATCCACTTTTTCGCACAGCTTGCAAGTGATTTTATATACACCACTCTGTGCCAAGGATTGCAGTTAGTCTGAATAACGAAATACAGGTCTGTAGTTGCGAGACTTTAACTTGTTTGCAAGATTGTCTGAAATGTTGTCGATTTATGGAATTTTGCACCAGGATTTGTAACTACTGAGTGACTACTGTTGGTGAGCATACAGAAGTGGTGTAATTTTTCACATTTTCTTTTTTCATAGTATATTGTCAATCAGTGCAGAGCTATAGCCATTGCTGGAAGCGATTTACTTTCTGGTTTATAGTTCTAATAACACAAGATTACATGGCAACTAATTCTGCAGATGATGAAGAGATTGAAATAATGTATGATAAAAGAAATTATTCAGATATTTGAAGAAGACCAGAATTTTCATTGTGACTGGGGACTGGAACTCGATAGTAGGAAAAGGAAGACAAGGAAAAGTAGTAGGAGAATATGGATTGGGTTAAAGGAATGAAAGAGGAAGACACCTGCACAGAGCATAGGTTAATAATTACAAACACTTGGTTTAAGAATCATAATAGAAGGTTGTATACGTGCAAGAGACCTGGAGAGAGTGGAATGTTTCAGATTGATTCTATAGTGGTTAGATAGAGATTTAGGAACCATATTTTATATTGTAAGACTTTCCAGGGGCATATTTGGACTCTGACCATAATGTATTGGCTATGAACTGTAGATTAAAACTGAAGAAATTGGGAAAAGTTAGGAAATTAAGGAGATAGGACCTGGAAAAGTTGCATTAGGCAACGGTTGACCAGGACAGGGGAAGGGAATACAGCGGAAGACGAGCGGGTAGTTTTAAGAGATGAAATAATGTAGGCAGCAGAGGGTCAAACAAATAAAAAGATAAGGCCTAGTAGAAGTCCTTGGATAACAGAGGAGATGTTGAATTTAAATAATGAACGAAGAAAATTTAAAAATGCAGCAAATGAATCGGGTGAAAGAGCATAAAAAGTTAAAAAAAAATGAGATGGACACAAAGTGCAAAACTGCTAAGCAGGAATGGCTAGAGGACAATTGTAAGGATTTAGAGGCATATTTTACTGGGGGGAAGATAGATACTGCCTGCAGGAAAATTAAAGAGGCCTTTGGGGAAAAGAGAAGCAGCAGTATGAGTATCAAGAGCTCAGATGGTAATCCTGTCCTAATCAAAGAAGAGAAAGCTGGGAGGTGGAAGAATATTTAGAGTGTCTATACAAGGGAGATGAACTTGAAAGCAATATGTAGAAAGGGAAGTGAACTCAGATGAAGATGATATGGGAGATAAGATACTGCGAGAAGAATTTGACAAAGTTCTGAAAAATGCAAGTCGTAATAATGCATCGAGGGTAGTCGATATTCCGTCAGAACTGCTGTTGCCCATGGGAGAGCCATCCTCTTCCATCTGGTGTGGAAGATGTATGAGACAGGCGAA
The DNA here is from genome assembly GCF_021461395.2 of Schistocerca americana. Lineage (NCBI taxonomy): Eukaryota > Metazoa > Arthropoda > Insecta > Orthoptera > Acrididae > Schistocerca > Schistocerca americana. The sequence goes on from NC_060121.1 coordinate 597,539,463, forward strand.
ATACCCTCAGACGTCTAGAAGAATGTAACAATTATAATTCCAAAGAAAGCAGTTGCTGACAGGTCGGAAAATTACCAAACTATCAGTTTAATAAGACACGGTTGCGAAATACTAACACGAATTCTTTACAGAAAAATGGAAAAACTAGTAGAAGCTGACCTCGGGGAGAATCAGTTTGGATTCCGTAGAAATGGAGGGACACGCGAGGCATTACTGATCCTACGACTTCTCTTAGAAGATAGGTTAAGGAAAGGAAACGAACATTAATAGCATTTGTGGATTTAGCGGAAGCTTTTGAGCATGTTAACTGGAATACTCTTTGAAATTTTGAAAGTAGTAGTGATAAAATACAAGGAGCAAAAGGCTAGTTACAACTTTTACAGAAACCATTTATAAGTGTCCAGGGGCCTGAAGGGGAGGCAGTGGCTGCAAAGCGAACGAGACAGGACTGCAGCTTATGCCCGATGTTATTCAATGTGCACATAGTACAACAGGTGAAAGAAACCAAGAAAAATGTGAAATAGGAATTAAAGTTCACGGAGAAGACATAAAAACTTTTAGGTCTGCCGATGAGATTGTAATTCTGTCAGAGACTGGAGAGGACTTTGGGCAGTGTCTTGAAAGGAGGATATAAGATGAAAATGAACAGAAGCAAAATAAGGATAATATAATGTAGAAGAATTAAATCAGGTGATGCTAAGGGAATTAGATTACGAAACGAGACACTTATAATAGTAGATGAGTTTTGCTGTATGGGCAGCAAAATAACTGATGATGGCCGAAGTAGAGAGGATATAAAATGTGGACTGGCAATGGCAAGGAAAGCGTTTCTGAAGAAGAATAATTTGTTAAACTCGAATATAGATGTAAGTGTTAGGAAGTATTTTTTGAAGGTATTTTTGTGGAGTGTGGCCATTTATGGAAATGAAACATTGACAATAAACACTTTAAATAAAAGGGGTTAGAAGCTTTCGAAATGTGGTGGTACAGGAAAATTCTGAAGATTAGAGGGTCGAATACTTAACTAATGAGGGAGTGCTGAATAGAATTCGGAAGAAAAGAAATTTCTGGCAAATGAAGGGAGCAGTTGATAGGCCACATTCTGAGACATCAAGGGATCATCAATTTAGTATTGGAGCGATGTGTGGTGGATAAAATTCGCATAGGGAGACCGAAAGATGAAGCAGATTTACAAGGATGAAGGTTGAAGTAGTTATTCTGAAATGAAGAGACTCACACAGGAAGAGTAGCATGGAGAACTGCATCAAACCAATCCTCGGACTGATGATCACTACAACAGCAACGACAGTTCTATCTGAAAGACTGATTCATATGATGGAACAGATATAAGATGATGCACCGTTGATTGGAAAGCTGTGTATTTAGCTATGTTTTTTTCTGTAAATTCTAAAAACTTAATTTATTCTAATAATATATGTATTAAGGTCCAAGAAATTTATCGAAGAGCCTCCCAGTTTCATTGTAAGCTGAATTTTCTTATGTCGTGCTTTTAAATGCTGTAGTAATGTAACTAACTGTCAAGCGGTACCAGTCCACAAACACAGAAAATTATCGACATACCTTAACCAATACATAATTTTGTAATGTCGTGACCCTAATAGAGATATTAGCACAAGAAAACACGTATTTAGCATTTACAGTAAAAACGTAACTACTGATGAGATTATCCCTACAAGCTCCCAGCATCCATATAGTCACAAATATGCAGGTTTCTGTTCAGTAGTGCATCGCCTCATACGTGTCCCATTATGTGAATCACCCTTTCAAACAGAAGTATAAATCATAAAACAAATCGCTTCCAGCAACGGCTGCAATTCTGAGCTGGTTACTAATATACTACGAAAAAAGAAAATGTGAAAAATTACACCACTTTTGTACGCTGGTCAACAGCAATCAGTCAGTAATTACAAAGCCTCTTGCAAAAGTCCATATATTCGCAACATTTCACACAACCTTGCAAAAAAGATAAAGTGTTGCAACTACAGACCCACATTTTATAATACCAATAATATATCAAAACTATTATTCAGTAGTAAAGTCAAACTGCAACCCTTGGCACAGAGTGGTGTATATAAAACCATTTTCAAGCAGTGCTAAAAACTGTATATTGGTCAGTCAGGCAGAGCTGTGGTAATTAGGCTACGTAAGCATGGATGAAGCTGTAAATTAAGGAAGAAAGATTCATCCCATGCTGATCATCTTTTGGCAGAAAACTATTTAATCCTGAGTCCAGTATTCTGTCAAGAAAGCTGATAGATGATCCTACTGGAAATCAACAAACGCATGACACAAAAGCCGGCTTTGTATTAAATGATCAGACTCGATTTCCATTTTCCCCTTAGTTAAATTAAGTTTTTGTTATAAATACTAGATTATAACTGTAAATTTGCCTTATTTCTCACCAGTCGTTAAGTATAACTTTGTTAATTTTACCTCCACAGAAAAGCTTGGTTTATTCCATCTTTTAGTTAGTGTAATTATTTCTATGTGACAAAAAATGAAATGTTTTTCTGTGTAAACACTATTTCATTTTTGTGTGTTCTGTACAAATTGTATTTGTATAATTCGGACTTCGTGTTTATTTCCATTTGTGAGATGCAGTTGTCAGCTGAAGATGGCCTGTGAAGCCGAAAGGCTATTCGTGTCTAAATAAATACAATTTTGCAGAACATTACGAAGTGTTTTCCTTGTTGATGGTACTCAGTAAGGTGTTAAGGCTAGTATTCGAGTAAAAAGTTGTTGGGGAGAACAAAGGTTGACTGCAGTAAGCAGGTTGCGCTGGGTGCAGGTTGTAGTAGTAATGCAGATAAGTAGACGCTTGTACAGGGTAGACTAATGTGGAGAGATAGATCAAACAACAACAGCAACAACAATGACAGCAAGTGGTAAAAAATTAGGTAAATGGTCAAAAATTTTCGCAACAACTTTACTGAACCCTCTCTGAGCTAATGCACTTTATTCCCAATAACCTATTTTCTGTTATGTATCGAAGACTTAGTTATTTATCTTCAGTGACGGCTATTTGCAAAGCTACATCTGATAAAACGCTGTATTTCTGTGTATTACATTCGTTATCTAGAAGGTCTCGATTAGGCCTACTGTAACCAGTGTAAAAGAAATGCAAACATCTGGTTGCAAGAGGTTAGAAACGTACAATGTATTTCCGGTTTGTATGAATATATTCTCGAAACAGTGCACATCAAGCCTACATCATCTCGTTTTTACCAGTTGTTTTTTCAGTCTAACAATTAAAAAAGTGGAAAGTCGTAAAAATATATTAAGTTGCACAAGCAACACGTTGATTAAGTGTGTCAGAGGTCCCACATATATTTATAGAAGTTTTCATTCAAATTATTGTAATTTGTGTTTCAGAGAGTTTATAAACTTTTAACAAAATTGTATAGGCACGCTTTTGAATGTTTCATGTGATAGGTTACGACTATTTACTTGAAAAAAAAAAAGATAAATTTTCTTTTTTGATAAAAGTTAGATTTTCATACAAATAAGATTTTTATGAGTTTTCAAAATTGTGTAATACTTAAACTTCTATTTTTGTATCTGAAACAAAAAGGTGAAGCGATTTTTTATGTTTGGGTCTGATTTTACGTTTATGAATGATCCTTGAAGCAAGGAGTGAAACTAATGGGTTTTGGGTCTGACGTAGGCCATTGTGAGATCGTATTCGTGAAAAGACAAAAATGAATTTCTTATATTAACCTAAGAGCTGGTAAGTGTGTAGGCTAAACAAACTTAAGAAATATGCTGCTAGTAGGCAGACTGCTCCCCTAAGGTACTGTCAGGCAGCCACAAACACTCCCAAAAAACAACATGATGGGATGTAACAGAAACAGGTCTCTGCAGCCAAACAACGGACCCCCAACTTGTAAAACTAAGAGCTGTTAACAAATGCCATTCGGCTGAAACATGGGCTAAAAGAAACAAGTTAAGAAAATGTAATTTCCCACAGCTTAGTAACTTAATGGCATAAAATTTTCAAATCTGCCATAATAATCAAACATTTGAGAGAAATTTATAACGTTATCTTGCTTAGGGGGAATGCACAAATGAAGTGGTTTTAGCATTTCACAGAATACTAACAACAAGAGGTAGTCATATGGTTGAAGATATTTTCTCTTTTTTTTAAAAAAAACATATAGTTATTAGAGTTTCTGAACAGTCTTATTGAGTGACACTGTTCTTCATGTACATCTGTACATCTAGTAATAATGTAATGATTGAGTAAATCTAATCACACAGTTTTATGTTAATCGCTAAGTTATATTTACGGTTTTTACATACATTCCACACTCATGTCCTCTGCAACTTTTAACCATAGTTTCCTCTGTAAGTTGGGGTGCTGATATCTTGTACCTTACACATCAACAGTGGCCTGTTGTCATTCACAAGATTTATAAGCTTCTCCATTTCCATAGATGGTAATAAGTACAAAACACTCCCATACACAAGCTGCAACAGGTACTCATTTGCACCTATTATGTACGACCAGTTCTATTTCACTGGGATCCGTCAGTCAGCTGGCTGTGTACGGCCGTGCGTGGCCAACTCGGTCATGATCAGTGGACATGCATCAGCACTGCTTACGTCTTGGAAATATTTGGTTGTTTGCAGTTGTCCAACTAGTCGGGCAAATACAGTTCCAGTGGGTACCCAACCTAATTGGTCGGTGGATGTGAGCGAACGACATTGTCACATCTGATTTGTAAGAGTTCACTCACTATCTACCACATTCTTGTAAAAGTTCAGAAACACATGATACCTAACCTCTCCTTCCTCTCCTTCTGTGGGATGTTGTTTGCTTCAGAAATGATGCAAAGTCTGTCTACTATGCTGTTCACCTTTAGTGCACAACTCTTTCACAGCAAGAAACAATTTAGTAGTGAACATATAGTCTCGAAGTTGGCAAGTGTTCATTTCCATTCACTACATCGTAAATGCCTGTGGAACAGGCACGAGGTAATAGAAACAAATGGCAAAGAGCATGAACAAATTGCTCATTTAAGCCTGGTTTAGACTGGAGTGAATGTTCATCAGCAAACAAGAATTCTCTCTGGTGTAAGTGTTGTGTGAGCATGAGCAGACAGCATTGGGTGATGTTTGTACACATTAACATATATTAGCATAAATCTGAACATTTTTAGTTCACAATTTGTCTGTCTATACCTTCCACAGTTCGTGTACTCAGCGGCACTATTTGTTATGACGACTTGATTCAATAGTGGTGCTATCTCAGAAATAACTGTTCTTTGTTGTGAAGTAGTGACTTGGATTGCTTGTACTTGGCCAGGGCTGCCACATATTTCACTAAATTGAGTAACATCTGATCATTGGTGCCCCACGTTAGGGCGTGACTGCCACTATCTGGTAGTTGTTCCCTGATGACAGTTGTCTGCCAGAGCAAGCAGCTGGTCAAGTTATTTCTTATGTAGTCTAAGTCATCACATTTACTTGCTTTTGGAATTTTGACATTAAAACTTAATACACAATTAAAAGCACCTCCAAGCATAACATTTCTATTAAAAGAACAAAATAAAATAGGGACATCATTTTTGTAAAGCTATGATCTTTTATGAAGTCTGTTGGTTCCAGAAGGAGGATGCACATTGGAAATTAAAAGTCAATTAACATGGCATGATGTTCTCCTGCTAGTGAGATATACTGCTTCTGTAAAATGGATGCCTTAACACAATAAAATTAATATTCCTGTTGACTGGTCTGTGTTAATATTGCTGGCTGTTACGTACTTTCCAATGTTGATTTCAGCAAGTACATCCTGTAAAAGTGAAATGTCCACATATGTGCCATGTAAGAAACTTATCAATGCTTGCAGTTCTATGCTGCTTTTGATCCTATTTACATTCAAAGTTGTAACATTGTGACTTTTCTTGGAAGGTCATTGGTTTACACAATATTTGTGGCGCATCCTGGCTCCTGGCCACATTGTGTGGTCAGAGAACCTTAATCCATTTCCATCTCATCCATTCTTAGAGTTTCCACAGTATTTTGTTGGCCATTTCATACTACTTTGATTGTTTTCAGTTCCTTCCCAGTTTAATTTTAACTTTTCTTTTAGTTTTGCATGGGTAATTCACATTTTCTTATTGTCTAGAGATCATTGTCACCCATTTCTCTGATTTTTCTTTTGTACCTTTTCAAACTCATTTGAGGAAGGTATGACATGGTTGGGACCAACAATTCCAATTTGTTGATAGGTGTCTTCCGGTTGAAGCCACTCAAGTTTTTTTAGGTGGTTCAACTGTTATGCTGCTTCTTGTTTGTTACTGTTAGAGTACTTTATCTTCTAGTGAAGTTGAAGTAGTTAGTTCCTGTGAGTTAGTATGGGTAGGAGTCATTCTTGGCAGCTGAAATAAAATAATTTGATCCTCTTACCAACCTCCCAATTCAGATGATAAAAGTGCTGAAAGGTTCATAGAAGACTTAAGTCTAATTTCAGACATGTACCCAATTCATACAATTATAGTTGGTAGTGACTTCAATTTTCCCTCAATATGTTGGTGAAAATTCATATTTAAATCCAGAGGTATGCATAAAACGTCATCCGAAATAATGTTAAATGCAGTCTGTGAAAATTGTTTCGAGCAGTTAGTAAATGGTTATCTTAGAAGATAGATTAAGCAAAGGCAAACCAACATTTCTAGCATTTGTAGACTTAGAGAAAGCTTTTGACAATGTTGACTGGCATACTCTCTATCAAATTCTGAAAGTGGCAGGGAGCAAAAGGCTATTTACAATTTGTACAGAAACCAGATGGCAGTTACACGAGTCGAGGGACATGATAGGGAAGCAGTGGTTGGGAAGGGAGTGAGACAGGCTTGTAGCCTCTCCCCAATGTTATTCAATCTTTATATTGAGCAAGCAGTAAAGGAAACAAAAGAAAAATTCGGAGTAGGAATTAAAATGCATGAAGAAGAAATAAAAACTTTGAGGTTCGCCGATGACATTGTAATTCTGTCAGAGACAGCAAAGGACCTGGAAGAGCAGCTGAACGGAATGGACATGGTCTTGAAAGGAGGATATAAGATGAACATCAACAAAAACAAAACGAGTATAATGGAATGTAGTTGAATTAAGGTGGGTGATGCTGAGGGAATTAGATTAGGAAATGAGACACTTAAAGTAGTGAAGGAGTTTTGCTGTTTGGGGAGCAAAATAACTGATGATGGTTGAAGTAGAGAGGATATAAAACGTAGACTGGCAATGACAAGGAAAGTGTGTCTGAAGAAGAGAAATTTGTTAACGTCGAGTATAGATTTAAGTGTCAGGAAGTTGTTTCTGAAAGTATTTGTATGGAGTGTAGCCATGTATGGAGGTGATACATGGACGATAAATAGTTTGGACATGAAGAGAATAGAAGCTTTCGAAATGTGGTGCCACAGAAGAATGCTGAAGATTAGATGGGTAGATCATATAACTAATAAGGAGGTATTGAATAGAATTGGGGAGAAGAGACATTTGTGGCACAACTTGACTAGAAGAAGGGATCAGTTGGTAGGACATGTTCTGAAGCATCAAGGGATCACCAATTTAGTATTGGAGGCAGTGTGGAGGGTAAAAATCAGAGGGAGACCAAGAGATAAATACACTAAGCAGATTCAGAAGGATGTAGGTTACAGTAGGTACTGGGAAATGAAGAAGCTTGCATAGGATAGAGCAGCATGGAGAGCTGCATCCAACCAGTCTCAGGACTGAAGACCACCACAACAACAACAACAAATGTCACACGTATTCAAGTTTATCAATTCTTGAAACAGACTCTTGCATTTCATTCTGTTTGATTGCAATATTCGAAAGCTCCCAGACAGAGTTATGTGCACACAGAGGCAATATATATTTTAACAGTTGCTATATTACAGGTGATCTCCACTGAAGATGAGTTCTCGAAACGCACATATGAGGTAAGTCATAGCTTGTTTATAGTGACGCTGTGTGACTCCATGGGGAGCCATACATCATTTTCCGACAAGAGGAGATTCACATCAATATGACTTGCGGATTCTTACGAAGAAGTGAACCAGGGACCGAATTCTGAGGTGGGGACTTTAGTTAGTTGCACGTTCCACAGACCATTTGAACGGTTCTTTTATGGAAATGATATGGAACGAGTCAGTTTAAAGGATATGTATATATGATTAGTGTTAACATTAATGAACACATTATTTTTAATCGTATTCATGCAACTAAGCTTAATTATCTTTTTTGTTCAAATGTTCAAATGTGTGTGAAATCTTATGGGGCTTAACTGCTAAGGTCATCAGTCCCTAAGCTTACACACAACTTAACCTACATTATCCTAAGGACAAACTCACACACCCATCCATGCCCGAGGGAGGACTCGAACCTCCGCCGGGACCAGCCACACAGTCCATGACTGCAGCGTCCCAGACCGCTCGGCTAATCCCGCGCGGCAATTATCTTTTTTATTTTTAGTTTTTAAATAGAAATTCGTCAGTGGAATAGAAGAATTTGTCTTGGAGAATTGACTTTAAATTATATTTAAATCTTGCCGCGCTACCTGTCGGACATTTTACGTTGTTGGGCAAATGATGGCTCTGAGCACTATGGGACTTAACATCTATGGTCATCAGTCCCCTAGAACTTAGAACTACTTAAACCTAACTAACCTAAGGACAGCACACAACACCCAGCCATCACGAGGCAGAGAAAATCCCTGACCCCGCCGGGAATCGAACCCGGGAACCCGGGCGTGGGAAGCGAGAACGCTACCGCACGACCACGGGATGCGGGCTGGGCAAATGATAAAATATTTTTATTGCTGCATATTGAACTCCTTTCTGAGCCACTGGCAGCTTCAACAATGGGTAATAAAAGTCTTTTCTCCTCTAGTGTCAAATTTTGATGGATTACGAATTTCATTAGCGGAAGTATACACTGTGACGATGCAGTTACAATGCCTAGCTGCTTGAAGAGATACCTACATGACGTCCGTGGGCGAAAAACACATGTTATTCTTAATGCTTATTTTTGTACAGGCAATACTGGTATCCAAGTGAAGAGTTACCTCAGAAAACGAGACCGCTACGGTCGCAGGTTCGAATCCTGCTTCGGGTATGGATGTGTGTGATGTCCTTAGGTTAGTTAGGTTTAACTAGTTCTAATTTCTAGGGGACTAATGACCTCAGAAGTTGAGTCCCATAGTGCTCTGAGCCATTTGAACCTCAGAAAATTATTCAGTACTACATTACTGAGTGAAAATGCAAAATGTGTCAGGAAGTTGATACGTTTGTTTCCAAGATTAGCAGTTATGCGAAGAGAAAAGTGGTTGAACTTAAGTGTTTGAGGAGCTCGTTAATAAGCTCTGAAGCTTCGAAAATGCAAGTGTAATTAGTCAGAAGTCGATGCAGCTAATCTCCCGATAATGCTTTCTAAGCTCCCGATAATGCTTTCTAACGGCTGCGTTACGTAGGCTACGTTGCTCCTTATCATCGCTATTAGCTTTTACGCAAAAAAAAAAAAAAGCTTTTTAATGAGATGCTGGAAAACAAGTAAAAAAAAAGGAGATTGAAACCGAATAAGCCGTTGATGGATGCAGCGAGTAAGGCGATCCCCGTTTAAGGCTGATTGGCAGTGACATAAGCCAAACGGGACGGCGTGCTGGCTCCTTATGGACGTCTTTCAGGGCCGAGAATTAACAGGTAGAACGAGGGGCATACATAATAAACGAGCCCCATTCTCCCTGTTGCCAATCAAAGGCCACAAACACACGTGCGGAGAGGGGATGCCTTCACTACTGGCCTCCAGGTCTACGCCGTTCGTCTCTCTAATATTTGTACAGTCAGCCTGACGATCGGGGGACACAGACGTGGCCGCACCAATATTTTGATTTCTCCCGTGATCCCCGCCACCATTAATAACGCCGCCTCCCCACTTTGCATACCAGTTACAGGCGAATGGGTCTCCCCCTGTGGTCCCCTCCTGCGGTCCCACGGACGGAGCCTCATGCGCCGGTACCGGGGAAGCCAACACTCTTGGCGTTTAGGGCGCAGTGCGGTTGTAGGAGCCGGGTTGCCTGTGCGTTTGAATACGAAATGAAGCGGACGGGGAGGCCATCGTTTATGAAATATCAATCTCTCCGCGGGTGGAGCCCCTTCGCGCTCTGCTCGTGGCAGACGTCGTTACGCGGGCAGCACAGGCATCCATCACACAGGCGCGCAGACGCCGCTCTAACGCATTATCCCAACGAGTCTATTTAGCCCCCAGGCTCGGCGCAAAGCGGCGCATGCAAATATTCTGGCTAGGTCAGGTTACCCCGAAAGGGTTCACGTTTTCCTCTCTCTCGCCTTTTCATTGGTTAAACGCTCAGAAAAGGTCTGTCCCTCGTACCCGTCTCAGTGTTCGCGTTTACATAATATTTGGACGAGCCTTAGAGCGGCCTCCAAAATTCGTAAACAGATAAACAGAGGTGCTAACGAGCGGCAGAAGGGCGAAGCGACGGCCTGCTAGCCGACAAAAGGGAGAGAGGTTTGTGCGGCTGATGGATGCTCCCAGCTTCAGCGTTTTATGTCCTGAGCCAGACGTGCACCCGAAGGCAAAGAGTGGCGGGTTGCATCTCTGGTAAACTTCGCCAGCGGTTTCCGGTTCCCCTTGCATGAACCACGGCTGTGGGCGGTCACGGGTGAGGTTGAGAGAGAGTGAGTGAGTTTCTATTTCAGGTTGCTTTTGACTTTTTAATAGTATTTTCTACGTTTTAACCGCATTCGTTTCTGTTAAACGTCGTATGGGCACTGACAACCTCGTCTTTGAGCGCCCCTAAACACCATAAGGCTAATTACTTTTAATACTGATTTGATCGTTTTATTGTTTTCGTATCCATGGCAGAACGTCTTGCTATGGTTGTTAGCTCCTACAGAGTTTCTTCCGTGTTTGTAATTACAACCAACAAAGAAATTACAGCAAACATGTACAATATGACGTAAGTACACGGTATGCACCAATGCGTCTATCGGAAAAAATATTCTAAAGTAATGACTTTTCAAGCAAACCCCTCCGACTACTTTGCAGACGACATGTTGTCAAGCAACAAAAAGGCATAAATGCAAGCCAACCCGTACTAATTCACCTTTACAATTAATTTAGTTTCATATGAACATTCAGAACAAAATAAAAATGCACAAATTATATTTTGTACTCCTAAAATCGGTCTCATGATGTTTGGGTGAATAAAAAAAGGAATACATTGTCTTTTTCAGAAGGCGGAGCTTTAAAAACGCTATTTACATATTTTGAAAAATGTCTGTAACATTTTCTAGGATATTCAAAACGATTTTTACATATCACACAGATTTTGAGACTCAGAATTCGGCAGTTTCAATTCCATGGGTATTTACTGCAACCTGGTCATCTAGTGTGTAGGTTACCGGTAGCTATGGGCAGGTCAAGTGGTGCACTGCATCTTGAAGTTCTCCGCGTTCACAGGGTACAGTATATCCCCAGTAATGTACTCCACTGCTCCAAGTTTTGTTAGTACCTCGTTACTCCCATTTGCACCTCTGGTAAGACAATTGGAAACCAGGAAAAAGCTCTTCCTTTACACTTAGGGTATGTCCTCCAAGTATCTCGTTTTTGCTCACTTTCTATTCGGCGGGCAGAAAGGGATCATGCAATTGCTTCGATTATTCGGTGAAAAATCTTTCTAAACCTCAGTTTGGGAAGTTATACTCGTGTTTCACTTCTAGATGCATCCTGAGTTCCACTTGCTATTTTTTATTCTCAGCTTCGACACTGATCTTTGTATATCATTGAAGGTTGGTTTTATCAGTTGGAGTGGATCATAGGCAACTTGTTATGCTCCAGCCTGTCTCATTCGGCCAAGTAATGCCCATCTATTTTAAACGGCCACGAATTTTTTAAGCATACTCACTTCTTTGGCAAATCATCTCCGTGAGTGCGACCGTTTAGTTTCAACCGAAAATAAGTAAGAATGAAGTATATTATACACTAAATTTAATAAAAAATGTGCATTGTGCTATGGGGGTGAACCTGAACTTCACCCAAATAATTTGGAAGTTATTTTCAGGGATATTTTCTGAGTATTTTTGGTGTAAAGAGCACGTGGTCTCCAGTGGATCGTTACTGAGTGACTGCAATTGTTTTGATTTCTCACGCTCATTTGTCTTTGTATCTCGGTTACGTGATTAATTCACAGTACTTGCGATTGGCAATAGTATGTTCACTTTACTGTGCGACATCAAGCTTGCATTCAGTACCTTGCGGTCTTTTTTGTACTTCCGCCACTGTTAGTTCTATACCAACAGTGCTGCGCAGCTTACTGACAAAGAATTAACCGATATGTGCCCTTGTAACGATTCACAGAATGACGTGGAAGAGTGGCACAACGAAGCTTTGATGAGCAGGTCCCGTACCGATAGCAACAACATTACAGTACTTTTGCATCTGAGGAGTGTTACATTACTCCTGCCTTGTGTTGTATGTTTTGGTGATTTCGCATAACAGGCTTTTTCACTGTTGTGAAGAAATTTTCACAAAACAAAGGTAAATTGGGGTAACAAAACGAATAAATCTGTTACATTCTTGCTCTGTTACGTGCCCAAGGATCCGTTATACAAAATACTCAGAAAATACCCTGGAACAACCTCTGTCTCTGGAGTTCTGTTCCGTCCTGTATGATTTTTGTTTATTGTTTACGCCCGGTAACGGCATCGGATAACGTATCAAATACGGCGGCGTTTAAACACACGCAGACAACTACAACCTACATCTACATCTACATTTACATGGATACCTTCACAACCATCGAACCACCTTCACAATTCTCTATTATTCCAATCTCGTTTAGCGCGCGGAAAGAATGAACACTTATATCTTTCCGTACGACCTCTGATTTCCCTTATTTTATCGTGGTGATCGTTCCTCCCTATGTAGGTCGCTGTCAACAAAATATTTTCACATTCAGAGGAGAAAGTTGGTGATTGGAATTTCGTGAGAAGATTCCGTCGCAACGAAAAATGCCTTTCTATAATGATTTCCAGCCCAAATCCTGTATCATTTCTGTGACACTCTCTCCCATATTTCGCGATAATACAAAAGTGCTGCCTTTGTTTGAACTTTTTCGATGTACTCCGTCAGCCTTAGCTGGTAAGGTTCCCACACCACGCAGCAGTATTCTAAAAGAGGACGGACAAGGGTAGTCTGTTTCATTTTCTAAGTGTCCTGCCAATACAACGCAGTCTTAAGTTAGACTTACCCACGACATTTTCTATGAGTTCCTTCCAATTTAAGTTATTCGTAATTATAATACTTAGGTATTTAGTTCAATTTACGGCTTTTAGATTAGACTGATTTATCGTGTAACCGAAGTTTAACGAGTTCCTTTTAGCACTCATGTGGATGACCTCACACTTTTCGTTATTTAGGGTCAACCGTCACTTTCGGACCATTCAGATTTCTTTTCTAAATCGTTTGCAGTATGTTTTGATCTTCTGATGACTTTATTAGTCGATAAACGACAGCGTCATCTGCAAACAACGTAGGACGGCTGCTCAGATTGTCTCTTAAATCGTTTATATAGCTAAGGAACAGCAAAGGGCCTATAACACTACTTCTGTCGTACTCGCTGACTTTCCGTCAATTACTACGAACTGTGACCTCTCTGACAGGAAATCACAAATCCAGTCACATAACTGAGGCGATATTCCATAAGCACGCAATTTCACTACGAGCCGCTTGTGTGGTACAGTGTGAAGAGCCTTCCGGAAATCCAGAAATACGGAATCGATCTGAAATCCCTTGTCAATAGCACTCAACACTTCGTGTGAATAAAGAGCTAGTTGTGTTTCACAGGAACGATGTTTTATAAACCCATGTTGGCTGTGTGTCAATAGACCGTTTTCTTCGAGGTAATTGATAATGTTCGAACACAATATATGTTCTAAAATCCTGCTGCATATCGACGTTAACGATATGGGCCTGTAATTTAGTGGTTTACTTCTGCTACCTTGCTTGAATATTGGTGTGACCTATGCATCTTTCCAGTCTTTGGGTACGGATCTTTCGTCGAGTCAACGGTTGTATATGATTGTGAAGTATGGAGCTAATGCATCAGCATACTCCGAAAGGAACCTAATTGGTATACAGTCTGGATCAGAAGACTTGCTTTTATTAAGTGATTTAAGTTGCTTCACTACTCCGAGGATATTTACTTCTACGTTACTCATGTTGGCAGCTGTTCTAGATTCGAATTCTGGAATATTTACTTCGTCTTCTTTTGTGAACGAATTTCGGAATGCTGTGTTTAGTAACTCTGCTTTGGCAGCACTGTATTCGATAGTATCTCCATTGCTATCGCGCAGAGAAGGCATTGATTGTTTCTTGCCGCTAACAGACATGACATACGACCAGAATTTCTTTGGATTTTCTGCCAGGTTTCGAGACAAAGATTCGTTGTGGAAACTGTTTTAAGCATCTCGCATTGAAGTCCGCGCTAAATTTCGAGCTTCTGTAAAAGATCGCCAATCTTGGGGATTTTGCGTCTGTTTAAATTTGGCATGTTTGTTTCGTTGTTTCTGCAACAGTGTTCTAACCCTTTTGTGTACCAAGGAGGATCAGCTCCGTCGTTTGTTAATTTATTTGGTATAAATCTCTCAGTTGCTGCCGATACTATTTCTTCGAATTTAAGCCACATCTGGTCTACACTTATGTTATTAATTTGGAATGAGCGGAGATTGTCTCTTAGGAAGGCGTCAAGTGAATTTTTATCTGCTTTTTTGAATAGATATATTTTTCGCTTATTTTTCGAGGATTTGGGGATTACAATATTCAATCTCGCTACGACAACTCTGTGTTCACTAATCCCTGAACCGGTTTGGTTGCTCGTTGTAAACTCAGGATTATTTGTTGCTAAGAGGTCAAGTGTGTTTTCACAACCGTTTACTATTCGCGTGGGCTCATGAACTAACTGCTCGAAATAATTTTCAAAGAATGCGTTTAGTACAATTTCGGACGATATTTTATACGTTCCTCCGGAATGAAAGTAAACCTATAGTTAACAATTATTGCACCGTAACAGAGCAAAATAGTAAGAGACCATGGTATAAACACCTCATTTTCAGAGATTTTTTCTAGCTTAGGTAAAGCGAAGTTTGTTGACATCGTCAGCTAAGAGATACAATCTGTTGTAACTTTTTTTGTATATGTTAGGGATTGAAAACCCATGACATTAAGATTGCACACGAATTCTTTTTTATTTGGGTTGATTAGTAGTTTCGGCTAACAGCCTAGCCATCTTGAGATCATACAAGATTACTGACTATTGTTGGTGCCATTACACCTTCACACATAGTTAAAATCTTCCTTAAAATGGCAACATCCATACAAGACATAATTAAAAGCAGTTTTTCATCGTTCATGGCCAGTGTAATTGAGCGATGGTCATAAAACAACGGCGTTATACCGTTAAAATTGATTGTGTCTGCGAATATTTGTTTCACATACAACTTGAAACGTCATATCTAAGTGCAGCAATCGCTCCTGGAAATCTGAATGGGTAAATTCCGAAATGCGTCGTATGAGCAATGAACTCATTCCTTACCTGATGTTTGACTTTTACCATTACGACCCAGTCAGTCTGAACGCAGAACTATTGATTCCTTTAATTTCAAGTTTGACAACGGATAACAAAAGAAATACTTTTTTCTTGTGATATAATGGCAGATTAGCAATTTTCAGATTTTTTCCTTTACTTGTACTGTGGAACTTTGTTTCCAAACATGTTTCATGATTCTAGATGAACAGGAATTATTCGATAGGTTTACAGGAGTGGCTTTTCTAGGATGAAAATATGTGACATAAATGGCCATATCTTTTAATTGCATTGACTTTGGTGCTTAAAATTTTTGATCGGCTAAGGGAGGTGATTAAAGAATTTTTTTCATGTGAAATAACTACAAATTTACAGTTTTCGGACTTTTTCCTTTGGTCGTAGTGTAAAACCTTGCTTCTTGCCGAATTTCATGGTTCGAGGACAAACTTGTTGACGTTTTGATGAGTGATTTTGCGAGTATCAAAACATGTGACATAAATGTCTTATCTTTTGACTGCACTGAGATAGATGCTTCGATTTCTTATACCGCCAAGGGAACGTAGGCCTTAGTATGTTATATAAATTTGAATTTGATACGTCTTCTTCCAGTTTCTGAGAAGAGGAGTTTTTTTAACAGTCGGACAGAGAGACAGACAGACAGACATACAGACAAACAGACTGACAACAAAGAGATCCTACAAGGGTTCCATTATTGCTGATTGAGATACGAAACACTAAAAACGTTTAATTTGTGGATGTCCATCTCATTGCGTGGACTAGGGATTTCATCTGATGGTATACACGAGGAAAAGTACCGCCACAGCTGTATGGAGAGAACACGATGTCGAGTATAGTCTCCTGATGAAAGCTAGCCCACGTGTGCTACTAACTAGTCACGTGACAGAATAAAGACATTCTCATATACCAAAAACATTCTTTCCCTGTAATATAATTACAAATTAACAATATTCAGATTTTTTCCTTCACTTGTAGTATGAAACCTTGCTTTCTACCAAATTTCATGATTCTAGGTCAACGGGAAGTACCCGATAGGTTTTGATCAGTGGCTTTTCGAGTATGAAAATGTGTGACGTAAATGGTCGTATCTTTTGACTGCATTGACTTAGAAGCTAATTTTTACACCTTCAGGGTACCACAGACCTTAGTATGTGACATAAATTTGAACTTGGTGCGTCTATTCGTTCCTGACAAAAAGGGTTCTAAATAGTCAAGCAGACAGACACACAGACGGACAACAAAGTGGTCCTATCATCGTCATTGTCATTGTCATTGTCATTTTCTGCCTTGTGGCAGGTTTTGATTGCATAGTCCTCCATGCTTCTGTCTTCTACGTCCCTCTTCATTTTTTGGTGCCCTCCTTGTGGCCTGCTGATATCACCCAGCATCTGGAACCTTCTTCTGACCTTCCCTCTCTTTCCGAGAACGAAACCTTCAATTGCCTCTATTAAAGGGCAATCTCTTCTTAGATTACGGCCTATTCAGTTTAGTTTCCTGTTCTTCATCCTCAGCAGCATTCTCCGTTCTTCTCCAGTTCTCCTCAGTACTTTTTCATTCCTGACTTTATCAGTCCAGCTGATCTTCTCCACAAGCTTCCATTCTTTTCTCATCCTGCTTTCTCAACGTTCCACGTTTCTGCTCCATACAAGGCCACGCTCCATATTAAGCACTGAACCAGTCGCTTCCATAATTCCTTGTTTAAACAACTAGTTAGGAGACTACTCTGCTTTTGAAATGCCTCTTTCGCCAGAGCCATTCGCACTTTTATATCTGGTTGGGAAGCCATGTATTAATTTTCATACCATATGCTGCACAGGTTTCGTTCAGGTCATTTAGCATTAGAGTCAGCGTCTCTTGATTCTCTGCGAGGATCGCCATGTCATCTGCAAATCTCATACATTCAGTTTTCCGCCCACCTATCCTGACGCCTCTTGTCCCACCCAAACAGCTTTCCAGTACTTCCTCCAGACGGATTTAAATAGGATCGGCGAGAGACAACAGCCCTGCCTAACACCTCTCCCAATCTTGCTGTCTTCAGAGGTCCCATTACCTATTCATACCCGAGCTTTCTGATTCAGGTACAGATTTGCGATCAATCTTCTCTCCTTCCATTTTACTCCCTTCTTTTTCAAGAAATCGAACAGTTTATTCCACTGCACTCTATCAAAGGCCTTTTCGAGGCGTATGATGACAGGATACACTTCTTTGCCCTTTTCTATGGGCGTTTTTCCGAGGGTTCTCAGAAGGCCAATGGCATCTCGTGTCACCTTTCCCCTTATGAAACGATATTGTTCTTCACCAAGTGTTTCCTCCAGCGTTCCATATAGCCTCCTATTCAGAATTCGAAGAACTACTTCTGCTGCCTGCGATATTAGGCAGATTGTCCTGTGGTCTTAACACTTTTTGGGATTATTAGTCTTTGGGATTGGGACTATTATACTTATGAGAAAGTCTTCTGGCCATTCCCCTTCATCACAGATGTAGTTGCAAAGAGAGGTCAACTTAATTTTCGCCTGTTTCTTTTAAACTATTTAAGATTTCTGCCGAAATGTCATCTACACTACACGCTTTGTTGTTTTTAAGTTTCCCCAATGCCTTATTTACTTCTAAACCTAGGATAAAAATCTCCTTTTTCATCTTCATTTACTAATTCTTCCTTCTCAATCTGCAGGTCGGAAGGTCTTTGATCCGCTTCATAGAGAGTTTCAATATCTTCTTTCCATATATTCTGAACAGCGTGTGAGTCACTTAAAAGAGTTCCATCGTTCACTTCTCTCTCCATACTTTTTTCGTTCTTTCTTCCCTGAAATACTATTTCCTTGGCTACTCGATACGTCTTTTCGTATTTGCCCTCGTTCTCCAGTGTCTCAATTTCTGAGCAGATTTCTGTTGATCATTTTTCTCTGGCCTGATCAGTTACTGTTCTCAGCTCATTGTTCAGTCTTCTGTATTGCCTTTTTCTTTCATCAGTTTGTGCGTTTTTCCATTTTCTCCTTTCTACCATCTTGATGATCATGTTATCGGTAACCCATGGTTTCCTTCTCCGCTTGCACTTCACCAGACCAACAACATCTCCACTGATTGCTTTCAGGGTGTCTCTGAACTGGTTCCACTGTTGATTTATGCCCTCTGACTTTTCTCTAATTTTCTACTTGTCTCCGAACTCTTATTCAAGCGTTTTGGTTATTCCTTATTCCTTCAAATCATCCAAGTTAAATTTCTCTCTCATTTTACCTACCAACATTCTTTTCAACCTAACCTGCACATCTGCTACAACCAAGAGGTGACTTCTGGGTAAGCCTTAGCATTTCTCATGCATGTCTGGAATCTAATTTTTGTTAGTATGTAATTGATCTTATATCTGCTATTGTGTATATTCGATTTCCATGTGTACCGTCTTCTTTTTTTGATGTTCAAAAAGCCTGTCCCCAACTACCAATGAGTTTTCCTTGCAAAATCTGACCATTCTCGCACCTCTTCCGTTACTGTTACCCAACCCAAACTTTCCAACCACATCTCCGTCTTTTCCTTTGCCAATTACCGCGGTCCAATTTCCCATTACTATGATGCACGCCTTTTTCTTTTCTCTCTCCACCAGTGAATCAATTCTGCCGTAGCACTCTTCAATCTCATAGTCGCTGTGTTGGCTGGTTGGCATGTAGATCTGTATCAGTGATCATATAAGGATTCCGTTTTTACACACTGAGATACGGAACTCTATAAACAAAACCGACGATCGGCGCACATTGGGGGATCCAAAATAAAATCTGCTTTCTTTTCTTATCGAAATAATTTAAAGCTGTAGGAAGAATTATTAATTGCCGGAAGGCTTTGCACGTTAACAGGACAAGAATTTCATCCATCAAACAAATTATTACATTAACAACTGCATAAGCGACTCAAGGAAGAATAACAGACGTCTACCAACGCGAAGCCTCTTCAAGTAATTAAATTTTACATACAAATTTAATTAAGGAACAAACTTCCTCACCCCTACAGACCAGCTTACTGCAGCTTAGTCGAAAAAGTTTTGCTACACAAAAATGCTAATACAGGCTAACAGAATCACAGCAGGTGGCCTGCAAACAAGTTTTGCAATGGGATTTAAAATTTACACGAAATTTGCTGAAGAATACAAGACGCCCAATAGTAAATATTTTAAGGAGCCTTAAGTTTACATCCAAACATACCTTTGTGGGCACGCAGGCTATCAGGCTTGTAAACACAGTGAGCCTTACAAGGCAATGGCAGACCATAAACGCGGTACAAGGCGTGAAATTCGTGGGACCTCCACGGCAAGGTGCCTAGAACATGCGAGGTGCCGTAAACAGTCAAACCAAACTTGTACTAAAAGCAGGCTCACGACAATGTTGCTCATATTTGCTTAAGCGAAATTTAGAAGGAATCAGCTGCATTAAATCGTAAGGGAAACTAATTAGAAATATTGAGCCCCCCCCCCTCCACTCCCCCCCTGGCCAGTATCAAATACACTGGAAATTCAGAAGGCCACATTTAAGATGTTGTCAATCTTCTGATTAGTTTGATGCAGCCAGCCACGAAATACTCTCGAACCAACATCTTCATTTCAGAGAAATACTTTCACTTAATATCCTCAGCTGTTTGTTCAACACATTAAATTCTTCCCACACAGATTTTGCTCTCTAAAGATCCCTCTCGCACCATGAAAATTAGTCCCTGATGACTTAACATATGCCCCATCACTCTGTTCCCTCCTCTAGGCAGTATTTTCGACATATTGCTTACGTCTTTGATTCTGTGGAGGACCTCCAGATTCCTTCGCTGTCTTATCAGTCCACATAATTTCCTATGCCCTCCTACAATATCACATCTCAAACTCTTCAATTATCTTCTTTTCGTGTTTTGGCACTGTCCACGATTCACTCCCAGCTTTCAAGGTCACAGAATTCCTTCACTTAGTTTCCTTTGTGATGCCCAATTTCGATGTTAAGTTTATCAGTAATCTCATTTTTGGTACTACTCATTACTTTCGTCTTAGGCCTCTGTTAACCGCGGGGCACTAGTGGCGTCACTCGTGATGTCACAGAGTGGCGACGCTGGCTGCCAGAGGTTTTATGAATCAGGCAACTTATGGCGCCAATTTTTAATAAAAGCCCACTTCTCATCGGAAATAGTCATATCAGAGAATGACGTCGTACGGAGAAGTATATCTGCCCACTTTTCTATTAAAAAGAAAATATACAACATGTCCTTGGTTAAAGTTCCAGTTTCAAAATGCTGTAGAAAGAGAACCACTCCTCCTAATGACGTCAAATTTGAAATGCGTGTTATTGACGCAGGGGGAAACGTCATAGAAAAGGAAACCAACGAAACTTTAACCTACAGTTGGCGTTGTAAGCGTGTTAACCTAAATGGGGTCGACTGCAAAAGACAGATGAATCGCAATACGACGGCTGTGGTTTGAGTTACATACTATTCAAAGTGCATCACTCTACAAGTTCGCCTGTCAACTTTGGAGCACTGAGTTAGATAAGCCCATCCACCAAGGCAAGGTCGTACCACAACGGAGTGCAAAAACCGATTTTTAACCCCATGGAAATGACATCGGTTTTGAATTGTCCTGGAGGCCAAAAACTGCAGAAAAAGCAAAATGACATCTGTCTCTAATTTTGCTGCCAACCATTTCCTGCCGCTAGTTGAAATCCAGAAACAGTATGTTCCAGACCAGATCAGCATGTCTCGGGGATCAAATTCAGAACACGTTGCGCAGTACGTGCCCTTAATTCAGCTACGTCCGTAATTGAAGCACTGAACACAAGCAACATCTTTCAGATAACCTCCTACACAGATGTCGCACGGATGAAGATCAGCTGATCTGAACGGCCAGGCAGTAAGTAAATATCGGCTGATAATTCGAGCATTTTTGAAATGCCTCTGCAGCAGCTGCTTTACTGTCTGTGCAATGTGCGGAGGACCGCCATCTTGCATGAAAATGATCCTATCCACACTTCACACCCCACAAGACTGTAACAGCGTATATCAATGACGGTACAGGTAACAGGCCCTACGATAAACGATGCCGTCAATCCGCACCACTCAGTCACCGGTTGATGTCCGTACGGATTTTCGATTGCTCATATGCTACAATTCTGCCTATTGACAAGTCGCTGGAGATGGAAATGGGCTTCGTCTGTTCACAAAATCTTCCATGGTCGTTCATTGTTCACTTTTATGCGAGCAATAAATTCCAATGCGGACATTTATCTTGCTGGCAGGACAGCAGGAAACAACTGAACGTGAGTGATATTGTATGGATAACAATGCAGTCCATTTCGTAGGGTTTTATGCACCGTGCTTAGAGGCATATCTAACGTTCGGGTGATTCCCCATGCACTGCAGGTGTGTACACTACCTCTCGTCCCCTCTTGCAACACTGTGGCCATATATTCGACAGACGTCGGATCAATTACTTTCCTCCCACTGCCACATTGCATTTCAAAAGAACCTGTCTTTTCGAATTTTGTGATCATTTTCTAGACAACTTTAGCAGACATCGGACCAATACCTTTTTTTTTTTTTTTCATACCCTTGAATGCCTGGAAATTGTGCGCGGTTACTGGCGCGCAGTCACCGTTCTTGTAAAAGAGCTTTTCCAGCAACGTGCAATCCTTCATAAAGACAGTCGTGCTGGCTTCTCGGACGCAAACTGAGGAACAGCTGTGTTACGCGCGACTGTTGGTGTGCATATTCTGATGTTTACAGAGCCATCTATTGGTTAAAGTTTTGTTAATTTTTTCCCGTTCCGTCAATAATAGGCTGTCCGAATTTGACGCCCTTCTGAGCAGTGGCTCTCTTTCCATAGCCTTTTGAAGCAAGAACTTTAAATATGGACAACCTGTATACTGCTCGATCGACCAGAGGACAGTATTACATACTGTTTGACGACCTAAGTTCAGACGGCAGTAAATATTTCATTTACCTTCGGATGTTGAAATCTTCGTTTTAAGAGTTGCTTGAGCCTCTCACTGAGGTAAGTTATGCTATAGTCGTTACTTCATTCCTCATAAGATATTTTCAGCATTTTCTGTGATTTTGAAAATAGCTTTTTGGAACAATAGTAACAATAAACTTGTGCTTAATAAGATACGCAAAAACAAACCACTAAGTAACTCTTTGAACACATGTTTCGTTATTTACTTATAACTCAAGAAACAGCAAAGATTTATACGCTAACAGTTCCACCACAGAGGAACATAATTAGTAGTTTGTGATATGTTACTAACCGACTCTTACAGGTTTCCTCGAAATCTGGAATGAGATTCTTTACAATATCAGTTTCTCTGTTTTCTGAGAGTATGCTTGTGTCGTGATATCACAGGTTGCAAGTTTCCTTTCAGTCTTATCAATTAGGTGTTCTGTACTTATTCTACTTTCAAACACTTTATTCAATAATCAGTAATTCTGAATTCAGGCTGACTGAATCCCAGTGGTAAAAGCCAAACATAGTCAAGGAATGACTTTATTGCTCATATGACCAGTTCCGAAATTTATCCATCGTCAAACATCTACAAAAAATCAGATAACAAAGAAAAATTATAAAACACAGCAATGTATGGCTATAGCATTACACTTCGACTGCCAACACCTGGCAAGAGCTGTAGGCCTAATACACCTACCCAGAAGAGACTGCTGAAAGTACATATAGAGTTTCCAGTTGTATGTGAAATACAGATTCGCAGACTACTGACATAATTCTGTCGAATACGGACCAAGAAACATTTTTGCCACCAGGTGGAACTACAAAATGTATAGTGGAGCGAAAGAGCATCAGCTAATGTATATTTACTGTGCCATGTGTCTGATATGTGTGAACCAACTTATTATAAAGGAAGTATTTTCTTTATACAAATGGTAATGACTTTACCGTGGTAAAAGGTTACACAAAATAGTTGTCAGGTTCGGGAGTATTACGTGGAGCTACTCATTGCGAAAAGCTGTGCAGTATGACAAGAAACATAAAATGAAAACATACAATACCAATAAAACCGTATGCCATAAATTTAAATATAGGCAGTAAGACAGGAGAAGGAGAATACAATATTTTCTTTAAAAATAGGACAGACTCAAAGCCACTACCAGAAAGTACTTAATATGCACTACTGCGCTTACATCAACTAGAAGAACAATTTTCTGTTAATAATCACAGCCAGTCTTTTACGAAACATAAGAATATTTAGTATGAACAAAAATGAGTTGTGGGGGATTACTCGTCACGTAAAAATAACTAAGAAATATTATTTGGTGCTGCGCGGTCTCATGCGGCTCCCCCTGTCGGAGGTTCGAGTTCTACCTTGGGCACGGGTGTGTGTGTCGTCCTTAGTGTAAGTTAGATTAAGTAGTGGTAAGCAGTTTGGCCCCATAAGATCTTACCACAAATTTACAATTTTTTAGTATTTGGTTCCATTTATCGTGAAACGTTAAAATCGTCTATTTACGCTATACAAGTTATAAACTCAAAGGATAAAATACATGGTATAAGCGCACATGTCAAACCATATAAGACACACCAATAGTAATTTGGGGTTGGGGATGGGGGAAGGAGAGGAGGAAACCCGTATTTTGTAAGACAGAGCCGCCACTATACATTTTGTAATGCCACCTGGTGGCAAAGATGACTTCTTGCTCCGCACTCTGCAGAATTATGTCAGTCTGCGAATGATTTTTTATTTTCATAGACAACTGGAAACTCTATATCTACGTGGAGCAATCGCTGCTGGGCAAGTGTACTACAGGTTGTGCCGGGTGTTTTCAATAAAAGCGGAATATAGCTATGTTTCATGAATTTTTTTTTTGTATCTGATTAATTTTTGCAGATATTTAATGACGGATAGGTTTCGAAACGCGTCATATGAGCAATAAAGTCATTCCTTGCCTGAAGTTTGACTTTTACCATTGAGTTCCGGCCAGTCTACGCAGAACTACTTATTAGCACGACAATGGTCGCCTGTCTGCTGCTTGACTTAACGTCACATTTACGTTAGTTTATCCAATTCCTTAACTTCTCGGCCAACCTTATTTGCTGTTCCCAAATTTATATACTCACTAGAAGAATAACAATGCTGTAACCCACTGCAACGAAGACGATGTTCACTGTGTTGTAGCAACAAGTTATCGAAGGACTGCGGGCTGAGAGCATGTGTTCGCGTGACGTATCGCACGAGCGTGCAGGTCCATCGGGTAACGAGGGGCTCCACAAGTCGCCCACAGCAGGTAGGCTCCATATATAGCAATGCGACGTGACGGTCTTGAGCTGTTGCCCAGTCTGGCAACTATTGTGTCAGTAGCACCGCTAATGGATGAAATGGCTGTGAGCACTGTGGCACTTAACTTCTGAGGCCATCAGTCCCCTAGAACTTAGAATGACTTAAACCTAACTAACCCGAGGCAGTATTCGAACCTGCGACCGTAGCGATCGTGCTGTTCCAGACTGTAGC
The DNA here is from genome assembly GCF_021461395.2 of Schistocerca americana. Taxonomy (NCBI): domain Eukaryota; kingdom Metazoa; phylum Arthropoda; class Insecta; order Orthoptera; family Acrididae; genus Schistocerca; species Schistocerca americana. The sequence goes on from NC_060121.1 coordinate 597,564,570, forward strand.
GCCTAGAACCGCTCGGCCACTCTGGCCGGCGCACCGCTAATCGCCGTCGGCTATTAGGATACAGCCACTGCCCCTAAGACACAATGCACCGAGCTGTTTGGCAGCTAGCTGCGCCACTCGTGACGTCATGAGTCTACTACGGCTAATAGGAGCCTTACGTAAGTCTCAGTCCAAAGTGTAAGCTCATTAGACTGTTAACGGCATTCAACACGCCCAGCATTTCTTTTTTAATGAGGTTAGCAATGTCATCTGCGAATCTTCTAATTGATATCCCTCCACCCTGAATTTTAATTCAACTGCAGCGCAGAAAGAGTCAGCTGTTTCTTGGATACCATAAAAAGAGTGTGGAGCTTCTAAGTGTAACGTGAAGAAAGAAGTCCCTTTTTCGAACTTCGCTGGTAGAGAGTGCAGCCATGTAATCAATTTTGGAATTTAGGACACTTATTATATGCAGGGTGATTCAGCTGCCCCAAGCTCTGTCATTATATGCAACCAGCAATGTTTTATCTGGACTTCAGAAACCACGCACGTGATTTTCATACCCTCTCTCTCTCTCTCTCTCTCTCTCGCTGTCCGCGAGCTATTAATCCTACAGTAGAAATGACAGGACTTTTTTTTTGTAGGAAATTTAATGTACAATAGTTAAATTTTGTCTATCTATCTATATCCGAATCCCGCTCCAGCTACTGCCGGGTCTGGGTGCTGCCGAGTTCTCTCATTTGGCTCGGTCCTCCCACCACTTTTCTTCCTCCACTTGCTGCCAGGTCACACCTCTTCTTTCTACAGATATTCTCACTCCCATTTTCCACCGTGTTCTTGGGCGCCCTCTAGATCTTTTCCCATCCAGCTTTAGTTCTTCCATAATTTTGGGGAGTCTCTGCTCATGCATCCTCTTAAGATGCCCATACCATCTTAATCTCTTTTTTTCAATTTCTTCTCTCATACATTCTTGTCTAAGGTCCTTTCTAATCTCTACATTCCTTACTCTGTCCATTCTTGTTTTTCCCTTAACTGCCCAGAGAAATTTCATTTCCCCTGCTTGCAGTCTGCTCCCCAGTCTCTTTCTGTCATTGTCCATCTTTCTCCACCATAGGTGACAGTAGGGAAATTAAATTTTGTACCAGGATATATTTTCGCTAGAGACCGTCGTTTTCGAGTTATTCCAGAAAAACGTACAAAAGTGACCCTCAAAAGCACCCCACTCCCACACTGAGTACCAGTAAATATTTCTAGTATGTTTTTCATGGTACTCCCTTCTACCACTGTACATATATTTACGACTACACGAATTATTTCCCCACATTCGACCTTTTTTCGTCTTCATTGACTGGCTTTATTACACCGCCTACTCAGACGAGTACTTACAAACTGTTAAACTAACGCTCGTGTAAATTTTATCTAGCAATTTTGTGATTTTTAACAGCATAAAATTAACAATTACATCGTTGTAAATGTCAGTCTTCTACTACGACACTACCGTGCTTATAAGGGTTAAGTTTGGATCGAATCGTCAACGTGATTAGTTTTAGCGTAACTTTTACAAAGTCGTTTTTCTTTTACTACCCGCACGGGCGCTTTTAAATTAATAATGTTAACGAAATAGCCGACTATACTAGCGTCGTAACAGCCCAATAAATAGATCAAAAAAGTTCAAATATTGGTAATACTTCTTGTAATCGGAAATTTTTGTATAACGCTAGGAGTGAGTAGCACGAACTGTATACTAGACATCCTGACTAGTGATGAATGAATGCAGGGTTGGACGTGCGTTTGACGGTCGGGGAAAACGTATCCCAGCACAAACTTTAAGTACATTAAATTTCCTACGAAAAAGAATCTGTTCATTTTCTCTGTAGAGCAAATCATTTGCGAGTAGCGGCCGGCCGGTGTGGCGTGCGGTTCTAGGCGCTTCAATCTGGAACCGCGTGACCGCTACGGTCGCAGGTTCGAATCCTGCCTCGGGCATGGATGTGTGTGATGTCCGTAGGTTAGTTAGGTTTAAGTAGTTCTAAGTTCTAGGGGACTGATGACCACAGATGTTAAGTCCCATAGTGTTAAGAGCCATTTGAACCATTTTTTGCGAGTAGCGTGCAAGAGAATGTGTAAATCTTGTGCGTGATTTTTTTAGGCAGGATACAACATTTCGGGCTGCATTAAACAACAGCGTTAGGCGCAGCTGAATCACTCCGTGTAATTGACTCCATTTCCTAGAAAGTGATCCAAACAATGTTGTAAATTAGCCTAGTATCGGCTCATCACTTATGAAGTCTATATTTACACGTTTCACTGCGTTTCCACGTGTTTCCATTTGCTCTGGTGATATACACAAGTACTGTATATTTTTTTATTCGGTCACAGAGGATATACAGTCAATTTTAAGTCTCGTACTCAGGAAATGAGCGGTGGGGGTAACGGAGGATTCTCAGATAAATGTGCGATACAGGGTCCTAGAGAGATACAAGCCTATCTCCGTTTCCTGAGGCAGCGATGCCCTTCCATCCCTCCATTACTGTCCCTCTCCCTCTCTCCCACTCCTCCTCCTTCGCACCCTCCCCTCTACTCCCTCTTCCCTCCCCCTTCACCTCCCCCCCCCCACCCCCCCCCGCAGTTCACTGCAATGTGGCCGGCTGGAGGCGTATCGTCCCTCGTATGTAAACGCATGTGGTACTCTTCCATTTTATACGCATGCCCATTATGTACTCTAGCTCGAACGACACTGATTGTGAGATCCGTTTGAACTGTTCCGTAAACGGGTACCGTACAAGTAAACAAAGGACCACGTGCCCCTCTGAGATGAGTGTGAACTTGGTCCAATCCCGATTTGCCAACAGCGCTAGTCTTCCTGCGCCGAATTGTTCAGGTCAGTCCCCGCTTCATGACGAGCCTAACGCCAGTGACCTTACGGACCCCGGGCGTCACCCCTGGCAGCTCTCCGGCTATTGTCCGAGCAGCGCCCTTCAGTCCTTGCGGTGCGCCACCCTCATTTCGTTTCGCTTCCCTTTTTTTTCAGGTGCCCTTTTCGTCTGGCCTCAATCACTTTGCTATTCATCCGGGCCGCGCCGTGGCGTGGCAAAAGGCAAAAGGCAAAAGTACGCAACCGCGGCACTGAAGGGTTGCAGGTGTGAATAACCGGGGACGTAGCGGTGAATGCGGATGGTGCAACCAGTCGTTCCACCGTGCCATTACATTAACAGCGCTTTAAAGCTGATAGTTCTTTGAGTCGTGGAACGTTATTAATGACACTGAATCTACATCTGGTTTCGTTCTCCGGAAGCCGTTGTGCTCTATGTGGTAGGAGCAACCTACTGTGGTATTCTTTCCGTGTCTGCTTTCATTCGAGAATCGGCTGCAGAAAAAAAATTCCATATGTCTCAATCAATTCCATCCTGCCTCCGTAGTCCACAGGAAAAAGACTTCTTGGAGTTAGGAATATCATACTACCTCTAGAAATGTCCTCAACCAGATTTCTCAAAAGGACTTTTGTTTTTATTCCTGTCTGTACTGTTGGGGAGTGTGCTGTACCTAGAAGATAGTGAACCTAGGAAAATATGTTTTCTGGTCCGTGCTTCAGTCTTGTAACTGATTATAGAGTTACATAAACGAACGCGCACCAGAACCACCATAAGCAGTTCCTGCCATTTGCTACAGTTTTTGTTGCTCTAGGCATGAGCTTGTGTTTTGTACAGAATTTGTCAGTATTTCAAATTCTATTGTTTTAAGTGCTGCACAGTATATTAAAGCTATTCTTCAGTACCACACTTCCGTGACAAGTAAAATTATATATATTTTTAGAACTAGTTATATAATGTGTGGACAGTAATGCCATACATCGTCGGTCGTGCACCATCTTGTGCCTTGAAACAGGAGATGGTGTTTCATCGTGGAAAATGGGACATTTTTAAATTATTTTGTTAATGTCTAACAATTTTACCTCCTTTGAAAATGAAATTTTGTGTTAGTTTACAATGGTTTCAGATTCAAAACGTATGTAACTTGTAACAGGTTATTGGCAGTATTTCTGCTTAATAGTTTTATTGACCTCTTGTAGAGTAATAACGTAACAGACAACTAACTACTAACAAAATTTTCTCTACTGCAACGCTTTTAAATTTCAGTCAAATATTTGTTCCTAGGTTCAAGACCAAGTCGCACCTTAGCATATGATTTTACATTTAGTAAAGTAATTTTTGTAATTTTTGTGATCTCGGAAAAAGACTGCAGCATATAAAAAGTGAATGCCACCATTTAAAATGGAATAAGACAGCACATTAAATGTTACACAGCTGGACAGAGGGGAAGATCTGAGAAGTGTCCCAAGACAAAACACTTTCCATAATATGCTTTTTTTTTTGCACTTCGTAAAACTTCACACACGTTGACTTCATACAAATTTTATTGTAGCTATATTTGTTTTGCACCCTGCACTGTATTGTTATGAAAGGTGCGCATCTAAAAACCGCAAAAAACTAAATAGTATAAGTGGTGTCAAGCTGCTGTCCACTGCGACCTTTGCTAGCACTGAGAAGAAACTCCAGTTGTTTTCGAAGCATATATAAAGTTATACAAAGAATAACGAAAGTAACACATCAAGATATAAGACTGATAAGGAAAGTTGTTCTTCAAACCATACGAATAAAATTATAAAACGTATTTCCTATGCAAAACGGTAACGTAAACATAACTGAAAATGTTTTACAAATAAAGCAAAACGTGTAGGTCTCATATAATTAAATTTTCTTTGAGACATTATCGTAAATAAAGCAAAATGTGTCTGGTGAAAAGCTTTCAAAACTCTCCAAGCTGTATTGCTCTAAAGACAGAAAAAAAATTACCACAGTTGTAGGTATATTGCACTGCATACTCTATTGTTATACATTTCTGCTGCAGGAGGTGACAATCCTCATAAAATGTGCTAAATTTATAATTCTATTAGTGTTATTCCGCGAAGAAATAGAAACCCTGCTATATCTATCAACACTTAATCATGCGCCAATTATGAAGGCAGAGCGATTTAAATACTTGCCAGCACCTTCCTTGCGATTTTAATGTTGGATGTTGCAGATTAATATATTGAACTAGTTAGCTGGGAACCTGCTCGCTTCCGTTCCACAGATCGAAATCTGCTGTTTGTCTAATTTATTCTATTACCCACCTGTTATGAGATCAATTTAGCACTACATGTCCGGGAATATTAATGATTAGCTTTGATGTACGACACTAAGCAGGGGTTATTAAGCAAGGGATGTCCGAAGCCATTCGGTTCACAGATTTAGGTACAGAAGTCTTAACAAAACTTTACGAGAGCACATGGGTGATACTCGGCCCCATCCATATAAGCGAAAGCATCACTGATTTCACCTGTCCTATCGCCTCTGTAATTCAGCCATGCATATTAGCAAAATCAGAGGAACGAATGAGATCATCTGTTTTCTCTGTGTACCCTTAACAAAAAGAAATAATGAAATGAAGTCCAGAGTGTATTTCCGCTTTTGATATTCCAGCTGTGTAAAAATGTCTCACCAAGAAAGAAGAAAGTTGGTGTAGCGTTACGGGAAGTCCCCTGTTGAAAAATAATTAACTGTGACTTTCGTGGAACGGTGTAAGTTTCTAGCATACCAAGCAAGACGCTGCAAGTTTATAAAGGAGAGTGATTCAATGATTGTTCTGTTCATTTGACAGCATCGTGCATTCGCCTTCAGTCTGTCACATTCATAATCATCCGGGACCTATTTCACTATCATCTGTCTGTTATAGGATCCTGGAAAACATTTCATGGTCTAGCGTTACTATCTTCCTGGAGGAAAAGAAGTTTCCTTCAAAGCTTTATTTACACACACTATACCTTAGTGATGAAAGCCAACAAAGAAAATGAAACTTCCTGACAGATTAACACTGTGTGCCGAACCGAGATTTTAACTTAGGATCTTTGCCTTTCGCGGGCAAGAGCACACAGTTTTAATCTGTCAAGAAGTTTCACATCAGTGCACACTCCGCTGCAGAGTGAAAGTTTCATTGTGGGAACACCCCCCAGGCTGCCGCTAAGCCATGGCTCCGCATTATCCTTTCTTCCATGAGTGCTGGTTCTGCAAGATTCGCAGAAGAGTTTCTGTGAAGTTTAAAAGGTAGGAGACGAGGTACTGGTGGAATTAAAGCTCTGAGGACGAGAGATCCTTAGATGGTAGAGCACTTGCACGTGAAAGGCAAAGGTCCCCAGTTCGAGTCTCGGTCCAGCACACAGTTTTAATCTGCCAGGAAGTTTTATATCAGCGCACACTCCGCTGCAGATTGAAAGTTTCATTCTGAGAAATATGCATTTACATGGAAGACGAGAAAACTGGCATGCTCACCCCTCATGTGGGGAAGATGCCAGTTAATGGGGGAAAGACGAAACGTATCTTAAAATAACAATTGTGATCAACAAAATTACAAAATTTATCTCAACGTGGAAAGTACACTATACAATATTCAATTAAATCACTGAGGGTTAGGGGGGGGGGAGGGCATGGAACGATATATTTGTTTTGTTCTCTCTAGGATTTATTGCGATACAAACAGTCTTTGCTGCAAACTGCATGCAGCGATTTCTTGAAGCCAGTCACATTTTGGCCATTTTTGTCATAAAAATATCCCCTACGTACAACACAAATATCATCGTCGTCCTCGGGAGCGGAGGATGCTGAAGATGAACTGTCCTTCCTCTTCCTCTTCTGCAATGTTTTCCCTCTTTTGTTTGTCCTTGGGGCAGCCTTTCGTCTCAACACCTCCCGGATCCCTACCATCATAAGGACTTCCACAGTTTGCTTCTTTCTTCTAGTTTGCTTGGGTGTCTGCAGTGTGAGGATAATAGTAATTTCCGTAAAGGAAGTTGCGGCACCGCTGCTACTTGTTGTAGCTACTGCCGGAGGGACATGGAATTCTTGGTTGCCAGTCGAATTTCCTTTCATATTGCCAGAAATGGCAAACGCATGTTCCGGAATTTTTTGTGGATCTTATGGATAAATTCCGCATGCAGAAAATCCCACGCTGCCAGTTCCAACAGTGGTTACCCTAATCCATCCAACGCTCAGCAAAGACCCAAAATGAAGTCTGGTGATATTGTGGCCCAGGATAGAATGGATCCAGTTGTTTAGAGCCTGCTGCCAAAATGTCTTCAGTGGCTTCAAGAACGACCGATCCCGGGACTGCAGATACTGAGTCAGATGGGTTGCGAGGCAGAGCAGGCCGGCCATGGTGGCCGAGCGGTTCTAGGCGCTCAGTCCGGAACCGCGCGACTGCTACGGTCGCAGGTTCGAATCCTGCCTCGGGCATGGATGTGTGTGATGTCCTTAGGTTAGTTAGGTTTAAGTAGTCCTAAGTTCTAGGGGACTGATGACCACAGATGTTAAGTCCCATAGTGCTCAGAGCCATTTGAACCCATTTTGGAGGCAGAGCAGTATCACTTCACGTTCGGATGCGAAATCCGGCACAGAATCAGAACAATGTGATCTTTGACCATCTGAAATAAAGAGCGCCGCCCCAGGCTCTTTCCGTGGGACGGAGTGGGTCCTCAGCCGATGAAAGAAGACCTATGAGTTGACATACGCTGATACGTTCATCTGAACAACGGAACCCAGAGGCATCACATCTTCAGACTCGGTCTATTTTCTTTGACCTTTAAAAATGCAGTATGGAGGCAGAAAGCTCCTTTCTGCATTGCGACATGCCACTGAGGTGATGGTCTCACCCTTCTGATGTGACGTGATGGACATCACGGGAACCCCTCATTCCAAGGGCATTCCCTGGATTATTATTCAGCTGCAGACCACACTCATCCACATTGTAAATCTTGCTTCGATAGCCCATAAACCCATTTTCATCACATACGTACAGTAGCAGAGTGAAGTAGTTTCCGAATTCTGCGCGGTTCATTCCCAGCCCCGTGCCATAGAAATTCCCTGCGCCTTTCGCACAGATACCTCAGAAATTCTGCGCCGAATGACTGCAGCCAGTCGTAACCTGCGATTTTCATTTCGTTATTGAAGCTATGATTATTCTTTTCGATAAATGAAAAGGTCAAACGCCGGATGTCTGTTCCAGTGGGTGAGAAACCAGTTTTCTGAAGACGTTGAATATATTCAACAAGACTTTTCATATTTTCTATTCCGAGACAGCTAGCAAATATTGTAAAATGGATTTCATTTAAACCGCACAAACATTTATTAAAGAATAAACATCACTAGCTTAAGGTCCAGGCCATCCCTTCACAAAATGCTTTAATGTTTGTATGGTATTCTAAATGTTTTGCTGCATCCAATAATTTCATTGAGCCACTGTTTACCGCTTTGCAAGTCTTTTGCAGATCTTCTCCTGACCAAGCTGCACGTTGAGTTTTTCGCTCATAAGTCTTCCCCATGATGTTTTTTTAAGGTATGCTGAATAACTAATTTAACGCATAATTAAACAATGTGTTTCTGATATAATTATTCAGTTTGTGGCATAATAATGTTCAGTTTGTGGCATTATTTACACTAAACTGACGACTTCTATAGATTAATAATGTTCTTATCTTACAAAGTACCATGTTTAATGTGTTGATTTGAATTGTTTTATGTTTTCTGCGACATGTATAATTATGATGTTGTAATGAAAGAGGCAGCTTTCATGAAACTGCGTCTCTTTAGTAACTGGCATCTTATCTCCTCTCCCTCCATCAGCTCCTCCCCCCCTTTGCTTTATTCCTCTCCTCCTCCCTTTTTTCCCCTCATCTGTCTGGGGCTTCTCCCCCCCCCCCCCCCTTTTGCCTTGGACTGTGGTGTGTCATCTTTGTGTCTACACTTTAGTGCAGTGTTTAAGTGTGTGTTCAGTGTTGTACATCCTTTTTTTTGTTTTTTTTGTTTGAAGTGTTGCGAACAGAAACCAGACTGTCGCCGTGTTTTTTAATTGTCTGTCTACTATTGTACCTGTCTACGTACTGTGTGTCTTAATTGGCATCGCCAACCCTTTGTTTTCATATTTTAACTTCCACAACTTTCCACCATTTTACAGTTTTAAAAAAGTCACCGTTTTTACGCCTGTTTTTATTGTTTATTATCTGCTTATTATGTTTTAAATATTCTGTAGGCTGAAGAGCGGCGTACTAAGCTGCTGCCAACCGGCCCCCTCTGGGGGGAATCGAAACTCAATAAAGGAAAAGAAAAGACAAAAATCTCTTTGCATAACGACCTGTACTTTATGATCCGTTGACACCAGCACATTGCCAGTACCATTTGTGATGGTGCAAAGAGCACGGCAACTGGAACAATGAGGAGTGAGGTCATAAACTTTGTCGGATGTGAGCAGATTCAGTGTGCTTAGTGATTCTGGACGTATCCTCATACAGTGAGAGGCGGAAACATGTAATGCACTCAGGAAAATTGCCGAACATGATTGTTTTGGTGTTCCTAGCGGGAAGGTGTCAAGGTGTCACGTTGAAAGAGCGTACCGACCTCCATATCTTTGATCACGGTACACTCACTGATCAACATTACTGTGACATTGTGCTCCTTCTTAATGTACGTCTTTTCAGGGTTGCATACGGTGCTGACTTCATTTTTATAGGGGACAATGCATGACCATGATACGGTACAAGTCTCTTGTGACCTGCCTCCTCTCATTTTTTCTCAATTTTTTTGATTTAATATCATTTTATTAATGTGCTCAGTGAGGGTGGGCTGAGAAAGACCATTGCTGCGAAGGAAACATGTAATGACGACTCTGATGTTTATTCATGATATTTCAACTGGTGTTTGAACACTGCTTCCTCTCCTGTCCTTGTGTGGGTAAGCCAGGGCTAGATGAGGGCGACCTGCGTTGAGTGTGCAACGTGATGTCAGCCTGGGTCGGCTTTTCTGCAAGTACAAGGGGGAGTGGACAATAGCATGTGCCATCTCCTCAGGGTGATCGATCTGATCCAGCTCTTGACCATTATACGAGGCAGGAAGCGACGGCGAGCGCCTGTTTCTGGAGCCAGTGTTAAACATTTTATCGATGTTTGTCGTCTGGGCTTCGCTTGACTGACGCCAGGTGTTAGTTTCGTTTTCAGTGGTTCTCGTAATCAGAGGTCTGAAGCCACATGACGCCCGACACACGGGTGCCTACCATCTGGGCAGTATTTTTCTCTCCTTTGGCGACGATTTTCACGGCTGCTTTCGTGTGTCCCGTGAAATGCGAAGAGTTGATTGGACAGCTCAAGAAGGCGTAATGCGACATCAGACATAAAATTGGCGGCAACGACCACGATTGGTACAAAAATGATGCGGAGCGCACTAAATACAGATGATTGGCTCATTCTCCCGTGGCCTCCTACAGGGAACATTCGAGTGTGGTGGGGTCGCGAAGCACAAGATTTTGGTGTCGATGTACTGTGTAGGAGAGGGTAGGAGAGGCAGAGTCTCCTCTGGCCTGCCAGGGAGAACAGGTGTATTGATAGTGTTTCTTCCTGGAGACACTCTTGCACAGACCAAGGAGACAGGTGATCAGGAAAGAAATTTAGATTCTTTCCGGAATTTATCTAAAAATGGTTCAAATGGCTCTGAGCACTATGCGACTTCTGAGGTCATCAGTCGCCTAGAACTTAGAACTAATTAAACCTAACTAACCTAAGGACATCACACACATCCATGCCCGAGCCAGGATTCGAACCTGCGACCGTATCGGTTGCTTGGCTCCAGGCTGTAGCGCCCAGTACCGCACGGCCTCTCCTGCCGGCCGGAATTTATCTGATTGGGTTTTGTCCACAGTCATCGATCATCAGATAGACCAGCAGTACAGAGGTCAGTGGCTGTAGCATCCAACTGCTGTTTCCTGTCTACACACTGCCTGAGATCTTGGAGGTAAAGTATTTGCAGCACTGGCGCAATAGGTACCTGTAATTCTTCCCTGTGCCCTCAGCAGCATATGCTCTCGCTTTGGCGCTACAGTACCCACAATTTGCAGATGAATTTTTCACAGAATTCTCATTTCCGATCAGCATTTTGTCGCACAGTCGGGTTTTATCATAATCTCTTTTGGTTGGTCTACTCATAACAGTATTTCAGAGTAGGTGCTTCTTTAAAAACACCTGCCAACTGCTTATACTCAGCACCATTATTTTGTGCCCTTGTTCTATTAAAGCATTGCTCAGTGAATCATATATTTACTTGTTTATTAGATAAAATAAATTTCTCTGTAATACTTAATGTATCATTTAGTAGTCATATGATAAATTTCATTTCATGCCCAATTTTTTATAACGATTGAGCATAGAGATCGATTAGTAACTTTATTAAATTATAGCTTGTGTGCAACCCTTTTTACTACTCATCTACAGGGTCATTTTAGTCCCTTAGCGTTCATTTCTCCATTGTGCGTAAGTTAAGGTGTTAGTTAAAAGGGGGTCGATTGCATGAGCAGCTCTAATGCAAATTTAGTTGAATCCAAGTGTCACACACACTTTTCCACCTCAGCACCTCGCATAATACGGACGCAAGGCATTACTGTGTCGGGCGTTGTGTGGCTTCGAACCACAATCCGAGAACCACTGGAAACAGTACTAACACCTGGCGTCAGCCAAGCGAAGCCCAGACGGCAGACATCAACATAATGTTCAACTTTGGCTCCAGAAGTTCGCGCTCGCTGGCGCTTCCTGCCTAATACAGTGCCAAAGAGCCGTACCAGCTCGACCACCCTGAGGGCGTGGCACGCACTACTGTCCACTCCCCCTCACATTCACAGAAAAGCCAACCCGGACCGACCTCAACATTTTCTGCCACAAGCAACGCAGGTGGCCCTCGTCCAGCCCCAGTTCACTCACACAAGAAGGACAGAACAGCAAGCAATGTGGCAACACCAGTTGAAATATCACGAATAAAAATCAGAGACGTCATTACTGGTTCCATTTACAGCAATGATATTTCTCGGCCCGTCCCCACTGATACATATTAATAAAATAATATCAGATCAAAAGAAATTGAGAAAAAATGGGTGGAGACCGACCATGAGATGCTTGTAACCTCTCATCTGCATCAAGCATAGTGGGTGGAGGAGTTCATGGAATGAGAGGATATTCGGCGAGTGGACTGACCTACCCATTCCTGTGACTTAAATCCCATCTAGCACGTTAGAGTGTGTTGAGGACGCATATTGCAGCATTTCCGCATTCTCTGACGTCCATCCAGCAGCTATCAGTCGCACTGGTGGAGGAATAGAGAATAGAATGCTCTATGGCTTATGCCCTAACCCTGTTTCCCCCAGTGACAATTTCGATTGGGAGAAAGATAGTGGCTTCGTATAGGAAAATTAAAGAAAGTGTTGGATAAGCAGCAGCATGAGCATCAAGAACACAACATGGGAACACGTTGCAGAGCTTGCACTGCCGTTCACGGTGATCATACACCCTATTAAAAAACCATATCCCTTCTTTCATAGTGTTCAGGGGCTCATCATAAACCGCTGTGAGTTCAATGTTATTATTCTCTTTGAATTAAAGTATAGTTTCTGTTAGTCTCGTTTTGGTATTTCTTTCAGTTACCTTCTGTTCTGTAATGTACCAGTTCTTCTATGTATAGTCCAAGTTTTTATAGTTTTTACTAACTTTCCGGATGCTCCCATACAGCCACCTTAACTGTGGAATGTCAATTATTGTGACACGAACGTAAAGACAACGCAACACCCAGTGCCCGAAAGAATAAATTCTCCGACCCGCCCAAGAAATCGAACATAGGCCCCTTTGGTTAGCAATCCACCGCACTGACCACACAGCTATCAAGGAGATCTGTTGTCCAATTTTCATCAAGCTACACTACTTAGCAGTGACACATCAGATGAAAATTACTTTCGTCCTTAATTTTTGCACACCAACGTATTTTGACGTAGATGCATTTCTTCATTGTCGCAGACTTTTTAAGTTTGGCTGTTCACTCTGCTATAGAGGCGGAAATGTTCGTATCAAAAATACTAATTTTACTGAGTTATTCTAGGGACATTGAGATGGAAGTGAGGATAGTTGTGTGTGATAATTTGTTAGAATATAAGGAAGCAGTTGTGATTTGTACCACGGTAGAAGCAAAACTGACTACATTTCAGAATATTTAGCTGTATTTCGTGATTAAATACTTCAGATATTCCGGCTGCAAATAAACCGCAGGTATTTACATCCTTAAACGTTTTCTCGTTTCATTCTTGTGTATAGCATAGAACTTACGTAGATAAAGTTTTTTAAAACTATTTGAATTGTAATCAAAATTGAAGGAATGGGAGGTTAGATCCAATTTTATTAATTTTTATTGTTAACGAAAAATGTGGACGTTGTCATAAAGGTTGCTGTGGCTTTCTATCCTGTTATGTATGAAATTTATCAGTTCTTCGTAGAAGGTGTACTCTCGTTAGCGAAGCATGTGCTATTTAGGAAAGTTTTACAATATATTCCGATAGGGATCACTGTTTAGGCGAGCATTTTGTTAACAACAGCACCACCAAAGCACTCCTCACGGGTGACGTTACCCTTCTTTGCTGTTTTCCTCTCCATAACTCGCAAGTGCGTTAGAAGATCTCCAGCTATGCTGCTCGACTAACATTTCAGGAAGAAAGGACATAGAGAGACTTCCATTTCTCTGAGACTGCGTTCAAATTCATCTCTCAACAAACGGTTTAAGAATCGTGAAAGAAGTTTGTATACGTGGAAGAGGCCTGGAAACACCAGGATGTTTCTGACAGACTGTATAAGGGTAGGAAGAGACTTTGAAATCAGATTTAAACTCCAAAATGTTTCCAGGAGCAGACGATTACTCAAATAATCATTTATTTGTGATGAACCATAGATTAAAGCTGAAGAAATTCCAGAAGGAAAGGACCTGTATTTCTTGAAACAATCAGAGTTTGTTGAGAATTTCAGTGGGGGCTTTAGGTAACGACCAGACGAAACAGTGGAAAGGAACATCACAGAAGACGAATGGGTAGCCTTGAAAGATGAAGTCGTAAGGCAACCGAAGGTTAAGACGACAAAAAGACAAGGCCGAGTAGAAATCTTTGGACAACACAGGAAACATTGAATCGAGTTGACGCTAGAGGAGAATAATAGGCAATGCAAATGACAAAGTGGCAATGGTTAGAGGTGAACTGCAAAGCTGTAAAATGATGCATGACTGGGAAAGATAGTAGCCTCGTATAAGATAATTCAAGAAAATGCTGGAGAAGCGGCAGCACACGTATCAAGAACATAAAAGGCAACCAGTATAAAGCAAATAAGACAAGAGCGTAAGGTGAAACGAACGTATAGAAGGGGTGTATAAAGGATAGAAACTTAAAGACGATGTGAAGGGAACAAGTAGTTCAAAATGACTCTAAGCACTATGGGACTTATCATCTGAGGTCATCAATCCCCTAGACTTAGAACTACTTAAACCTAACTAACCTAAGGACATCACATACATCCATGTCCGAGGCAGGATTCGAACCTGCGACCGTAGCAGCAGCGCGGTCCGGACTGAAGCGCCTAGAACCTCTCGGCCACGGCGGCCGGCTGGAACAAGTAGTAGATGCAGATGGGCAACAAGAAGATTTTGATAGAGAGCTTAAAGACAGTCGCCACAAAGTAGCCAGAGTAGAAATTCTCTGAGAATAATTATCGTGAGATATTGTTTCCTGAGTATTAAACTATTTAGGGTGAATCAAGGCTAATAATAGCTGGTATGCAAGAAGTATCAGACAGGCGAAATACACTCAATGTACAAGAAGAATATAATAATAAGAGTTTCAGAGAAAGTAGGCGCTGAAAGGCGTGAAAATTACCGATGAACGTGTTCAGTCAGCCATGGCTGCAAGGTATTAACATGAATTAATTTACAGAAGAATGAGAGAAGTTGATCCCTAGGAAGATGAGTTTGGGTTCTGTGGGAATGCAATAGCAGGGAGACCATGCTGATCTCGCTATTGTAGACATGTTTCAGCAGATGTGGATAGCAGTCCTTGGGTAGAGACGAAAAGGCTTGCACATAACGGACTAGGATGGAAAGCTGCATCAAACCAGTCTTTGGACTGAAGACTATAACGAAAGACAAGGTCGCCGATTTCAGGGGAACAGTGCATGCATATCACTCCCAATAGTTTATCACCCGTCGGCCGTTTGATTATGGTCCGAAAAAGTGGAAGAAAAGAGAACAAGTACACTCAAGGAGCATCTATAAAATCCCTTATTCTGAGTTCGAAAGGAGATCAGACATGTAAGTTGAGCAAGTTCCTTCTTTAAGCCGACAGCAACAGTTGTAACATCTTAAATCTTGGGTAACAGCCTGGAAGAGCCTGGTTGGTATGAGGCGGAGCTGCACTAACCGGACATGTAGGGACACGCCTCGTGCGTTCACCGGTGTGCACAAGACTGGCAGACAAACGTTCACCAATTAGCGGAGTCGTAAGGGAACATCTGAAGACTGCTGCCTCTCTTTCGATGTAGCTGTCCCGATCTTGGGTCTTTCTCGCATTTGACAAAGCAGTGCAGTTTAGCGATCACTCTAAACGGTAGTCGTTAACGACGAAATAAAAACATATTGTTGCAAACGCAGATGTGTACAGCGAAGCAGAACCTAAAACGTTGTTTTCAGTATGCATTATAATAGCTGTACCTGGATGGTGATAGTGGTGGAATGATGCACATTTTAATTTCGAAAACTTACTTAAGGAAACTCTCGGAGGGTTTCGGTATGTTAGGAAAGAAACTAATCTACACCATTTAAAAAAGAAATGGAAACGTGAAATACTTCGACCTTTATCCATTTCTTTACAATATTATTTTAACACGTGTGTACTAAAATATGTTTAAAATGTATCGCATGCTATAAGAATGATCTAGGGATAATGACTCAATAAATTCGCAACTTGCAGAAGGGAATTCAATCTGAACAACTTGTTGATAGTACCTATTTTTGCCTTTTTTTAATTTTCATATTGACCGACTAGGACTACGTAACAACTCCCTCTTCTTCCCTTGTCGCTTTCTATTTCTCCAGTCCTCTTCACCTTATCCCTATGTCGTCTTGTCCTTTTCTCTGTCCCTGTTGTTCACGATTTATTTCTTCTGCACTGAAAACGTTCTAGATTTAGCATTTTATTCTTAAAAAGGGTTACATCTGTTATTTCCGATATTTTATTCTTAAAAAGGTTTATATCTGATATTTCCGATTCTTCGATGTTGTTTCTTCTAGTTCATTCCTTGTTTGTGTAATCAATGTTATTGTCGATGGTTTCTTCAAGAAATACAGGAATAATTGTTTGGTGAACCTGTTGTCATTCTTTTAGCCATTACTTCTGATATCTCTCTGCATTTTTGTAGATCTCTTCACTCTTCTCATTTTCCACCTATATGTAACTTGCGTTGCACCCGTTATATTTCTAATAAATTCGTCATTCGAGTACCTCTATTCTGTTCAGCTTGTAGTTCATTATTAAACATTCACATCCACATAAACATTCTGGTCGTACCACTATGGTATACTGTTTTAATTCTGTTTTTCTAGATATGTATTTCTTCTTGTAAATATTCTTTGTCAAATCATATACTCTCTCCATTTTGTCAACTCTTATATCTACTGTCAATTTTTCTAGTCCATTCTGCGTACAGTTTTTCCAAGGTATTTAAATTTACTTACTCACTCTATTTTGCCCATTAGCTTTTCTATGAATTTTGGTGCATTTTTTGTATTTGTCATGAATTTTACTTTTTTTCTGCTGAAATTTTACTGTTTCTTCCAGAAGATTTTTTTTTTAATAAATGCATCAGTCAGATTTCCTGAAAGTACTGCAAAATCCCCTGCAAAGCAATTTGTTTTAATTACACTTGTTTTCTTTCGTAGAATTATTGGTTCAATTTTGTGATTTTTTACTTCCAAATTCCAGAGTCTTACAATTTTCTCTAGAACGAAGTTAAGCAGTAAACGTGATAAACGGTCCTCTTGTCTAGCACCAGTTTTTATTTCAAATGACTGAGATAATTCTCCCATAAAATTAACTTCAGATATTGTCTTTGTTAGATTTCCATGAATTATGTTTGCTAATTTTGCTTTAACACCATATTCTCCAATAATTTTATCTACTGTTTCTTCGTTACCCGTATCAAATGCATTTCCGAAATCAATCGTTACTTTATTGCAGTATCTTTGATACTCATGTACTTCGTAAAGTGTGTATTTGTTTTCGTATGTTGTAAATCAAAACATGTGATTCACATTGAAAATTCGTTTTGTTGTTTACAATGCAGTGCAACGTTTGTTACTGTGAAAATACGGAAGAATGTATTTCCATTGCAAGAAAACTGAAAAAACCAATGCACCAGATGGACATTTGACGTAAGTTGCGTTCGTACACAAACATGTAGCGCACCCATTTGGTTACACGTTTGTAATTGTGAATTATTGTTTATCCCAGGGCAACTCAAAGGAAACCAGTGTATAATTTGTTTTGATGAAGGCATAAAAAAACCGTCTGATGATGCACTGTGAAAAATTGGAAACCGTTAACGGCACTGTATACATAAAGTAGCCTGCTGTACACCGTCAACAATTATATAAAATTGTCCTGTTAGGTTGTTCCCTTTCAAAAGCCTCTTGGATGTTCTCCCAATTATTTGTGTAAAGTTTCTACAACACCGTGCAGGATAATTTATAACATTTTAAACTGAAGCGCCAAAAAAACTGGCGTAGTTTTGCGTATTCAAATACAGAGATATGTAAACAGACAGATTACGGCGCTGCGGTCGGCAATGCCAATATAACACAACAAGTGTCTGGCGCAGTTATTAAATCGGTTACTGCTGCTACGATGGCAGGTTATCAAGATTTAAGTGAGTTTGAACATGGTGTTCTAGTCGGCTCACGAGCGATGGAGCACACCATCTGCGAGGTATCGATGAAGCGCGGATTTTCTCGTACGACCATTTCACGAGTGTACCGTGAATATCAGGGATCCGGTAAAACATCAAATCTCCAACATCGCTGCGGCCGGAATAAGATCCTGGAAGAACGGGATCAACGACGACTGAAGAGAATCGTTCAATGTGACAGAACTGCAGCCCTTCCTCAAATTGCTGCAGATTACAATGCTGGGCCATCAACAAGTGTCAGCGTGCGAACCATTCAACGAAGCATCATCGATACGGGCTTTCGGAGCTTGTCATTGTCGTCTGGAGAGGACATTTTGAAGGGGGTTGGTAGCTTTGTTGAATGTCCGATTCACATCCTAGCTCGGTATTCGGTAGCGTGCCAGGGTGTGTTTACGCCTCGCCTGAGCCCGTCAACACCGAAATTGGACTGTTGATGACTGGAAACATGTTGCCTGGTTGGACGAGTCTCGTTTTAAATTGAATTAAGCAGATGGAAGTGTATGGGTATGGAGACAACCTCATGAATCCATGGACCCTGCATGTCAGCAGGGGACTGTTCAAGCTGGCGGAAGCTCAGTAATGGTGTGGGGTATGTGCAGTTAGAGTGACATGGGACCCCTGATACGTCTAGGTACCACTCTGACAGGTAACACGTACGTAAGCGTCCTGTCTGATCACCTGCATCCATTCATGTCCATTGTGCTTTCCGACGGACATAGGCAATTCCAGCGGAATAATGCGGCGCCCCACACGTCCAGAATTGCTACAGAGTTGCTCCAGGAACACTGTTCTCAGTTTAAGCACTTCCGCTGGCCACCAGACTTGCCAGATATGAACATTATTGAGATATGTGGGATGCCTTGCAACGTGCTGTTCAGAAGAGATCTCCACCCCTCATACTCTTAGGGATTTATGGGTTTATGGACAGCCCTACAAGATTCATATTGTCAGTTCTCTCCAGCACTACTTCAGACATTAGTCGAGTCCATGCGACGTCGTGTTTCACCACTTCTGCGTGCTGGCGGAGGCCCTGCACGGTATTAGGCAGGTGTACCTGTTCCTTTGACTCTTCAGTGTCAGAAGTGACACTCGTCTGTAACTGTTGACATTTTGCTTATCTCTCTTTTTATGTTTTCCACTCTACTGGAATTTTTTCAGTTTTCCAAATGTTCTCAAAAAGCAATTGTAGATCTTTTATAATCTTCGCTTCTGACCATTGCAGTATTTCTGTTGTAACGGAGTCTTCACCACCACTTACTCTATCGTCCCCCCCCCCCCCCCCTCTTTTCGAGACTGCTCAACCCACAAAAAAAACATTGGTAATAACGACATAAAGAACTAACAACTCCGTAAAAAAGCGAAAAAGAAAAAATATCCCTCTGGCACTAAAAATACTTACTCGCTGATGTACTAAAAAAGAAAGAAAAATCTAACAAATTACAAGTATACAGCTTACTTACGTGACCTTAGCCTTTACAATACAACATTCACCATACGTTGCTCATCAATTGCAGGTTCCGTCTTTGTATACTTTGTAACTTTTATCTCCTAGTTGGTTGCCGATAACTGTGGTATCGCCGGCCGGAGTGGCCGAGAGGTTCTAGGCGCTACAGTCTGGAACCACGCGACCGCTACGATCGCATGTTCGAATCCTGCCTCGGGCATGGATGTGTGTGATGTCCTTAGGTTAGTTAGGTTTAAGTAGTTCTAAGTTCTAGGGGACTGATGACCTCAGCAGTTAAGTCCCATAGTGCTCAGAGCCAACTGTGGTATCCCCTCTACCACTCCTTTGAACGGTTTTACGCAACCGACGTGTATAGCAGCCGTTTTTGTGAGGAACTGTATCTTCACGGTGACGTGATATCATTCCCACGATTTGGTATTGTCTCTGGAGACAAAATTCGTACCTCTGATCGTAGTTACGGACTCATGTACCCCAAACTTTAATAGCCAATTGTTTACTAATGCTTGCGCTACAGTACTAGCCCGTTGGTCTGGCATTGGTATCATAGCCAAAAATCAAGAAAAATGATCAATGGTAGCGAGAACATACCTATTTCCAGCAGGTGTTTTATTAAATGGCCCGAGGACACCGAATTCCAACATAGAAAATGGCTGGACACCTCTGATAACCTTTCCAACGGCACATAATGATGTGTAATGTCGCCCATCTGCGCGCATGGCACGCAGTCTTTATTTATCATGCTGCTCCGCGTCACGCTTCTTGTTGCTCCACCAAAACTGCTCTGCTTCACTTCTGTCTGTCGCATGCCACCCACCATGAGCATATGATCGTGAGCTTGCTGCAAAACTTCTTTCTGAAAATCGTCCGGAACCATCACAAGTGGTCCACACCTCGTCGTTGTACACAAAAAGACCCTCGTGTGTAATGAAATGTGGCTGTGACTTAAATGCCTGTCACTCCTCATCCCTTGCCTGTGCTTGCTGACACTCTTCAACGTTCTTCCCTAGCGGACCTAACATTGCTACCCCGCGGCTTAACGAATATGCATTTGCGTGTGACTCCCTACTTTATGGCTCACCTTGTACTTGAATTCACTAAGCTTAAGTGCCCACCGAGTTAATGTACTACATGGATCTTTAAAACCAAGCAACCATTTCAATGAGGCATGCTCTGTCACAACCTTAAACTTCCTACCACACAGATAACACCGAAAATCTCTAATACCGTATAAGACTGCCAGCACATCTTTCTCTGTTGCTGAATAGTTATGCTCCATCTTGTTCAACTGCCTTGAAGTAAGCTACCGGATGTTACTGACCGTCTACCATCTGTCCCAAAACACCACTGACTGCCTCATTTGAAGTATCACACGAAAGGATAAACTCTTTCTCGAAATCCGGAAAAAACAATACTGGATCTGAAATTAATATTTCTTTCCATTTTACACATGCTTCCTGACATTCCTGCGATCAATGGCATTTTGTCCCCTTCATCAGTAACTCGTTCAAGGGTTCGAATAATTACAGAGGCCAATGAACGAGTGTACCTGCGTAGTTGTTTGTGGTATCGGATAATTTTGAACTGTCTCTGTAAGATGAGGATCGGTCTGTACGCCATACTTGCTAATCACGTACCCCAGACAGTTTACTTGAATTGGCGCAAGATGGCATTCGTCTAGACTTAATGTTAAGTGTGCCGATCGTAGTCTACCAAAATCACCCTCCAACGTCTCACATGATCCGGTAAATCATCTGAATAGACAATTATGTCATCTAGATAGACAGAAAAAAAGTTTTTGGCTGTAATACTCTCAGTACCCCATCCAACAACCGCTGAAAAATTGCCGGTGCGTTCTTTAGTCCAAACGTTATATGTTTGAAATGAAAATGTTCTGCTGGCATAGTAAACGCTGTTTTCGGCTTATCTCCATGCGCCACCTCCAATTGATGGTATCTACTTCTGAGGTTCATATTTGTAAAGAACCGACACTCCTCTAGATTATCCAGAGTTTCCGTGATGTTTGGAATTGAATAAGCATCCGAACTGATTTGTGCGTTTAGATATCTGTAGTCACAGCAATATTTGTATTTACGTGTCCCGTTTGCGACTTTTTTGGCACGATGACAATGTTGGCACTTCAGGGACTATCACTCGGGTCTATGATCCCATCCCATAGCTGTTCAATAAATTCTTCTACCAACGGTTTCAGGTGCTTTGCTATACGGTATGGCTGCACTATCCCCTGTCGGTACGTGATGTTGCATAAGTGGGGTTGCTGGTGACCTTCCGTTCGCACAAAATAAATCACTGAACCTCAACAACTACTTCCCCATAGCCATTCTATCACTGCTCTTGAAATGATCTACTTTGCCTCGTAACTCTTCCTTGTCAACGGTTTGCTTACGGCTATCCTCTAGGCGCGACCTATCGAAGTTCTCATCTTCTAAGACTTTCAGAGTGGCTATCATTGCACCCTTTGACAGAGTCACCCCCACCCCCTCCGCCAAAGTTATCCACACTAATCGGAATCATCTGTTCCCCCATTAGTGTCACTCACATTCGCTGAACTCCTGAAGATAAAACAATGCGAACTCTCCAACTTTTCATTGCTTAAGAGCGGTTCAACCGTATATAATGCTTCCCTAGGCAAACTCACACTATCTTTCCCATACCTGCTGGTATTTTATCCTGCTGATCGATCTTTGCTGAAAACGTACGCAGTTTAGCTGGTCTCACTTCCGTGATAGGTGAATCTTGCGCCATTGTCTCAGTTGCAATTGTTTCCTCCAGTTGAAACAAAGTCCCACTGGGTTCCACTGTGCGTTGCAAAAGGTCAATCTCAGCGTGATGTTTCTCGAGAAAGTCTAGCCCGAGAATCAGTCAGTAACCTCCCCCTACGCAAGGTAACACCTCCACGCCTTCGCTAAACTTAGTTTTCCCGACCGAAAACTCCAGTACTGCCGTACCCAATTATTCCACCCTATTATCGCCAACCCCACGTAACCTATACCGTGGTGACCCCAGTCTCCTCTTTCCCATGAGGCCCAGACTGATAACGGACACATTCGTACCTGTGTCCACCAAAAATCTCTGTTTCCTGCCACCCAATAAGCTTACCAAGCTACATTCCGTCTTTACACTGACTTGTGCTATGTTTTGATGTATCGGACTGCCTTCCGACTTTTGAAGCCATCCCGTTTTCCTTTAACGGCTGCTTCTCTTGCCAATACTTCCCACCCTTCCTACCTCTACACTCAAATGCCCGGTGGCCCTCTATGCCACACGCATATAATTTTGGTCAGTTCACTGCTTCCTTACATGCCCCTCCCAACCATATCTAGACAACATCAAAACAAGTTTTGCATCACCTCGGTTCCGAGAGTTCTGGAACCTGTACGGAAAATTGGAATAGAGATCAACTTAAACATCATTTCCACCCTTTTTATTGCTCATGAAAACCACACATTGCATGTTGTACCACCATACAGTGAGACCTTCAGAGGTGGTGGACCAGACTGCTGTGCACACTGGTACCTCTAATAGCCAGTAACAAGTCCTCTTGCACTGATGCATGACTGTATTCGTCGTGGCATACTATCCACAAGTTCATCAAGGCACTGTTGGTCCAGATTGTCCCACTCCTCCACGGCGTAGATTCCACAGACTGGTTGGCGGGTCACGTCGCCCATAAACAGCCCTTTTCAATCTATCCCAGGCATGTTCGATAGGGCTAATGTCTGGAGAAAGTGCTGACCACTCTAGTTGAGCGATGTCGTTATACTGAAGGAAGTCATTCATAAGATATGTTCGATGGGGGCGCGAACTGTCGTCCATGAAGACGAATGCCTCGTCAATAAGCTGGCGATATGGTTGCACTATCAGTCAGAGAATGGCATTCACGTATCGTACAGCTATTTCGGCGCCTTTCATGACCACCAGCGGCGTACATCGGTCCCAAATAATGCCACCCCAAAACAGCAGGGAACCTCCACCTTGCTGCACTCGCTGGACAGTGTGTCTAAGGCGTTCAAAAAATGGCTCTGAGCACTATGGGACTTAACTTCTGAGGTCAGCAGTTCCCTAGAACTTCGAACTACTTAAACCTAACTATCCTAAGGACATCACACACATCCATGCCCGAGGCAGGATTCGAACCTGCGATCGTAGCGGTCACGCGGTTCCAAACTGTAGCGCCTAGAACCGCACGGCCACACCGGCCGGCTCTAAGGCGTTCAGCCTGACCAGGTTGCCTCCAAACACGTCTCCGATGATTGTCTGGTTGAAGATATACGCGACACTCATCGATGAAAAGAACGTGATGCCAATCCTTAGCGGTCCATTCGGCATGTCATTGGGCCCATCTGTACGACGCTGCATGGTGTCGTAGTTGCAAAGATGGATCTCGCCATTGACGTCGGGAGTGAAGTTGCGCAATATGCAGGCTATTGCGCACAGTTTAAATCGTAACACGACGTCCTGTGGCTGCAGGAAAGCATTATTCAACATGGTGGCGTTGCTGTCAGCGTTCCTCCGAGCCATAATCCGTAGGTAGCGGTAATCCACTGCACTAGTAGTCCTTGGTCGACCTGAGCGAGGCATGTCACCGACAGTTCCTGTCTACCTCCTCCATGTCCGAACAACATCGCTTTGGTTCACTCCGGGAAACCTGGACACTTCCCTTGTTGAGAGCTCTTCCTGGCACAAAGTAACAATGCGGACGCAATCGGACCGCGGTATTGACCATCTAGTCATGGTTGAACTACAGACAACACGAGCCGTGAACCTCTTTCCTGTTGGAGTGACTAGAACTGATCGGCCGTCGGGTCCCCTCCGTCTAATAGGCGCTGCTCATGCATGGTTGTTTACATCTTTGGGTGGGTTTAGTGACATCTCCGCACAGCCAAAGGGACTGTGTCTGTGGTATAATATCCACAGTCAACGTCTATCTTCAGGAGTTCTGGGAACCGGGGTGATACAAAACCTTTTTCTTTTATGTGTTTGTAACACTTCAGAAGCGAACACGCGGTGGTCCACTGTCTGCTCTGTGGCCATATCCACCTCCTCTGCGATCCTAAGCGCTGACTCTAAGTCTTCTGGGTTCTCCATCCGTATCCTTCGTGACTTTCAGCGGGTATTCCACGTAAGAAAACACCACCGCTCTATTTTCTGCCTCCTGTAACAGCAGCCTATTAGCTTCTGCATTCTGAGCCTGTACAAATGTGTTTGCGTGTAGCTTACGTATTCTCTCCGAGAACGATTCCACAACTCGTTGCGCTACATCGACAACATACTTGATTTCTCCCCAAAATTCGCGTACTGTTCTACTTTTGCTACAGCTGGGCAATCTCGCGGTCCACTCCTGGGATGTACGTGCTTCACTCAGTGTCTCGTGGTAGACCACATACGCTTTGGCGCATATTAGCAACATACAGGGTTACTTCATCTGACCATACATGTGCCACCATAGCGTCTCTAACATTCATAACGAAAACTGTCACGTCCTCCGTTGCCTTGCCCAAGAACATATTAATCACTGCGACCATTGCCGGGTCATATGGAACAGAGGGCACTCTCAATCCAGACTTACCTTCCCGAGACTCCGATTGTGACTGAACATGACTCTCTTTAAGAGCCTCTAACTCACAATTAAGTTCGAAATTTCTGTCCTTCATGCTCTCAAACTGCTCTGTTAACGCTCGTTGAGTTAAAGCAGCAACTGCATCTGCGGGCCGGTCGGTGTGGCCGTGCGGTTCTAGGCGCTTCAGTGTGGAACCGCGTGACCGCTACGGTCGCAGGTTCGAATCCTGCCTTGGGCATGGATGTGTGTGATGTCCTTAGGTTAGTTAGTTTTAAGTAGTTCTAAGTTCTAGGGGACTGATGACCACAGATGTTAAGTCCATAGTGCTCAGAGCCATTTTTTTTTGCATCTGCGGTAGTAGCACGTGTTTTCACCATTTTGCGTACTCTACTTCCTTCTTAATGCTGCCGACTTTTTTAAAACAAGACAAAACACAAATTCCCGCCGGCCGGAGTGGCCGAGCGGATCTAAGTGCTACAGCCTGGATCCTGCCTCGGGCGTTCATGTGTGTGATGCCCTTAGGTTAGTTAGGTTTAAGTAGTTCTAAGTACTAGGGGACTGATGACCTCAGCAGTTAAGTCCCTTAGTGCTCAGAGCCATTTTTGAACAAATTCCCATTCAGCTCTACACAAAGAAATGTAAATATAAATTAGTTCCTCAGGCGAATCATCGCCTATCTACAGTCAGTACAACTACTAGACAGATGACCCGCAGGCCAACACACAGAACAAACAGCTGCTGTAGCCTGGTACACGGCTACTCGTATCCAGACAAATTGCAAAATGGACAAACGTAGGATAATATGCCGTCCTCCATTGTAAACCGATCTTTTCGATAGAGCGAATTTGGATAAAGAAATGTGGGCAATATTTCGGTTCCGTAACAAGCGCAGACAGCTGTTCCAGCTTCGGAGAGGACAGGTGTGCGCGAGAGGAAGGGGCAGCGGTGTGTGCGCTGTGGTGGCCGGGTCCAGGGAGCGCACGCGCACTGCGGCCCACGCAGCGTGGCGCGCGCCGGCACGTGGGCCGTCCTCCACGGACGCTGCTGATGAAGACCTGCGGCAGCGGCCGGAGCTGCCGGAAGGCCGGCGACACCTCGCGCGCCCACGCCCCCGCAGCCCACGCGCAGCCGCCGCCGCAGGCGGGCCCGCCGCCCCGCATCCGACCGGCCGTAGTCGACGTGTGTCGTAGCCGACCTTCCACACCACTTCACTCGTTCTATTTCTTCAACGCTGCCAACTTCTACAGCCACATACACTGAGGAGACAAAAGTCACGGGATACTTTCTAATATCGTGTCGGACCTCCTTTTGCATGGCGTAGTGGCGCGCGGGATTAGCCGAGCGGTCTTGGGCGCTGCAGTCATGGACTGTGAGGCTGGTCCCGGCGGAGGTTCGAGTCCTCCCTTGGGCATGGATGTGTGTGTTTGTCCTTAGGATGATTTCATCTATATCTACATCTACATACATACTCCGCAATCCACCATACGGTGCCTGGTGGAGGGTATCTCGTACCACAACTAGCATCTTCTCTCCCTGTTCCACTCCCAAACAGAACGAAGGAAAAAAGACTGCCTATATGCCTTTGTACGAGCCCAAATCTCTCTTATCTTATCTTTGTCGTCTTTCCGCAAAATGTAAGTCGACGGCAGTAAAATTGTACTGCAGTGAGCCTCAAATGCTGGTTCTCTAAATTTCCTCTGTAGCGATTCACGAAAAGAACGCCTCCTTTCCTCTAGAGACTCCCACCCGAGTTCCTGAAGCATTTCCTAGCAGTAACAAATCTAGCAGCCCGCCTCTGAATTGCTTCTATGTCCTCCCTCAATTCGACCTGGTAGGGATCCCAAACGCTCGAGCAGTACTCAAGAATAGGTCGTATTAGTCTTTTATAAGCGGACTCCTTTACAGATGAACCACATCTTCCCAAAATTCTACCAATGAACCGAAGAGGACTATCCGCAAATGGCTCTGAGCACTATGGGACTTAACATCTATGGTCATCAGTCCCCTAGAACTTAGAACTACTTAAACCTAACTAACCTAAGGACATCACACACATCCATGCCCGAGGCAGGATTCGAACCTGCGACCGTAGCAGTCGCGCGGCTCCGGACTGAGCGCCTAGAACCACTAGACCACCGCGACTATCCGCCTTCCCCACAACTGCCATTACATCCTTGCCCCACTTCATATCGCTCTGCAATGTTACTCCCAAAAATTTAATCGACGTGACTGTGTTCAAATGGTTCAAATGGCTCTGAGCACTATGCGACTTAACTTCTGAGGTCATCAGTTGCCTAGAACTTAGAACTAATTAAACCTAACTAATCTAAGGACATCATACACATCCATGCCTGAGGCAGGATTCGAACCTGCGACCGTAGCGGTCGCTCGGCTACAGACTGTAGCGCCTAGAACCTCACGGCCACTCCAGCCGGCCGTGACTGTGTCAAGCGCTGCATTACTAATGGAGTATTCAAACATTACAGGATTCTTTTTCCTATTTATCTGCATTAATTTACATTTATCTATATTTAGAGTTAGCTGCCATTCTTTACACCAATCACAAATCCTGTCCAAGTCATCTTGTATCCTCCTACAGTTACTGAACGACGACACCTTCCCATACACCACAGCATCATCAGCAAACAGCCTCACATTGCTATCCACCCTATCCAAAAGATCATTTATGTACATAGAAAACAACAGCGAACCTACCACACTTCCTTGGGGCACTCCAGATGATACCCTCACCTCCGATGAACACTCACCATCGAGGACAATGTACTGGGTTCCATAATTTTATGATTTAGATTAAGTAGTGTGTAAGCTTACGGACTGATGCCCTTAGCAATTAAGTCCCATAAGATTTCACACACACACACACACACACACACACACACACACACACATACACATCGCAGCAACTCGGCATGGCAAAGGTTCAACAAGTTTTTGTGAGGCCCCTGCAGAGATACTGAGCCGCGCTGCCTCTATAGCCGTCCATAGTTGTGAAAGTGTTGCCGGTACGGAATTTTGTGCACGAACTGATCTCTCCACTATGTCCTATAAATGTTCGATGGGATCCGTGCCGAGCGATCTGGCCAACAAATTGTTCTCTCGAATTATGCGGAATGTTCTTCAAACCAATCGTGAACGATTGCGACCCTGTAACTTCCACATTGTCATCCATAAAAATTCCAACTTTGAGAACATGAAATCCATGAACACCTAAAAATGGTCTCCAAGCAGCTGAACGTAGCCATTTACAGTCAATAATCGGTTCAGTTGGAACATAGGGGTCAGTCCATTCCATGCAGACGTAGCCCACGTCATTATGAAGCCTCCACGAGCTCACACAGCGCCTTGTTGCCAACTTGCGGCCATGGCTTCGTTGGGTCTGCGCCACACTCGAACCCTATCATCAGCTCTTATCAAATGAAATCGGGACTTATCTGACCAAGCTACGGGTCTCCAGTCATCTAAGATCCAACCGATATGGTCAGGAGCTCAGGAGAGGCGCTGCAGGCGATGTCGTGCTGTTAGCAGAGGCATCCGCGTCGGTCTTTTGCTGCTATAACACATTGACGTCAAATTTCAACCCCCTAGCCCCCCCCCCCTGTTCTAACGGATACGTTCGTCGTACGTTCCACAATGATTTCTGCGGCTTGCTTGTCTGTTAACACTGACAAATTTACGCAAACGCAGCTACTCTCGGTGGTTAAGTGAAGGCTATCGGCCACTACGTTGTCCGTGCCGAGGGGTAATGCCTGAAATGTGGTATTCTCGGCACTCTCTTGACACTGTGGATCTCGGGATGCTGAATTACGTAACGATTTCCGAAATGTGCTATTAGCCTAGCTTCAACTACCAATCTGTGCTTCAATCCCGCGTCCGGCCATCCTGATTTAGGTTTTCCGTGATTTCCCCAAATCGCTCCAGGCAAATACCGGGATGATTCCTTTTAAAGGGCACGGCCGACGTCCTTCCACATCCTTTCCTGATCCGACGAGACCGATGACCTCGCAATTTGGTCTCTTCGCACAAACAACCCAACCCAATCTGTGCTCAGTCTGTTAATTCACGTCGTACGATCATAATCACGTCGGAAGCTTTTCCACATGAATCACCCAAATACAAATGACAGCTCCACAACCGTGGCCTTTTATAATTGTGTATGCAATGTCAGCGCCATCTTTATATGTGCGTATCGCTATCCAAGACTTTTGTCACAGCAGTGTAAGCCCAACGAACAAATGCTAATTACGCCCTTGAAAGAGCACACTGGTCATTCTGGAGCGCTGCTGATGGTGTGCAACAGGTATCACGAGGTTATGTGACTCTTCAGCGCTGACCTAAGACATGGCAGTGAGGTGGTGTGTATATGCCAGTCGGTTGTATGCCACCAGGGCGACAAAATGGGTGGACCTGCAGACGTTACAGAATGGCAGAAAGAAGCTGTAGTGTTTCGACGTGCTCATCATCACGCCTTAATGAAGCTGACTAGTTTGAGGTATACCGAAGTGGACTGTCCAGCGTGTCTCCGAGGAACGGTGTAACACTCGCGACCATGTAGCACGGCATAAGAGCAGTGGTTGTAAGGAGATGCTAACTGACAGGAATCGGAGAAAATTGTCACTGTTTGTCAGTGACAATCGGTTTCAAACCCGACAGGAACAGCTTTGATCGGTGAATGCGTGTCAATTACAACCATCTTCTAAGCGAGTGTTGTGGAAAGAAAGACATCACTGCACCAAGCTGCATATTAAATTACTCTTTGACGACTTCGCTATACAGGATTACCTAGGGTACACGATTTCTTTTTGACGAGAGTGACCTGTCCACGTCTATTGTATAGACAATAATGAGAAAAGGTCGGAAACTAGTACTGCTTTATAAAATACAGTCTGGAAGAATGATGTCTTTGTAGAAATATATCGGGGCACTGGTGAAGTTGAGGGAAGGGATCTGAATGCAGTGAATATTTCGAGTGTGGTAGTTCACGTAAGGCCATTGATCTCGGAGCTCCATGAAGCTATATGTCTTCAATGGGAGAAACAAGACACAAATTGGGCGGCAGCTGAAGTGTAGTGTCGGCCGACGGGCCGTGATTTTGTCTGTTTTCAAACGATGTGTGAGAATTATTGCGTAACCAGCTTAACAGCTCGTGCATCCAAGTTACTGACAAGAATATTAAACAGAAGAGTGGAAAAAAATTAGAATCTGTTAGACGACGATCAGTTTGACTTTAGAAAAGGTAAGGGTACCAGAAGGCAGTTCTGACGTTGTGGTTGATAATGGGAGCAAGACTGACGAAACATCAAGATACGTTCATAGGATCTGTCGACCTACAAAACGCGTTCGACAATGTAAAAGGGTGCAAGATGTCCGAAATTCTGAGAAAAATAGAGAGGGATGATATACAATCTGCACAAGAACCAAGAGGGAACAATAAGACTGTTAGACCAAAACGAAGTTCTCGTATTAAAGAGCGTGTAATACAGGGATGCCGTCTTTCGCCCCTGCTGTTGAATCTATACAACGAAGAAGGAATGACAGAAATAAAAGTAACGGTCAGAATGGAATTGAAATTCAGGGTGTAGGAGTATTAATGATAAGATTCACTGACGATATTACTATC
This sequence comes from Schistocerca americana, assembly GCF_021461395.2. Taxonomy (NCBI): domain Eukaryota; kingdom Metazoa; phylum Arthropoda; class Insecta; order Orthoptera; family Acrididae; genus Schistocerca; species Schistocerca americana. The sequence continues at coordinate 597,595,117 of NC_060121.1, forward strand.
CTCGGTGAAAATGAAAAAGAATGACAAGATCTGTTGAATGGAATAAACAGTCTAACGAGTATGGAATATAGACTGAGATAAAATCAAAGAAAGACCACAAGTAATGCGAAGTAGCAGAAATGAGAACCCCGAGAAACTTTTCAGAACTAGTGATCACGAAGTAGATGACGTTAAGGAATGCTGTTACCTGGCCGGCAAAATAACCCATGACGAACGCAGCAAGGAAGACATAAAATGTAGACCAGCACTGGCAAAAACTGCATTTTTGACCAAGAGAAATCCACTGGTATGAAACATAGACTTTAATTTGAGGAAGAATTTTTTGAGAATGCGCGTTTGGAGAACGTCATTGTGTGGTAGTGAGACATGGACGGTGGAAAACTGGAAAAGAAGAGAATCGAAGCATTTGAGATGTGATGATGCAGAAGAATGTTGAAAATAAGGTAGGCTAATAAGGTAAGGAATGAGGAAGGTCTCCGCAGAATCAGCGAGGAAAGGAATGTATGGAGCACATTGAAAAGGAGAGACAGGGTGATAGGACGTATGTTAAGACATCAAGATATGACTCTCGTAGTACTAGAGGTGTCTGTGGAAGGTAAAAACTGTAGATGAAGACAGAGGTTGGAATACATACAGGAAATAATTGAATACGTATATTGTAAGTGCTACATCATGGTGGAAAGTTGGCACAGGAGAGGAATTGTGGCGGGCCACAAAGGTGTCGAGTGCATTGAAGGCAGGATTAACGGCTTAACCCGCCGTTTGTGGAGGGTGAAGTTTGGGCCAGATACGGTTTTATGACATTTTTGAGACGTTTTTCGCACCATGTCATTGCGCACTCATTACAGGTTAACCCAGTATTAAGAAAACAGTCATAATCGCGATTTTTTATTTATTTAATGCTGACCAGTTTCAGCCCATCGCTGAAATAAATAAAAAATCGCGATTAAGACTGTTTTCTTAATACTGAGTTAGTTTACAGCAATCGCTGTTTCTCCACAACCATGTTGTCCAAACACTACAGGTTACTTTCGTGGAAGTATTCGTCAGTCCTCGGTAGCTCTGTAGAGGTATACGACATCAGCTGCCCACACGCAGATCATGCAATTCCCTTAAATTGCGGACGTAATAGGTGACCAAGACATCAACGTGAGTTTACTATCATGCACCTCAAACCACTTTAGCACTATTTTCGCATTGTGACACGGACAATTAAAGATTCCGATGCAGTCGGTGAAGGAACAAGTCTGAAGGCGGGGCAGGTGAACCACACTAATGTTCACGTAGTCTACGGCTGCCAAGGTCAAGGTCTCATGGAGTCCCAGGTGAACGTAACCCACGGAATAATACTGCTCCTATCGGCGGCATCTGTGGAGCAGTGCGTGTTTCGAGAACCTGCTCGCCTGGATCAAAGCGTATCCTGACATGACCATCGACCTCATGTAACAAGAAACGCTATTCATCTGACTAGGCGGCACGCTGCCTCTGTAGACGGAGTCACGATCGGTGGGGACCGATTTTAGGCTTGTTCTGCGCGCCTAAGTCACGCGCTCTCTGACAGCCAATGAGCGTTCAGTAGTGGTCTGAGCATCATGAACGCCCTATCCAATGCGAGCATTAAACGTGACCATTTTTATTCCATTTGTTGCGAGTTGTCATCACTCATGGCGGTGGTAAATGACAAATTCTGTACAAGCGAGCGAGAGACATAATTTGCATGATTGACATTTTCTTCAAGTGCAGAACACTTGTATGCGCGTACCCCAACTGTCGCTTTGAAACGGCAACAATGCGAATTCCGTCCGTGCCTCGACCGGCTCGTATCGCCATTGTTCACGAATATGACTATAATCTACGGCCATTTTCGATGGTCACGTGCCCACCGCAATCGTAATTGCCGATGTCGTTGTGTCGACATGGGAACACGTAGGGGTCGTCTTCTACGGAGCCCCGTGTTAAAAAATGAGCGCACCAACGGTGTGCCTCGAAAATCCTATACCTGCTTTAGCTTTAAACTCTGTCGCCCTATCTCCCACAGAGCAGCGTGTGTCATGCTTCACACAGCGGGTACGCCTCCGACTTCCATGTTGTGTGATGATGCGTGGTCGTCTAACACCTTGTCGCCTACTCGTGGTATCACAGCCCTTCAGCTGATTCCACAGGTGCTCACGACAGTAGCACGTGAACAGCCAACCAGCTGTGCGGTTTCAGAGATACTCGTTTGCAACCACCGGGCGATTTGCCCTTACTGTTGCTACAGTGATTGCACATTCGTCTTTGCTCCATTTGCATACGTGTCTTGCTATATCACGTTTCGGCGGCATACTATCTCATAATGAGCAGTTGTTGTAATGCAGAACATGGAATCAAACCCGATTTGTCATAATGTTTTGGCTAATCAATGTAAGTTATATTTGATGTTAACAAACTTATCTTTTTTTTGAAACTTTTTCTTATAGGTACTCTAATAGTACTACTTCGGTCATAATCACTTATTTTGCTGCCCTAATAGCACTTCTCATTTGCTTCTTCTAGTTTCTCATTTCTCAATCTAATTCCTTCAGCATCACATGACGTAGCTCGACTAAGCATCTTCAGTTTATTATTGCTGATATTCGTATTAAAATATCGTTTCAAGACAATACCCATTACGTTTAACTGATTTCACAAGGTATTTGCCATCTCTGATAGCATTACAATGTCGTCAGAACCCTTAAATTCAGTTTTCTTTTCGAATATCTCCCTTGTTTCCTTTTAGGGTGCTCAACGTGCAGACTGAATAACGTTGGGGATAGACTACAACAGCGGAGGATCCAGGATTTTGTTTTGGGAGGGGCTTGACCCAAGTGAGCGTAGGCTTTCTCAAGGAAAACATTAATAAACTAAAAAGCATACATAATTTTATTTTGTTCATTTGACGCATAGCGAGTCTCCTTGGTTAATGCTTTGCAAATTCTTCGATGACTTAGACTGGTTGTAGCCTGCCAGATATATCTCGATGAATATACATAGCAGCCAAACCACTCAACCTGACATCCGTCATTGTAATACGAAGGTACCACTTTATCAGTTCAAGCGAAGAGAAGCTACGCTCCACACTACAAGTAGATACTGGTAATGTTGCGAGAATTCGTAAAAGAATTTTTATATTAGGGAAAAATTCTTTTGTCTCTTGATATGCCTCTGCTCCTGTTCGGGAGGGGGGGCGGGGGGGTTCCCTGTCTCTCCAGAGCTCCTTCCAAAGAGTTATTTCTTCCGATAACGAGAGAAGAAGAGGCAATTTGCTGCTGTAAACATGTGTAGTTGCCACTAAAGAGTTCAGACTTTCTGTTTTTACGATGGCACTTGGTATAATGCTGAACAGGTCGAGAATTGAAGAGCAATCTGCTCTCGAAAAGCGACTCCTCAACTGTCCCAATACAAAATCGATTAAAGGAGGGAATACATTCAGTCTGAAACAAAACACGACATGACATTATTCTCTAACTCGAAAGAACAGAAAAGAAAGGAATGATGCATTAAGCAAAAAGTGTGAGTATGTATTAAAGGTTTAATTTACTTGTAGTATTCCTTAGCATCAGATGCTTCCATATTTGAGCGATGAGCAGAACGTTTGGCGACTCTGGGTGCCTGCACTGGGATGTCCAAAGGTTCTACAGTGTGACACGCCTCTTCGAAAATTTCTTCATATTTCGTTTCTCTGTATCGTTCCAGTGTTATTATTATACTGTCTACCATCTCATAGCAAAGGCTGAGATCTTATGAAACAGCCTGAAGTTGCCATGAAAGGGAAACAGTAATTTCAAATACAGCGGCGGTTACCTTCAAGACAAAGTCATATCGTTAAATAGAAGCCAGAAGACTTGCATTTTCCGATGTCGAAGAAGTTCTGTCCATTTCTTCGAGGAACTGTACGATAGAGTCAAAGAGATCTTTGAATTGAAGGAGTGCATCATGCCTTTCAAACCAGCGTGTATCACTTAGACTTTGTAACTTAATTCTTTACGCCTCTGGGTGTTTTTTTGATAAGTTCCTGCGTTTTTGACGACTCGCGCACAAAATTAGTAACGCTACTTACAACTCTCATCATATTGCGAATACTACGGAAGCTGCAGGAACTCACGATAGGTAGGTTTAGTTTATGTGCTGCACAAAGCATAGAAGTCGCTAGCGGTTAGAGCTGCTTTATTCGGGATGGATGCCACTGAACTTTCCAGACATGTAGGGACCTCCATCATAACCTGGACCTCTCAAGTTCTTAACTTGTAGGCCGACTTGATTTAATTCTTGAACGATTTGATCGCTTAATGGAGCACCAGTCATGCCAGTTGCAGACAGAAAGCATAAGAAGTCTTCGTGTATTGTGCTGTTTTGTAATTTCAGATACCTAATACACTGAGTTGTTCTGTACCACTGGCATCCGATGTTTCGTTACCAATGACAGCATAATATTTAGCTTCTTTGACTTGTCGAGTACCTTTTCGTAATGACAGAATGGCAACAATCAATCCGCTGATTCTGAGTGGTTCAAAATGGTTCAAATGGCTCTGAGCACTATGGGACTCAACTGCTGAGGTCATTAGTCCCCTAGAACTTAGAACTAGTTAAACCTAACTAACCTAAGGACATCACAAACATCCATGCCCGAGGCAGGATTCGAACCTACGACCGTAGTAGTGTTGCGGTTCCAGACTCCAGCGCCTTTAACCGCACGGCCACTTCGGCCGGCTGATTCTGAGTGGTTTTGCTCAGATATGTAGCATTTTTTGACGCTGTGTCTAATTGTTTTTTGAAGAGACGAATCACCTGACAATGCGAAATTTTAAAAGTGCTCGAAACTTTTCTTGGCTGATTTCAACACTCAGTGTACCATCATCTCGGCATGTCTTCTCGACCACATAACATTATCATCTTTACTATAGGAATCAGCCGCTTTCTGTTTGATTTAATCATCTACATCTACATCCATACTCCGAAATCCACCTGACGGTGTGTGGCGGAGGGTACCTTGAGTACCTCTATCGGTTCTCCCTTCTATTCCAGTCTCGTAGTTTTCATGGAAAGAAAGATTGTCGGTATGCCTCTATGTGGGCTCTAATCTCTCTGATTTTATCCTCATGGTCTCCTCGCGAGATATACATAGGAGGGAGCAATATACTGCTTAACTCCTCGCTGAAGGTATGTTCTCGAAACATCAACAAAAGCCCGTACCGAGCTACTGAGCGTTTATCTGGAGTTTATCTATCATCTCCGTAACGCTTTCGCGATTACTAAATGATCTTGTAACGAAGCGCGCTGCTCTCCGTTGGATCTTCTCTATCTCTTCAGCCCTGTCTGGTACGGATCCCACACCAGTGAACAGTATTCAAGCAGTGGGCGAACAATTGTACTGTAACCTACTTCCTTTGTTTTCGGACTGCATATCCTTAGGATTATTCAAATGAATATCAGGCTGGCATCTGCTTTACCGACGATCAACTTTATATGATCATTCCATTTTAAATCACTCCTAATGCGTACCCCCAGATAATTTATAGAATTAACTGCTTCCCGTTGCTGACCTGCTATATTGTAGCTAAATGATAAAGGATCTTTCTTTCTATGTACTCGCAGCACAATACATTTGTCTACATTGTGATTCAATTGCCATTCCCTGCACCATGCGTCAATTCGTTGCAGATCCTCCTGCATTTCAGTACAATTTTCCATTTTTACAACCTCTCTATATACTACAGCATCATACGGAAAAAGCCTCAATGAACTTCCGATGTTATCCACAACGTCATTTATATATATTATGAATAGCAACGGTTCTACGACGCTCCCTTGCGGAACACCTGAAATCACTCTTACTTCAGAAGAGAATGACATGCTGCGTTCTGTTATCTAGGAACTCTTCAATCCAATCACACAATTGATCTGATAGTCCATATTCTCTTACTTTGTTCATTAAACGACTGTGGGGAACTGTATCAAACGCCTTGCAGAAGTCAAGAAACACGGCATCTACCTGGGAACCCGTGTCTATGGCCCTCAGAGTCTTGTGGACGAATAGTGAGAGCTGGGTTTCACATGATCATCTTTTTCGAAACCCATGCTGATTCCTACAGTATAGTTTCTCAATTTCGATTAAATTATTTACAGATTTTTCAGGGTTTTCATATGAACTTTTGAAATATGTGCTTTTTAAAACTGCCATTTTGTGATAATCTGTAGCAAAATGGTTTCTGAAGATTTCTAGTGCTTTTTTGTATTTGCAAAGTGGACGAGTGACTAAAGATCTTAGAGCCACAGAATGCTTGCCCCCACTATTTAGACCAGAAAATAGTACACAAGGCAAACAATATGCACCTTTATGTTGTTGGCTATAGACTAGCCAAGAGTCTCCCTTTAGCCAAGCAGAACGGAACTTTATTTTTTGTCCACCCTCTGTCTGCTCCGGATATTTATAATTACGAGGTTGTTCTGAAGACTCCGGCAGATGTTTACACTTTTCTCCGTACTGAGTACTTTCCCTACCACATAAGCAATATCAAGAAGATTTTCAGGGCAGGTAGTCGATGTACTAGCCACTCCCACTGACACTGGTTCCGGTTCTGTAACGAAAGCAAACAAAAACTACAACTTGACGTGAATCAGAGAATCATACACAAGCAAATCAACGGCTAAAACAACTCTTTGGAACTATATTACAGGATTATTTAAAAAGGCCAATAATCATTTAAAATTCATTAATATGAAGCCTTTCTTTTATTATGGGACAAACTTGAAATCAGCTAGTCCCTGTAAAAGTTACATACAAACTAACCTACTCGAGCAAAATGTATGAAACAGCTGATTTTTTGCGATTTTGAGGTTGGTCCCACAGTAAAAGTTGTTCTGATTGGTGAGTACTTTAACGCATTAAAAGATTATTTATCGATTTTAGGTAAATAACGCGGAATAAAAGAATGAAATTCACGGCAACGCCGGCATGCGCGGTAAGAAAGCTAGTTTAAAAAGAATTCCAAACCGAACAAACCTGATGATTGATATTACATCATTTACGCTAAATATTACTTCACGCTGTCCCTTGTAGGGCAGACAGAGAGGATCAAGTAATCAGAGCTTCTTGTTGCTGACAATGAAATGGGATTTCCCACTAAAAGAACTTATTCAAAACCACTATAATCCACAAAATTTTTTATCGTGCCTTTAAAAAACCATTAGACTGTTATTTTTAAGCACTGAGTATGTTGAATAACCAAATGTATGAGACAGTTCAATTTATCCTTTTGCTTAAAGCTAGAACAATATTATCAAATGTGGCACAGCAAACTTACCTAAGAGAAAGTGAAGAGCTCGGGGTTATCATCGTCTTCCTCGACAGAAGCTTCAACACCAGAGGCAGAGATAGTAGCGGATAAAGTATGTTCAGATGCTTTACATGTCGTTAACAGTTCCTATCAGGTCACATGAAATTGACATGAAACCGCAAACAGCTGTTAATTGATGGTCTATTAACACAATTGGTTTCGCTGGATTAAAGTAACATCTTGAGGTGTAAGTGGTGTCACATAAATTAGCACATGGAGACACCCTAATGTTCATAGTCAGAGAATCCAACGCCATGAAGAGGAGAAGTGCTCAACGAATAAAAATCGGCGAAACATTGGGGAGAATAGTGCAGGGGATGTGGCAACTGTAGTCAGTAGTCGTAAGGGTAAAGCACTACTGGATTCTCTGACTACGAACGTTGGGAGCGTCTCCATGTGCTAATTTATGTGACACCACTTACACCCGAATACGCTGCTTTAACGCAGCGAAAGTGATCGGGCCAATAAACCGTCAGTTAACAGCTGTCTGAAGTTTCATTCAGTTTCAAGTCACCATGAATTCCAACGGCTGTGGCTGCCCATGTTATGAAGTTGTAAGTTCCTGCCTACCTCGGCACTTCTGTTGACAGTTCATTATTGTGGCAACATTCATTGTTTCTTCCTTCCGATTCCTGCTCGAATCGACAAATGCGAATTCATCATTACGGATTTCATTTTATTTCTCGCTTTAGTTTTAATAATGTTTACCTGGCTAAAAAGTCTTTCCACTTCCGCATTCGACCATGGTAACATTACTCGTGACAGTGCAAAAGTTGTCAATTCGTGAAATGGGTTGACGTCATTTGCATCTCTGTGTTGAAGCACTTCACACCAGAAATTAACATCGTCTGTTTCAGACCATTTGACAAGAGCTGAATTTTGTCATAGAAAATCAATTTTTGTTATTGTGCCAGGATCAATATTACACTATTCAAGGAGAGGAATAGGTGACTCTTTAACGACACGAATAGCTTTGGACACTGAAAGAAGTGAAATTCTCCTCAAAATTTGACTGTTGTCTGGAAGTCATTGCATCAACTGAATTATTAATTGGTACACAAACTGGATGCATCTCAGATGTAGGACATGTTCTTCATCTGGGTATAATTAAGATTTTGTCAATTCATTAATTTTATTTTCGAACTAATGTCCTAGATAAGTTTTGGGATATAAGTGGTTTTCAAATTTTAAATTTAATTTTGTTTGCATAGGATATGTAGGGACAAAAACTTTTTTTATTAATGATTCTGTTAGCACAACGTAGTTATTTAACAGCTCGAACGGGTCATCTGTGTTGTGTTAAAATGTTATTAACTACATGCAAATATGAAAGAATCGTCTTAGAAAATATTTAAATACGCCTAACTGTATTCATCAGAAAACACTGAATAAAGCATCTCTGCAGTGTAACGGTTGTCTTTGATTCGCGCTACTTCAATGTGCGTTCTAAGCTCTAACCGCTGGTCTGTAGTTCTTGTTATCGCAGACTCTATGGTCAAACATCGCGTATCACATGCGCTTGGAATTTTATGGGGCTCTTCTTCTTTCACAGTTTGATAAGTTTCACTATTCAACTGTTGGCGAGTTGAAGAGTGCAAAAACAAATTGTATGTTTCCTTAACTAAGAAGTCCAGATTTCCCGGAGTGTCTCATTTACAACAGAAGCAGCAAGTTGAACTGAATGGCTTACACATTTTATAATAATTTAATTCAGAATTACATGTTTCAAAAGTTGATTGACACCACTGTGAACACCTACAATTACATTCGTATTGTCTGTGCCTATACGCTGCAGCTTGTTTGGATCTAATTTCAATTCTTGAGGTGTGTCTTTAATTGCTGTTACACTACACTGTGCATTATAATGTTCGACATCGGCTAATTTCAAAAACGGTGAAATGATCGCATTGGTTGCAGAGCTTCAAATATGTTATTGTTATTCCTAAAAATTTGGTCACGCCAATGTCTGTTGATTCATTAATTATAATGATATACATGCTGTCACCGAAATCTCGCCGCAAATTTTCAACAAAATACAGCCTTATTTTATGTTTTATAGCTGCACTACGTTTTGTTTTACGTATTTTAAGTTTTCTGTCAATATTAGTGTCTGTCAATTTACTCTTGCACAAATCAGTTACGTGATGACATATCATGATCGGACAATGAGTGGAAACAAATAATGCAAGGGAACCCTCGGCTTGTTCGCTTCTGAATACTCTTTCACTGTTTTGCTAAGGTATTTTTGTTTGTTGACAGTGGAGATGCCGCTGTCTTGTCTTCTTTACGTCACTGTGGCTTATTATTGCGGCAGCACAAGCTAACAAAATATTACGACAAAATTTAAAATATGTTCTTGTGTCATCGTCTTGAATTCTTTCTAGCCAGTCTGCAAATTTACTATCGCGCACCGATTCTGCACGAAATTTCTGGGTATACTGTCCCTTTACTTTACATATGTTTAGCACTAAAACAACAGCAAGTCATTTAAGAAACACCACATTACCACCGGCACTACAGATATGCACTATACATGCAATTGCAGATTTGTTAATACTAGAGCACATAACAAAATGGGTTCATAACAATATGGCCACAAAACAACACGGAAACGAAGACAAAATACTGTGTATTATAAATGATTAGCTGGTGTAAATTTAAGAGCTACTAGACGTTAGCTACTGTTTGTAGAATGGATCAACTGATTTTAAAAAATAATTTTATCATAAACCTACCAAATCTTTTTAACATCCATAATAATTCACACCAGACAGTAGATGCAAAATCTGCACACTAGAGAGGTACTCAAAACCACCAAACTTAGTCGGAAAAATCACTAACTGCGCAATACTGATCCAGAGTCCAGTCCACAACCACCCACACCACACTGACCGAAGGCTCAACGAACTAATTCCAATCAAAAGTCACAAACTCGACTAATCGTGTTTGTATAAATTTCATTAAGTACAAACAAAAAATCAGAGGAACGCAGATCTCCTTGTCTACAAATGGTTCAAATGGCTCTGAGCACTAGGGGACTTAACATCTGTGGTCATCAGTCCCCTAGAACTTAGAACTACTGAAACCTAACTAACCTAAGGACATCACACACATCTATGCCCGAGGCAGGATTCTAACCTGCGACCGTAGTGGTCACGAGGTTCCAGACTGAAGCGCCTACAACCGCACGTCCACACCGACCGGCTCCTTGTCTATATTTCATTGTTTTTTTTTTTTTTTTTTTTTTAAGATCTGACAAATACAAACAAAAGCACGCCTTCATTACAATTAAAAAATACTTAAACAGCGCATTCTATTGTGTCTGATTCTACAAACCATGCAACAATGTCCAATGCGTACAGCGGTGCGGCGCGCGCATTCGCAAACCGCACAGTCATATCGGGCGGGCAGGTGGCGGTGGCAGTGGTGTGTGTATGCAACTGCGATTTGAAATCATACTACACCTACTTAGAATGGAACACGTAACAAGTGATGAAAATTGTACTGTAAGTAGTGTAGTACTAAGACAGTAGGATAATACCAGTTTAATTTGAGATTTGTTACAGGTGGACCCAGATGCTTTTGGTGGGAAGGGGGGTTGAGCCTCTTAGCCCCTCCCCCCCCTTGAATCCGCTACTGGGCTACAATGTTATCTCACCTCCTGCTAAACTACTGCTTATTTTTTATGTCTTTTGATTATCCTAAGTGTATGGTGATTTCACTGTATTCATGTGTGTATTTATTTTCTACCAGCCTTTTTCCCACAGCATGAAAAATGCCAAGGTTCCACATACGTTGCGCTCATCACTTCCTCCCACTTCACTATGTCCAACTCTTCTGTCCCCTCTCCTCATCTCTCTGTACACCTCATACTCTCCCCTCCCCAATCTTTCCATTTCCTCCCCCTCCCTGTCCATTTCTCCCTCGCCCCTCTCTGTCCATCTTCTCCTCCCCTTTCTGTTTATGTATTCCTCCTCCTCTCTCTCTCTCTCTCTCTCTCTCTCTCTCTCTCTCTCTCTCTGCCCAGCTCCTCCTGCCTGCCTCGCCCTATCCATCACCTCCTCTCCACTTATCCTATCCATCTCCTTCTTCTGCCTCTCCATGTCCACCTCTTCCACTCCCTGTGTCTGCATCCACATCATCACCCACCCATCTCTTTCCATTTCCTCCACTCCTCCTCCCCCTCACACTATTCATCTTCTCCTGCCTCATCTCTGCGCCCACCTTTCCCTCTGTCCACCTCCACCACCCCTCTCTCTCCCTGTCCATCTCCTCTTCCCTCCTCTCCATTTCCTCCTGGCCCCCTCTCCATATTGTGATGGCCCCTCTCCCCTTTTTGTTGTCGCTGTTGATGTTGAGCCGCTACTGCTACAGCTCGGTCGGTGGAATGGAGACGCGACGCGTGATGGTTGTCCCCGTCGGACAATGTGGAACAGCACCTGAAAATCTCTAAAGAAAACTGTTCCTCGGGTAACGTATGAAAGTCCGTTTGCGAGTCCGCACAGTCTTCTCCGTGATGCGAACTGCTGATTTTAATTGTCTATTATGGTTTTATGATAATTTGTTATGCCTCGTTAGTTATTTATTGCAATATTGAGTGAATAATTCATCACCGGCGTCATTTCACACCACTGAAGCAAGGAAAAATTCATTTGCGGTCAGTATCAGAATTGTTCACTACGGCACGACGCAAATCCAGAGATAATCTATAATGCTATCTTGCTTTCGAGCGTCGTGATATTATTTCGGCAATACACTCCTTTCAATGCTCAATGTTCATCTAGTCACTCGTTCAATTAAAAGCCGGCCGCAGTGGCCGAGCGATTTTGGGCGCTTCAGTCTGGAACCGCGCGACCGCTGCGTTCACAGGTTCGAATCCTGCCTAGGGCATGGATGTGTGTGATGTCCTTAGGTTGGTTAGGTTTAAGTAGTCCTAAGTTCTAGGGGACTGATGACCTCCGATGTTAAGTCCCATAATGCTCAGACCCATTTGAACCATTTTCAGTTAAAATGTTCACAGTTAATTAATTTTGATTATCAACTATCACACAGTTCAATTCATGATGGAGCCAACTAGTGAGATTTCCAATACTGATGAACAATTTTATTGTTCCTTCTTAGAAATTAGTTTATAATCATCACACCACACGCACACCGATGGATCAGATCAATTACGATTCTTTTCAGTTCGGTGGTCCTGACAATTATGACAACTGCCGATTGTAAACAATCGGCGTATTTGTGTTATCTTCGTACTTTCGTATTAATGTTTCCTACTCCAGGCTAAGCAGGTATTGCAGTCTTCGATACTATGTCCATTCTTCGTTGTAACTGTTAACTTTGATGAAGGATGAGTCCAACAATAATATCTCCAATAATTAAAGTTCATTAACTCGTCGTACACTATCAGAATATCACTTCAGTTCAAGTTCTCAAGTCAGAATAACTGAGAACAAATTCCGCTCATCTCTATCACACAATATTACTTTTTTTTTTAAAAGAAACAATCTCGTAGCGTTCCGTTTGTAGTTCTATAACAAACTGTGCTCTCTCTCGACTTGATAGCAAGCAAGCTAGCAAGCGACTAACTTTTCCATGATAGAGCATTGTAGACGCATTGAATTTCCTTTTCACCGCGTTTACAACTCACTTTCACAACAAATGTTATCTTTGATCGACATATTACTTTGGACTTAACTTTCGTCGTACTGATTGGCAGTTATTACTGAGATGTTTGATAGCTAATTAAAATAACCTTTCTTTCTTTTTACCTTTAGATCATGACATACTCAGTAATTATTGAAATTGGTGTTCATCAAAACTTAAAGGTGTTATATGATTGTCAAATTTGTCATACCTGTCAGGGTAACACTGTTCCCTACTTTAAATTATCGTGACATTCTTATTTGGGTTTTGCGGGTTTCTTGGGGTGTTACACTATCCATCTTCCTCTGCCTCCTTTCTCCATATCCATCCCCTCCTACTCCTTCTCTCTGTTCATCCCCTCCTCTATCATCTCAACCTTCTGCCAGATTGCCAAACCACATATTCCACATATTTAGCACATACAAAAAAGTCTATAAGGTGGGCCAATATGGACCAAATACATCACACCTGTCATACAGGGCAGGCTGCATGGGGACTGGAAAAACATTTTTCTGCCTCTGATGTGTAGGCTGCCCTGCAAAGCAGGTCGATAATGCTGGCCAACACTACTCCAACACAGCAAAACTGTCGCGCATGGCAGTCTACTTGTTGAGGCCTGGAAAAGCATTTCTTGCACCTGACATGTAGGGTGTGCTGCAAAGCAGGTCGATAAGGCAGGCTGATATTATTCCAAAACAACATGCCTGTCATGCAGGGCATCCTTTACGACAAGGGCCAAAAAACGCACATTGCTGCCTTTATGTTATTGGACCTAGGAGGTTTAAATCCCACAGTACTGATATTCATGAAGTTTGTGAGCCAAATTTGGTTGAAATTGATCTGGGGGATTGGGAGGGAATTGGGACATATGTACACATATGCTGCTTTACACACATATGTTGACTGTCAAACAGTCCCAGTAAGCTCTAGCACACTATATCCTCGTCAACACCCAGGAGACAAACATAATGAGAAGCTGATATGAAATAAAAACATTTAAAATATGATAGGCAGTGAAGTATTCATTTATAAAAGGAGCAAAATCAAATATCTCTCCGGATATTTCTCATTGTATGCAGATGTAGGATCTCGTGTTAGGCAATATGTTCCTAGTCGAAATTACTTCTACCTTGATGGACACAATCTGCTTGCTTTGTAACATTTGTTCAATGCAAGAGCAGAAACAGTATGCATTACAAGTTGCGATGTCCCACCCTGTTGTATCCTTATATGGATCAATTATCGCCTATGAATCATTGTGCTTGGCGATCGGACTCGTAATTATAATGGGCGGACACTCGCGTGCAGTAAGACCTCAGTGTGATATAAAAAATCGCTCTAAGCACTGCAGAGCTAAGCTCTTACCACACAATCATTAATTTTGAATAATTGGGACCGATATAGCAACTTGACAAGGAAACAAGTCATAACCACTTTGAAACAGCGACATACACTACATATGGACAATATGGATCCTACACATGTATTACTTTCGTTGCCGCAGCAAAAGACACTTTCATCAGTACAGAATAACTCTGTTTTAAACTGGAGACGCATAACACTGAAATGTTTAGTGAAAAGATCCTGCTAAGCCTTAAAGATGCATAGATACTGCGGTGGTGTTATTTGAAGTTTTTGTAACTAATAAGCATCTTTTTTTAACATTATCTTTACACAGAATTTACCAGGGACTGAAAATGAATTTTTACACTGATGGTTCCCTATAATTTTCAACGTGAAGAACTTTTTAGCTGATAGTACTTCAGTGCAACGTAACAAAAACACTTTCCTGCATTTTTATCGAAACATAAAGTTAGTTTGTCACACGCGATGAATCAGTAAAATATTATGTTCTTAACACCATAGTAATCATTTTTTTATAGTAATGAAAATGTGTACAATACCTTTTGCTGTCTTCTTCTGCAACTGCTTTTATTACGCTTGTCCAAGTAATAAAATAGCTGGTACTTTGAACACTATCTGATGCTTTGCTTAATATAGCAATAATAATTTTAAGCACTTTGGTAAGCCTACGTGTATCCAGCTTATGACATGAGAATGTTGCTGATTAAATATCACAGTATGTAAAAAGGACACACTAAAAATCTACTGAAATAACAACATTGTGAGAAGGCTTCTTGCTTTTAAATATGTCCGTCACTATGAAACAAAAAGAACACACTAAACTTCACCATAGAAAAAAATTCTTCAGTACTTTTTTGGCGTTCAGCAAGTATTACAGCCGCTGACGAGATTTTGCTACCGATAGATGGTTTAGCAGCTTTTACGCAGTGGTTTCCAAGTCGTAATTCCCATCGTAATGTTTGGCCAGTAATGCTGCAACATAATGTCTGCCTCCTTCACAGCAAACAACGACTTCCCACTAGCCTGCATAACATCATTGCTACTTCTGTTTGATTGACAAGTAGCTGCTTAATACAGTAGACTTATGTGTAGCAATAATTTTCCGTCCATTCTAGGCCGTTTAACAATGATTGTGCTCCTTTTAATCACCATACAATACAGTAAGGGGACAACGCACCACACGCTACGTCACAACCCTTCCGACTCACAAAGTGAACTGTTCTGGAACTTTTCGTCGCAACGTTTCTCCTTTCTTATCCTTCCGTGGGGAAGTCTCTTTAGATTTTAACTTAAGTCTGAAGCCATGACTCGTTACAACTTTAATTACAGAGGTTCATAATACGGTACTTTTAAAACTAAGATCTACTTAACAATACACAGAGGTTAATACAAACGAAACGTTACTTACAGCTATACATTTAAAACACAGTTACAGATTCTTAGTTGCGAACTTCGCAGGATGGTGGCAGAACCTTAGCGGCAATCTTCCATACTTTACATTGTTGCCATTAGACGGCATATGTGCCCTCAGTGCTACATCATCTCACTGCTTACTTTATGGAGGTTTTTATAACTGCTCTGTTACTCATCGTATTTTTTAAATTATGGCAAAGAATAACGAAATAATTTCTTCGAAATGAAATGGAACAATTCCTACACTGTGTGACGTACTTGTGTCGTTACAAAGTGCAGCGATATGTGCAGCTGCGACTACTAGACAACGGATACAAATAAACACCAAAGTATGCACCTTTCTCTTTGAAAGAAATATAAGATAAGCTTGCTTTTCTATTACTACCCAGTTAATTCATAAAATATATTGATGTTCAAAAATAGGAATTTGGTTACAAAAGAGATAGCATAGATAACACATGAATGGCCCGTTCTTGAATACTAGTTTAGTGTATATAACCAAATAAGGTCAGAGTGAGGTGAGGCGTCGAGGATATACCGAAAATGACATTATGAATGATCACAGGCTTGTCTCATTGGCAAGAAGGTTTAACATAAATGCTGAAATATCTGAACTGGCAGTCATTCGAATAAAGATTCTGTTCATTTCTCGTGGAAATGGCAAGAAAACCGCAGGAACCGTATACAGCGCGCGGTGGATGTGTTCCGTAGAAATCGTACAGATAAAATCAAGTCAACAGTAGCTTACAAGGTGGTGAGTACTGTTCCGACGCTATATCCTTGAAAGGAAAAGAAAGAAGCCTTATCGTGTTACAGTAAAAAAGAATCTTCTCCCGCTTACTTCTCCGTGATTCGTAAAGTATTTGAAATTATTTTGGCTTTACTATGTTTTTATTACTAGATAACATCTGTTCTGTAGGACGGAAGTATCCAAGGGAGTGTCGGTACTAATAGTTACTACTGAATAAAAAATTGGGAAGCGACTCAATGAATTCTTTCAGATGCTTCGGTTGTACCGTCAAATAACCAAATAAAATAGTGAAACATAGACATGAGTATTTTTGTAAATAATATTTAAGCTTATAAATATTTAGTTCAGTATGAAAAATATCCTTTTCACTAAAGAACAGTAGAATAGTATACATACTCTTTGGATTATCTGTAGCCCTATCTCTGCTTACTATATGTAAAACATCTTTGGCACTACTACTTATTGTACGTTGGCTGTTATCAACATGTGCTGTGCATTGTAAATTATCTGAGTGGTGTTTAACATGTATAAGTTTCTGGGTATGTGAACATCAAGAAAACCACAAGTACACAGGTTTTTACAAAATTGGAGTGTATACAAAGATTCATTATTAACAGCAAAATTTCGCATATTTGTATGTTACAGTAAAGGTGACAGAATAGTGCAGCAACTCACACATCGAAAACAGAATGCGTAAATACCATAAAACACGAAAAATGCAGGAATTACTTCCGAAACGGGTTGTGCAAGAAATAAATAAAAGAAAAAGCAAAAGAGCCTAAGAAAATTTTGTACAATCAAGTAAGAGGTAAAAACACTGTAGAAAATATGTTCAAGAAATCTAACGGGGAACCAATTTCAATAATAAGTGAACATTTGACAAATCCATTTAACGGTATAGTACAAAATATGTTAATGCTTATAACATACCGTTAAAAATGTAAAAAGCTGTGAATACGCATTGGAAAGTATCAATAGCTATAATCGTGCAATGATGTACATTTGTAAAGATCAAGACAATGACAGTACGTAGTTTGAAAACATCACCGTGAGAAAGCCAGGGTGTAGACCTGTCCCACGAATTTTAAAGCAGAAATCTTAAAAAGCTTATATCTACAGCCAAGTGAATTTTCAAGTTATAGAGATATCAATGTAATGAAGTTAAAATTACAAGGCTGGGACGCTGTATTACATCGTTAGCTGGCAACATGCCTTATTTAGGAGGCAAATCCTACGTAACTTACAAGAATTCAGAAATGAAATCCAAGGAGATTGTATCTAAGTCCAAATAATTTTAAAAATTGTAAAAATAGCAGGGAAATGAAGTTAAAAATTACGAGATAGGGAAGCTGCCTTGTATATCTAACTAGCAAAGTGCCATATGTAAAAGAAAGATCATACGTGAGAGTCAAATGATAAAAGACATCAGAGTACAACGTATCGCTAAAAATATGAATCTCGGAGGATGATAGTATAATGAAGGAAAATGACCAGTCACATAAGTAAAAGTTGCATCAAAAAGTCATTATTTACCTATGTTTAGTTGTATTACAATGAGAACAGGATATGCAATGATTCAAAAAATTGTCAGCTTTCCCATAGCTGTAAACATACAAACCAAAGAGTCCATAGTAGTTTAATAAATAAAGCTATGTGAGAAACACCACACCCTGCCTTAGAAAAGAATGATTTTGCTTGGCGTATGGTAGTCATCTTTATAAAATGTGCACATTTTAGAATAGAAGGAAATACAGCACTAGCCCACCAATCTGACAAGACATTTCAAAACTAACTGAATTATGCAAGGGCTCCTAATGGGTGACCAACGTACTCAAGATGGGCTATAGGTGGCGAGGGTACCCTTGCATTTACAATGAATGGCACAATAAATTATATCGTATGTGTGCTGCAAAAGGACATAGTAATGACGATTAAGAATAAAGGTAATGTTAAACTTATACCTTATATAATAACATAAGGGAATAATTATAAGAAACGGCCATAGACCGAATCGTAATTAATAAAATGTAGGTGTCTATAAAAATAGGACACCCAGATAATCATAAGACTGTAAATAGCATGGACTAGAATGTTATTCTTCATGTAAATTTTATAATGAAACGTAATGATGTCCGTCGTGATGAGGCGACAGCTGATGGTGACGGGCTTGAAGCTGCAGGAATTCCGCTGGCAGCACTGAAGGCAGGAGCAGAAATGCGGATGGCGACAGTGTTCTCACAGCGCAGGCTGGAAGATGTGCGGTCGCTGACTAGTAACGACTTTTTGATCGCCCATTTTAGAAATTAAAGGCAGTTCCTCTGCAAGTGGTATAGTTGGGTGGTTCTCGAATTTGAGGTAGAAGGGGCCGTACCGCGTCCAGTAGGATCATATCAAGTAAAAGTACAGCGTACTCCAGACCGACCTTATTGTTGATAAGTGCCTTACTATTTAATTTATGCGTGCCAAGAGAACCGTTCGACCACTCTTGTAACTAAAGTGGTGTTTTTATTTTCGTTCTTGGGGTTCCTTTCAGCTCCGAAAAGGGAATAATACTAACAAGACCTTCTATTCAAAGGCCATCTAGACATTAAGACTGCAAACGCGGTGCCGTTATAACAACGCCCCACCCGATACGGAATCGGGTCACAGAATTTCTATAATTTAATAATCTGGAAGATAGTAGGCTGACGCTGGCGGGCGAGCGTGAACGCGAATGTTTTAGTTACACGCTCTGCGGCGGCAATTTCGGCCGTTCGCGAATGGCAGTTTGGGGAGCGGGCAGCAGGCGCAGATTGCAGGTTGCGCGGCAGGGCGGCGGCGGCGCGGGAGTCGACAGCGGCGGCCCGCAAAGTAGAGGGTGGCTTTAACTCGCCCTAAATGCGAGCCACCGAAAATGGAGGGCTGCGGCCACCCCGGACCCGGGCGCCAGACAGGCGTACGCTAACGGCGGCCTCGTTCCGCGCAGGCGGGCAGCGGGCACGCCGAATTAGCGGCTGGCGCCCCGTCTGAGTGATACTTATTAGGCCCGGCTCCTTGAGTGCTCGGCCAGACAGAGGCCTCGTAATAGCCGGCTGCTGCTGATCCTCTCCATCCGCTTTCTTTTTTATTTTCTACAGCAGGATACTTCGGGATATTCCGGCGAACCTTTCGGGCTTCGCACTTCCCCAGACGTTCAGTACGTTCAAACTACCTAGAGACGCTGCCGCATGCGGGATGTCTCTGGCAGGAACTATTCTAAGTAAAAGCTGTAAATCCTCACTTTGTGTAAATTAATCATGAATGTAACAAAAGATAGAGTGCTACTTACCGTAAAGACGACATGTTAAGTGATATTTGAGAAGTTCGGTCTCAACTTCCTAATTCGCTGCTGTAAGGCATCGGATTTGTGGCGGTGCGCATATATGTACGCTACTGGCCATTAAAATTGCTACACCACGAAGATGATGTGCTACAGAAACGAAATTTAACCGTCAGGAAGAATATGCTGTGATATGCAAATGATTTGCTTTCCATAGCATTCACACAGGATTGGCGCCCGTGGCGACACTTACAACGTGCTGACATGAGGAAAGTTTCCAACTGATTTCTCATACACAAACAGCAGTTGACCGGCGCTGCCTGGTGAAACGTTGTTGTGATGCCTCGTGTAAGGAGGAGAAATGCGTACCATCACGTTTCCGACTTTGATAAAGGTCGGATCGTAGCCTATCGCGATTGCGGTTTATCGTATTGCGACATTGCTGCTCGCGTTGGTTGAGATTCAATGGCTGTTAGCAGAATATGGAATCGGTGGGTTCAGGAGGGTAATACGGAACGCCGTGCTGGATCCCAACGGCCTCGTGTCACTAACAATCGAGATGACAGACATCTTATCCGCATGGCTGTAACGGATCGTGCAGCCACGTCTCAATCCCTGAGTCAACAGATGGGGACGTTTGCAAGACAACTACCATCTGCACGAACAGTTCGGTGACATTTGCAGCAGCATGGACTATCAGCTCGGAGACCATGGTTGCGGTTACCCTTGACGCTGCATCACAGACAGGAGCGCCTGCGACGGTGTACTCAACGACGAACCTGGGTGCACGAATGGAAAAATGTCATTTTTTCGGATGAATCCAGGTTCTGTTTACAACATCACGATGGTCGCGTCTGTGTTTGTCGACATCGCGGTGAACGCACATTGGAAGCGTGTATTCGTCATCGCCATACTGGCGTATCACACGGCTTGATGGTATGGGGTGCCATTGGTTACACGTCTCGGTCACCTCTTGTTCGCATTGAGGGCACTTTGAACAGTGGACGTTTCATTTCAGATGTGTTACGACCCGTGGCTCTACCCTTCATTCGATCCCTGCGAAACCCTACATTTCAGCAGGATAATGCACGACCGCATGTTGCAGGTCCTGTACGGGCCTTTCTGGATACAGATAATGTGTCTACTCCTGCCCTGGCCAGCACATTCTCCAGATCTCGCACCAATTGAAAACGTCTGGTCAATGGTGGCCGAGCAACTGGCTCGTCACAATACGCCAGTCACTACTCCTGATGAACTGTGGTATCGTGTTGAAGCTGCATGGGCAGCTGTACCTTTACACGCCATCCAAGCTCTGTTTGACTCAATGCCCTGGCGTATCAAGGCCGTTGTCACGGCCAGAGGTGGTTGTTGTGGGTACTGATGTCTCAGGATGTATGCACCTAAATTGCGTGAAAATGTAATCATATGTCAGTTCTAGCATAATATATTTGTCCAATGAAAACCCGTTTATCATCTGCATTTCTTCTTGCTGTAGCAATTTTAATGGCCAGTAGTGTATTAAGTGCACTCATTTCATGTGCCACTCCCTGCATGTGCTACTACTGAAGGGCAAAATTTCGTTTATTGTCTTACTGGGTGTTTATATTACCAAGTTTAAGTGTTTATTTCATTTTTTCCTTTTTTTTGTAAGGGTGACGCCTCTTTATCTTAATTATTGTCTCTCCGTCAGTGAGAACTTTATTTTGCATTTCTTACTACTATCTTACACGTGGCTGTAATGTTATTCAAAAGGTTATGCTCTATCTGCTGTTCGGCAGAGTTTCGTTAGCCAACCGAACACTTTTGCTTGGGGTTACTTATTTGCGTGGCGGTTACTTCTTTACCGTTTGCCCAAGTGGTGCGAGTTTGATACAATCTGTAATCTTCAGTCTAACTTCCTACTCGGTAACTGTATTCGGAACTGTGTTCAGATTTTGGCCACATTACATGTTTCATTGATTTTACTCCGTTAACTCACTGAAAAATTCTTTACTTGTTTTTCTTGTTGCTATAATTTTGACTGTAAAGCGGTGGCGTTCGGGCGCCTGGGCCAATTTCTGCACTAAATTCTGTATTACTCTGTTAATTAGGGTATTGTCTGCCTGGCTGATAGTTCACGCCCAACATCCGAAAGCCGACTACGCCTTGCCAAGGCAGGGTTGAATAGCAGTCAGTGTATTTATTTCTATCTTAATCACTGCTTGCCTACTGCAGCTCTTCTTTTAATTTTGATATTTATGGCTCATGTAAGTTGTTGAAGTGTTATCCGGCTAATTTGTCAGTTGAGAAATGACTTGCTTCATTTAATTAAACGTCTTTATGGAAGTGTGATTCAGCCAACTGAATGGTTATTAATCTTACTCCTTGTCTGCACCGTTGGTTAAAGAACAGGCCAAACATTAAGAGATTTAAGATCTGTTAATATCTTGAAGGTTCTCACTGACTATTTGTACATTTAAGGTTGCAAAATTTAACATTCATTTTCTGTGAATATGTCTCTTGCGTAACTTGCGCACCTTCACTATAAGGCTTTACGATAATTTTTTCCTCTGTTGCTTACTTGCCTGGTATGCCATTTTGGATTGTAAATCTTAAAGTTTCTTTCGAGAAAGATTTTTTGGGTCTCTTATTGTAATGGCATAGTTTTTATTATTGTGTTCCATCTGTTTTCTATTATTCAATCTGGTACAGTTTTATGATTGTAAATTATTCTGTTTCTTAGCAGGCTATACCACTAGAGCTGTTTTCCCAATAGATGTTTAATACGTCGAAATTAGGGTGATCTGTTAAAATAACGAGAAAATTCACAACACGAATGATGTTCAGTCCCAGTTTAGTCCAGTCCTTGCTACCAATGACAACATGACGGAGATATTGCGTATCACAATGTGTAAGGTGGTTATAATTTCACACATTACAAGCACTCATCTACATACTGTGCCGTGATTTACAACCGGAATTAGGTATCATTTGATAGAATCTACATCGCCTATATGAATATTTAAAGAAGACTGATATTGTCATTTACACCTTGTAAACAGTTGTTAACGCTTATTGCGTGAAAGGTGATGGAATGTCTTTATTATTAAAACGGCGTAATGAATGATTGTCTATACTAGCAGAGGTTGGAACGCCATTGGAAATGAAACGGCAGGCGTAACTCAGGTTCTGGGTGGAAAAGCCCGCATAGGTGTGTTGGTCCTGCTTAACAGAGGAAGTTGCCCTAGCCGAATGGTCGGGACACCTGAGCGCTGAAGCACAATGGAGTGGCAGCTGGCAGGTTTTGCAGCTAGGCCGGAAGGATAACCGGAAACTCTGAAAATCTTGGACGCAGCAGAAAGGAACAAGGAAGCGTTACTTCGGAAATCACGCAGGCTGGGTTATTTCTAAGGATTTCTACTCTGAGAAGAGTGACATTGTATGAATTCCTAATTAACGGGATAGGTATTTCCTCGAAAACTTTCCGCGCTGGACGACAAACAACTAAAATATGATTGGTCGGCGTTCGGAAGAATCTGTAGAGAGGGAGAATATTCCGTGGTTTCGAGAATATGATTCGCCTTCCGCAGTTAAAAGGGTGGGGAGCCGAGCTTTGCCGGGAGGCCAGTGGTGGAGAGAATTGGTCTTCTGTTTTGAGCGCCCGTGTTTGACGGTCGCTCAGTATCAACTTTTGTTGGTACAGACGGACTTTCTGTCATTGGTCTCAGGAAATTTTATAGTTAGAATGGTTAGGCACTGTACTGTTGCGAACTTATACAATTCTGGACTTCGCCTCCGGGTAGGGAGTCGTCGTTGAGTTCGCAAGGTCCAGTGATTGAGAGCACTTCTTCTGTCTATACTTACGTAGAGGCGTTATCTGAATTCCGTCTTTGTGGCTGGGAGTACGCGTTTCTTGTCTGTATAACACAGAGAGGAGAAGATACTATTATACTGTACTAGTCAGGGGACCTCCTTCTACCGTCCTAGTGTTTGAATGAGTTTATTTTGTGGCTGGAGTTCTTTCATCGTCTCAGACGTGTACAGGAACCATCACTCCGACACACCTAACGCAGTACACAGCTGTAATCACGTATGTTTTATTTCCATTGAGGTTGCACACTACTGTAGGTCTTCTGTGAAGGTAGTGTCTTCTAGTGTTTGGTACGTAGATGATGTCAGTCATGTCGCGTTATTGATATTAGATAGGCATAAAAAGGAGCAGATTTGGGCAATTGATCTGTAACATCAGTTAGGGAATATAAACATTTGTAATATAAAGGGGTTTGTAATCTACAATAAATGTATAACTAGGAACAACATTTATCATTTAGTAGTTACTAGTTCCCTTAACCATTCGTTTATCTTTAGGCTGTAATTTATATGTTAAAGAGCAAGAAGGAGGAAATAATATCACAACTAAGAGATCCTAAGATCTGCTTCAGGGGGTAGTCAGACAGGGCCAAATCTTGAGTTTCACGTTCAGTATTTTCCGTTGCGCACATTTATTTTACACTGGCCTGAAGTAGCATCTTGGATGTGGCGACCCTGCCAAAATCCTACTTAGAGTCTTCTAATAGTAGTCATAAAGTGGTTTGAAACCTCGGAAATTTTCACAATATTTGTTTCCCATTTATAATGTTTAGGTGTTATTGGTAGTGATCACCAGCTTGCATGTATTGTTTGAAGTGGTAAAGTCTCATGATAACATTAAAAATCAATATTTGTGTATTTTATTATATTTCTTTTCAGAGGTTTTGCTCTTCAGCCCACTGGGTGCAATTTAATGATATTTATGTTATGTCAATTGTGGTCGTATTTTGTTTGTATTGTAACGACACTGTTCGTTCACGACGTTGCTATTAGTTTAGCTTCTTTGTTGTAGATATTTTATGTTACATGCACGTTACATAATAAATATGGGTAGTGTAGATTGTGTACCTTTAAGAGAGTGTTGTTATCAGGAATCAGTCCATGTCAACTAGAGCGAAAACGCGCTTAGTAGCACAACAGAGCGCTAATTATAACAATACAGAATTGCAGATACACGGGGAAGTAAAGAATGCCCATGGGATGAGAAAGAGTTAGCTATGTTTGCAGCACAAGGCAGTGGTGAGGGCAATCTGATAGCAAAGATGAGGAACAGAAATACACTGAGGCAATCGTAAAGATACGGGACAATAATACAGGGAGTCCAAGTGAACGCGGAACAACAAAGAATCGTGGTTGATCGCCGTAAGTGATATCGTCACGAAATGGAAAGGGAAAAGGGGAAAAGATCACCTAAGAGTAGAGGAAGTGGAAGTCACAACAGAAGATTTAGATATCACAGGTGTGTTGGACATCTTTGCATACCTAAAAGTAATGGGAAGTGAAATGGGAAATAAAATTTAGTAGGTCAGCTCAGAAATGAGAAATAATATTCAAAATGTCAGCTATGAATTGGGAAGCCAAATAAAAAAGGGGATTGATGAAGTACGCTCTGAAATGGGAAGTAAAATTCAGAATGTCAGCTCTGAATTGGCAAGCCAAATAAAAAAGGGAAATGATGAAGTACGCTCTGAAATGGGAAGTAAAATTGAAAATCGAGATTCACTCGGTAAAACATGAAACGAGGGAAGTGAAAAATGAGGTGACGCTGCGAACAAAACTAGAACGAGAGACTGCGGAGGTCAGAAGAACCGCGAACGAGGCGCGATTACCAGCGAGGGGTGCTAAGCGGATTGCTCTTGAACCATTACAAAACACGGAAAATACGACTAAGATATGTAGAGGTGCATTAACGAAGTTGCAGAGGCGCTTGAAACAAGTAGCAACAAAGTAGCAACAAAATACAGAAACTCGCCAAATATGGCATTGACCGCGGAGCTCTCACAATTTAAACAAAACATAGAAAGCGAAATTAAACAGTTATCTCAGGAAGTGAGATTGCAATCTATTCAAAAATCACATCTCAGAAAAGAAATAGTAGGCGATTTGGAAATAAAGGAAACCGAAAGAGCCATTCCAGCTCAGCACGATCATGTCCATGCCCAGACGATACTTGAATGTGTTCGAATGTAGGAGTTGCCCGTCAACTACAAACTGAAAGCGTATCAGAGCAACGAAACATCGCTAGAGATATCCCCCCCCCCCCACCCCGTCTACACAGGGCACGACTGAGTTGGAAAATGCGAATACGGAGAACAGCAATGAGATATTTCATATGTTACCCGATAATACGGACCAGGGGACATTTTTCCAGTGATGAAAATGCAACAGGGAGTAGAAGAGAGAATGCACAAAGACCGGAAACGTTAGCGCCGAGTGAGAATGTGGTAGCCAGAGCGGGATGAAATTCTAATGAAATTTTCGGCTTTAAGCATTTTATCTCTGTATGAAAATTCCAGCGTGTTTTACACCCAAAAACTTTTATTGGACAATTTGATTTATCATTACCTACTCACTGGCCTCTGATGTACAAACTGGACTTCGTATGTTCACATACCGATGGAACATTGGCTGAATGCATTCGAAACATTGCCTGTTGGAAAACATCATACTCCCTGAAACGCTGTTCATGAATGGCAGCACATTAGCTCGAATCACCAGGTTGAAGCACAAATTTCCAGTCAGGGTGCGCGGTATCACCACTAGCGCTCCTGCTGTCATATGAAATCGCACCCCAGACCATAGCTCCAGATGTACACCCAGTGTGAGTACCACGCAGACAGGCTGGTTGCAGGCTCTCAACTAGCCTCCTTGTAACCAACACACGGCAATCACTGTCAGCGGGGCATAACCAGATTTCATCAGATAATGCAACATACCTCCTCCCTGCCCTCCAATCAGATCTCAGACCACTGAAGTCGCAAAAGGCGCTGGTTTGGGGTCAGTGGAATGCACACTACAGGTCGTCTGGCTCGGAGCTGTCCTTAAAGTAAGCGATTTGTCACAGTTCGTCGTTTCACTGAGGTTCCAACTGCTGCTCCAATAGCTGCCGCAGGCGCAGTTCGATGCGCCACAGCCATACGCCGAACACGATGGCCTTCCCACTTGGTTGTGCCTCGTGCTCGTCTAAAGTCCGGTCTTCTTGCGGCCGTACTCGATCGTGACCACCGCCGCCAGCAGTCATTTACAATGGCTACATTTCTGTCATGTGTTTCTCCAATATCGCAGAGGGAACATCCAGATTCTCGTGCTCCTATTAAACGACCGCATTCAAACTCCACTGAGTATTTGCCTCCTGAAGGGCATTCTTGATTAACATTAACTCATCACGTCTAATCTCAAAGGTAACTGTAGCTCACCACCGTTACAACATGTACTTAAAGCAAACCTGATTCCCATCCTCATTGTGACACTACCAGCGCCGCTCTTATGCAGCAGGCACATAATTTGAATAGATATATTCTTTCAGATTTAGAAACTGGGTGTTGCACAGAATAATAACATTTCTGTGGTGACCATTACGGTTACTGAAAATGATGACCGTTTTCCATAGAAGTGAGACATTAAATATTTTGTGTCAAATTTGTCATGAGATATCGGTTTCAGGTAAGTTAGAACAAAATCATAAAATGACAATAACAACTTACTCTGTTTTTGTGAGATAAGCAAGTGTTTGACGCTGCCGCGAGCACGTCAGCAGCAGTTACCAGTCAAAGAAATGAGTGACTAGACTGTAGATCACACCATACTCAATCTACCGACGAGGTCGACTGGATAATGGCGACTACGACCATACACTTCAGAGGTGAGAGGCAACAGCAGTCTATTTCCCTATTTCCCAAGTTATCCAGTTTAGACAGAAGGCTAGCGAAAGATATTTCAGTCGACAGGGAACATTGTCTCTGGCAGACGACGTAGACTTGGCACGAAACATGTGGATGATATCCTGACACTCCATGGCAATTAGAACGCTGTGTGTGTGTGTGTGTGTGTGTGTGTGTGTGTGTGTGTGGTCTTCAGTCCAGAGACTGGTTTGATGCAGCTCTCCATGCTACTCTATCCTGTGCAAGCTTCTTCATCTCCCACTACCTACCGCAACCTACATCCTTCTGAATATGTTTAGTGTATTCATTTCCTGGTCTCCCTCTACGATTTTTTCCCTCCACGCTGCCCTCCAATACTGAGTTGGTGATCCCTTGATACCTCAGAATATGCCCTACCAACCGATCCCTAGACAAGTTGCGCCACAGATTTCTCTTCTCTCCAATTCTGTTCAGTACCTCCTCATTAGTTATGTGATCTACCCATCTAATCTTCAGCATTCTTCTGTAGCACCACATTTCGAAAGCTACTGTTCTCTTCTTGTCCAAACTATTTATCGTCCACGTTTCACTTCC
The DNA here is from genome assembly GCF_021461395.2 of Schistocerca americana. Lineage (NCBI taxonomy): Eukaryota > Metazoa > Arthropoda > Insecta > Orthoptera > Acrididae > Schistocerca > Schistocerca americana. The sequence goes on from NC_060121.1 coordinate 597,623,248, forward strand.
ATACAAATACTTTCAGAAACGACTTCCTGACACTTGAATCTATACTTGATGTTAACAAATTTTTCTTCTACAGAAACGCTTTCCTTGCCATCGCTAGTCTACGTTTTATATCCTCTCTACTTCGACCATCATCAGTTGTTTTGCTCCCCAAATAGCAAAACTCATTTACTACTTTAAGCGTCTCATTTCCTAATCTAATTCCCGCAACATCACCCGATTTAATTCGACTGCATTCCATTATCCTCGTTTTTCTTTTGTTGATGTTCATCTTATATCCTCCTTTCAAGACACTGTCCATTCCGTTTAGCTGCTCTTCCAGGTCCTTTGCTGTCTCTGACAGAATTACAATGTCATTGGCGAACCTCAAAGTTTTTATTTCTTCTCCATGGATTTTAATTCCTAGTCCGAATTTTTCTTTTGTTTCCTTTACTGCTTGCTCAATATACAGATTGCATAACATCGGGGATAGGCTACAACCTTGCCTCAGTCCCTTCCCAACCACTGCTTCCCCTTTAATGCCCCTCGACTCTTATAACTGCCACCTGGTTTCTGTACAAATTGTAAATAGCCTTTCGCTCCCTGTATTTGATCCCTGCCACCTTCAGAATTTGAAAGAGAGTATTCCAGTCAATATTGTCAAAAGCTTTCTCTACGTCTACAAATGCTAGAAAAGTAGGTTTGCTTTTCCTTAATCTATTTTCTAAGATAAGTCGTAGGGTCAGTATTGCCTCACGTGTTCCAACATTTCTCCGGAATTCAAACTGATCTTCTCCGAGGTCGGCTTCTACGTTTTACCATTCGTCTGTAAAGAATTCGTGTTAGTATTTTGCAGCCGTGGCTTATTAAACTGATAGTTCGGTGATTTTCACATCTGTCAACTACCTGCTTTCTTTGGGATTGGAATTATTATATTTTTCTTGAAGTCTGACGGTATTTCGCCTGTATGATACATCTTGCTCACTAGATGGTAGAGTTTTGTTAGGCCTGGCTCTCCCAAGGCTGTCAGTAGTTCTAATGGGCCTTGTTTCGACTAAGGTATTTCAGTGCTCTGTCAAACTCTTCACGCAGTATCATATCTCCCATTTCATCTCCCTCTACATTCGCTTCCATTTCTATAATATTCTCCTCTAGAATATCGCCCTTGTATAGACCCTCTATATACTCCTTCCACCTTTCTCGCTAACAAAGAATAATTAAGAGACAATTTTGTTCCTGTTAGATTTATAATGTATTAGCTGGTAAAATTGATATGTTTAATTTTTAATCAATAAAGCAAATGGTTTTATAAAAAAAGCAGCGATGCGATTTTTTATTCAGAGGCCGGCCATCACTAGAAAAGGTGATAGTTTCTTAGTTTTCTTGTGAAACGTTACTGTTTCCATATTTTCATTATCATTTAAAGCAAATTAGTTTTTCATATTGACTATAATGACGTCATGATTAGACGCTGCCTTGCAGAAATATACGCCTCCTGCGTAACTAAACTGATATCAGTATAGTTGCATCACCCGATGGGAGTAAGTCAGCCTACAGACACACAAAACGGCGATCGTGCCAGACCGGGCGACTCTTAAAGGAACTTGTAGAGATCGTTGGATCTCTTCCGGAGATGCAAAATGACCTGCACGGTTACCATACGTAACACCTTATAAGAAGAGAGAAACACATACGGCTCTTGAAGACATGAAATGCCGTTCACCACGGGCCTGTGCTGTGGTGAGTCCAGAGGAAATTCAGCGTGCAATTCTGTTTTTCGGGAATAACTTTATAGCACGTATCAATGTTGAAGTTCAACATTTTAAACACTTGACATGACAGTCATAATAATAACGTAAGAGTAGTGACTGTGTCATGTGTCTATTTACATTTTGCACTGCAGGACAAACACGTTCATGGAACTACAACTCCTGAAGGTCATTGACAACGCCCTAACATTGCGACATGACGCTGGTGGATAGAAAATTTTGACGTGCACTTGGAAGTCTCGTTTACAGCGGAGCGAATGGATATTCTGAGTGACCACCATCAAATGTTCATTTCTGAGGAAGAGGATGTGGAACAAAAATGGAAAAAATTCAGAAACATCGTCCAGTACGCCTTAGATAAGTTCGTACCGACTAAGGTCCAAAGCGAGGGGAAAGATCCACCGTGGTATAACAATCATGTACGAAAGGTACTACGGAAACAAAGAAAGCTTCATCATAGGTTTAAGAGTAGTCGAATCATAGCTGATAAGGAAAAGCTGAACGAAGCGAAAAAGAGCGTAAAGAGAGCAATGAGAGAAGCATTCAACGAATTCGAACATAAAACATTGGCAAACAATCTAAACAAGAACCCTAAAAAGTTTTGGTCATATGTAAAATCGGTAAGCGGATCTAAATCCCCTATTCAGTCACTCGTTGACCACGATGGAACCGAAACAGAGGACGACCGAAGAAAGGCAGAAATACTGAATTCAGTGTTCCGAAACTGTTTCACTGCGGAAAATCGTAACACGGTCCCTGACTTCAGCCGTCGCACGGACGCCAAAATGGAAAATATTGAAATAAACGATATCGGAATTGAAAAACAACTGCTATCACTTAGTAGCGGAAAAGCATCCGGACCAGACGAGATACCCTTAAGATTCTACAGTGATTATGCTAAAGAACTTGCCCCCTTTCTATCAGCAATTTATCGTAGATCGCTGGAAGAACGTAAAGTACCTAGCGACTGGAAGAAAGCGCAGGTCGTTCCCATTTTCAAGAAGGGTCATAAATCAGATGCGAATAATTATAGGCCTATTTCGCTTACGTCAATCTGTTGTAGAATAATGGAACATGTTTTGTGTTCTCGTATTATGACGTTCTTAGATAATACAAATCTCCTTCATCATAACCAACATGGATTCCGCAAACAGAGATCATGTGAAACTCAGCTCGCCCTATTTGCCCAAGAAATTCACAGTGCCGTAGACACTGGCGAGCAGATTGATGCCGTATTCCTGGACTTCAGGAAGGCATTTGATACGGTTCCGCATTTACGTTTAGTGAAAAAAATACGAGCTTACGGAATATCGGACCAGGTTTGTGATTGGATTCAGGATTTCCTAGAAGAAAGAACACAACATGTCATTCTTAACGGTTCAAAATCTGCAGATGTAGAGGTAATTTCAGGAGTACCGCAGGGAAGCGTGATAGGACCTTTATTGTTTACAATATACATAAATGACTTAGTTGACAACATCGGTAGCTCCGTGAGGCTATTTGCAGATGACACGGTTGTCTACAAGAAAGTAGCAACATCAGAAGACTCGTACGTACTCCAGGAGGACCTGCAGAGGATTAATGCATGGTGCGACAGCTGGCAGCTTTCCCTAAACGTAGATAAATGTAATATAATGCGCATACATAGGGGCAGAAATCCATTCCAGTACGATTATGCCATAGGTGGTAAATCATTGGAAGCGGTAACGACCGTAAAATACTTAGGAGTTACTATCCGGAGCGATCTGAAGTGGAATGATCACATAAAACAAATAGTGGGAAAAGCAGGCGCCAGGTTGAGATTCATAGGAAGAATTCTAAGAAAATGTGACTCATCGACGAAAGAAGTAGCTTACAAAACGCTTGTTCGTCCGATTCTTGAGTATTGCTCATCAGTATGGGACCCTTACCAGGTTGGATTAATAGAAGAGATAGACATGATCCAGCGAAAAGCAGCGCGATTCGTCATGGGGACATTTAGTCAGCGCGAGAGCGTTACGGAGATGCTGAACAAGCTCCAGTGGCGGACACTTCAAGAAAGGCGTTACGCAATACGGAGAGGTTTATTATCGAAATTACGAGAGAGCACATTCCGGGAAGAGATGGGCAACATATTACTACCGCCCACATATATCTCGCGTAATGATCACAACGAAAAGATCCGAGAAATTAGAGCAAATACGGAGACTTACAAGCAGTCGTTCTTCCCACGCACAATTCGTGAATGGAACAGGGAAGGGGGGATCAGATAGTGGTACAATAAGTACCCTCCGCCACACACCGTAAGGTGGCTCGCGGAGTATAGATGTAGATGTAGATGTAGAAGCGGTATTCGCAGACAATTCGCCAGTGTTCACGAACGTTCGCTTGTATCTCTGAACAAGCGTTTACACGGATGAAACGGAAGAGAGAACGAGCATAGTTTTCAACCCAAGTACATACATGAACTCTGCGGTATTTTTTCGGTTATAATCGTCACACTGAATACAATAGTAGTTATTGCAATGATGCAAAAATCTGATGTTGAGGTGACGTTATTTTGAATGGCAAGAGCGGTGTTTTTGACGAACAAGGCAAACTGGCGTAGGAACAGAAGAATGAAGGTGTCCTAATTTGTACATACGGAGGAAGAAAAGCTAATATTTACACTCTGTTTGTTAACAACTGGACCCATTCGCGTGGGCAAATGTTTCGCAGTTCAATGGCTGATATAGGCCTCTACCTAAGATTGTTCCCCCCTGCGGGTTCGGGGGTTAGAATAGGCCCGCGGTATTCCTGCCTGTCGTAAGAGGGAACTAAAAGGAGTCTCAAAAGTTTCGGTCTTATATGATTGTCCCCTCTCGGGATTGACCCGCATCTTCTAAATTCTTCCGAAGAGCGAGCCAATTGGGGAAGGGCGCCTTACATGGTGCACTGTATCCGTCATGCGTTGAGACCTTTAGCCAGCTTTCTCGTCGTCGCAATGCTGTCCCGCTCGTTTTCCATCTCTTGGGCGAGGATACCTCCCTGGGTGCGATTACCACTACGCACTGTGCAGTGTTGCTTTTTGCTGAGACGACGACCTTGGACATTTTTGCACCTAAGATCCAGCACGGTAGCCAGTCCGTTGTGGTGGGGCCGCCATGTACCCTGTTGGTTGTAGCCCCCTGACAACACAGGGATCGCTCTGCTGATGCCTGCGCCGTTAACTCCCCACGTATGCCAAGGAGTAGATGCCTACCTCCCTAGGGCATCAGGACTCCGGCAATGGCCATCCTGCCAGGTGGCCCTTGCTGAGGCTGGGTGGCGCCCGTGGGGAGGGCCCTTGGTCGGAGTGGGTGGCATCAGGGCGGATGACCCGCAATGAAGCGTGGTACATCATCTCTCGCTGGTGGCCAGCCGCCAGCAGTCTCTAAGCGTTCTCGTGCTCAATTTAACGCTCAGAAATACGATCCGAAAACGTTCCCCTCCCTGGCCACACCGTGGGAGGAGCGTAAGTCTCAGAATGACAGTGACAGTTATTCGCCCCAGTTCCTAGTCTGTACGAGATCTGATGGGGAGTCTTCCATGCCCACAAAGCCTCAGTTCTTTGTAGAGCGTTTAGAGGAGGCGGAGGGCTTGTCCAAAATGTGCTCTGGGTCAGTTTTAATAAAAACGGCATCCTCTGCCCAGTCACGCAAGTTACTTGCTTGTGACTAGTTGGGGGATGTTAACGTTACCATCACACCACATAAGAGTTTAAATATGGTCCAGGGTATTATTTTCCATAGGGAACCTACTTTTGCAGTCTGATGACGAGCTGCGCGCCAGCTTAGAGCGTCGAGGTGTGCATTTCGTCCGGCGTATTCATCGGGGTCCGAGGGATAATCAGGTTACTACCGGTGCCTTCATCTTGGCCTTCGAGGGTGATACATTACTGGAGAAGGTCAAGGTGATGGTCTACCGGTGTGATGTCAAGCCCTATATTCCTCCCCCAATGTGATGCTTCAAGTGCTGGAAGCAGAAGGCCAGTGGGTAATTCACAGAAGCGGAACTGAGAGCAAAATGGTCTGCTAAGCGATTTGCAATTATGTCGGAGTCAGTACAAACTGCTCCATTCAGTGACAGTGCAGGGACACTGACAGGGGTCCGATAGCCATAGAGGCGCCTAATCTTGGCCCAAACGTGCGATGGAGAGTTATGGAGGCCAATGGTGGAGACATACCCTTCCCAACACTCCTGCTTGTGTCGGCAGATGATGCAGCGGCCCCGCGCACGGAGCCGTTTAAAGGTGATGAGGTTTTCTAATGAGGGATGCTGCTTGTGAGGCCGGAGCGCCCGCCTGCGATCTTTAATCGCCTCAGCTATACTTCCTGCCTCACATGTCGAGATTGCGGACGCCCATCACATCCCAATACTCCATGTGCCCCGCCTCCCATCTGTGTCAACTGTGGAGAGCATCATTCACCTTGCTCGCCAGACTGCAGAATCATACAGAAAGAGCGCAAAATCATGGAATATAAGACCCTGGACCGACTGACCTATAGTAAGACTAAGAGGAAATATGACCGACTACATCCTGTGAGAATGACATCTTCATACGCCGCTGCTATGACAACTGTGCTATCCCGAGTTCGGAGAATTCCAGCCAGATCGCTGAGCCGTACAACTCCACATGCCCCCTTGCCCGCGGGGGCCTCTACCCATCCTGTTGCTCCTGCGCCACCTACCTCGGGAGCAGAGAAGCGTCCAACTTCTTTGGCTGCTCTCGCTCGCAAGGGGTCCCTTGGGTCCCTCCCTTCCCAGGTTTCACAAGCAGGAAGAATGATTCCCGACAGTGGCATAAGTGCCCACGAGCAGCTGGTTGTAGGGCTTCGCGATCCTCCTCCGTCCCGGAGACTGAATCGGTGAAGCCCTCCCAGCTTTTGAAACCGATGGTTCAGCGAGAGACGTCCAAGAGAAAGACCTCTAAGACCAAAGAACTTGCGGTGGCACCCACCCCACCGCAACCTTCGAGCTCTGCGTCTGAGGTGGAGATCCTGGCGTCTGCTGAGGACCCCGATCTCGCCAGTCCCTCAGACACCATGGATAGCACTTGCACAGGTGCTCAATCGGTGGCAGCAGGTGACCCAGCGGTGTAATCTGCCTCCCCAGCCATCCACGCCTATCTCAGCCATGGACACCATCATCCTCCAGTGGAACTGCAGCAGTTTCTTCCACCATCTTGCTGAGCTCCGACAACTTCTCAGCATTCACCCTTTCCTCTGCATTGCTCTTCAAGAAACTTGGTTTCTGGCAATGCGAACTTCCGTCCTCCATGGCTATCAGTGTTATTATAGGAACTGGGCGGCTTATGAAAGGGTATCTGGTGGCGTCTGCATCTACATCCTTCACTCCCTTGACAGCGAATCTGACCCTCTACAAACACCTTTAGAGGCTGTCGCTATTCAGGTGTGGACGCCAAAGGCTGTTACTGTCTGGAGTCTGTATCTTACACCGGAAAGTGATGTCTCGCAGCATGTCCTGGCTGCCCTGATAGCCCAATTTCCGCCACCTTTCCTGTTACTGGGCGACTTCAACGCCCATAACTCTCTGTGGGGTGGGTCAGCGGCGACAGCTCGAGGCGCCACCATTGAGAATGTACTGGCACAGCTCGACCTCTCCCTTTTAAACGATGGTGCTTTCACACATTTCAGTGTGGCGCATGGCACGTACTCCACCATCAACCTTTCGATCTCCAGCCATAGCCTCTTACCATCTGTCCAATGGAGTGTGCATGACGACCTGTGTGGTAGTGACACTTTCAGATCTTTCTGTCACTGCCACAGCGTCACTCTTTTGGGCGCCCTTGCAGAAGGGCTATGAATAAGGCTGATGGGGACTTGTTCTCCTCTATTGCCACTATTGAGCCTCTTTCTAATGAAGCCATTGATGCGGTGGTTCACTTGGTTACCACTGGCATCGTTACTGCCGCAGCATTTGCCATTCCCCGTTCTTCTGGGTCCCCTCGTCGGAGGACTGTGCCTTGGTGGCCGCCTGCAATCGCTGAGGCGATTAAAGATCGCAGGCGGGCGCTCCGACATCACAAGCAGCATCCCTCATTAGAAAACCTCATCGCCTTTAAACGGCTCCGTGCGCGGGGCCGCTGCATCATTTGCCGACACAAGCAGGAGTGTTGGGAAGGGTATGTCTCCACCATTGGCCTCCATATCTCTCCATCGGACGTTTGGGCCAAGATTAGGCGCCTCTATGGCTATCGGACCCCTGTCAGCGTCCCTGCACTGTCACTGAATGGAGCAGTTTGTACTGACTCCGACATAATTGCAAATCGCTTAGCAGACCATTTTGCTCTCAGTTCTGCTTCTGTGAATTACCCACTGGCCTTCTGCTCCATTAAAGAACGGTTGGAACATTGGAGCCTTTCATTTCACACCTGCCATCCTGAATCCTACAACGTTCTGTTCAGTGAGTCGGAATTCCACAGTGCCCTAGCCGCTTGCCCTAATACAGCTTCTGGGCCAGATTGCATCCATTGTCAGATGCTGAAACACCTCTCAGTGGACTGCCAGCGACGCCTCCTCGACCTTTGCAACCATATCTGGGTCGAGGGTGAGTTTCTGTCACAATGGCGGGAAAGCATTGTTATCCCTGTTTTGAAACCTGGCAAGAACCCATTGGAGGTAGACAGCTACCGCTCCATTAGCCTCACCAATGTTCTTTGCAAGTTGCTCGAATGTATGGTGAGCCGGCGGTTGAGTTGGGTCCTTGAGTCTCGGGGCCTTCTGGCTCCGTCTCAGGGTGGGTTCCGTAAAGGCCGCTCTGCCACCGATAATCTGGTGAGCCTGGAGTCAGCCGTCCGTACGGCCTTTGCCTGCCGTCAGCATCTCGTCGCTGACTTTTTTTACATGCGGAAGGCGTACGATACGACATGGCGCCATCACATTCTCTCTACGCTTCATGGTTGGGGCCTTCGGGGTCCGCTGCCGATTTTCATACGAAATTTTCTGTCGCGCCGTACCTTCCGCGTGCAAGTCGCGGCCTCCCGTAGTTCCCCCCGAGTTCAGGAGAACCGGGGTACCACAGGGATCTGTCTTAAATGTCTGCCTGTTTTTAATTGCAATTAACGGGCTCGCTGCCGCGGTGGGAACGTCTGTCTCAGCTTCCTTGTCTGCTGACGACTTCTGCCTCTACTATAGCTCCGTTGGCTTGGAGCTGCAAAATGTCAGCTGCAGGGCGCTATCCGCAAGGCGCAGTCTTGGGCTGTAGCACATGGCTTCCAGTTTTCGGCTGCCAAGACCTGCGTTATGCATTTCTGCCAGCGAAGCACAGCTCACCCTGAGCCACGGCTTTATGTTGCCGGCGGACGTCTTGCTGTGGTGGAGACACATTGGTTTTTGGGTGTGGTTTTTGATGCCCGGTTGACTTGGCTCCCACATATTCGGCAGCTTAAACAGATGTGTTGGCGGCATCTTAATGCTCTGCGATGCTTGAGCCACACCAGCTGGGGCGCCGACCGATCTACCCTCTTACGGCTCTACCAGGCGTTAGTTCAGTCCCGTCTGGATTTTGGGAGCATGGTTTATGGTTCAGCATCCCCTTCTGCGTTGTGGGTGCTCGACCCAATCCTTCACAGAGGGATCTGATTTGCCACTGGAGCTTTCCAGACCAGCCCTGTGAACAGCATACTTGTGGAGGCAGGTGACCCTCCACTGCGGTTACGGCGCCAACGTTTACTGGCTGCTTATGCTACACATGTTTGTAGCTTGCCCGGGCTTCCTAATTGTCGTTTCCTGTTCCCTCAGTCCGTCGTCCATCTTCCAGAACGTCGGCCCCGGTCGGGTTGTACGATCGCGGTCTACGTCAGAGACCTTCTCTCCGGGCTTGGGGTTTTGCCTCTTCCACCTCCTTTCCAGGCCCCCCTCCGTACACCCCCGTGGTGTGTGCCCCACCCTTGCCTTCAGCTCGAACTGGCACAAGGCCCGAAGGACTCAGTCCCTTCGGAAGCCTTCCGCCGCCACTTTCTTTCCATCCTTGCGACGTTTCATACCTCTGGCGTTGTTTATACTGACGTTTCAAAGGTTGCTGGTTGTGTCGGTTATGCTCTCACTCTAGGGGACCATTATGAACAACGCTCATTGCCAGCTGACTGCAGCGTTTTCACTGCTGAGCTGGTCGCCATTTTTCGTGCCCTAGAGTATATCCGCTCCTGCTCAGGTGTGTCCTTTGTTATCTGTACCGACTCCCTGAGGGGTATACAAGCTATCGACCAGTGTTTCCCTCGCTCTCGCCTGGTGATGGCTGTCCAGGAGTCCTTCAATACTCTTACCCGTTGCGGCCGCTCTGTGGTCTTTGTGTGGACCCCTGGTCGGCATCTTGGGCAATGAACAGGTTGACCGCCTGGCCAAACAGGCCACCAGTGAACCAACTCTGGACGTTGGCCTCCCGGAGACTGATTTGCGAGCAGTCTTACGCCGCAAAGTTTTCGCGCTTTGGGACGCTGAATGGCGTGATCTGATCACACCCAATAAACTCCGTGCTATCAAGGAGACGACGACTGTGTGGCGGTCATCCATGCGAGCCACTAGCAGAGACTCTGTTGTCCTTTGTCGGCTCCGCATTGGCCACACCCGGCTGACGCACAGATATTTACTGCGCCATGTGGACCCGCCTCTATGTAGCTGCGGGGCGGCTTTGATGGTGGTCCACGTTTTGTTGGCCTGTCCCCCTTTAGCTGTGCTCAGGCAGACATTTGCCCTGCCCTTTTAACAGATGACACTGCCATGGCAAGCTTAGTTTTGCGTTTTATTCGGGCAGGGGGCTTTTATCACTTAATCTGTTTGTCTTTTTTTGTGTTGAGTCTGGCCTTTGGCCTACGATTTCAGACTGAGTTTTTAGTGTGTTTCTCGGTGGTGGCTTTTCCTTTTTTGTCTCTATGGTCGGCCAACCACTGTCACACACTGTGTGGTTTTAATTCCTTTTGTCTGGTCTCTGTCTAAGTCTTTCTTGTCCTGTGTCGTCTGTCGTCTTTTCCATTGTTCGTTTTTATTCTGTGTGGGTGTTTGAAATTTTGGAAAAAGGGTCCGATGACCATAGCAGTCTGGTCTCTTCAATCCCACAAACCAACCAACCGTCAGATAGTTCCTAATGTCTGCAGTGACATATAAGAAACAGTTCAAGAATTTTATCAAAGTACTTACAAGGATGATAATGTTAATAAAGGCTGATCGATAGAAACGCGAAGCAAACAACGTGTCACATAGGCCACTTGATAAAATCTGCTTTACAGTTCGTTATAGAGCAGTTGTCATGATCACAAGAGATTGATGCTTATTTATTCAGTAAATACACCAAAAATACCTAAAATAACAGCGATACAGCAGCCATTAATTAAGCTACCATTAATGTAACAATCGAGAATAGCCAAACCTTTCGTTTATTTTTAAGTTTAATTATCATCTATATCTACATCTAAATCACTTCTGTGCAATTTAGACTTATGTACCTGGAAGATGGTTCTTTGTACCACCTTCAGACCACAACAGTGCGCGAGAGTAATAAACACTTAAATCCTTCTGTACGAGCTCTGATCATCTTATTACGATGGTCATTTCGCTCTACATAAGTCGGTGGGAGTAAAATATTCTCGAATTCAGAGGAAAAAGATGGTGACTGAAATGTCATGGCAACAAAAAACGCCTTTGTTTTAATGATTGTCACCCAACTCGATTATCATATCCAAGACACTCTTTCTCCTATTTCGCGCTAATACATAACAAGCTGCCGTTCTTTGGGCTTTTTCGACTTCCTCCGCTAATCGTATCTGGTAAGGTTCCCATACCACAGAGCAACAGTTTAGCGGAGCACGAAAAAGCGAAGTGTAAAGGCAATCTTTTTAACAGAGCTATTGCATCTTCTAAGTGTTTTGCCAATAAAGCGCAGTATTTGGTTGCCTTCCCCACAACAATATCTATGTGTCTATAGAGTTGTGTCTGTTCTTCGGGACATATCTGAAAGAACAGACACTATTTCTGTCTTTCATCCCGCAGCCGGAGATAGAATATGTTCAGAAAAGAGAAATTCTGATCTCTGTCGCACTCAGACAGTGGAAGAATTCATATTCAGTAAGTGAAAATTTGTACCAAGGTACAGTCCGTGCAGCTGTGTCTAACTGCTCTACCAAGGTGGCGTGGATGGTAACGCATCTGGCTCGTAAGCAGGAGACCCGGGTTTGACTCCCGGCCTTTGTACAAATTTTCATTTGTCACCAGTGAATTCTTTCATTGCCCGAATGCAACAGAGATCGGAATTAGTCCTTTCTGAACATATAACTGTTCATTCCAGATTAAGGAAAAAAAGATAGATCTTATTTCTTCACTGCCAAGGAAATTTATTGTGATATTTCTTTTTAACAAAAAGAAATACAAAGCTTGTGGTTACTGACAGTTCCGGACAGGTGTAAGGGTCTAATGAGTGTATCATCTTCCTAAAGTCCCCCCCGATTTAGAGCTCTGGGTGATTCGTCAATTTTCTATCAACGATACTTTTATTATTTTATATTTTTGCTGTTTTCTTGGCAACCACAAGCATTTACTATATGTGTGTTCTTGTATCTGTTCCGAGCACTCCATCGCTTACGCAGCTCATGTCAACAACGAAAGTAAGTAGCTCCTACCCAAAATGGCAAACAAATTCTGTCTTTGCTGTTAGCGCCGAAGTGAAGAGAACGACACCTTCCGTTGATGGTTCGCTGAAAGGCCAACAACCAGCACAACACTTGCGAGCACCCACCGAATGCTCTTTCCTTGCGCACGACTACCTTTTGCACTCAGAGACAATTTACATTCGCTGTCGCTAGTTCTCTTGAATTAGTTCTAGTGTAGACCGGCTTGAGTCATTGTGAAAAGATTTCAGGGCTTCGTGGGCTTTCCGACCACGGTGTTTCAGACCCTGTTGTTGGTGGCGCGGGTTCCGTGGGGCTTCCAACGAAGAAGTTTCGCGTCGTCGTGTTTTGCGACCAGAGCCTCCACCAACCGCTGATTTACGCCAGCCGTTCACCAGCAGCGGGCGTGTCGTCGCCGTCAGTCAGGCAGTTCCCTCGCCGAAAGTCTTCATTTCCGAGAGGTTTCGTAAGCCCAAGCTACTTGAGCTCAGTATACTGTGAATAAGGGAAACGCACAACAAAGAAAGAGAAGCCCTGTCTTCTCAAGGTTGGTCGTCCCTACCAGGTACACGGAAAATATGAGGAGGAATATACGAACTACTTGTGAATGAAATGTTGGACAGAGCAAGTGCCGGGGTCATGACTGAACACCAACATTCTTGAGGACCTGACGAAGCAAATATACTGATTAACGAACGAATGCATAACTGCAGGAGAAGAGTCCACGAAAAAAAAAAAAAAACCGGCAGTGGCTGTTTGCCAAATATTTAAAGAGTAATTTCAGGATATAAAAGATAAAGGTTTAGATTTCGTCACGAATGTCCCAAAATACGTGATCTACAAGACAGCATTGTGTAAAGCAAGAAGGGAAGCTATTGGGACGACCCAGTACCTTGGCTCTAGATCGGAGATTCAACCAGGCGAAGAGATTTTGGAAACAACTGTAGGCAATGGTATTTCGAAAATTAACGAAGGGTCTTTTCCTGATAAAATAATCCTGGTTCTGGGTTCTGAAGAAGCGGAGAAAATCCTTTGTGAAAATGGAATTCTTTTTATAGGAAGGGACATTGGACAGTTTTTTGTAACAATTTAAACGACTGTACACCATACACGTTGACAGCAAAAGCGTAGAAGAAGAGACGAAGGTATTTTCTGTTACATTTACTTTACTGCCAGTCAAAAGTAAAAATGCATATGAAAGAAATTTCTGTGGATTGAGAAGTGAGAGTTGGACTTTGAAATGACTGCGGTTAAAGCTATGAAAACAGTGTCCCAACATTCAGCTTGCAATTTTCATTTCAACCAATGTCCATGGAAAAAAATATCAGGGCAATGAAAATGTTTCCGTTCGAAGGCCGTAACAGTCCAGAATCGGTATGCCAAGCAGGCAAAATCGCCGTGAGCACTGAAGCAGTCATCCCACTGACGCACCAGGTTGAAGACGCCCTCTGCTGCGTGAAGAAGTCTTACTGCACATCCCAGTCCGACAGGAATCGTCGACCATTCAGTACCTTTTTTAAGGGACCGAAAGCGTTATAATCGGATGGGGAGATACAAAGACTACAGGATGGGTGCTTGAGTTTCTCCCGCGTGTCCATAATGGGTGCGGTTACCCTCCCAGATCGACTGGCGTCTTGTGTCAAATCGCGACGAGCACAGAACTTGGCGCACGATGGTGGTTTTCGACAGACATGCTGCCACATATACGTACTTCATTTTCCGATGGATGTCTACTGGTGTTTTTCCTCCCGAAGCCGATAAATGATTGACAGCACGTTCGTCCTGTTTAAACACATTTGGTAGTAACGTAGCCATTGTTCGCTTTTCGCATTCACCGCACGCACGTCGGAAGGGCACGAATGCCACACAAATGCCGCGCCTACATGTCGGTGCTTAATTACCCACGTCACAGTCTCGCTAGGTTGCACATATGTGGCGACAACGCCCGCAAATGGAAAATTATTGATCGCCCCTTACATGGGACTGACGAAGGAAGAGAGTGATAGAGAAGAAATCCAGTTGCTTTGCCGCTTGTGTGTTACAGTGGAACATCTGCCAATCGGTGTTGATAAGAGAGGAAATGACCGGTGGAGATAAGGTCACGAAATTCACAGACTAATGACATTCAATAGATGGTAAGTCCTACTATACCAAGTGACATTTGGAATGATTTTAATCAGCAGCACGGGACCACAAATGCTTTTGAAGTTTGGCATAGGGAAGTAAACTCAATAAATCAAAAATATCCGAATGTATACCTTCTGATACATAAGCTGACGGAGGAAGGAGCAAATGCTACGCTTAAAATTAAAGAAGAATCCATTGGCCTGCCTCTCTGGAAAAGAAGAAAAAATACATAGATCTTGACTAAAGGTTAAAAGCTATTATAAGAACACACTAAGGTGACAAAAGTCATGGGTTGGCGATATGTACAGGGCTATTACAAACGATTGAAGCGATTTCATAAATTCACTGTAGCTCCATTCATTGACATTTCTGGTCACGACACACTACAGATACGTAGAAAAACTCATAAAGTTTTCTTCGGCTGAAGCCGCACTTCAGGTTTCTGCCGCCAGAGCGCTCGAGAGCGCAGGGAGACAAAATGGCGACAGGAGCCGAGACAGCGTATGTCGTGCTTGAAATGCACTCACATTAGTCAGTCATAACAGTGCAACGACACTTCAGGACGAAGTTCAACAAAGATCCACCAACTGCTAACTCCTTTCGGCGATGGTATGCGCAGTTTAAAGCTTCTGGATGCCTCTGTAAGGGGAAATCAACGGGTCGGCCTGCAGTGAGCGAAGAAACGGTTGAACGGGTGCGGGCAAGTTTCACGCGTAGCCGCGGAAGTCGACGAAGAAAGCAAGCAGGGAGCTAAACGTACCACAGCCGAAGGTTTGGAAAATCTTACGGAAAAGGCTAAAGCAGAAGCATTTCTTAAACAGGAGATTGGAAAACCGATGGATCGGTCGTGGTGGAGATCATGATCAACAATTCATGTCATGGCCTCCACGCCTCTCCCGACTTAACCCCATGCAATTTCTTTCTGTGGGGTTGTGTGAAAGATTAAGTGTTTAAACCTCCTCTACCAAGAAACGTGCCAGAACTACGAGCTCGCATCAACGATGCTTTCGAACTCATTGATGGGGACATGCTGCGCCGGGCGTGGGAGGAACTTGATTATCGGCTTGATGTCTGCCGAATCACTAAAGGGGCACATATCGAACATTTGTGAATGCCTAAAAAAACTTTTTGAGTTTTTGCATGTGTGTGCAAAGCATTGTGAAAATATCTCAAATAATAAAGTTATTGCCCGCATCTCGTGGTCGTGCGGTAGCGTTCTCGCTTCCCACGCCCGGGTTCCCGGGTTCGATTCCCGGCGGGGTCAGGGATTTTCTCTGCCTCGTGATGGCTGGGTGTTGTGTGCTGTCCTTAGGTTAGTTAGGTTTAAGTAGTTCTAAGTTCTAGGGGACTTATGACCACAGCAGTTGAGTCCCACAGTGCTCAGAGCCATTTGAACCATTTTTTTGAATAAAGTTATTGTAGAGCTGTGAAATCGCTTCAATCATTTGTAATAACCCTGTACATATACAGACGGCGGTAGTATCGCTGGAAAAAGGTATAAGAGGGCACTGAATTGGCGGAGGTGTCATCTGTACTGACAGTCAGATTTCAGACGCGATTATGGCCGCACGATGGGGAATCACGGTAATTGGAAATTTGTGGTGAGGACTATGGGACCAAACTGCTGATGTCAGCGGTCCCTAGGCTTACGCACTTCTTAATATAACTTGAAGTAACTTACGCTAAGGACAACACACACATGCAAGTCCGAGGAAGGACTCGAACCTCCGACGGGAGGAGCCGTGCGAATTGTGACAAGACGCCTCAAACCGCAAGGCTACCCCGCGCGGCGGGATTAACGGACTTCGAACACGGCATGGCAGTTGGACTTAAGGGCATGGGACATTCCTTTTCGGAAACCGTTAGGTAATTTAATATTCCGAGATCGACAGTATCAAAAGTGTGCCGAGAATACCAAATTTCGGGCATTATCTCTCACTACGGACAACGCAGTGGTCGACAACCTTCATTTAACGACAGAGAGCAGCGGCGTTTGCGTAAAATCGTCAGTGCTAACAGACAAACAACACTGCGTGAAACAACCGAAGAAATCAATGTGGGACGTAAGAGGAACGAATCTGTTTTGAGAGCGCGGTCAAGTTTGACGTTAATGGAATATGGTAGTAGACGACCGACACGAGTTCCTTTGCCAACAGCACGACATCGCCTGCATCGCCTCTCCTGGGCTCGTGACCATATCGGTTGGACCCTACAAGACTGGAAAACCATGGTATCGTCAAATGATTCCCGACTTCATTTGGTAAGAGCTGGTTCTAGAGTTCGAGTATGGCGCAGACCCCACAAAGCCATGTACAAAAGGCTGTCAACGAGACAGAACAGTGGCTCCAGAACAGTGCGGGCTGTGTTTACATGGAATGGACTGAATCCTGTGGTCCAACTGAACTGATCATTGTCTGTAATAGAGTATTTGCAGTCATACATGAACTTCATGCTCCCAAACAACGAATGACAATGAGCCAAGTCGCCAAATGATTTGGTCACGCAGACCTCCCAACACGAATCCCATCGAACATTTATGGAACGTAATCGAGAGGTCAGTTCATGCACAAAATTCTGCACCGGCAACACTTACGCAAATACGCTGGACTATAGAGGCGGCAGGGTATTGCCAACAAGTTGCTGAGTACATGCAACAGCGAATTGATGCACTACGCCTGGAAAAAGGCGGTCCGACGTGATATTAGGAGGTATCCCACTACTTTTATCACCTCAGAGTTCATAACGACTCGAGTTTAGAATCTCTAGCTTTCTTACAAAAAATAGTGAAACATTAAAATTCATAAAATAAAACAAGAAGTTCGATAATTTTCTGCTGTGATGCTGTATAAAGGAAAAAAGGTTAAAATAAAAATAAATGAAAACTGAAAGGCTAAAAATAAAAATTAAGAACACATTTAAATATGCCTATGTACTATATGCATAGCCAGTCCTAAGCCTGGATAAAATGTTAAGGGATGTTCTCATTACAAAACGGTCGATGTAGGCTCCCCCATTGTAGTAGCTTCCATTGGCGGCCGGAAAACCCACTTCTAAAATTTCTGCATGCGTGGTGTCTGTTCTTTCGGACATATCCAAAAGAACAGGCGCCACATAAACGGTGACAGTTATTGAACTGTATGAAGTAAAATCGTTAGAACTTCTAAACGGTTTGCGTTAGGACGTTCAAAGTGCACGGTTGGCCGCGGGGCATGATGGTAATTAGAATGGTTTGGTTTAGCGACGAAGCCCACTTTAATTTAGTTGGATTTGTCGATAAGTAAAATCGGCGCATTTTGGGGACTGAGAATCCACATTTCGCAATCGAGAAGTCTCTCCAGCGTCAACAGGTGATTGCGTGGTGCGCAATGTACAGTCACGGAATAATCAACGCGGTATCCCTTGATTGCACATTGACTACCGAACGGTACTTGAAGATTTTGGAAAATGATTTCGTCCCCATAATTCAAAGTGACACTGATTTTGACAAGATGTGGTTCATGCAACACGGAACTCGGCACCGTCGAAGCGGGAGAGTGTTTGATGACCCGGAGGAGCACTTTGGGGAACGCACTCTGGCTCTGGGGTACCCAGAGACCACTGCCATGTGCCTCGATTGGCAGCCAAATTCTGCGGATCTGAACACATGTGACTCCTTCTTGTGGGGTTATATTATAGACAAGGTGTACAGCAATAACCCCAAAACCATTGCTGAGCTGAGAACAGCCATTCAGGAGGTAATCGACACCATTGATGTTCCGACACTTGAGCGGGTCATGCAGAATTTCGCTGGTCGTCTGCGCCACATCATCGACAATGATGGCAGGTGTATCGAACATGTGATAACCCAAATCTAAATATCTGTAGTGACGTTTACACGTTGAAAAAAGTGCGTGCGCGTCGTAGTTTGTAACTAATTTACTTTTTTTTTCATGTGTCACCCTATATTTACTTAAGGTGAGCACGACCGAGTGATCACTTCAGTGCATATGCACACCACGCTGGATCTCTTACAGGGACCGGCGAAGCGCCTTGACTAATAAGGATAAGAATCAAGGGGCACTACATCTGTAGTGTGTGGATAAATTGAGGATATGAGTGTGACGGGAGGCGTACTTGCGTAGTCCGCACACTTGCAATGAACACTGTATCCGGATGGCACGATGCTCAGGTCATCTGCCTAGTAACCAGGAGACCCAGGTTCGAATCCTGGCCCTGCACAAATTTTCAGCTGTCCCCATTGATTTAAATCAATACCCACTAGAGGCTAATGTCATTAATTCCTTTGTGTCTTAAAATGTTTGTGGTCGGAAGCACCTCGTTGACGTCACGGCTCGCAACGTCCGCGGTCGGAAAGCCCGGACACCGACTCCAGATCTCGGCAGGGAAAGGAATGCGAGGAGCGCGGTTCAGAGCAGATGCGCTGTCGGTACAGTGATCTTATAAATCGCGCCTGCTTTGTGTGTGTCGTGCGTCGTATCCCGCGCGCCACCGGCGACGCACGACTGGCTGCCGTTTAGGGACAAAATTAGTGTGTCCCGCGAGCGGTGGCTGTCCATTAGCCGCCGATAATGGCGGATTACGCATTCACGGCCCGGGGCGGTCGCGCACAGTACTCGCTCCATTATACATGCACTCATCCCGTGCATTAGGTAAAGACTCGTAATCACGGCTGATTACACGCGGCCGGCAGCACTCGTTCCCGACGGCGAGCGGCCGGCTGTGCTCGGGTGCTTTGCGAGCTGTTTGCCTCGTCCCGTGGGCTCTCTGCGTCCGAGAAAGGCGCCGTCGCTGGTGATTTAACGTCGCGAGAGGTAGTTTTGAGTGTCTGGGACGGTAATGGCGGAGCTAGAGGCACCCCGCGGACACGGCCGCTCCACGGCTCGCCCTCTACTCTAGCGCACACCGACCAATTTGCTTTCGGCATGTCGCTCTCGGTTTCCGCCCGAGGTATCCCCAGGCGCGATATCAGCGCGGGCAGTCCATTTCGAGAGCGCAGACGAATCATTAATGTCTGATTTTAGCCGCCCGAATCCGCGGCGCGAATTGTAATACCACATCGCCCAGAAGCAGCAATTGGCTGCAAGACCCATTGCAAATTAGGCATGCCTGTGCGGCAGACTGGACTTCGTACGTAGCAGAACGGGTCCAGGCACTATTCGTAGCGGCGAGGTGGTCACAGAATTGTTTGGGATCATTACTCCTGATTTCCGGCGCGTTTCTATCCCGGAAATATTTTGGATGAACGCTAAATCAGACACAGCGGTCATAATTACATTTATACAGGGTGAGTCACTAACTACTGCCACCGAGAATAACTCCGAAAGTATGGTAGTAGCTGAAAAGTTTGTGGGATAAAAGTAGCGTGGGACAACGGGCTGGGGTCGCTTCAGAGATATGAAGGTCAATCTCGTTTTTTTTTTTTTTTTTTTAATGGAATGCTATAGTTTAGTACTTATTTTGTGATAGCGGCTATCGAGACGAATCCAGTGCAGTAAGGTCCTTGAAGGTCAAAGAAGGTCACAAAGGCGGCATGGACGTCCATTTGCAGAAGGTGTTCGAAGTGATGACCATTGGTGTCAATGCAGTGCTGCACTCTTCTTATCATGGATTGAGAGGTATTCCTTATCACATCGGCACTTATCGGAGCACATGCTCTGACAATTCTCTCTCGCATACCTTCAGGTGTAGTTGGAACGTCTTTATAAACAATGTCTTTTACGAATCCCAACAAGAAAAAATCTGGAGGCGTCAAGTCTGGCGAACGACCCGGCCACGACCATCTCCTCCGCGTCCAATCCAACGATTTGGGAATTGTCTCTGTAACTCATGTCTAGCCATCAGCGAAAAATGTACCGGACACCCATCGTGTTGATACCACATTCTGTTCCTTGTTCCTAAAGGTATTTCTTCCAATAACAGACCTAATGTTTCTTGCAGGAATGTGGTGTACCTCCTGCCATTAAGATTTCCTTCGATGAAATAGGGGCCTATTCTTCTGTCCTCCAGAATCCCACACCATACAGTCACCGACCACTGTTTTTGGTGTGCAACTTGCCGCAGCCAACATGGATTTTCAGTTGCCCAATAATACATGTTATGCCAACGGTCTTGCCGCAGTGGTAGCACTGGTTCCCGTCACATCACCGAAGTTAAGCGCTGTGGGGCTGGGGTAGCACTTTCATGGGTGACCATCCCGTCTGCCGAGCGCTGTTGGCAAGCGGGGTGTACTCAGCCCTTGGGAGGCAAACTGAGGTGCTACCTGATTGAGAAGTTGCGGCTCCGGTCTCGGAAAATGACATACGGCCGGGAGAGCGGTGTGCTGACCACATGCCCCTCCATATCCGCATCCAGTGACGCCTGTGGGCTGAGGATGACACGGCGGCAAGTCGGTACCTTTAGGCCTTCATGGCCGGTGCGGGAGGAGTTTATTTTAGTTTAATAATGCATGTTATGTAAAGTAACATTTCCGTAGTTCGTGATGTAGCCTCGTCAGTAAATGAAATCAAATTAATGAATGTATCATCCCTCTGAATCTGAAGTCGAGCCCATCGGCAGAATTCAATGCGACGCATAAAATCCGCACCAGTTAATTCTTGGTGGACACTGATATGGTAAGGACGATATTTATGGCGATGCAGAATACGAACATCACTACTCTGCCTCATGCCATATTCCCTTGCGATTTGACGCGAACTAACACAAGGATCTCGAGCCACAGTGGCAAGAGTACCAATTTCCGTTTCCTCGTTAGTAGCTTCCCTTTGCTGGATATGTTTCCGATGCGTTAAAGACCCCGTTGTTCTCAATTTATCATACAAATATTTAAATGTACGACGTGTAGGGTGAGTACCCTTAGCTCTCACTGAATTTCGTTGGCATTCTCCGTAAGTGAGAAGCATATCGTCTTGTTCTTCGAAGGAATACATCATTTTTTATTCGCCTGATTCGACGATACTAGTCTTACTGTTCCTACTTGTGCTGTATCGCGAAACCGTCGAATGGTGTTTACATGTCAATGCTACGTTAGATGGATAAGCCGTGTTCGGCGAATAATTATTATTTGCACGGTATCATCATCATCATCATCATCATTTAAGACTGATTATGCCTTTCAGCGTTCAGTCTGGAGCATAGTCCCCCTTATAAAATTCCTCCATGATCCCATGTTCAGTTCAAAATGGTTCAAATGGCTCTGAGCACTATGGGACTTAACATCTATGGTCATCAGTCCCCTAGATTAGAACTACTTAAACCTAACTAACCTAAGGACAGCACACAACACCCAGCCATCACGAGGCAGAGAAAATCCCTGACCCCACCGGGAATCGAACCCGGGAACCCGCGCGTGGGAAGCGAGAACGCTATCGCACGACCACGACATGCGGGCCCCATATCAGTGTTAACATTGGTGCCTCTTCTGGTGTTCAGCCTATTGCGTCAAAATCATTCTTAACCGAATCGAGGTACCTTCTCCTTGGACTACCGCGACTCCTCCTACCCTCTACTGCTGAACCCATGAGTCTCTTGGGTAACCTTGCTTCTCCCATGCGTGTAACATGACCCCACCATCTAAGCCTGTTCGCCCTGACTGCTACATCTATAGAGTTCACTCCCAGTTTTTCTTTGATTTCCTCATTGTGGACATCCCCCTGCCATTGTTCCCATCTACTAGTACCTGCAATCATCCTAGCTAATTTCATATTCGTAACCTCAACCATATTGATAAGGTAACCTGAATCCATCCAGCTTTCGCTCCCATACAACAAAGTTGGTCGAAAGATTGAACGGTGCACAGATAACTTAGTCTTGGTACTGACTTCCTTCTTGCAGAAGAGAGTAGATCATAGCTGAGCGTTCACTGCATTAGCTTTGCTACACCTCGCTTCCAGTTCTTTCAGGATGTTGCCATCCTGTGAGAATATGCATCCTAAGTACTTGAAACTGTCCACCTGCTCTAACTTTGTTCCTCCGATTTGGCACTCAATCCGTTTATATCTCTTTCCCACTGACATTACTTTCGTTTTGGAGATGCTAATCTTCATACCATAGTCCTTACATTTCTCACCTAGCTCTGAAATATTACTTTGCAAACTTTCAATCGAATCTGCCATCACAACTAAGTTATCCGCATATCCGAGACTGCTTATTTTGTGTTCACATATCTTAATCTCACCCAGCAAGTCTATTGTTTTCAACATATGATCAATAAATAATATGAACAACAGTGGAGACAGGTTGCGGCCTTGTCTTATCCGTGAAACTACTCTGAACCATGAACTCAATTTACCGTCAACTCTAACTGCTGCCTGACTATCTATGTAAAGACCTTTAATTGCTTGCAAAAGTTTGCCTCCTATTCCATAATCTCGTAGAACAGACAATAACTTCCTCCTAGAACCCGGTCATATGCCTTTTCTAGATCTATAAAGCATAGATACAATTCCCTGTTCCACTCATAACAGTTCTCCATTATTTGCCGTAAGCTAAAGATCTGGTCCTGACAACCCCTAAGAGGCCTAAACCCACACTGATTTTCATCCAATTTGTCCTCAACTAATACTCGCACTTTCCTTTCAACAATACCTGAGAAGATTTTACCCACAAAGCTGATTAAAGAGATACCTCTGTAGTTGTTACAATCTTTTCTGTTTCCATGTTTAAAGATTGGTGTGATTACTGCTTTCGTCCATTCTGATGGAACCTGTCCCATTTCAATTATCTTGTGTAGCCATTTAAGACCTGACATTCCACTGTATTTGATGAGTTCCGACTTAATTTCATCCACCCCAGCCACTTTATTGCACTGCAATCTATTGACCATTTTCTCCACTTCCTCAAATGTAATCCTATTTCCATCATCATTCCTATCCCATTGTACATCGAAATCTGAAACATTACTGATTGTATTTTCACCTACATTGAGCAACTCTTCAAAATATCCCCTCCATCTGCCCAAGGCATCAACAGGATTCACCAGCAGTTTTCCTGACCTGTCCAAAATACTTGTCATTTCCTTCTTACCGTCCTTTCGAATACTGCTAATTACATTCCAGAATGGTTTTCCAGCAGCTTGACCCAAAATGTTCAACCTGTTTCCAAAGTCTCCCCAAGATTTCTTCTTGGATGCTGCAATTATCTATTTGGCTTTGTTTCTTTCTTCAACATAACTTTCTCTGTCTACCTGAGTTCTAGTATGTAGCCACTTTTGATACGCCTTGTTTTTCCTTTTGGCAACGGCCTTGCCGCAGTGAATTCACCGGTTCCTGTGAGATCACCGAAGTTAAGCACTGTCGGATGTGGCCGGCGCTTGGATGGGTGACCATCCAGCCGCCATGCCCTGTTGCCATTTTTCGGGGTGCACTCAGCCTCGTGATGCCAATTGAGGAGCTACTCGACCGAATAGTAGCGGCTCCGGTCAAAGAAAACCATCATAACGACCGGGAGAGCGGTGTGCTGACCACACGCCCCTCCTATCCGCATCCTCACCTGAGGATGACACGGCTGTCGGATGGTCCCGGTGGGTCAATTGTGGCCTGAAGACGGAGTGCCTGCCTTCTTTTTCCTTTTGCAGGCTGCCTTGACTGTGTCATTCCACCAAGCTGTTTGCTTCATCCTACCTTTACACACTACTGTTCCTAGACATTCTTTATCCACTTCTAGTACTGTGTCCCTGTACCTTGTCCATTCCTTTTCCAATGACTCTAATTGACTACATTCAACTAACTGGTACCTTTCTGAGATCACTGTTATGTACTTGTGCCTGATTTCCTTATCCTCAAGTTTCTCCACTCTTATCCTCCTACATATGGCCCTGACCTGCACTTTCGGCCTCACAATACCAATTTCACTGCAGATTAAATAATGATCAGTGTCGTCAAAGAATCCCCTGAATACACGTGTGTCCCTCACAGCCTTCCTGAATTCCTGATCTGTTATTATATAGTCAATGACAGATCTGGTTCCCCTGCCTTCCCAAGTATACCGGTGAATGTTCTTATAATTAAAAAAAGGGGTTTGTGATTACTAAGCCCATACTGGCACAGAAGTCCAAGAGCTGTTTCCCGTTCCTGTTGGCCTCCATATCCTCTCCAAATTTACCCATAACCTTTTCATACCCTTCTGTTCGATTTCCAATCATGGCATTAAAATCACCCATGAGCAGAACAATGTCCTTGTCCTTTAACAACTACATCACTGAATGCGTCATAAAAACTATCCATCTTAACTTGATCTGTCCCTTCACAATGCGAATATACTGACACAATCCCAATTTTCTTGCTAGACACTGTCAAATCTATCCATATCAGTCGTTCGTTTACATACCTTATTGCAACTACGCTGGGTTCCATTTCTTTCCTGATGTAAAGCCCTACACCCCATTGTGTTATTCCTGCTTTGACTCCTGACGGGTAGACCATGTATTCTCCCACTTCCTCTTCTTTCTCACCCCTTACCCGAATGTCACTAACAGCTAAAACGTCCAACCCCATCTTACTTGCAGCCTCTGCCAGCTCTACCTTCTTACCAGAGTAGCCCCCATTGATATTAATGGCTCCCCATCTCGTTACCATTCGTTTGCCGAGTCGTATCTTAGGAGTCCCTGGTTTGTCAATTTGCACGATATACGAGAGAGAATTGTCAGAGGATGTTCTTCAATAAGTGCCGAAGTAATAAGGAATACCATTCAATCCATGATAAGAAGATTGCAGCTCTGTATTGATTCCAATGGTCATCACTTCGGACACCTTCTGTAAATGTACGTTCATGCCACCTTTTTGACCTTCGTTGACCTTCAAAGACCTTATTGTTATACACCATTGCCTTCCTCTCGATAGCCTGTATCAGAAAATTAGTACGAAACTATAGCATCCCAGTTAGAGAAACAAACTTGTCCTTCATACCTCAGACGTAACCGCACTTAGCAACAAAAAACCAATGTCATATTACGACACCCGTTGTCCCATGCAAAATTTGTCCCACAAACATTTTCAGCTGCTGTCATACTTACGGAGTTATTCTAGGTGGCAATAGTTAGTGACTCACATTGTAAAATTTAACTAGCTGACGAAACCAGCATTTCACGATTATTTATTTTGCCAATTTTCTGTTAGAAACGTACAGACTCTGAATCACAGCTGCTTCGCATGTCTACAACGCATATTTTTAAACGTCTCTATGACAAAGCCTCCTCACAGATCTACAGACAGCTATTGTTTTCGCTTACTGCTGTTAGCACTTGGCGGTTAAAAACTGTCTAAAGCGTTGTCACAAGTCAGGAATATCCTTGACCCGACTGGAGGAGTGTCTTAGTAGTAAAGAATAAATGCATTAAAACTTCAAATATGATGCAACGTTTTTTCACGCATCCCAGTGTTTATTATGTCATATCTTGAACTACGTGTCGTACAATGATATATCTGCGTAGGTACATTCAGGGGCATATATGAATATGGTTGGCGAAATATGTTGCGAATAGAGTTATTAGCAAAGAAGTAATAAATTTAAATGTCATGCAAGATGATGCAGTTTTTTACACAACTCAGTATTAATGACGTCATATCTCCTGAAATATGGCAGGTAGGTGGATCTTACCTTCACAAAGTTTGTTGTCCGACAGTAAGGGATTTACGTATCAAGTATGGTTGAAATTGGTGATGTGGTTTAGGAAGCGAGGTGAAAAACAGGCACGCAAATACATACCTCCATTTTTATAATATGTACGGATTATTTGGTTGTCTGTACCGAAAATATTTTGTTAGTTTCCTGACGCGTTTTGGCCAGTGGTCATCTTCAAAAGTACCGTACAAAGAAGAAAAAGCGTCAGAAAAACAATATTTAGTTTGAAAATTGCATGGTCAAAAAATGCAATATATGTAGTCACATTTGCTAATAAAACGTAAATGTAAACTGAAAGATGTAAGGAATGCGACCACTGTCCGTTTTCACGGTACGGTGTCAACACGAGTAGAGCATCAGGAAAATAATTATGCAGATAGCAATTACAGGTCCACACATTCCGAACCATCAAACAGCTTGATACAAAGATTTGTGTCAATGTTTTCGATACAAAGCGTAAGTGCAAAGTCATAGTTATTTTCTTATGGGACAGTGTTTGCCCAGTGCCTATTCAAATCACATTTCATTTCGTAGCAATATTTGAAATGTACAAAATTTGTAATTACACAACCACTTCTCCGATCATGTTGAATATTGTTCTCTAGATTAACGAGTACTAAGACTGACGTAGCCTTGAGAAAAATATGAAGGATATTACTTCACATAACGGCACTCTTTCATCACATCACATAACTTTTGTTGCCATTACTTAATAGTGTGCGTGAAGATATGACACAGTCGGTTTTACGAAAGTATATATTTAGTTGTTACGTTAACAACTGCAGCAATTGACGTTCTTCTGGGCCAATGAAGAATTCATAATTGATCTTCTACACAACAGGCAACAGAAAGAAGAAGAAAATCGTAGTAAAAACGTTTAGATACTGTAGCATCTATTTTTATTTGATGAAGAAAATATTTACAAACAGAGAAAAGAACATTTAAATGGTAGATCATATAACCCATTTCCACAGCGTCTTGTTTCCTTTGTAATAACGAAGAAACGTCACGAAATTGTATTTCCCTTTGGCGGTGAAAATATCGACAGGATTTTTATGAAAAATCGTAAGGACGTCTGTTTTATTGTTAGCGCACAGTGTAACGTTTTCGGTTGTCAACATACTTTTTGTAACTTCGTATTGATCAACTTGGATCAAGTAACAGCTTCGTTTCCCCTTCTTCCTTTCTTTCCTAATTTCCCTACTCTGAGTTCTCCTCTCTCTGTCTGTTTCTTTCTTCGGTCTATGTTGTTCCCTATTGCTGATTTATTCTTCCTTGAAAGCCTTCTTACTTTAGAATTATCCTTAAAAAGGTTTCTTTCTGTTATTTCCCATTATTTGATGTTGTTTCTTTGTAATTCGTATCTTATTTCTGTGATCAACGCTATTGTCGATTTCTTTTTCTAGAAATAACAGAATGTTTGTTTTGTCAGCCTTTTCTTTCGTTCGGTAGGTGTGTGAAGAGGATATTGCTGTTAATTCCATATTTTCTGTATATTTTCGTAGGTCTCCTCGTTACTTCTCATTTTCCAGTCGTCTGTAATTTGTATTCCACCCACTATTTTTCTAATAACACCACTTCCAAGTATTTCCATTCCTTCCATCTTATAATTTATCTCTAAGTATTCACACGTATGAGGACATTCCGGTCCTACCACTGTAGTGCAGTATTTTAGTGTAGTTTTTCTGGATGTGCTTTTGTTGTTGTAGATAGTTTTGGTCAAACCAAATGTCCTGTCCATTTTATTAACTCTTGCATTTACAGCAAATTTTTGTAGTCCATTCTGCTGTAAGATTTCTCCACAATATTTAAATTTACTAATGTGTAAATTACGTGGTCTAGGGGTAGCGTCTTTGATTAGTAATTAAAACTTCCTCGGTCCCAGGTTCGAAACCACCATTGCTTAAATTGTGATTAATAATCAGCATTGGCGGCCGAAGGCTTCCGGCATAAGAAGTCATCCTCATTCTGCCAACGGATTTGTGAAAGAGGGCGGACAGAGGTGTGGGAAACTGCCCCCAAAGGTGGAAGAATCACCAATGATCAACGCATGAGGATGCAGAATGCCATTGGAAACTACTGTATTAAAGACACGTAACGTGTATTACCGGGATATGTGGCCTGTAACCGGAGAGATGTTTTGATAATCTCTCCATTGGCAAAAGATTCCGGAATAGTCGCCTATTCAGAACTCCGGGAGGGGACTGTCAAGGGGGAGGTGATCATGAGAAAGAGATTCAATAATCAACGATAGGATAACATTCTAAGAGTCGGGGCATGGAATGTCAGAAACTTGAACGTGGTAGGGAAACTAGAAAATCTGAAAAGGAAAATGCAAAGGCACAATCTAGATATAATAGGAGTCAGTGAAATGAAATAGAAAGAAGACAAGGATTTCTGGTCAGATGAGTATAGAGTAATATCAACAGCAGGAGAAAATGGTATAACGGGAGTAGGTTTCGTTGTGAATAGGAAGGTAGGGCAAAGAGTGTGTTTTTGTGAACAGTTCAGTGACAGGGTTGTTCTTATCAGAATCGATAGCAAACCAATACCGACAAACGATAGTTCAGGTACACATGCCGATGTCGAAAGCTGAAGATGAAGAGATAGAGAAGGTATATGAGGATATTGAAAGGGTAATACAGTATATACAAGAAGATGAAATAGTCATTGGGGACTGGAATGCAGTTTTAGGGGAAAACATTAGAAGAAAAGGTTACAGGAGAATATGGGCTTTGGACAAGGAATGAGAGAGGAGAAAGTCTAACTGAGTTCTGTAATAAATTTCAGTCAGTACTCTGTAAACAATCACAAGAGGAGGAGGTATACTTGGAAAAGTCTGGGTGATACAGGAAGATTTCAGTTAGATTACATCATGTTCAGAGAGAGATTGTGAAATCAGATACTGGATTGTAAAGCGTACCCTGGAGCAGATATAGACTCAGATCACAATGTAGTAGTGATGAAGAGTAGGCTGAAGTTAAAGACATTAGTCAGGAAGAATGGATACGCAAAGAAGTGGGATACGGAAGTACTAAGGAATGACGAGACACGTTTGATGTTCTCTAAGGCTGTGGATACACCAATAATGAATAGCTCGCAGGCAGTACAGTTGAAGAGGAATGGACATCTCTAAAAAGTATGATCTCAGAAGTCGTAAAGAAAAGGCGTAAGTACAAAGGAGGTAACTGCGAAGAAACCATGGGTAACAGAAGAAATACTTCTGTAGATTAATGAAAGGAGGAAGCACAAAAACTGGAAACTCAGGATTGCAGAAATACAAGAGGCTGAGGAATGAAACAAATAGGGTGTGTAAGGAAGCTAAGACAAATTGGCTGCATCAAAAATGTGAAGAAGTCGAAAAAGAAATGATTGTCGGAAGTACAGACTCACCATACAGAAATGTCAAAACAGCCTTCGGTGACATTAAAAGCAAGGGTGGTAACATAAAGAGTACAACGGGAATTCCACTGTTAAATGCAGAGCGGATAGGTGGAAAGAATACATTGAAAGCCTCTATGAGGGGAAAGATTTGTCTGGTGTGATAGAAGAAGAAACAAGAGCAAATTTAGAAGAGGTAGGGAATCCCGTATTAGAATCAGAATTTAAAAGAGGTTTGGAGGACTTAAGATCAAATAAGGCAGAAGGGATAGATAACATTCCATCAGAATTTCGAAAATCATTGGGACAGGTGACAACAAAACGACTATTCGCGTTGGTGTGTAGAATGTATGAGACTAGCCACGTACCATCTGACTTTCGGAATAATATCATTCACGCAATTCCGAAGATTGCAAGAGCTGACAAGTGCGAGAATTATCGCACAATCAGCTTAACAGCTTAGTCATCCAAGATGCTGACAATAATAATAATGTAATAATATGCAATAATAATATATAATAATATACAAGAACAGAAAAGAAAATTGAGGATATGTTAGATGACGATCGGTTTGCCTTTAGAAAAGCGAAAGACAACAGAGGGGCAATTCTGAAGGTGCGGTTGATAATGGAAGCAAGACTAAGGAAAAATAAAGACACTTTCATAGGCTTTGACGACCTGGAAGAAGCATTCGACAATGTAAAATGGCGAAAAACGTTCGAAATTCTGAGAAAAATATGGGTAAGATATAAGCAGAGACGGGTAATATACGATATGCACAAGAGCCAAGAGGAAATAATAAGAGTGGACGACCAAGAACGAAGTGCTCGGATTAAAAAGGTTGTAAGAAAGGGATGTAGTCTTTCGTCTCTCCTGTTCAATCCGTACATCGAAGAAGCAATGATGGAAATAAGAGAAAGGTTCAGGAGTGGAATTAAAATTCATGTTGAAAGGATATCAATGACACGATTCTTTCATGACATTGCTATCCTGAGTGAAAGAGAAGAAGAATTACATAATCTGCTGAATGGAATGAACAATATTAGTACAATGAATGCAGAATATGGACTGAGATTATATGGAAGGAAGACGAAAGTCATGAGAAGGAGGAGGAATGAAACACCGAGAAACCTAAAATCAGGATTGATAGTCTTGAAACAGATGAAGTTAAGGAATTCTGCTACCTAGGCAGCAAAATAACCAATGACGGCCGTAGCAAGGAGGACATCAAAAGCAGACTAGCACTGCAAGAATGGCATTCCTGGCAGAGAGAAATTTACTAGTATCAAACATAGGCCTTAATTTGAGGAAGAAATTTCTGAGAATGTACGTTTGGAACACAGAATTTTATGGTAGTGAAACATGGACTGTGGGAAAGAGAATTGAAACCTTTGAGATGTTGAAAATTAGATGGACTGATTAAGTATGGAATGATCAGGCGCTGTGCAGAATCGGAGATGATAGGAATATATGGAAAACACTGAAACGAGTAGGGACAGAGTCTCAGGACATCTGTTAAGACATCAGGGAATAAGTTCTATGGTACTAAAGGTAGCTGTAGAGGGTAAAAACTGTAGAGGAAGGCAGAATTAGGAATACATCCAGCAAGTAATTGAGGATGTAGGTTGCATGTGGTACTCGGGGATTGAAAGGTTAGGACAGGAGAGGAATTCGTGGCAGGCCGCTTCAAACCAGTCAGAAGAGAGACGACACCCCTGTCCCCACCCCCTCACCCCCCTCAAAAAAAAAAAAAAAAAGGCGGGGAGTGGAAGAAAGGAAAGAGAGGAGATCACTGCTGTCAGGTGCTGTGGGACATTATGCGGAATCAGCGGGGACGAATGAAAATGTATACCAGATGGGGATTTGAACCCAAGATCTCCTGCATGCTAGACAGGTGCAGTAACTGCTGTGTCGTCCGGGACACAGCGTTAACGTAACTGCACGGACTATCTCAGCACGTCTCACACTCCCATCGAGCGCTACCTATGCGCAGTCCCTGTCAATTTCCTCCATGTTCTCTCTCTGAGATTCCCACAGGTGATCGGACATATTTGCGGACCCGCACTGACCATGGTGGATCCATTGCCCAGCTAGGCATATCAGACTGCATGACTGCGTGGTGTTTGTTCTTTCGGACATGTGGTGAGTACGTGACTCGGAGCGGCGTGTTAGCAAAACAGGGGCGCACAGCAGAGTATAAATAGGTGATGTTTTCTAACGAGAGTCATTCAAGTGTGGCAGCTCTTCTGGATGGCAGGGTGTGTCACACCACCAGCTACATGCAGCAGCAGATGGGGCGCCAGTGTTCCAGTCCATGGCGGGTTGTTGGTTTGACCCTCTGAGGCTGACGCAGAATCTGTAGCCAGCCAGTGGCTGGCCACTCCATGGCTCACTACCGTGGGGAGGTGTCCTGGCTTCCAACACATGCCGGAGGCATCCCGAGGCGAGGGCCGCAGATCCAGACACTGGATTGTGGGCACTCGTTGTCGCCACCATCTCAGCCATGCTGGCGAGAAAGTCACATCTGGCTACCTGCAGCTCAAACCGAGCGGTGCTCAGTCAGCAGGGACACAAACTGCCGAGCCAACCGCCAGCATCCTGACGATGCCGCAACTCCGCTGGTGTACAAGGCTCGACCAGCATGGCATTGCACGGGCTGCTGGAGTGCTTCCTCAGCATTGCGGGGCCCTGTGACTCAGACTGAGGTGTACAAGGGCACTGTGGTTGGAAACAATAAATCATTTGGAGTCTTCTTCTACCTCCTCCCACTACATTTGGTCATCCTGATACATTCAGTGACAGAAGTTCCCACTACAGCAAGGTAGTTGGAAAGACTGCACCTAGCACAGACGTGACATCGATATAAATGAAATAGCTTTTTAGTTCTGTTAATACAACTTGCTCCATTAAATAAGTCATATGCCAGCATGACTTATACTATGTTTCAATCAAATGGATAAAATGAAATATCGTACCA
The DNA here is from genome assembly GCF_021461395.2 of Schistocerca americana. Taxonomy (NCBI): domain Eukaryota; kingdom Metazoa; phylum Arthropoda; class Insecta; order Orthoptera; family Acrididae; genus Schistocerca; species Schistocerca americana. The sequence goes on from NC_060121.1 coordinate 597,655,712, forward strand.
TCACAAATTCTTTGTTTTCGATGGCTTATCGCAATGATAATACACACGTAGGTGATGGTTCAAGTTCACGTCCGGGTATCTGCAGTTACGTTTTCATGGCTTTCCTAAATCAGTTAAGGCAACTGTCACTATGATTCGTTTGAAAAGATGCGGGCAATTTCCTTCCGCATTTTTCCACAGCATGAGGTTGTAACTCGTCTCTGATGACTTCATGTGGCAGGACATTAGCCCTTAACTGAGGAGGTGATTTCTTGTAATAATCACTACGAGTGGCATCTCCAACACCCATATTTTTAAACTGACATTTAAGGCACAGATCATCTGAAATTTTTAATTTTAGTCATAAAACATTTACTTTTACAACAATTTAAGTGTTGCGTAAATACTCCTTGTTGATTTTATTACACTGAATAAAGGTTGCAGTATTTTACTTATTATGACCAAAAAATCACGTAATTTTTTGCATTTTTTAATAATAGTAAACCTAAACGAACTGTTCGACAAATGAATTTTACATTCTGAAAAATTATAGTACTTTTAGCAAGCAAATTTTCACATAAAACTAAATTGCAGGGTTTCAACTTGTATATAGAAATTGCCCTCTATCGGTACAGAAAGGTCTGCAGAATTGAAATTCAGTGCTGGAATCCACACTTTTCTTTATCACCACTCTGAACACACTTGATCTGTAACTAATACTTTAAGCATTTTATCGAAAAAATGCAGAAACAGACAAAGGAGAAACATCACAATGGTTCTGACATGGCAACAAACAAAGAAGGTGATAATCTAACCGACAGCAAAATGTTGTAGGGTTGGCGATTTAAGGAGCGTAGGAGGGATATAGCAACTATTCCGCGAGAGCTGACCTTGGTGAACGAGTTCGAATATTTCGCGCGGTCTGAGAGACTACATCTCGTGAGTTAACTAATCTAATGTTTCTTTTTTGTCAAACCGATAGAAATTTGGTGAAGGCTTATAAACAGTCTGCTCCTTTATTATCAGCACTTCATAATAAGCTGACTGAGTGAAAATAAGACCATACTTCGAGACAATCCATGTACAGGAAGTCACGAAACTGCTACCAGTGTAGAAACAGATGCAAAAATGTGCGATTTAATATCTGTCGATCCACAATTAAAAATGCAGGTAATAGCTGACGCCATAGGTATTTCAAGAGAATGGATGCTCTACATTCTGTACTCAGAAGTAACTCTGAGAAAACTTAATTTAAGATTAGTGTGGCGTTTGTTGGAAGTTGACCAAAAACAAATGCGAATTTTTCAGTAACTATTGGATCAGCTTAAAAAGTATCCAAACAAAGGATACTGCGCGTTGATTTGTCACTGTCGATAAAATGATTATTGACAAGTTTATCACAGAAATACCACAGTTACGGAAGTAGTGGGTAAAGCTGGTGGCCACATGGCAAAATGGTGAAGTCTACGTTGAACATTTAATAGCCAGTAGGTTCTTGAATGCAAGATTCATTCATCTTTTTGTTTTACTATCCTGTGCCAAACAGGGTCAGTCGTTTACGAAACACGATGTTTCGACAATGTATCTCGTCATCTTTCGTTGATACATGTAGTTCAAGCGCCTTAGCTGAAGCGCGATGTAGCGGAGATTCTCATACTAACTACAGCTACCATTCGGAGGAATCACGTGAAATTACACTGTCAAAATATCGAGTTTCGTAATCGACTGCATCCGGCCGGACACCCGAAAGCAGTACGAATACCTAATTCGGGGAGAAAGTTGAAGATCACACATTATGTTCGCCTCATTGAATATCTTGCTTATGCAAAAAGACGGGCGTACTTTGTGCAGCTTCTTTTGATTAAATGGACAAAAAATATGTGTGATTAGGCATTTTTTTTTGAAAAAAAGAGAAGGTTTTGCGTCACGACAATGCACATGGCCGTTACGATGACTGAGCGTTGAGAACACTTAAATTTGTGCTCAGAAAATATTTCTATACCAATAAAGAGACTACGACAGCTTAGAGAATTAGATGCAGACCAGAAAAGCAGGTCGGGGCTTTGGACGTACTGAATTTATCTAAGAATAATTACTTATATTTTAACTTACAAAATACAGTCTTTCAATGTATGACGGAGAATTTTTCACGTTGCTTCCGTGCACGTGTCGAATCCGAACAGCCTTTTAATTTAAAATATAGTGTCAAATAAAAATTGAAATGAAAAGTGAATGAAAATAGAAGAAAAAGGAAACCAAACAGGAAATTGGCGTCCGCTAGCAACCGCTGTAGACTGCTGCGCAGGACTGTATTCGAGTATTGCACTCTACTTACAAGCCGCCTGCGACCTAATGTGGTAAGTAGTCCAACAGGTATATCCTAGAATCTCTGACACTAGGTCCCTCATTGCTCTTAGTGCAATTAGTGCTTGGTATTTTGACAGCGTTGTAATCCACCCATGGCAGAGTTACCCAGCAAAATTGTCATTCGACCTTTGCTCGTGGATTGATTCGTAGACTGACGGGTTTCGTGGCGGGTTCGTTTAGCAAGTGCCTAAGTATGTTGGAAATACTTCTACAACTCCAGTGACGTAATGAAATTTTCACTGTGCAGGGGGGATGTGCGCTGATATAAAACTTCCTGGCAGATGAAAACTGCAGTTCTGCAAGGTCTGCAGGAGAGCCTCTGTGAAGTTTGGAAGGTAGGAAACGAGGTACTAGCAGAATTAAAGGTGTGAGAATAGATCGTGAGTAGTGCTTGGTTAGCTCAGATGGTAGAGTAATTGCCCGCGAAAGGCGAAGATACCGAGTTCGAGTCTCGGTGCGGCACACAGTTTTAATCGCTCACGAAGTTCCAGTGACTTATGCTAAAATGGAAGTCTCCTAAGTTACATGACGATACGGTTCACTGTTAAAATTCTGAGAGCTTACGTTCCGAAATGAGCCAGGTAACATACTACCTGTACTTTCCGCTGCATGTGTCTCGGGGAAAGATCGTAAAGTTGCGTTTGACAGATCCGGTCTCATACGGAGCCTTAACCACTACCACTCTGCTTGCGCACTATTCACAACCGAAATAGGAAAGGAGAGGAAGAAATACCGGCACAACAAGTACCCTCCACTACACACCGTATTGTGACTTGAAGAGCATAAATGCGGTTGTCGATAGTGATAAAAAAAAACCGGGCTAACTTGTATCAGGCAGATTTGTGGCGTCACTGTCTCCGCGATGCAACGTCCAAACTTGTGGAGAAACCTTTTCATGGCGTGCTGTTGACATTCCGTGTTGCGCTGCTCCGTAGGTGGTTATCACTAATGCCGCCATTTAAATTACAGGGGAGAATATTTGGCGCGACATGACTTGACGTGACACGTCCTTTATGCTATCCACTAGGGGAAAGTGGCCTGTAATGACGTAGGCAGGCAAAACTCATTTGGACTGTTTTTCAAATGTGTCGGATGGCAGGATGGTAATCTTTGGTTTAGTTGAATGCTTGTAATGGCTACACTTCACCTGCCAACTATTTAACTTTTTTTTCTTCTACTTGGAGTGATAAAGGCCAAAGCTTTTTCGAAGACAACATAACCAATATTCCTGTTCAGAAACCTTACAAGCCGTGCAGTGTTAATCAGTAAAATTTAGTATTTAGTGGATGTCTTACAAATGGAAGTAACAATATTTTCGTTGTGGGTATATTGGCTTTCGATATTATGAGCCAAAATTAAGTCAGTTTTTCAGAAGATAAAGAGACACAGGGCTATGTAGCTTTTTCATATTCCATTACACTCTATACAGATGCTCAACATGCTTACGAATAAAGATTTACAAACTAAAAACTTAGCTAGCACCTACATACACTGCTGTTAAGTATTTCTGATATATTTTTGGAACCAATAATGAATAACTACATATGTACTTCAAACAGATTTCCGCAGAATCAAGGTAACATGAAATCTACCATTAGTACCGTTAAAAAAGTTAAAATGTGGCGACTTACAGTCTCTTTGGCATATACAGAGGATAGGCAAAATAATGTGAACACCTGTACTTACTTGGGACTAGTTTATTAATAGGGGGCTGGACCCAGTTTGCTCGTAATACACTGCGATTCTTCTTGGAATACTGGCATATAATAGTTGTATAGTCTCCAGTGGAATGTTATCCCACTCTTGGATCAGAACCTCATCTAACGCCTGTAGTTGCGAGGGAGTGGAAATCTGCTCCGGAGTCAGCGCTCCAATGGGGTTCGGTAATATTCAAGTACGGGGACTGGGATAGCCGGGGAAGACACCGCAGTTCAGTTGCATGCTCCTCGTATCACGCTTGTACTTTCCTGGCTGTGTGAATGGGTGCATTATCGTCCTGAAATATGGCATCGTTGTTGGGGAACAACATTTGAACCATGGGGGGCACCTGGTCCCCTAAAATGTTCACATAACCGTTGGCTGTAACACGACCTTCGAGGGAAATTGCGGGACTGATATGGCTGGCCTCACCATCACACTTCCACCTTCATGCTTAACCGTCGGAATCGAGTAATTAGCATTGTAGGCTTCTTTTGGCCTTCTCCAGTCGTAAACCGAGCCCGATGTTGCAAATGACGAAAACGCTGGCTCGTCGGACCATATGGCGTGTTTCCACTGATCAACAGCCCAGGATTTATGCTCCTGACAACATATTTTACACTTCCTTGCGTTAGTTATCGTCACTAATGGTCTCAGTATAGCAGGTCGTCCATGAATATTCGCTTTATGGTGTCCTCGGCAGACAGCATTGACAGATACGGGGTCTTCAGTCACTTGAAACAATTCGTGTTATCGTACGACGATCTCTGTCATTTAGTTTCGATTTGCGCCCACTATTACGTTTACACGATGATGTCTTTTCATGTTTTGTGTAGTTTGTCACGACTGTCATGACAGGTTTTGAAACATTCAGTAAATTGACTGTCTTGGTTACTGATGCTCAAGCTTTTGGGGCCCCCACAATCTGCCCTCTTTGGAACTCTGTTAAGTCGTTAACTGCAAGTCGACCTCGGCCTCTGAATGCAGATACGAAGTGTACACTACTGGTAAACGACCTGCACTGATGCCTAGTTCATAATGGACACGCATAGTCCAGCGCGAAACGTGCCTTACCTGCGTTGTTGACCGTCAAACATAACCGTCCCCTTACTACCATTGTCCATATTATTTGTCCTATCGACTGTAAAGTGCTTCAGTTGACACTTGTATGCATTTTTATGTGCGAAGCAGAGCAACATGTCAGACTCATCCCATAGCAGGCCAACATACCGTCCGCAGCTCGTGGTCGTGCGGTAGCGGTCTCGCTTCCCACGCCCGGGTTCCCGGTTTCGATTCCCGGCGGGATCAGGGATTTTCTCTGCCTCGTGATGGCTGGGTGTTGTGTGCTGTCCTTAGGTTAGTTAGGTTTAAGTAGTTCTAAGTTCTAGGGGACTGATGACCATAGATGTTAAGTCCCATAGTGCTCAGAGCCAGCCAGCCAGCCAGCCAACATACCTCCCCGAAAATTCGAAATATGTGGAACTCATGTGCACAACATCTCACTCACGGAGTGTGTAGACGGTCGAAGCTCTAGAAATCCGTCTTGTTCTTAAACATCAAAGTGACGCAAAAATTACAAGATAGAAAGGAGTTTATTTTAACTCCAAATCTGCAAGTGCTGAGACAAAAAGAGCTTAGGAAAAGGGATAACGAAATGAGGAAATCTAATCCATCACCTGGAAACGACATCTGGGCATGGTTTCACCACAGGCTGCACAAGAAGGAGAATATATATGAATACCTGTACTGATGATGAACAGCATGTACTTTGCTTCTACTGTTGTGATTTATTCGGTCGATTAAATGGAAGGGAAGTGCAGCTGAAATTCATGAGTTTTTCGAAACTCAAGCAGTTTATGGCGGAGGTTTTAAGCAGACAAAAAAAAACTGAGTTACGTCGGTTAGATAATGATTGTTTCATTATCCAGAACGTGAACACCCATGAAATTTTAGATGTGAGGTTTCTGTTTTCAGGTTCCTGTAGATAGTGTAATATTTTAATTTTTGACAATGAGCATTATTAAATTTTTGGGCCAAAGATCTATCATTTGATTGAGATATTATTTGTTACAAGTTTGTGCTAATGATTTAACAGTAATAAGGAATATTTATGTCATGTTGGCCCACCACGTAGCTCAAAATTACAGACTGAACACTTATTCGAGATTGTGAGTTCACTAATTACTTTAATTAATTTTTATATGCGTATTGGTATCTACCTATTCTCCATTGTTTTGTTTATAAAGGGAGGGACACCCTCAGCAGATTCTCAGGCCCACGTCTGAACTTGTGGCCGTTGGTTGGAGATTTTCTTAGATCTATAATTAACAAACAAAAATGTTGCATAATGTTTATTTATTATCATACAGCAGAAAATAAAACAAACGTTTTGCCCCACTGGACACGTACCAGAGGTGTCCACAACCACTCACATTCAGCTGAACCTTGAAAGGAGTCTTCCGGGCACATTTGTATGTGGCACCCGAATATGATTTTATAAACGATGTACGTCTTTGATAGGCTTCATATCGCTAACTGTGTAAGACCGCAGACCCAGATATACCGCTTATGGTCTGAGATTATACTGTTAGAGTAAGAGAGCACTGGGCGCTCAGTTGTAGCTAACCGTCGGTGAGCGAAAGACGATGGAGTAGGCAGTTTTGTGGTGTGGTTTGTGAATCCACCAATTGTTAGATTAAGGTAGGAATTACGAGAACATGTAAGCAGAAGTCTTCATGAAAGCAAGGTAAAGATGATAAATAACTATGATTTTGGTTTTTGCCAGCACGTTAGTATAGATGAGTTGGCTGGTAATTTGTAATTGTTGAGCAATCCCAGAATGCACGTAAACTGTTTTGATAAAAAGGCTAGTTAGATATTTCACTTTTTTAGTGATTCTAACATTTGTTAACTGAGCTATATCTAATTTGATGATTTGCATTTATGTTGGATTAGGGAAGTTAGATAATACTTGCCGTTTAAATGGCACTGTTTGTGAATCAGTTGTGAGTAACCTAACTTCAGTTGTCACATGTTTTTGAAAAGCCAATCTTAACTTTCTATATAATTTTGCAAAAAATCTTGAAACATCCCCTCAGAAAAATTAATGAATTACTGTGCTAATAAACCTCTTACGTTATTTGATTTTCAAACAGCTGAGCAGAACTGAACGTACTCAGACATTACTCTCTTTACTTATTCTGATCAACACTAAACTGACACACAATATTTTTAGCGCAACGCAACCTGACTTTCAATAATCCCTACAAAAGAAAGGCCCTGACTAACAATAACCTATACCTTTAATGAATCACTTACCTGACAAAAATCTTCGTTACTCGAACTACTGCAATACAGTGAGTGGCAATACTGCCAGCTAAATAAAAGATTCTAACTACTGAAGGCACTAACTACTGATAGGCATAGTTAGCAAATGAAAGATTTTGATAGAGAACAAACAATGTATTTACCTTAATAATATTCAAAAGTCATCATATATATATCACTTCATGATATACAGTATTACAAATTTACTCTTTCTGATGGACACACGTCCAGATCGTCCGCTCTCAAAATTCTGCCATCTCTCTCCCCACATCCACCACTGCTGGCGGCTCACCTCCAACTGCGCAACGCTACGCGCTGTTCACATCCAACTGCCCAACACTACAATAGCAAATATTCCCACAATGCAAACCAGCCACAGACTGCACACAGAACAGTAAGTGATTTTCATACAGAGCGCTACGTGGCGTTACCAACATAAAAACCTAAACAGCCTGCTTACAAACTCAGTGTTAGTAATTCACTGTAATCAGTACCGCCTCCCAGACCAGGTCATATGTTTTTTCAAAGAAGTTGGATTTTGTTAAACGTTCTCGTTAATCAGATAAAAGAATTTCATGCGCATTTCAAAGTATTATGGCCAGCATTGTACCCTGCTGAGCCTGTAGCTAGCATTTGTATCTTTTTATGAGAGACCAGAATATATCGCTTCCACAGTTGCTGCTTTAGAGGTAAGACAATTCAGTTTATTTGTCATGTGCACGGGGACCAAAGTTATCAGTTTTGAACAGGGCCAGAGGATTCAGTGCTTAAGTGGCTGAATGCATTATGCAGTGACTGTATTTCTTTATTGGTATTGGGAGTTGCATTGCCCAGTCAATTCTTGTAAAGTTTTGCTAACAATGGGAGTAAGCGCACCACTTGCACTTACAGCACGTTACACGATAATTCGAGTTCAGTATCCACTCCACGGTTCATACATTCATTTAATGTAATCGTACAGTTTTCTCGTTATTTTTTAAAAGAACGTTACAGGCTATATCTCTGTGTGGTGGCTTGTGTCGCCACTCTTTTGTAGTCAAACAAGTTGCACCTCACAATTACAAAGTCTTTTATCAGTCAAACATTTTTTGCAATTTCCACCATGATTCAGTGGATCCAAGTTGGATTCAGGAACCGTTACAGAGAGACGGTTAAAAATATCAAAATTAAACCGAATGTGGTTATATACACAAGCTGTCCCAAATAAAATCAGCGACAACGCTTAGTACGTTGTGATTGGTTTTCAACAAGGAACCTATATGCGGAACAGCACGACTTGCGCGCTGGAAAGCCCTGAAGTCTGAGGGTGAACGGTTGAGATGTTTTATTCCAACTCGCTTTCGTGTCTTAAAAAGGAAGGTATGCAACCCTTTCGACATCTGTGTACTGAGCCTAATAAAATTCCTGCGAATGGCCACATTCCGTCCACACAGTCCTTGTGCGCATCCTACTGGGGATCCTGTGTGATCTGCCAGGGCAGTAAGACGGTCGACAGCATTGCGACATGTGCCAATAACCGACGTGGTCGTGGTTTGCGTGCGGCAAAGCGGATTGTAATGGCAGAGCTGCTGCAAGATTGTATACGGAACGTTTTCAAAACAGACGAACCTCACTTCATTCCACATTCGCGGCCATCGAGAGACGCCTCAGAGAAGCTGGGAAGTTACACGTAGGTATTGTCTGCTTGAGATGCGTCCGTTGTACAGTAAAGTAGTAGCACTTTGTGCTTGGTACTTGCGAATACTATCCCCACTCTATTGTTTGTCCTCTCGTAGGTGCCGAAATACGATGGGGGTCGTCCACGCTCGGCTCGAACACTGTTGGAGGAGGACGTGCTGTCAGTGTTCGAAGGGGATCCAGCCACCAGCACTAGGCAGGTGGCTCAGGCCCTGCACGCGGGTAAAAGTGCCGTGTGCGTGCTGCCCATGAACACTGGCTCCACCATTACCATCTTTAGACAGTCCAAGCATTGTGGCAGGAGAACTACCCACGACGGGTACAGTCTGCGCGGTGGTATTTACAGCAATGCATACCCTTGCCACAATTCCCGAATTTGATACTATTCACGGATGAACGCACGTTTACTAATAACGGTATATTAAACTTGCACGTCTTGCATGTTTGAGCGAACGAAAATCCGCGTGCGCAGGTGATTCAAAATGACCCCACACAAGGTCGTTATTAACGTGTAGGCCGGGATAATTGATAATCGTATCACTGGGCCATATCGACTGTCAGACTAATAGGACGGATCTACCTCACATTTATTAGAGATATTTTGCATCTAATGATACTAAATGTTCGGCCGGACATGTGACTGCAACACGACGGACCTTCAGCTCACATTGATTTCGATGTGCGGAAACACCTCATCGTCGCATATGCCAATCGATGGATTGGTAGTGGCGGGTCAGTCCCATGGCCAGTCCCATGGCCACATCTCGCCTATTTTCTGTGGGTAGTATGAAGAGTAGGGCGTATGGCACACCTGTAACGGCAGCGGAGAAACTTATTGCTCGAGTCCACGGAGCAATTGAAATACTACAAAAACAACAGCACGTTTGGCTCAAGTACGTGAGGCCCAGCACCGCGGCTGTAGGCTCTGCACTGAGGTAGGAGCTACAAAGTTCTAAGCTGTAATGTAAACAGCGCGATGTGCCGGTCATGTTGGGTTTATTGACGTAATGCACATCCGTCTAAGACTTAGACACTCTTCAGCGTTTTCGGATATGGGTTCCTACTTGACAACCGATCAGAGTGGCTTCCTGCACAACGTTCTAAGCGTTGTCGCTGTTTTTTTTGGGACACCCTCTATATATTACAAATCTGGACTTAAATTTTTCCAGGCAAAGTGTCTTACGAGTTACCGACGCACTTGGATTGATGTTTTAATCAATTAATATTAGTTATCGTCAGTTTTTCTGTTTTCCGTCTTTCCTTAGTTGTTTTAAGTTTCGTGGAATTATGTTCCGTCTATGCAACTAATTGAAGGCAGTTTATTTATTGCCGTACGCGTTCGCTTCTCTTAGTTGTGAAGCATCTTCAGTGCTTGTAATACATGTTTCTTTTCATACAGATAATAAATACATCTCCAGGACCACCCGCATGAGCTAACAGCGCTGGGAATCGTAAGTAACACCGAACGATAATTTTTCATCACGAAATTTTTGCTACAAAAGTTGATTCAAATCTACAATACAAGAGAAAAACACGACAAAAGTAACATAGCAACATATTGTAACAATCACATAATACGTTTATTGTAAGAATAAAAAGAAACATGTATTACAGGCCACCGAAGATGCTCCACAAATGAAAGAAGTGAAACGCGTATGGCAGTGAGCGAACTTCCTTCAGTTAATTGCATAGACGGAACATATCTCCACGTAATATTAGTTAGAACACTGTTTTTGAATAAAAACAGATCATCTGTATCGAGTTATTTCGACCTTATACATCGACTGTAATACTTCAATTTCTTCGGTATGCTTTGCAAAGAAAGCGTTGAAAAGTAGGTCTGTCAGCGCTCTCACATCAGGCTGTACAAGATTGGTTCACGGAAGCCGTCCCTCCCAAGACCTATTATGTCACTGCGAGTAACAGGTAGTACGGACAGCCAATTATTAATGCAGTGGATAATTGAAAGAGGAGAAAATAAATTTAAGAAAACTCGAATCACACGAAAAAGTGGCTAAAATAAATAGAAGTAAAGAGACTGATATGGAAAGAAAAAGATAATTTCAAGCAGTTTTGTGTAGTAGTTAAAAGTGTCTATTACGTTGCATCATTATCAACTTTACTTACGCGAAATTTACGTTTGGTAAACAAAGGGCTTATCTTGTGAAACACCAATTAGGGATAAATCGAATGCTCCGAAACGTTCTTTGATTTACCAAAACGTCGCAGAATTCAATACAATTATATTTCAATATGTCACTATATAAGCAATGGTGTAGTGTAAAGTTGCACTTATTCAGTTGTAGGTAGATTAAGTCACCTGTGAAATACAAATGAAATTTTGGTGTGTCGATTTGAACCACTACCAAATCCAAGTAAAACAGAGGTACAGCCGTTCCATCACCACAATAAAGTGACAGGTGTTATTGAACAGGGTGAATGTTTCCTGTACCTGTGTCACAAAAATCTAGGTGTGAAGCAGCACTGCGTGAACCAATTAAAGAAGATTGGCTCCGGGGTAAATGTACACCATCAAACGGCAGGAAACAGCTGGGAAGCTATGCAGTGACACGGTTTCACTTGTGTACTCGGCTGCTGAATATTAAAGTCCCTGCAGCGCACGTACAAGTGAGACAAGGTGTAAGTCTCAATGACACCACGAGTGCTATTATTGGTACTCAGATCTACTCCCATTCAGTGGTTTCCTCATCCAGTATCGCCCCTCCGCACCTCAGAAGAAACGCAGGATACGAGTGAATTCTTATGAAGACAGAGTCGCATAAAAAGTGATTTCTAAGTAGCACTTTCCAGATTCCACCAGCTGTTCGCCGGAAGTCATGTTATAGCCCTTGGTTCGATCTTCGGGTGACAGACGGTTCTAGTATCACCGAGAAGTGGAAAGATCGATGGAGTCAACATCCACCCCAGAAAACCCACTTGATTCGAAACCCAACGACCAAGGTTAAAGGGTTACATCTTCCACGGAGCAAATGGTTGGGACTCAGCCACATCATAACGGACTAGAGAATATTTTTCCACAGAAGTGACTTATCATTTCGCCACCACCTCCCCATCGGTCCGCTCCTGTTGTTCTTACACTTTTGCTCATATCAGTTTTCGGAACTGAACAGAGTGTATACAAATCTTGCACTGGGGGCGCCCCTGGCAGTGGCTTGTGTCGCTTGGGCCTTAAACCGTCCCTGTCCGAGCGGGACAAGGAAGATGCGGCCACATCTTGAAGAAATGGATGAATTGTGAAAGTGCAGCGTGTGATTGTGGTGCAGAGGAACAGACAATAGGACTTGGTTTCAGGAACTGCCCCTTTTACGCTAAATTGTTTGGTAGTCTTTAATGAAACCCCAGAGAAAGAAATGTAGTGGCGCCAAGTCGGGTGAATGAAATGGCCATGGGACTGGCCCATCAAGGCCAATCCATCGACATTGGAAGCGATTATGAAGGAAACCTCTGTCTTCCGTGAGGAAATGAGGCAGTGGGAAACCATCGCATTGCGGTCATCTTCATCGATCTGTGGAATTAGAAAGTTTCATCAAACCAAAACACAAAGCGAGCACGCTCCTCACGAGTGAAAGTAGCCATTTTAACTTTGCTCTATGCTGACGCTCTTGGTGACGGAATCGGGTACTGACACATTACAAGAACCAAACTTGAGGTTGCTTCCTACAAAATGACGCACCTGCCGATTCTGTCATTTCTGTGTCATTCCAAAGTCGTAAAGTCTTTGTCGTCTCACCCTATAAGACACTGCAGGTTGCATATAACGATATTGGTAGGGGCAGCTGAATCACTGTGCACGTCATCAGGCGCATGGTTCATTTAAATCCCGAAGCGTGTAGTCACAGTTACTCTCCAACATCGCCAGTCCGCCCCGAGACCGACGGGGTACCACGGTGGCGTGTGTGTGTGTGTCTGGGGAGGCTGTAGTTTTTTCGCCGTGCTGCCTGGATGGTCGCCGGCGCCTCGCCGCCTCTGGGCCGCCGCTGATGGCCTTCCGGTCGGCTGGTCGCCACGCCCGCCGGCCGCCGACTTTTATGAGTGCGCGCCGCTACCCGCTCCGCTCCGCCCCTGAACGCCGCGGCTAATTTGACGTGAAAACGCCAGCCCGACCACCCCGCCAAGGCCACAGGGGTGAAGCGTCTACTGCCGCCGTCGTTCATCCTCGCCCCCCTTCCGCCTTCTTGCTCTGCTCCGACACACGGAATTAATGAATATAAATTGAATTTTTTTCCCATCTAAAACTGTATTTTGCTTTTTATGTGAGGCGAGTAACTTTTTTCGTATACGCCAATTTCGTGACAACATCTACTTTTCTCATCGAATTTCTGACTTTGGCCATTCTTATTTGGGATAATACATCCAGCAGCTTCTGGAAACTAAAGCTGCAGCTACTATTAGCTAACAGACGATTTTGGTGGGCGATCGGCTCCAAATGAGGTATCTAAAAGTATATTTAACATTGTTATCTGATCACCTACTTAGGGCCCATATGAGACGTTTCGACTGTTATCTATGCGCTGTCACTGTGCCGTGCACGCCACAAAGCGCTGGATATTTTATACATTTTAATCATTTTATTGCAAGTTGTTGTATATTAAGTTTAGACGTGGATTACGATGTCCATGTAGTGTGGGATGCGAACAGAGGTGCACTTAAAACACAACAAGTGGCTGGTTCCACAGGTAATAATGCACAGGCCCCAACCGTGGCGTTACGTTTATCTAACTATGTTAACTGCAGCTTGGCTGTGTTTTGCAAGCACCATGAAACAATCGTCTCTGTCCGTCACACAAGCTCACTAAATTAATCATCTATACTCCGTCTGCTTCTATCTAAGCTCGCGTCTCAGCTTTAGGAAGCAGCCAGTATACCTTCTCCCCTCTTCCTCAGCCACCCACCCAACCTTTATCTTTCAACAATTGAACTCTCATGTACAAAACGCCATCTCTCTCGAACTATGTGTAGTAAAATGCTATAATTTCGGTCAAATGGCTCTGAGCACTACGGGACTTAACTTCTGAGGTCATCAGTCCCCTGGAACTTAGAACTACTTAAACCTAACTAACCTAAGGACATGACACACATCGATGCCCGAGGCAGGATTCGAACCTGCGACCGTAGTGTCACGCGGTTCCAGACTGTAGCGCTTAGAACCGCTCGGCCACCCCGGCCGGCGCTATAATTTTGCAGTTACATTGAGGGGTGTATTTGGACACTGTCTGCAAAATGTGTTGCGAATAGAGTTCGTTAATAGTGAAGAAGGAATAAATTAAAATGTCATGCCTGATATTGCAGTTTTTTACTTGCTGATCATCGAAATGTAATGAGCAATAAACTTTTTTCCTTTCATTATTTTGTGTGGAATATCGGCGAGAAAAAGTTTCGTAAGGCTTTTAAATCATGTGAGAAGTTCGTTGGAAGTCGGTAAGTGCTCTCATTCTCCAGTACTCGATGAATATACTTTGGGCCGTTGTTCAACACGAGAGACAATAGCTGTTAAGAAAAATAGGAGAGTTGACGACAGTGATTAATTTCTTTCACAACTGCAATTACCTCAAATATCTGTCTAAAATCCACAACAACAGTTAAATCCGTCCCTGACATGCAAAAGTATGATTGCACTGTTCACCAAAATTAGTCTTCGATTTCTGTTGAAGAACTCAGTCGAGAAAGACCAAAAAATTACGTTTAGGAGAAAAAATTCGTATAGCCGCAAATTTTTGTTCAGTGGTAAGGGGCAGTGTCAAGAACAACGTACTAAAAATCATGATCGGTGGGGTGCGAGCGTGGGGCTGGGATCCGTGCTTGTAAAGGTCATGTTTTTAGATTTAACCTGAATCGATTTATCCTGAATATCTTGAAAACTACGGCTCTAGAGAATATGTTTCCACATACAAAACTAAACTACATTAAATTTCCTACAAGCGAGGCCCAATTCAGTTTTTCTCTAGGGCTAATGGTTTTCACGTTGCAGAGGTTGGAAATATCGCAGATTATTAAAAAATTTGCTTTAGTGGTATGAAATTGTAGCTTACTGTTAAATGAAATGGGTTAAGAACAAACATTATGTGCGTGTGCCCCATCTGCGTGCAATAGAACCGTATCAAGGGAAGAACTGTGCTCTGGGGTTGTAACAAGGGGGGGGGGGGGGGGGCAGGGGAAGAGGGTGGGAGCGCAGGATTGTGATTATGCTCTTCCGTCGATCACAGGTCTACAAAATGATTGGAGATCAGGCGATTGTCCATTATCTTTACAAACTGATTCACAGAAAGCAACTTCTGTGTACTTCACAAAGCTCTACCGACCCTTCTGCAGCTCACTTTATGAATCACTGACAACAGGAGTGCGCAGACGCTAACAGGAGGGGGGTGGGGGAGACGTCTTTTTTCCCAAACTATGTCAACACTACATTGTTACTTATACAAACGCAATAAAAGCGTGTGGACGGGTTGTGCATAAATCACTGCACACTGTTCTGGACTGTTAGAGAGAAAATTGATTCTTAGTTATTCAGTACGGCAGTTGTCGCTTTCTTCTGGGATAGTCGACTTCCTCCACCATGAGTGCAGCTCTGTTTTCAGTTTATAGACAGATTGCGTATCCTTTGCATTTTCTGACCAGTTCTCGTATGTAAGTAGACGAAATACTTTCACTGAGCTTGTGTTTTGTATGGTGGAGTTATTTTCATTGTATTAAGTTGTTTGGTGAGCTTTTATGTAAAATACGTTGCTATAAACAATGACATACTGGAAATATTTTTACATTTCCAGAAGACTTTTGATGCCGTTCGTCACAAGCGACTTCTAATCGAATTGCATACCTGTAGAGCGTCGTCTCAATTATGCGACTAGTTTCGTGATTTCCTGTCAGAAAGGTCGCAGTTTATAGTAACTGACGGAATGTCTTCGAGTAAAAAGAAGTGATATACAACGTTACCCAGAGAAGTGTTATACGCCCTCTTCTGTTCCTTATCCATATAAACGGTGTGGGAGACAACCTGAGCAGCCCTTTTAGAATGTTTGCAGATGGTACTGTCATTTAGCCACTACTGCAGTCATCAACTGATCAAAACCTATTGAAAAATGATTTAGACAAGCTCTCTGAATCGTGCGAAAAGTGTCAGTTGACTCTAAATAATGAAAAGTGTGAAGTCATCCATATGAGTACGAAAAGAGATCCATAAAATTTCAGTTACACGATAAATTACACGAGTCTAAAGGCTGCAAATTCAACTAAATACTTAGGGACAACAATTAGAATAAATTAAGTTGGAACGATCACATAGATAATGTCATGTAGAACGCAAACCAAAGGCCGCATATTATTGGCAAAACATTTAGAAAATGCAACAGATCTGCTCCAGAGACTGTTCACACTACGCTTCACCTCCCTCTCCTGGAGCGTTGCCGTGCGGTGCGGAACCCGCTTCTGACAGGATGAGGGAAGAAATCGAAAACGTTCACGGTAGGATTGCTCCTTTTGTATTATTGCAAAATAGTGTAGAGAGTGACACGTGTATGATACTCGAATTTGGGGGGGGGGGGGGGCGCCAGTTGTTAAAACAAAGAAACAAAGACGTTTTCGCTACTGCAGGATCTGCTCGGGAAACTTCAATCACCAACTTTTTCCTGAGAGTGTGAAAATGTTTTTTTTTGGTGGCCACCTACAAAGGTAGAAGTAGAGGTAGAATCATCATAATAAACTTAGAGAAATCAGAGTTCGCACGGAAAGATTTAAGTGCTAGTTTTTCCCGATCGCATTTCGACAGTGGAACGGTAGAGAAATACCTTGGAAGTGGTTCGATCACCCCTCTACTAGACATTCAATTGTGAATTGCAGACTAGTCATGTAAATTAAATGCCCTCAAACTGCGAAAAGTATTCCCGCCATGATAGTGGAAACAATGCAATCGGTGCTGTCGAATACCTACTAACAGCGTATTCCACTTGGGGCTAGCTCTTCAATGTGGCGGGCAGGTGACAGCTCTAGCTATTTTTTTTTTTTTTTTACAGAATAAGCAACTGCAAATAAATACACAATAAACTGCAAATTACTCCACTATAAAGGGTGGTTGGAAAATCGAGTTACAAATGCATGGGACTTGTAGATGCGAGTGAGTACATAATATTTTTAACAGGAACCCATGTCCGGAAACGTACCTTTCCGTTCTACGACGAATTCAGTTCAGATGTGTAACGCGACCATGTCCGCTGAGGGAAAGAGAAAACTCTCAGAGTTGCCTGTCCTGATAGACAATAGGGCTATCGTCACCTGATTTCACTTAACGCATGCAAAGTATAATTTACGAGACTCCAGTAGAGACAGAGGAAGATCTAATGGCAAGAGTTCTGGCCGTTGCACTAGGAATTGAATAGACACCACCATGTGGGATGGACAGTGTGTACTAGAACATGTTTCATAAGCGCAATGCCTGTAACAACGTTGACGGTCGCCACGTCGCGCTGCTATTGTAATGCATCAGTACTGTTCTGTACGCACAGTATTCTGGATTCTTTTCTATTTCGGAATAATGTGAACACGTAATGTCAAAGTGTTAATACAAAAAGATCTGCTTAAGTGTTAAATTGATGTTTCCTTCCGAATTGTTTCCTAATAACTGTAGTGCGTCACGCCTAATTCAGTTTCTCAAGCAGAGGAGCATGAGTGAAACACCTAAACTGAGACCGTCGTAGCACGGGAACGGTATGTTTCTGGACATTGGTTGCTGCTTAAAATATTATGTAATCACTCCCCTATACAAGTCCTAGAAGTTTTTAACTGGAATTTCTGCTTTTATGCAGCTCTCCATGCTACTCTATCCTGTGCAGGCCTTTTCAACGCCGAATGACTACTGCAACCTGCATCCTTCTGAATCTGCTTAACGTATTCACCTCATGCGCTTTCTGTACGACTTTGAAACCACACACTTCCCTCCAGTACTAAATTTGTGATGCCTTGATGTCTCACAATCTGTCCTATCAACCGATCCCTTCTTTTAGCCAAGTTGCGCCTCAAATTTCCTGTCTACCCAATTCCGTTCAGTACCTCCTCATTAGTTACGTGATCTACCCAACTAACTTCAGCATTTGTCGGTAATACCATATATCGAAAGCTATTTTCTCCTCTATCGGCAACGTTTCACTTCCGTACACGGCTACACTCTATAAAATTACTTTCAGAGAAGACTCCTTGACAATTAAATCTATAATCGATTTAAAAAATATCTATTAAAAAATTTCTCTTCTTCAGAAACGCTTTTCTTACCATTGTTAGTCTACGTTTCATATACTCTCTATTTCGGTCGTCATAAGTTATTTTGCTGCCTAAATAGCAAAACTCAATTACTACTTTTAGTGTCTCGTTTCTTAGCTTAATTCCCTCAGTATCACCTGATTTAATTCGACTACATTCCAGCAGAATTATTTTCTTCTTATTGATGCTCGTCTTTTGTAACCTTCTTTCAAGGCTCTGTCCATTCTGTTCAGCTACTCTTCCAAGCCCTTTGCTGTCTCTGACAACAGAATTACAATATCGCCGACAAACTTTGAGGTTTTCATTTCTTCTCCCTGGATCTTAATTCCTACTCCAAATTCTTCTTTTTTTGTTTTGTTTTTTTGCCGTTTGCTCAGTGTACAGATTGAACAACATTGCGAATAGCCTACAACCCTGTCTCACTGCCTTCTCAATCACTGCTTCTCTTTCATAGCCCTCGACTCACAGCTGCTGTTTGATTTCCGTACAAGTTGTAAATAGTGTTTCTCTCCGTGTATTTTATCCCCGCTACTTTCAGAATTTCAAAGAGAGTGTTCCATCAACATTATCAAAAGCTTTCTCTAAGTCTACAAATGCTATAAACGTAGGTTTGCCTTTCCTTAACGTATATTGTAAGAGAAGTCGTAGAGTCAGTATTGCCCCGCGTGTTCCTGTATTTCTCCGGAATCCAAACTGATCTTCCTCGAGGTCGGCTTCTACCAGTTTCTCCATTCTTTTGTACAGAATTTGTGTTAATATTTTGCAGATGACTTATTAAACTAGTCGTTCGCTAGTATTCACAACTGTCAGCATCTGCTGGCCGTGGAATTAGAATTGTTATATTCTTCTTGGAGTCTGACGGTATGTCGCCTGTCGCGCATACAACTTGCACGCCAGGTGGAAGAGTTTTGTCATGGCTGGCTCTCCCACGGCTATCAATAGTTCAGACGGAATTTCGTCTGCACCGGGGCCCTTTGTGGAAGCTAAGTCGAGATCTCGAATTGCCATTCGAAGTTTGCACGGAAACGATACGCAGACAAAAGAGACTCTTATGGTGTAGAGCCATAGTAGACTCAGACGCTGAGTGGCGTTCTGTGGTGTTCAGCGAGGATCTCAATTCGAAACTTCCTGGCAGATCGACACTGTGTGCCAGACAGGGATGCGAACTTGGCGCTTTTGGCTTTCGCAGGCGAGTGCTCTACAAGCTGAGCTACCCCAGCAAGACTCACGATCCGCCCTCATAGCTTCACTTCCGCCAGTACCTCATGTCCTACCCCCCCCCCCCCCCTCCCAAAAAACTTCACAGAAGTTCTACTGAATACCTTACAGGGGTGACATAAGGTGCGTCATTGTAACCTCCCTTACCATGAGGCGTTGATTACCACACATTTTGAAGTCGAAACCCACAGTTCGCAGTGCGTTGAGCAACAGGACGACGTTCTTCACAATCTTTGACACTGCTGACACTCCACGGACGCTTTAACCCTTATATAAGGACATCGTCGCCTAGCAACCCCACTGAATGTGACCGCACCCCTTTGGAGTGCAGTGTGACCACAATTTTTGCTCTGTTGTACAGTGTGGAACCACAAGGAACCGTTCAAAATCATCCGACGAAATATGAACGTGATCCGAAGTAGCATAGGATCCTGTTTTGCATCCTCCTGTGGCGTGATAATACAGGCGTGCGGCATTGACACATGCGTAAATAAAATGGTAAAGTTCCCTGTGAGACACCTCAGTTCGGGAACAACCTCAGCGCCACCTGCCACCATTTGTAGAGCAGTTTAAAAATACACATGGCCAGAGAAAACCCCTCGAGAGTCCTAGGCCCCCGCAGGTGGGCAATCACTTTACAACTCTCCATTCTGGCATGCCTAATAGAAGGTGACCAGGACACATTCATGTGTTCTCTATGTGCAGGTACATTTTTAAAGTGCTCAACAAACGTGGGCTGGTGACACTGACGATATTCCCGAACTGTGGGGTCTTAGAGAGAACCTTTGCCGTTTTAATCACTCATGTGTCAATGTTACACACATCTTATCACGCCACTTCTTTTGTTTTTTTTTTTTGTTTTTCTTAATAAGGTGGAGGTGGTTAATGGTGTGGGTTCCTGTAGTCATGTCCTAGTTCATGAACCACGGGCAACGTATGAGTGGCCAAGTAAGTGGTCTCGACAGTCGGGATACCAGTTACTGTGGAATAAGGCTGGGCATCTCAGACATATTCTGAGTCGTGGTCACCGTTGTGCTCATACGGCAAAGACTACCAAATCCTCCGGTTAGTCCCTCAACCGTTAGGGGTAAAACCCAATGGGACTCGGGGCAAGTAAGGCTAGTAAGCTGTTTCCCTGGTACTTTAAATATGATGCTGGCAACAATCAGAGCAAAATGCCTCGGACCTTTGGAGGTGACGGAGTCCCACTTCTAACTGACAAACCAGGGACTCCTAAGATACGACTTGGCAAACAAATGGTAATGAGATGGGGAGCTGTTAATACACTCCTGGAAATTGAAATAAGAACACCGTGAATTCATTGTCCCAGGAAGGGGAAACTTTATTGACACATTCCTGGGGTCAGATACATCACATGATCACACTGACAGAACCACAGGCACATAGACACAGGCAACAGAGCATGCACAATGTCGGCACTAGTACAGTGTATATCCACCTTTCGCAGCAATGCAGGCTGCTATTCTCCCATGGAGACGATCGTAGAGATACTGGATGTAGTCCTGTGGAACGGCTTGCCATGCCATTTCCACCTGGCGCCTCAGTTGGACCAGCGTTCGTGCTGGACGTGCAGACCGCGTGAGACGACGCTTCATCCAGTCCCAAACATGCTCAATGGCGGACAGATCCGGAGATCTTGCTGGCCAGGGTAGTTGACTTACACCTTCTAGAGCACGTTGGGTGGCACGGGATACATGCGGACGTGCATTGTCCTGTTGGAACAGCAAGTTCCCTTGCCGGTCTAGGAATGGTAGAACGATGGGTTCGATGACGGTTTGGATGTACCGTGCACTATTCAGTGTCCCCTCGACGATCACCAGTGGTGTACGGCCAGTGTAGGAGATCGCTCCCCACACCATGATGCCGGGTGTTGGCCCTGTGTGCCTCGGTCGTATGCAGTCCTGATTGTGGCGCTCACCTGCACGGCGCCAAACACGCATACGACCATCATTGGCACCAAGGCAGAAGCGACTCTCATCGCTGAAGACGACACGTCTCCATTCGTCCCTCCATTCACGCCTGTCGCGACACCACTGGAGGCGGGCTGCACGATGTTGGGGCGTGAGCGGAAGACGGCCTAACGGTGTGCGGGACCGTAGCCCAGCTTCATGGAGACGGTTGCGAATGGTCCTCGCCGATACCCCAGGAGCAACAGTGTCCCTAATTTGCTGGGAAGTGGCGGTGCGGTCCCCTACGGTACTGCGTAGGATCCTACGGTCTTGGCGTGCATCCGTGCGTCGCTGCGGTCCGGTCCCAGGTTGACGGGCACGTGCACCTTCCGCCGACCACTGGCGACAACATCGATGTACTGTGGAGACCTCACGCCCCACGTGTTGAGCAATTCGGCGGTACGTCCACCCGGCCTCCCGCATGCCCGCTATATGCCCTCGCTCAAAGTCCGTCAACTACACATACGGTTGACGTTCACGCTGTCGCGGCATGCTACCAGTGTTAAAGACTGCGATGGAGCTCCGTATGCCACGGCAAACTGGCTGACACTGACGGCGGAGGTGCACAAATGCTGCGCAGCTAGCGCCATTCGACGGCCAACACCGCGGTTCCTGGTGTGTCCGCTGTGCTGTGCGTGTGATCATTGCTTGTACAGCCCTCTCGCAGTGTCCGGAGCAAGTATGGTGGGTCTGACACACCGGTGTCAATGTGTTCTTTTTTCCATTTCCAGGAGTGTATCAATGGGGGCTACTCTGGGAAGAAGGTAGAGCTGGCAGAGACTGCAAGTAAGATGAGGCTGGACGTTTTAGCTGTTAGTGACATTCGGGTAAGGGATGAGAAAGAAGAGGAAGTGGGAGAATACAAGGTCTACCTGTCATGAGTCAAAGCAGGAATAGCACAATGGGGTGTAGCGATTTACATCAGGAGAGAAATGGAACCCAGCGTAGTTGCAATAAGGTATCTAAACGACGACTGATATGGATAGATTTGACAATGTCTAGCAACAAAATTAGGAGTGTGTCAGTATATTCGCATTGTGAAGGGACAGATCAGGATAAGATGGATAGTTTTTATGAGGCACTCAGAGATGTAGTTGTTAGAGTAAAGGACAAGGACAGTGTTCTGCTCATGGGTGATTTTAACGCCAGGATTGGAAATCGAACAGAAGGGTATGAAAAGGTTACGGGTAAATTTGGAGAGGATATGGAGGCCAACAGGAACGGGAAACAACTCCTGGATTTCTGTGCCAGTATGGGCTTAGTAATCACAAATTCCTTTTTTAAACATAAGAACATTCACCGGTATACTTGGAAAGGCGGGGGAACCAGATCTGTCATTGACTATATAATAACAGATCAGGAATTCAGGAAGGCTGTGAGGGACACACGTGTATTGAGGAGATTCTTTGATGACACTGATCATTATTTAACCTGCAGTGAAATTGGGATTGTGAGGCCGAAAGTGCACGAGGTCAGGTCCATATGTAGGAGGATAAGAGTGGAGAAACTTCAGGATAAGCAAATCAGGCACAAGTACATAACAGCGATCTCAGAAAGGTACCAGTTAGTTGAATGTAGTTAATTACAGTCATTGGAAAAGGAATGGACAAGGTACAGGGACACAGTACTAGAGGTGGCTAAAGAATGTCTTGGAACAGTAGTGTGTAAAAGTAGAATGAAGCAAACAGCTTCGTGGAATGACACCTTCAAGGCAGCCTGTAAAAGGAAAAAGAAAGCATATCAAAAAGGGCTTCATACTAGAACTCAGGCAGACAGAGAAAGTTATGTTGAAGAACGAAACAAAGCCAAACAGATAATTGCAGCATCCAAGAAGAAATCTTGGGAAGACTTTGGAAACAGGTTGGACACTATGGGTCAAGCTGCTGGAAAACCATTCTGGAGTGTAATTAGCAGTCTTCGAAAGGGAGGTAAGAAGGAAATGACAAGTATTTTGGACAGGTCAGGAAAGCTGCTGGTGAATCCTGTGGATGCCTTGGACAAATGGAGGGAATATTTTGAAGAGTTGCTCAATGTAGGTGAAAATACGATCAATAATGTTTCAGATTTCGAGGTAGAATGGGATAGGAATGATGATGGAAACAGGATCACATTTGAGGAAGTGGAGAAAATGGTCAATAGATTGCAGTGCAATAAAGCAGCTGGGGTGGATGAAATTAAGTCGGAACTCATCAAACACAGTGGAATGTCAGGTCTTAAATGGATAATTGAAATGGCGTAGGAGTCGGGACAGGTTCCACCAGACTGGACAAAAGCAGTAATCGCACCAATCTTTAAACATGGAAACAGAAAAGATTATAACAACTACAGAGGTATCTCATTAATCAGCGTTGTGGGTAAAATCTTCTCAGGTATTGTTGAAAAGAAAGTGCGAGTATTAGTTGAGGACCAATTGAATGAAAATCAGTGTGGGTTTAGGCCTCTTAGGGGTTGTCAGGACCAGATCTTTAGCTTACGGCAAATAATGGAGAAGTGTTATGAGTGGAACAGGGAATTGTATCTATGCTTTATAGATCTAGAAAAGGTATATGACTGGGTTCCTAGGAGGAAGTTATTGTCTGTTCTACGAGATTATGGAATAGGAGGCAAACTTTTGCAAGCAATTAAAGGTCTTTACATGGATAGTCAGGCAGCAGTTAGAGTTGACGGTAAATTGAGTTCATGGTTCAGAGTAGTTTCAGGGGTTCATATTATTTATGGATCATATGTTGAAAACAATAGACTGGCTGGGTGAGATTAAGGTATGTGAACACAAAATAAGTAGTTTCGCATATGCGGGTGACTTAGTCATGATGGCAGATTCGATTGAAAGCTTGCAAAGTAATATTTCAGAGCTAGATGAGAAATGTAAGGACTATGGTATGAAGATTAGCATCTCCAAAACGAAAGTAATGTCAGTGGGAAAGGAATATAAACGGATTGAGTGCCAAATAGGAGGAACAAAGTTAGAACAGGTGGACGGTTTCAAGTACTTAGGATATTCTCACAGGATGGCAACATAGTGAAAGAACTGGAAGCGAGGTGTAGCAAAGCTAATGCAGTGAGCGCTCAGCTACGATCTACTCTCTTCTGCAAGAAGGAAGTCAGTACCATGACTAAGTTATCTGTGCACCGTTCAATCTTTCGACCAACTTTGTTGTATGAGAGCGAAAGCTGGGTGGATTCAGGTTACCTTATCAACAAAGTAGAGGTTACGGATATGAAAGTGGCTAGGATGATTGCAGGTACTAGTAGATGGGAACAATGGCAGGAGGGTGCCCACAATGAGGAAATCAAAGAAAAACTGGGAATGAACTCTATAGATGTAGCAGTCAGGGCGAACAGGCTTAGATGGTGGGGTCATGTTACACGCATGGGAGAAGCAAGGTTACCCAAGAGACTCATGGTTTCAGCAGTAGAGGGTAGGAGGAGTCGGGGAAGACCAAGGAGAAGGTACCTGGATTCGGTTAAGAATGATTTTGAAGTAATAGGCTTAACATCAGAAGAGGCACCAATGTTAGCACTGAATAGGGGATCATGGAGGAATTTTATAAAGGGGTCTATGCTCCAGACTGAACGCTTAAAGGCATAATCAGTCTTAAATGATGATGATGAATAAGGTGGAGCCCCTCCAAGCACACACCGCCATGATGGCAAAGACAAAAGGTCTACTGCCATCTCCGCACATTGGTTAATTTTCACTAACTGCGGTCTCACAGGATGTGGATACTGCAATGTTTGCACACGTCTGATTATGTTTAACCATTAATACGTGATCTAAAAATAGATTGAGTCGAAAGCTGAATGAAGGGTAGCGGTTTGAAGGGCAGACGAAAAAAAATTCCAAGGCAAAAGCCAAAGGAAAAAAAAACCTCTGCGATAGTTGGGTCGAGTTGTAAGATCAGTAACGGTTTCCTTGCTGCCTGTGAGAGGTCACGCAAGGTTAGGTTTTGTTTTTAGTGGGTATAATACAGGCGGATATCTTCGACAATGTAGAGCGGTGTTACTAGGCGGCTGCAGCTGGGTACTGGTGTTGGCTTCTTTGTTAGCATCAGCATACCTCTAGCAGCTGGGTCCATCATCAGTTATTGTAGATCACACCACAGGAGGCCGCAAAACAGGACGGCTAAAAGAGAGTAACCACGCATTCCTGCTTCGAATTGCGTCCAAATTTTGTCGAACGGTTTTGATTGATCCCTCAGTAGTGGAACAAGCTTCATTCTGGCGCATTTTGTCAGTGCAGGTTGCCTACATCAAGGGCAGGTGTGCACTCAGGGACAAACCTATTGTTCTCCTTTGACTGTCACGTACTTAACCTGTTGTTCCCCCACCCCCTCCCATCCCCTCCCTCCTCAGGAAACCCCCAACACACCCCCTCCCCATCACTACTACAGGTACACTTTCAGGTCTGCGGTATTGCAGTAGCCCCTCTCACTCTCATCAATTTCACTGACTACTTAATTAAATTTGTTCAATTAATTAACTTCTCCCCCTCTGGTAACACCCCCATGCCCTCCCACCCTCCCTCTCAGAAACTGGCGGGAAAACACTCAGTTGATCAGTCATTTGGAGGGAATTCGATTGCTGTGTATGGACTATTGTTTAAACAATTTAGACAATATTTGAAATGTTCATTTAAACAATTTATGGAATTCAAAGCAATGTATCGAATATATGGAAACTGGTGGCTCTGTTGTCGAGAGGATGGATCTCATAACAGGAAATTCAAGGGTATATTGTTCATTTACAAAAAAATTCAGTTAAAGGGGATGGAAATCTCTTGTTCATGATTCTCAGTTGTTTGGAAAGATGCAGCTCTTGTAAGAAGTAATTACATGGGTAAAATATGTTACATTACCTAATGTTTGGCACTGCACTCTGGGCATTTTAATCAAATGTTCGTCCCTTTGTTGGCACTTAACCTATTGTTCTGTTAAGTGGCTTTCCATGTCACCTCCAGCCCCTTAAACTATTGTACTGCCTTTGATACCATATTAAATTATTAGTTATGTCCTCCCACCATTTTCTGGTACAATTTTCGAAATTCACACGCTTCGAATGCCGTTTTGGGTGCTCTCTTCTTTCTCACCCAACCCCACCCTCTAAAACTATAGCACTGCGTTTTACATAAAAAATATGCAAATTAATTATGCATATTAATTAAATCGATATCCTTCACTTATATGGGGTAGTTTCTTTAATGCCCAGCATCCTATTGGCAGGGGAAATCTTTTGAATATAGTTTAAACATAAGATTGCTAGTAAAAAAAAATCCCGCCAAATCCATACACACCCCAGGAGTCAGGGTGCACCGTCAGTCCCTGCGAAGTGAAAATGCGGCTGTCAGCTGCCAAGCCATGCACAGGTGTCCGTTCCGGTCCTGCGAGCATGAGGCAGTGGCATCCCTTTCATACTTCACCTAAGAAAATCCTTTCGAAATACACGTTCACCTAGTCACTATTGCTAGCGTTATAACGCATAGATGCGCTGTGGGTCCAGCACCGAAAGAGCTGTTTCCACAACAGTTAAAAGGTCTTCAATGTTATACTGATGTCACATGTCTATGTAATTAACAGCCAAGTCCCCCCCCCCCCCCCTCCTCCGGATGCACTATAGAAATCTGTTGCAGTGCTTCCCAGAATAACATAGGTTGCATTCTTCCTGGCAATCCTAATGGGACAGCCCATTCATCACTGAATTTACCTGTCAAACTGCTGCTGCTGCTGCTGGTGTGGGAGCACTGTCCACCATTGTTTTCTGCAGACGAGATTTTCAGCAGCAAAACTATTTTGTACAGACGGTCACATTGCACTGACATTGCCTACAGATCATCAAATACATACACGACTAACAAGAGTATTGGGAACCAGGAACATATTTACTAGTGTAACTACAATTAAATATTACTATTGCTGCTGCAGTCTGACGCTGATCAATGTACAGGTAATTCCTCCTCTTGATGACTGTGGTTCTGGAACGAATCTCAGTATCTATAGCACACATAATTTTTCACGTAAAAATGTCTCTCATGCCCTCATGGTTATCGATGCCCTGAATTGATACAGCTCTCACGATAGGACACACACTCGTTTTCTCTGGTCATGCCACGACATAAGCCCCACTAATATTACGCTGCAATATATACACATTTTACACAAACAGTGCAGTTATCTTTTATATCTGTGCAGTGCGTGAAAAAATTACGGTGTGCCTTCACTCACACTGGCTGTATGTCTTGATTCTCCTCAGTCCTAGGAAATTATCTGACAAAGGCTTCGAATCAGCGCTTCTGGAAGATGCTGCATCCTGCCAAGATTCTCTCAAACAAGTGTTATAAAAAACAGGCATCCTTCACTACATGATAATGAATATCGCACTCACGGACGTAATGCTTGGAAAGACATAACCGATGCGGGTTGATGTACTGTAATAAACATCTCTATTGATAAAACAACAAAGCAAATGCGAGGGTACGCTTAGGGGTGCCGATGAGGGGGCGTATTGTTACAGCCGTATTGCGTGTCCTGTTTTTAGGCTATAGCAGGTCCAGTTGAACACTTGCATTGCTATATTGTGCAGCTGTTTACGAAATGAATCTATCACCACTTATGTTCGGATATACTCCTCAGTGCGTTGAAATCACAATTCACCATGTCGAATCTATCCTTCCATTACGACTAGACATACGTAATTTTTTCTATTTTTACGTTATTAGTAGTTTGATTCCACCCAAAAACGTATGTCGGGAAAATAAGCCACGGTACCTTTATGTTCAAGCAGCAGCATAACATTTCTGACTATCGATTATAGGTGTATAAAAAAATTATGATATGTCTACACCTGCACCAGCTGGGTGTCGTTTTTGCACTACAAGAAAACCTCCTGCCATTACGTATTTGTCGATGAATAAAGAATGTAATTAAAATTTAGATATTACATACACAGACATACAGAAAACAGAGTAGACGCTCTGCAAATGTGGAATATGTGGAGTGGAGGCGACTGGATACAGTCGTATACAGTGCTATGCTATGCGTTCCGATCACTGCATTTGTGCTTGGTGTTGGCAGCTGTACTACATTTACAAGCAATTTTAGAACACGGAACAAGAAGTTATGCCATGATCGTATGGCTAGAACTGACATAAAGTCGATAGCATTGCGAAAAATACGTATAAATTGAGGGAATATACACCGAAATGCAGGGAAATCGAGGGAGTACTTGCATGTCCTCTGGTTGGGGCAGAACAATTTGTACATGGGAACAAATATGCGACAGCAAGAGGAATCCGAGAACAAGTCGACATGGAAGCGAAGGGAATCAGGAAACAGTCACTTTTTTTCCGTTGAAGCAGCATTCTACTGTATGTCTATCGAGGTAACAGTGATACACGCGAGTTTACTACTGTATTTGACGCTCTTCAGGAAGACAGAGATCCATCTGCCTCTAAACTTACTTGCATCTGCGTTAAGGGATGACAGATGGTGGATGGAGTGGTCCGTTGAGATTGAGTTGTAACGAGGTACGATTTAATGGTAGACTGATGATGCACTCTAGAGAGAGAGAGACTGAGAAGTTACTGCAGGTCATTTGACCATTTTTTCCTGATGTTCTGTCAGGATGCATCAGTTGAGTGACATAGCCTGCGTTCAACTCATATACAACTGCATGTTGTGTGTGGCTCTTAGAGCAGTGTCTCTTTGCGATCGTAAACAGTAAACCTCTCGATCATCAGAGGACTTCCGTCTCATGTGCGATGAAACGTGACACCTTCCTCTAAATGAACGAAGATTTATGCGATGTGCTACATTCCTCTGTCACATCTTGGGTGTAAAATCGATATTTCAGTTTCACAACGAATAATGCAACCTGTGTTTTTCTGGGAAGCACTGCATCAGATTCCTATAGCACGTCCAGAGGGGGGATTTGGCTGTTATTTACATAGACATGTGACATCAGTATAACATTGAGGACCTTTTAACTGCTGTGGAAACATCTCTTTCGGCGCACGACCCACACCGCAGCTATGTGTTATCGTGCCAACAACGGCGGCTAGGTGAACACATATTTCAACAGGAATTTCATCAAGTGTCAAGTATGAAAGGGATGTCACTGCCTCATGCTTTCAGGACCCGAACGGACACCTGTGCATGGCTTGGCAGCTGACAGCCGTGTCATCACTTCGCGGGAACCAACAGTGCACCTCAACTCCTGGGGATGTGTGCGGAGTTGGTGGTATGTGTCTTTTACCAGCGATCTTTTGTTTAAACTATGTTCCATCTATTTCCTGTACCAATAGGATGCTAGGAATTAAAAAACTACACCATACATGTGAAGGATATCGATTTAATTAGTTTGTATAGTTAATTTGCATAAATATTTTATATCAACGTGGTGTTAGCGGTAAAATAGTTAAGGGAAGGGTGTGGGTGGGTGGGTAACATGCAGCAGAGCAACAGGTTATGTGCAGAACACTAGGTTAATTTGCATAATTAATTTGCTTAATTGTTTTGTAAAACACAGTACAATATTTTAAGAGGGTGGGGTGGGTGACAAAGAAGAGTACACCCAAAATGGCATTCAAAAGCGTGTGAAATTCGAAAGGTGTATCAGAAAATTGTGGAAGGACATAACTAATAACTTAATATGTTATCAAAGGCAGTACAATAGTTGAAGAGGATGGAGATGACGTGGAAAGCCACTTAACAGAACAACAGGTTAAGTGCCACCAAAGGGCCATACATTTGGTTAAGACACCCAGAGTGCAGTGCCAAACATTAGGTTATGCAACATGTTTGACCCATGTGATTACTTCTTACAAGGGCTGCATCTTTCCAAAACGCTGAGAATGATGAGCAAGAGATTTCCAACCTCTGCAAACTGAATGTTTTTATAAGTAAACAATATACCCTTGAATTTTCTGTTACGAGTTCCTTCCTCTCGACCACAGAGCCACCAGTTTCCATATATTCCTTACATTGCTTTGAATCCCATAAATTGTTTAAATTATATTCCACACACTGTCTAAATTGTTTAAACAGTAGTCCATACACAGCAATCGAATTCCCTCCAAATGACCGATCAACTGAGGCTTTTTCCCGCCGGTTTCTGGAACGGAGGGTGGTATGGGGCCACCAGAGGGGCGAGAGGTTAATTAATTGATCAATTTAATTAAGTTGTCAATTAAATTGATAAGAATGTGAGGGGCTATTCCAATAACTCAGACCTGAAAGTGTACCTTTGGCAGCGAGGGGAGAGGGTGTGTTTGAGGTTTCCTAAGGGGGGAGGGGAGTGGGAGGGGTGGGGAAACAATAGGTTAAGAATCTGTCAATCAAAAGAAGGATCCTGTTAGCAGAACAATATGTTAAATACCTGTTAATCAAAGGAGAACAATAGGTTAAATGCCTGTCAACCAAAGAACAACAATAGGTTTGCCCCTGAGTGCATACCTGCCCCTGATGTAGGCAGCCCACACTAACAAAATGCACCAGAACGAAGCTTGTTGCACTACTTCCCTTATAGTTCAATACTGTAGATCAGAGCAAAAAATTGCTGTCGCACTGCACTCCAAAGGTGTGCGATCAGGGTCAGTGGGGTTGCTAGCCCAAGATGTTCTTAGAGATGGTTTGAATCGACGTAACGTTAGCGACAGCCCCGGATGGTGCACAAGTCCCGCCCAATCCATATCCTAAGCTCTGCCCATGGTCTGCCACATGTTCCAACATCAAAGTTGTTCATATCCCAGATATGCCAGTCATAACAAGGGAGGAAATCAGTAGTTAGTACGAAATACAGTTTTTCCGGTACCATTGTGAAAAGAATTTGAAATATGTTCATTGAATATGCGAGTTGAAAAATCACCAATAAGAAAGAAAAATAAAAATGGTATCCACACTGTCTTTTTTATTTCATGAGCTTTCATCTGCACTATATCAAAAGATCTGATATTTGTTGACTGCAGTGAGCGCAAATTTCCGTCACCTCGCGTAGTGTAAGAAACTCTGTTGGGAAATATTAATTGGTAGTATCACCAAGGATGCTGTCCATGGTCTCGATTGTCTGAAGTCAATGTTGTGCATAAACAAGGCAAAGTCGATGTCTTGGTTTGTTTCTGGTTACCTCATTAAGACTAAAGAATATAAGAGTGGGACAATGTAGAAATGCGTAATGCAAGCAGTCATATATTTATACAGTGACATTCTTCATTAATGTTTGCCTGTGTAATGGGTGAATTTTTACTTGTGAACTCTTATGACTGCTTGCTTATAGTAGACACGAGATTACTTTGACTTCTTCTTCAGTGTTTGAGAGCTTTAGAGCTGCCTGTTGTTAAACATACACTCCTGGAAATTGAAATAAGAACACCGTGAATTCATTGTCCCAGGAAGGGGAAACTTTATTGACACATTCCTGGGGTCAGATACATCACATGATCACACTGACAGAAGCACAGGCACATAGACACAGGCAACAGAGCATGCACAATGTCGGCACTAGTACAGTGTATATCCACCTTTCGCAGCAATGCAGGCTGCTATTCTCCCATGGAGACGATCGTAGAGATGCTGGATGTAGTCCTGTGGAATGGCTTGCCATGCCATTTCCACCTGGCGCCTCAGTTGGACCAGCGTTCGTGCTGGACGTGCAGACCGCGTGAGACGACGCTTCATCCAGTCCCAAACATGCTCAATGGGGGACAGATCCGGAGATCTTGCTGGCCAGGGTAGTTGACTTACACCTTCTAGAGCACGTTGGGTGGCACGGGATACATGCGGACGTGCATTGTCCTTTTGGAACAGCAAGTTCCCTTGCCGGTCTAGGAATGGTAGAACGATGGGTTCGATGACGGTTTGGATGTACCGTGCACTATTCAGTGTCCCCTCGACGATCACCAGTGGTGTACGGCCAGTGTAGGAGATCGCTCCCCGCACCATGATGCCGGGTGTTGGCCCTGTGTTCCTCGGTCGTATGCAGTCCTGATTGTGGCGCTCACCTGCACGGCGCCAAACACGCATACGACCATCATTGGCACCAAGGCAGAAGCGACTCTCATCGCTGAAGACGACACGTCTCCATTCGTCCCTCCATTCACGCCTGTCGCGACACCACTGGAGGCTGGCTGCACGATGTTGGGGCGTGAGCGGAAGACGGCCTAACGGTGTGCGGGACCGTAGACCAGCTTCATGGAGACGGTTGCGAATGGTCCTCGCCGATACCCCAGGAGCAACAGTGTCCCTAATGTTCTGGGAAATGGCGGTGCGGTCCCCTACGGTACTGCGTAGGATCCTACGGTCTTGGCGTGCATCCGTGCGTCGCTGCGGTCCGGTCCCAGGTCGACGGGCACGTGCACCTTCCGCCGACCACTGGCGACAACATCAATGTACTGTGGAGACCTCACGCCCCACGTTTTGAGCAATTCGGCGGTACGTCCACCCGGCCTCCCGCATGCCCACTATACGCCCTCGCTCAAAGTCCGTCAACTGCACATACGGTTCACGTCCACGCTGTCGCGGCATGCTACCAGTGTTAAAGACTACGATGGAGCTCCGTATGCCACGGCAAACTGGCTGACACTGACGGCGGCGGTGCACAAATGCTGCGCAGCTAGCGCCATTCGACGGCCAACACCGCGGTTCCTGGTGTGTCCGCTGTGCCGTGCGTGTGATCATTGCTTGTACAGCCCTCTCGCAGTGTCCGGAGCAAGTATGGTGGGTCTGACACACCGGTGTCAATGTGTTCTTTTTTCCATTTCCAGGAGTGTATGTACATAATTTCGTCAGTGTCATTCCAACACATCTTATCGTACTTTAATGTCTATTAGATATCAGTTTTGACAGCAGTTGGCCACAACAGTCAATATTAGGTAACTTGTGTATGATAACTTTATTGAGAGTGCATATCTATGTTTCATTCTGACAGTATTACACAAACTGCTAAGAGGTACTAACAGCACAACACTGCTAGGATGAACAACCGCGGTAAAACAAAAAACGACGAACAAAAACACGACAGCGACGAGGACTACCAAAGATCATATTGATGCGCTCTTGGTTGGTGTGGCGGGGGATAGGTGTGGACGGGGGTAAATGGGCGGGGCTTGTGCAAATGTCCGGGGTTGTCGCTAACGTTTCCTTTTGAATCGTTCATGGGGTGTCAGAAATGTCGAAGATTGTCAAGAACATTGTTATATTGTTCACTGCAATGGGATCTGTCGTCCTCGACAGCACGTCAAGATGAGGAGTGGTTTCATTGACACACTTAGTGACATCCTCTGAGGCCTTTTGGTGTCAATTCTGAGCAGCGGTATGTCAGAAACGTTTTCCTCGGACACACAGACGAAAATCGCGGTATTTCTAGGCTAGGCGTTACGATTCTAACCTCCATCGCGGCGGCATCAGAGGAAGGGGTGAAATTAAGTTAAGAGTGGTTGCGACGACCTTCCCAGCATGTGACACGTATGCGGAGGCGTTGGGCAGAATTTTGGAGAAATTTGGTGCCAATGTGAGTTCATTAACTCACCTTATACCTCAATGATCTTCTGAGCTCTGGCATTTTTCGACATATTTCGACATTTTGTCGACATATTGCTGTCTGGAAGGTCGCCGAGCCTGAGGATGACGTTACCGGGGGCCATGCTTTTGCATCGTTAGAGGAAGTTTGTAGACGTCTTTGAGCCAAATCTCGAACTTATATGTCGCAATGGAAAATAATTACGAAGTTTCGAAAGAGTGATCTTTTAATTCTGTTGCGCAGAGTACACAGGGTGAAGCGTGATTCGTGCACTCGGGCTTCACAGCGCGATTCCTCACGTGCCACCGATAAAAAAATGTATGTCATCAAATTTCATCTGGCGAGTACATCCGGCAGAAAGATGACTTTAAAGAGTGGCACTCTGCGAACTCTGTAACCATATGTACACTAACAATCTCTGTACTGTTGGTGCAGCGGCTGTAGTTTTGGGTTAGCATGCAGGAGGTTGATGGTTCGATCCTGGCTTGAAGCATATGTTTTTTATTTGGTAAATATAGTCCAGGTGGTACGGTATCTGACATCTTAATCGTCAACAGCGATTTTAGCGGGTCCTCTGGAAAACATTTGCACTTACATACTACAATCGTAGAAACGGAAGATTAGTCAGCTTTGAAAGGAGCCTTTTCCATGTCGTAGGCGTGAATTTATTCGCAACACTTCATCTACTAGATGCGAAACCTGTTTTATTTGGGCTGTGTGTGATGTCCTTAGGTTAGTTAGGTTTAAGTAGTTCTAAGTTCTAGGAGACTGATGACCTCAGATGTTAAGTCCCATAGTGCTTAGAGCCATTTGAACCATTTGTTTTCTTTGTACGCTCCTATAATGGTCCCATAGATTAGTACCAACTCTTATTCTTGCCTCCTTAGGTCTATTACATTCGTTAGGGCCTTGCATTACCAGTAGGACTAGCAGTGTCCTTTGCGGATAATGCCCAAAATCGGTTATTGTTTGTATGTGTTATCACCATGGTCCCACTAATTGTGCCTTTCAACATATTGTTTTCGTAGTTATTCTGTCCTACGGCAGGTCATTTGTTTCAATTGTCTATTTCTTTTGTGTCTAACCACGTATTTGTTATGTTCAGCGTTACAACATGTTATAAGTTTAGCATACATGTGATCTAAGAAACGGCGTATATTACAGTTTGAAATCTCAGAATTAAATTAGGAAATTTAAAAAAAAGAATGCGCACCAACTCAGGATAGTACCCTCGACCTCCAGCAAGCTAATCCAAAACTCTGTCCAATCAGTGCAAATTCGTGCTGACAGATGTAGTTACCATACATGTTGTTACAGTGTTGCCTCATTGTCATTCTTTAACGTCCTTTTTCTGCCGGACGCAGTCGCCGGACGAAAGTTTGTGAGAGACATTTTTTCTTCGCTGGCACGTGAGGAGTCGCTCTGTGAACCCAGAATGAGCGAATTTCGCTTCACCCTGTATATCCTTGTAATTCTGTAGGTGATGGCGATAAGAAATTACCGAGGAAATTTAGGGAAACTGAAATTTAATTGCGATGGAGGACTAGAATTCTATAGAAGCGTAACAAAGTGAAGGTAAAATAGCAGGAGAACATGGAATGAAAGGAATCTGTTATAGTTTCAGTGAGTGGAAGGGTGTGGGTATGACATTCATTTAAGACACATCTATTTATTAAAACATTAACAGCCAACAAACATTACTTTAAAATAATTTTAAAAATGCCCTGTAATGATTTCTATGTTAGAATTTTACAATCTTGATTTTATTGTAAGGATTCCTCACACGACAGAAATGATAATAGTAATAATAATGAATTTGAAAATACTTTGTATAATTTCTTACACTACAATATCAATAAGGTACAATTTCCGAATGCTTAATTACAAGTAATTTCACGTACAAATACAACAAGGCAATATTTGAAGCAATTACATACAACAAAAGCCAAACACTGATGAATTTATGACTTCGTTTTGCTAGATAGTACACGACATAAATGATTTTGAGAATGCAACCCCATTCCTTTAACAACAGAAAAGTTTTAGCTGCGCAGTACATTACCATAAACTCAATTTATCAAGAACGTGTATGGATAACGATTCTGCAAGGCACATGTCTGCAAAGCACATGTCTAATTTACCAAATGGCAAAACATTACGACTCAACACCATTGACAGTTATCAGAATGTGTTCTTCCACAATAACTCCTGGCATCTACAGCGCAGTCAATATTACTTGCTTCATGATAACTTCGGCCCTCTGAGCGTGCCGTGAAAAGCACAGCGGCCACACAGCCAAGTCGCTCGTTTAACGGCGCCCTACAGATTTAAACACCAGCAACAAGCTTTGCTGACCACTGGTACCAACTAGTACACCAATGACAAGTGTTATGATGACCGCCACAGTCACCGATACCGACCGAGTCGACAAGCTGCTTCGGTGTAGCGAACGTCGTGCTGCATGGAGAGCGAGGCGATGTTGACCCTTCCAGGTTGGAGACCCCGCCCAGAAGAGTAGCTGCCGCGGTGTGTCCGACAAGCCGCCTCAGCTGCAGCCAGGCGGAACTGCAGCGATTCAGTCCACGAGAGACGGGCGCGGGAGTTCAGGTCGCCGCAGCTCGTGACGCGTACAGACGGCACAGGAACAACCTCCTAGTAGAATTTTGCGCAGAGCACCGTTTAATTGTTGCTAAGACTTGGTCTAAGCGTGAAGAAAAATGTCACGCTGAGCAACCGACGACAGTGCAGCCCTGGACCCTGTCAGCCAAGAAGTTTCGAGACTCGTTAATACAAATTAGAGATAAGTTAAGATACCGTGTTTAAGGCTTCAGATGTTCCACATAGTCCCTCCCCCACTTGAGTAAAACGCAGAGACCGTTCATACAACTATGCGTAACTGTCTGAAAAGTCTTTCTTTGCGATGTTGTTCATCTCGCTGGAGACAATGGCTTGAATGTCTGATACGTTGTCACAGCGTTGACCCATCTTGTGACTATCTGCATTTTGTCGTTTTGTTGTAGGTTCGTGCTGATAATATCAAGTCTCGTCATCAGTGATGATTTGTTCCAGAAAAGAAATGTTAGCGTTTCAAATTTAAATCAAGCCATAGCAGGCACCCACGGTTCGCTTTTGTGCGGGTGTCAAGGTGTGTGGGACAAACTCTGCACACACTTTTGTCCTCTTCGGAAGACCCCGGAGAATGTCTTGAAAGGTCGCACGTTCTTGTGCTACAAATCGCAAGGTGTTGCTCCATTGCGATTTGTAGCACAAGAACGTGAACACACTACTGCAGCACGTCCAGTAGTTAACGCTGCCTACCGAGACTGCCTTTATTCGTGCTGGCTGGCAAGTAATACCGCCGTGGACGTGCTTGACTTGCTGCAATTACTTCAATAAATGCAACGGACAAGTTTCTGATCGTGTGTGCGTGTGTGTTTTGCCTTGGGCACTAAGTGACGAGACTATTATTGACCATTACTAAAATAGTTCAAGACAAATGTGGCTAAAACTTTTCCGGCGTAAAGTCAAGCGCCGGCGTGCCAGGCGGGAACGTTAGAGCAGAGAGGGCTGTGAGACGACGTCAGCCAATAGCAGGCTGACTGACCCCTCTCCAGGTCGACAACGCGTCAGCGGCGCCCTCTGCACGAAGAGGACATAGACGCTGCGCCGCCTGGCCTAAGCACAATTGAAGACCAGCAGTTCTACGAGTTCTCCAGTAGCGAGTTACAGAATAGCATCAAGACTAGTCATTTCGCTTCTACTATGCAGCATTGTATATACTGAAGAGATTTTTTGTTTTGTCCGTCGCCCTTTGCCTGCCATACATCTGTATTTCGAAAAGTAAAGCACTGAATCGTTTCCTTCTGTAATAAACTTCATTAATACGATTTGCTTGAATTGTTGTCTAGCGATCCGAGAAGCAGGTTTCCTAGGCACTCTATATTTGGCGAGTAGGCAGGATACAACAAAAACTTTCAAAATTTCGAAACTGGAAAACAAAGTCTGTCAGTACCGCGATCAGTGTTTACCAATTTCGCGCCATCAAAGCCATATAGCAACCGAAAAACTTGGTGTTTGTTCTAAAAAATTCTGGAAATCCATATTTAACAGCACAGAAAAGGCTAAAATTAGCACTCATATAGCGAGATACGCTTACACACACACACAAACACACACACACACACACACACACACACACACACACACACACACACATATATATATATATATACAAAGTAGTGTGGAATCATTACAACAAGAAGTCTATCTCACAAAAATCCAAATTACGCCATTACGACACGGTGGTGCTCCCCGAGGCACTATATGCAGCAGAGACCACACTAATCCGAGGGCATACACGTATCAGACAATTAGAAAAAGTAGAACGGAAAATACTTAGGAAAATATTTGGCGCAACTAACAACAATGGAATATGGATCAAGAAACCTACAGAGGAACTGTACAAACATACGGAGACAATCACAGAAAAGATTAGAAAACGCAGACTACAATTCTATGGACACCTATACAGAATGCCATCACACAGGCTGACCAAACAGATCTTTGACTGGGTAACCACTAGAAACAACAAATGGGTGGCAGAGGTAGAAAACGACCTGAACCAGCTCAACATAACAGCAGACACAATAAACGACAGAATAAAGTTCAGAAACATCATTAAGAAAAGTAAACTACATGAGATACAATGCGACAAACGAACAGGCATAAAATGGACCGAAGAACGCAAGCAAAATCACAGCCAGAAGATGAAAGAAATATGGGCAACCAAAAAGGCAATCAAGATGAAGCCGAAGACACGAAGCCGACAAGAAGCATGGACAGAGGACCGGAAACAGAAACACAGCGAGCGAATGAGGGAAGTTTGGGCAGCAAGGAAGGCAGCAAAAGGAACTGGCCATGTAGTTTAGTCCAAATGCGCTCTTTAAGGGCAAAACACCAATAATAATAATATATATATATATATATATATATATAATCAGTGAGCTACCTGACAAGACAAGACCTCGACTTCTTCGCGACCAAATGACTTACGCCGCAGGTCGGACATTTCATAGATTCTCAATTGTGCATCTGTTGTTTAGCCATTGTTAGATCAAGCTGTTACTGGAGTTACTGCACTGAAGTCGCTTATACGTCAGGAATAAAATTTGTTTCGGAACTTTTTGGATGGAGTGTTTACGCTTGGAAGACAGTCGGTGACATCGGAAGGCTTCGAACAGATTACTAATGTTAGAACAGAGATCTCAAAACCAGATTTTTAACTGCTAAACATTTACGGAGACAGGTGCGGACTATGACAACAATATATTAGTTACGAACTCTCTTCTATCTCGACTGGTAGGTGGCGTGCAAGAAAGAATGCGAATGTCCTGCTGGCTGTGTTGGCCAGTGACGTGCTTTACACAGCGGACACATGTGACGGACGCGCAGCGGCGCGGCCGGGCCCCGGGAGCGCCTCATGTCCCTCTAATAGTCGGCTACGACCACCACTCTTCCCGTAACTGCCCTGGGCCAGTGACAGAGAACAGGTTCCAGGGGCAGTGAGCAGTGTCACCGAATATTTATTTTATGTTTCCTAATGCCCGATTATGAAAACGTTTTGACACACGAGGACTCGTACTGTAACGAATGGTGCACGCAGCTGAGCGAGAATTTCCTTTGTATATCTCTGTGTCACGCACATGTATCACTTCTCCACAGGAATTTTTGTACCTCGCAAGAACAGTTTCAAATGGTAAGAAGAACGTCGCGGACGTGTGGTTAATAAGTCGCCAAAGACACTTTGTTTTTCTTGAGTAAAGGCGGTATCATTTGCAAAATTGTTTTCATTACTACCGTTTACGCGTTTCGCCCTTGTGAGGTTCAAATGGCTCTGAGCACTATAGGACTTAACTGCTGAGGTCATCAGTCCCCTAGAACTTAGAACTACTTAAACCTAACTAACGTAAAGACATCACACACATCCATGCCCGAGGCAGGATTCGAACCTGTGACCGCAGCGGTCGCGCGGTTCCAGACTGTAGCGCCTAGAACCGCTCGGCCACCCCGGCCCGCTCGCCCTTGAGAGGCATCATCACATTATCTGAAGAGAATAGAAAAAAAATTGAATTTGATGAACGGTAACGTAATGAAGCATGATACTAAATCGTACAGTCATGCATGGGGGGACAATAATATATTTCTAAACTAATATAAAAATGTAGAAGCAGAAACTTCATTCGTCAATTGCCGCACCAGCGCATAATAAGAAACGTGTGGATAAGGGATCCTCTCGTCAAAAGTCTTATATGAAACGAAAAAAATTATGTACGCCGTGTACACTATGCTGATCCGGTCTTAGCACATGTAAGGTGTGTAAATATTCAAGTTTTTTTGTTTTGCAATCTTATTGGCTCTCATTAATTTTACTTTTTATTTTCGTTCCCTTTTAGATTCTTTTCATTTCCGATGAGACTTTTCACTAGCGGATGACTTATCCAGATGGTTTTTATTCTTCTTTTATGCCCTTTTGTGGCAGCTGACGAATGAAATTTCTTCGTCTACGTTTTCACGTAAGTTTAGACACACACTATTATCCGTGTATGCTTGACTGCACAGTTTAGAGTCATACTTTAATACGTTACCGCTTGCTACATTAAAATTTTCCCTTCAGGTACTCTGATGATGCCTTTCAAGGCCGAAATGCATAAGTGGTAGTAATAATAACAATCCTGCAACCGAGACTGTCTTTATTCAAAAAATATGCCTGACAAGTTTTTGTTCTAAAATATTCACAAAACCTGGGTATAATAGCATAAAAAAGACTAAAATGACCACTCACATGGTGAGTGGTGGCTGATCACTTCCACACACACACACACACACACACACACACACACACACACACAATCAATGAGCTCCCCGCCATGACAAGACCTTAACCTCTTCGTTTCTTCGTGACCAAATGATTTGCGCCGCAAGTTGAACACTTCATAGTTTCTCAACATCCATACATTATCTCACTCGTTTTCTGAAATAAATATATCATAACCCCCAAAGTTTGTAGTCAAAACGCTTAACTGCACTCAGCCAAAGTTAAATACTGAAGAGATCGGTGAACAGTCTGACAACTCAGTGTGCCATTCCCAGTATACAATTTGAATGCAAGCACTCTGACACCATCGAAGTATTAAACAAAGTTAATACCAAAAGTTGACAAGTATTTTCGTACTAAACTGTAAAACCCACCGTTTATTCGTCTGTGTTCTTTCTTTTTTCCACACGATGAAAATTCACAAGCTGTTGGGCGGAATCTACCAGAATTAGCAAATAACACGTGCTGTACTTTTTGCGCCTGTTGATTTTCAGATAATCCTTACAGCACATCCAACAGTGTATAAACAGCCCGTAGTCCCGACGGCCGGCCGAAGTGGCCGTGCGGTTAAAGGCGCTGCAGTCTGGAACCGCAAGACCGCTACGGTCGCAGGTTCGAATCCTGCCTCGGGCATGGATGTTTGTGATGTCCTTAGGTTGGTTAGGTTTGACTAGTTCTGGGTTCTAGGGGAGTAGTGATCTCAGCAGTTGAGTCCCATAGTGCTCAGAGCCATTTGAAGTCTCGACGGGTAACTAACTAGCTGGCCCATCAATTTTAACACTTTCACACCAGTGTTTAGACTCGAGACATAACTTCAAACTCCACTTTACTTTCAGGTGACACTGCAACATGTACTATAAATGATGTCACCGTGCTTCCATCCAAGGTAACACAGTGCCGACCACGGGACATGAACTCTACATGCGACCAAATTGCCCGCTGACTTATTTCTCGTAAAGAATCGAAACTTGGCGTTTCTGCGTGCTATTGAGTTTAAGACACTTGCATTCTTTTTAATTGCGAGGCTACCGTACGTTAGAATTCATATGTACCTTCAGGAACAACGCCTTCACCTTGGAAATCGGTTTTATTTCCTGAGAAGTATTTCCCTGCAAAAGTCCTTTCCTTGGAAGAGGGAGACCCTGACGAACTGTTGCCTAATACTAACCATGTACCTACTTAAACACAGTAAAGCTGTCTCACTACGAGTAGAAACTTTGGGTCACCCCACCACATTGATCCACTCTGGCGCTCTATCTTTGCTCCTTGAGAAGTAAATCACTGTAATTGTTAGTATTCGTGGTACAATTTGCCACCACATTCATCAGCCCCAAACAGGCATTAATACGGCCACACTTGTTAGGCTGGACGCTGACAGGACCTTGGAGTCATATATTAAAGCTGTCACAATCCGAAGATTGTTTCCAACACCACAGTTTTACTAGATACGGTTCTGTTGGAAGTGGAATCCTGTTGTCTTCTTTCGACCTTTGAACTAACTTACCCAGCCTGTTACAGGGGGACGTACAGTTTAGCTTCGTTCTTGGTGTTACTGTCTTACTTCTCCACTTTTGATTCTTTTACATTCTGTATAAGAGCTGTTGATGCATGTCAGTGGTTTTGCTACGATGAGTGATGGTGACAGAGCTAAAGCAAAATGTGGAGTTTCTAAAATTATTAAATAGCGTTAAATTGACAAAGAAAGAAAGTAGGTAATTTTTAGTTCAGTGCGTCACAGATTATATAACATTCGTACGTGCAGTAACGTCAGGTGTCCTCATGAGTCTGCCTGTTATCATCTGGTTTGATCGCGTATGATAACCAAGTGGAGCCTTGCTGAAAGCCTCCAACGTTTTACCCGTTAAGGCATGACGCCTCTCTGCTTATCGTAAAACATATAACTAGTGCCGCTGTTGTGAGTCTTCAAGCGTCTCAGAAGCCTTAAAAGCGGCCAAAATCCGACGGGCTTGAGACCGATATTAGTATGGATGTACGGATTAAATACCTTGAGCGTTGTTTAAGCATTGTGTTCATTATGTTGAATCGTATATATATATATATATATATATATATATATATATATATATATATATATCAGGAAACATTCCTCACACACAAAGAAAGAAAATATGTTATGTGGACATGTGTTCGGAAACGCTTACTTTCCATGTTAGAGTTCATTTTATTACTTCTCTTCAAATCACATTAATCATGGAATGGAAACACACAGCAACAGAACATACCAGCGTGACTTCAAACACTTTGTTACAGGAAATGTTCAAAATGTCCTCCGTTAGCGAGGAGACATGCATACACCCTCTGTCGCATGGAATCCCTGATGCGCTGATGCAGCCCTGGAGAATGGCGTATTGTATCACAGCCGTCCACAATACGAGCACGAAGAGTCTCTACATTTGGTACCGGGGTTGCGTAGACAAGAGCTTTCAAATGCCCCCATAAATGAAAGTCAAGAGGGTTGAGGTCAGCAGAGCGTACGAACACTTCGACTGAAATGTGCAGGTGCTCCATCGTGCATGAACCACATGTTGTGTCGTACTTGTAAAGGCACATGTTCTAGCAGCACAGGTAGAGTATCCCGTATAAAATTATGATAACGTGCTCCATTGAGCGTAGGTGGAAGAACATGGGACCCAATCAAGACATCACCAACAATGCCTGCCCAAACGTTCACAGAAAATCTGTGTTGATGACGTGATCACACAATTGCGTGCGGATTCTCGTCATCCCACACATGTTGATTGTGAAAATTTACAATTTTATCACGTTGGAATGAAGCCTCATCCCTAAAGAGAACATTTACTCTGAAATGAGGATTGGATGAACCATTCGCAGAAGTGTAACCGTGGAGGCCAATCAGCTGCTGATAGTGCCTGCACACGCTGTACATGGTACGGAAACGACTGGTTCTCCCGTAGCGCTCTCCATACAGTGACATGGTCAACGTTACCTTGTACAGCAGCAACTTCTCTGACGCTGACATTAGGGTTATCGACAACTGCACGAAGAATTGCCTCGTCCATTGCAGGTGTCCTCGTCGTTCTAGGTCTTCGCCAGTCACGAGTCATAGGCTGGAATGTTCCGTGCTCCCTAAGACCGATCAATTGCTTCGAACGTC
This sequence comes from Schistocerca americana, assembly GCF_021461395.2. NCBI lineage: Eukaryota > Metazoa > Arthropoda > Insecta > Orthoptera > Acrididae > Schistocerca > Schistocerca americana. Next base: position 597,699,732 of record NC_060121.1, read on the forward strand.
TTCCTGTCGGGACATCTTCGTTCTGGAAATCTGTCTCGATACAAACGTACCGCGCCACGGCTATTGCCCCGTGCTAATTCATACATCAAATGGGCATCTGCCAACTCCGCATTTGTAAACATTGCACTGACTGCAAAACCACGTTCGTGATGAACACTAACCTGTTGATGCTACGTACTGATGTGCTTGATGCTAGTACTGTAGAGCAATGAGTCGCATGTCAACACAAGCACCAAAGTCAACATTACCTTCCTTCAATTGGGCCAACTGGCGGTGAATCGAAGAAGTACAGTACATACTGACGAAACTAAAATAAGCTCTAACATGGAAATTGAGCGTTTCCGGACACATATCCACATAACATCTTTTCTTTATTTGTGTGTGAGGAATGTTTCCTGAAAGTTTGGCCGTACCTTTTTGTAACCTCCTGTATATATAGAACATTTTCACAGATATAAAATTCAAAAGTCAAAAAGTAATTAACTTTTTCAAAGATTAATTATGTCTGTATAGTTTGTATTATATTCTTCAAATCAGTTAATATGTTGTACTATACACTTTCTAAAGCAGCTTATGTTGTTCCTCATCTTTCAGGATACCTCCATATCAAATTTCATTAAAGTCGGTTCAGCGGTTTATCTGTGAAAGCGTAACAGACAGAATTACTTTCACATTTATAATATTAATATGGGTTACCCGTCTTTCCTATAGCTTATTCCTACTTTCTATGAGAGTATTAAACATCTTGCACCATTTTACATTTTTGAACAGTTCTGTGTTTTACTCTTGTCAGCAACGTGGATGCTCGATAGTTCTCACAGCTATCTGCTCTTGCTGTGTGCAGAACTGTGTAGACGATATTTTCCCGAAAGTCTAATGGTATGTCGCCAATCTCATAGATTCTGCACACCAACTTTAATAGTTTTTCGGCTGCTACTGCCTCCAATGATTTTAAAAATTCCGTATCAAGTCTTCCAAAGCTCTGTTAAACTCTGACTCTAAAACTGAATCTTCTATGCCTTCAGTATCGACTCCCATTTTTCCTATCTACATCCAAGCTCTGCAAACCACTGTGAATTGCACGACAGAGGGTATGTCCCATTGTACCAGCTGTTAGGGTCTTTTCCGTTCCATTCACGTATGGAGCGCTGAGGAGCGATTGTTTAAATGCCTCCGTAGGTGATGTAATTAATCGACTCTTGATCTCACTATCCCTGCGGGAGAGATATGTAAGCAGTTATAGTATATTCCTAGAGTCAACATTAAAAAAAGTTCTTGAAACCTTGTGAGTAGGCTTTATCAAGATGGTTTACGTCTATCTACAAGTGTTTACCAGTTCTGTTTCCCCAGCATGTACGTGACACTCCCCCACGTGTCAAACAAACCGGTGACCATTCATTCTATTTTGTTTGTCAGAGGGTCTATGGTAGATTGAAGTTAAAAGTGGGGCTAACTCAGCCGTATGGCAATCAATCCGCGGAGCTTATAAGCCAGTGATAGTTCCGAGGAGGTGTACCTTACAGGTTCCATCTGCACTTTATGTTTTTTTACTGCCGCGATGACAGACTCTAGCGAAAGTGTGGTAGAGTGGTCCCACTCACTTCAGATGGTTTTTCTTCTGACAGCAATGAGAAATGGCGGAGTTCACCATAGTGACATTTCCTACTGGTAATTTTGGCGTCAAATATAGCTCTGATTTTCGTATCTCTCGACAGCTGTATATGGACCAATAGCGTAAAAGCTAGTCTGCTCATGTTGCTTGGCGCCAAAGTCTGAATCAAGTTACACCGCAGCGAGTCTAGAGATGTTTCCACTGAAGTTCGAACACGCTTGAAATGATGCCTCAGGAAGCGAACTAATGCGATCAAAACCCTTGTGTCTTTTATCTCATTCAACGTATCTTATCCCCGTCAGATTTTTATATGTAACAAATATTCATGCGGTAATTCCGTTATCCTGTTCCATCTTGCAAGGATTAACAATTCGGTGCTGCAAACTATCAGCCAGTCACATGTTCCTGTATATAAGATATTGTTTTAGAGCAACTGGGGAAAACTGTTAATGAAGAACCACTGCGTAAAAAAGATGAAGGTACATTTATCGTTTGTACATGTTTCGCCAGGAAACGTCAGGCATCATCGTTAAGTCAGACACTGAACAGAGAAAGGTATTCCAGATTATGAACAGGTATTTCTACATTTACCTTGTTATTACAGTTGTGAAACACAGCTCGCTCTGTTCTTCCACGAGGTCCTGAAGGCAGTGGATATTGCGCCCTGATTGACGGAGTGTTCCCTGATTCCGAAAAGCGTTCGATGGAGTTCCTTACTGTTGCCTAGTGAACAAAACGCGAGTGTACAGAACATGAGGCCAGCTTTGTGACTGGTGTGAAGAGTTCCTTGCAAACAGAACACGGCATAACATTCTTAAAGTTTCAAGTGAACTCTAAGCGAGTGTTATCGGACCATTACAGATCTCAATATATATAAATGATAAACAGAAAAATATCGGAAGCTCCACGACGCCGTTTTGGGGGCGTGCTGAAAAGCCTCCGAATATTTTATGTGAAAACTCTTCATGCTTTTGATTAAAACGAACATTACTAACATTCTACATCTATATTAGTCACGTCTACATGTTTGCAGGCCATTGCCTCTAAAGAGCTGCGAAGTGTAGCTTGTAACACGGCGGTGTGTGGCGTAACTATGTCAGTGCGTGAAAAACAGCGTACTGATATCTGGTTGCGAATTTGAAGAGTTCTTCCTCACTTGGAGCACCCCCCCCTTCAATACGATAATGCCAGACCACACACGAGCGCTGCGACATCTGCAACAATCCGACGCCTTGGGTCACTGACGTCGATCATACTCCATACAGTCCCGACCCTGACCGATTTTCATCTGTTTCCAAATTTTAAAGAACACCTGCGAGGGCTTCAGTTTGACAGTTACGTAGCGGTGCAAGAGGAGGTGAAGTTGTGGCTTGTACAGTGACGGTATTTACAAACTGGTCTCTCGTTGGGAGACATGCGTTCGAAGCCAGCTTGACTAAGTTGAAAAATAAATATTTAGACTTATGGAATAAAGATGTAGAATGTTAATAAAATATGTAGTATTAAGTGTTTTCACACAAAAAGTTCGGTGGCATTACTTTTCACTGCGCTCTCGTATATGAAATGCAGAGGATCAACACTTGGTACAGGGCTTGGGAGATAACTAACGTTATAAACAAAGGTAACGTATTGCTCCAAAAGAAGCAGAAAGTACCAGTTATTGTGTGACTACACGGTGGACTAAGAACCACTGGAAGCAGTCACAACCATTAAATACCTGGGATTATGTGTACACATAGATCCTCTGTTGCATGACCACATAAAAAAATCATAAGAAATGCGATGTCAGACATCCATTGGAAGAACTCTCTGGAAGTGTAGTCCACCCATTAAGGAGGTAATCTATAAGATCTGCTGTAACGTTGTTGCTTTAATTTGAGGTGTAAATGGTGCTGATATTCAAGACCATAAAAGTGGGTTAAAAGCTGTGAGCTGTCTGGGGAAGTTAACCTTGCATTACTGCGCAACTGTTTCACCAGGTATTCAGTCTAGCTTACCAAATTCCCAACCAGACTAACATTAATTATAATCTTTTAATAGTCATACGACAACCGGTGATATATATATATATATATATATATATATATATATAAAAGAAAATTTAAATAAAAAGAAATAAATCAGTTTATATTTGGAAATTTATTTTAACATTGATCATTGAAATTTCAGCATATTAAACTTGGTTCATAACTAAACTGGTGCCTTATTTAGGATTGTGAAAATGTGAGATTGTAATCTTACGGAACACATCAAATATGGACCAAAGATTGGGAGACTGCATACAACACTGCATTCATAAAATAACACACGAAGAACGTTGAAACATATGCAAGAGGAAATTAACCACAACCAACCGATTCAATTTTCACCCAAAGAAGTTACGTTCGTAGCACAATCCTGTCCGTCATGTAATTACCACACTCTGGTATACTAAATTCATACTAACACTCTGTGAAATCTTCCCGAAAAGAGAAGCTGAGGGCTACTTTGATGATTACACCACATGCTTCACGTGGTCAACTTGGTTTACACAAAGAGTGAAACTCCACAATAATTTTGATAATTAAAATAAATTATATCGAAAAGCAATGTACAAAAGAAAAACCTCAAACTAGTTACTATCGTCTTACTATTAACCTGATGGGTCAAACCATTGTATGAGCACGTGGTACTGGTCTCACAAAGTACACCCCACGTGGGTTGAACATAAAGAAAAGTTGCTATATTGAAAAATCTTGTCAAGACGAGACGTTATAATTTCACGCACATTCGCATTTAAGATTGATGATCTTAGTTAGAGTTACTGATCAACACGTGGTTCCACTTTACTCACAAAGTAGTGACAAAGCAACTAGCGGAATATATTCTGAACTTCACGCTCGAATTACACTGCGCTGCAATTTAAGATAACATTAGATATTTTAGAGCTAAACCTGAAATAAAGGTGATTAAATTTTCAGTTAGGCTGAACTTAAGAAATCCATTGTCCTACGGACTTAGCAGACACGCGCTTAGCCGGAGATCTTACCACTTCAGACGCTCGCCGCGGACAGACTGACCTGCTGGGCTCCTACCGAGCGTGCTTCACAAATACAAACGGACGTGACCAGAGAGGCAGCTCCCTATACCAACATGACAAGGGACGGACAGGACCATACTAAGGATAGAAACCTCTTTGCTTTTGTAAAGCGTAGCTACCTGTTCCGACGTTGGTCCTACTGTTCTCTAGCAGACAGTCTTGTCTGCTACCCTTAAGCATGCAACTAGAAATACATTTGCTCATTCATCCTCTCACACAGAAGGAAAGGGGGATGACAGTATCTTATCATATACAATATATAAAAGAAAGCGGATGTAGGTTCCGTATGAGACTGTGTGACATGAACTACATATAAACTGTGTTTCAAAGTGTAGTAGTGTGACAGATCGTTCTTGTTTATGTGTAAAAGTAACACGTTCCACTACTCAGTCTCCTCCCAGATAGTCAGAAACGCCACAGTAAATTTAGAAGAAGAATTTATGCTGTAAATGACAACAGATTTAAGAAATTAACATGAAAGGAATGTAGCGGAGACCTTTCACTGCTAGTACTGTTCGGCCGTACCAAGTGAAATTAACAGAGGAAAAACAGCAGATCCAAAGAGGAGCAGTGCGTTTCGTTACAGATTGTTTTAGTAATTGCGGAGATGCTCAGGCAACTCCACAGGTGGACGACGAAAGAGATACGTTCTGCATCAGGGCGTTGGGACACTTCTGCGGAGCCTGGGCCTCTTGCTGGAATACACGGCTTTTCGAAGACAGTCCGTTTGTTCGTTGGCGAAACCAACGAGTGTGAAACCTGGTTGTCGTTTCAGACTGATCTATAGGTTAGCAGGAGGACTTGGTTAGCAAAGGAAGAAATGTTAGTGTTTCATGTCTCGTCGACAACGAGATCATTAGAGACGGAGCACAAGCTCCGAGTAGGGAAGGATGGTGAAAGAAGTCGGCCATGAAATGTTTGAAGGATCCGTACTGGTATTTGTCTTAAGCGGTGGCTTAGATGGGGATTTGAACCGTCGTCCTCCAGAGTGTGAGTCCAGTGTGCTTATCACTGCGCCAGCCGACACTGAGTTGACAAAAGTCATGGGACACCTCCTAATATCGTGTCGGGCCTCCTTTTGCCCGCCGAAGTGCAGCAACTCGATGTGCCATGGACTCAACAAGTCGTTGGAAATCCCCTGCGCAAATACCGCGCCATGCTGCCGTCCACAGTTACATGTGTAGCCCGAGAAGGACCTTGCGCACGATCTGCTCGGTGGCATTCATGTCTGGGGATCTGGGTGGCCAAAACATTCGTTTGAATTTTCCAGAACGTTCTTAAAACCAATCTCAAACAACTGTGGTCCGGTGACATGGGGCATTGTCTACCATAAAAATTCCATCGTAGTTTGGGAACATGAAGTCCATGAACGACTGAAAGTAGGCCAACATTGCCATTTCAAGTCACTGATCAGTTCAGTTGCGCCAGAGCACCCAGTACACTCCATGTAAACACAGCCCACACAACTATGGAGCCATCGCCAGCTTGCACGTTGCCTTGTTGACAAATTTTACCCATGGCTTCGTGGGATCTGCACCACACTCGAACCCTACCATCAGTTCTTACCAAATGAAATTGGGACTCATCTGACCAGGGCACGGTTTTCCAGTCGTAGGGTCCAACCGATGTGGTCACGATCCCCGAAGAGGCATTGCTGCCAATGTCATGCTGCTAGCAAACGCACTTGCGTCGGTCGTCTGTTGCCATAGCCTTTAAAGCCAAATTTCGTCACGCTGTCCTAAATAATACATTCTTCCTATGTCCCATATTGATTTCTGCTGTTTTCTGACGCAGTGTGCTTGCCCCTTAGCACTGACAGCTCTACGCGAAAGCCGCTGTCTCGGTCGTTAGGTGAACGCCGTCGGGCACTGCGTTGTCCATGGTGAGAGGTGATGCCTGAAATTTGGTATTCTCGACACGCTCTTGACAACGTGGCTTCGAAATATTGGATTCCCTTACGATATCCGAAATGAAATGTCCCATGCGTCAAACTCCATCTACCGTTCCGTGTTCAAAGTATGTTGATTCCTGTTTTGCGGCCATAATCACGTCGGAAACTTTCTCACATAAATGACCTGACTGAAAATGACAGCTCCGCCAGGGGACTGCCCCTTTAATACCATTGCTCTTTTATACCTTGCGTACGTGATACTACCGCCATCTGTATCTACATATACATCTACATGGATATTCTGCAAATAACATTTAAGTGCTTGTCACCTCTATGTAGGTTATGTTGGAATGTGACAGTGTGGTTATGAGTTGACGAAGCAAGCCAATGTGAAACCAAATAACTACGTGAAGTGTCTGGTGCTCCCAACAAATGTGAACACATTCCATCTCCACACAACCTACAAATTCATGCAGCACGGAGTGATTCACACTTAAAATACCGCGAGCGTTCGTTCCTCGTTGGATGTACTAATACATCGCATATATCTCGTATAACACTGCAGTGTGGATCTTAAGCGTATTGTTCGTTGTGGTTTGTGTGAGACAACTGTAGTTTGGCAATAATGAGTGCAACCTAGCTACCACACCTGCGAGCTCAAAATCATATATGATCATAGCTAGTGTTACTCTGTGGTGTTGTAAACCTACAAGGCGTAGAATAGCTCGTAGCATGTAGAGTTAGTCGTGACTAACTCTACAAGCTATTCTACGCCTTGTAGGTTTACAACATCACAGAATAACATTAGCTATGATAACCACTCACTCTGCTCGGAGTAAATGTGGGTGAAATTTAATTGCCGGCCGAAGTGGCCGTGCGGTTAAAGGCGCTGCAGTCTGGAACCGCAAGACCGCTACGGTCGCAGGTTCGAATCCTGCCTCGGGCTTGGATGTTTGTGATGTCCTTAGGTTAGTTAGGTTTAACTAGTTCTAAGTTCTAGGGACTAATGACCACAGCAGTTGAGTCCCATAGTGCTCAGAGCCATTTGAACCATTTTTTTGAAATTTAATTGCCAAAAATAAACTAAGAAAAGTTTCATAAATAATAAATGAAACCATTAACTTTCCTGGTTAACGAAAAACATTCCTAGTAATGGCACCTGTTTTACACTGGAACACCGGCACAGTGAGTGCACAGTGTAGTCGTAAGGAACCCATTCCTGATATTTATTAAGAGAAAGAAGGTCGCCTCATCATATAGTTGTAGTACAAAAAATAATAATATTCATTAAAAGTATCCTTTAGTTTGTTGATCCTTAAAAAATTATTCACAGATCACTGTAATATACAGTAACAATTCACTATGTAAAGAATTGTGTTAGAATTACATTAATCAATAGTGAGACGAAATTCCTGTCTGTTTTGAAAGCACTGTATAGATGATGGAGGCACGTGAATGCTACGTGGAAGACTGCTACTTAACAAGCGAATTTCTCAAAGTCTGAGCAGCTTGAAAATTCAATAGTACTGGAGGGGATCGAGTCACCATCCCACTACAAAGAAAAATTCACTGTAAAAAGGAAACATAGGTTGCGCAATAAATTCGCAAACAGTAAGATGCGCAGAGGAAAAAACGTGACTCTTACTCAAACAAGCAAGGAAAGAAGCGCCAGGCTGGACCGGACACCTCTCGACAACTCCGCGACGAAACATCGCCCCTGCGACCCCAAACGGTGCATACAAAGTGTCTTTCTGTTTATCTTCCATTCCACTCCTAAACGTCACCAGTTGGAGGGGAGGGTATGCGAGTTTTGTCATCGCATTTTAACCGAGAATTTCTCGGCACCTTTTAAAATACAGAGGAAGTCCGCAGAATTTTTTCCACAAGCGCTTGCTGTACTTCTGTAAACTGACTAGAAGTTGGCACTGGACGGGCTCTCACGAAGCTCGTTCCCCAAGCTGTGCACGGTAAAATGATGGCGGCGGCTCATTATCTGCTTATGCTTCTAGAAAAGTGAGAAGTCCGTGGGCATTTATGCCCCCCCGCCCCCCTCAGACCATTCGTAGTTCGCACAGCTCTGAAAAGGCGCTTTGCGATAGTTCGGCCTGGGAGCACCGTCATCTCCGGCGGGTTTATTGTCTTTGGAGGGCATTCGGGGAAACCTACCGGAAACTCGCTCCAAATGCCTGCAGCTTGCAGCTGGAGTTCCTAACAACGTTGCGCTGCTGGGGGATTTAACAAGCTCATACTCCAGACTTCACAAGGCCTGTTCCTCCAGCTGGAAAATTTCGGATAATATAGCTGCAATGGATTTATTTATCATCAGTTAGCGACATGTGACTATCCAGTTAGATAAAATTAGAGAGATTCGAGGAGGTACGGACGCTTATTAACGTTCACTCATTCCGCATCCTTAAGGCTGGATCGTGAAAGGGGCAAGTGACAGTGCAACGCTGACGGCTTGAGGTGTACAGGTTGTAACGGTACTTGAATTACGCAACCATTACGGCACCTCTCCTGAACCTCTCGATACCAGCAATATTCTACTGTATTTCTGTAAAGTAGTTGACGTATTTCTGAGACAACATTCAGATTTGATTTCATTTGTGATGCATCGATATGTTTATATTGCAATGATATTATTCTTATGTGTATTCTTTCTTTTGTCACTATGATCTTTGACGTACTTGTAACTCTGATTTTAAGGCGCGTAAGCGATAGTTAGTTAGTTAGTCGTTAACTTATTAGAGAGTCGGACCTTCAGAAAGTCAAGTGTTGGACGTCATGTTGGAAAGACGCATAACGTAGTCACCTTATAAAATGTGAACTTTAACAGTGACTGTGAGAGAGATGTTTTCAAGTATGTTTTGTATTGTGAAGTGATGTTTTGTGTTTACGTGATATTGCAATAAAAGCAATTAAAAGGAAGTGTAACTTAATTTCGGAGTGCTGATTATTTTTTTACATCACCATTGTCCAGCAAAAGTGTAATCTTCAAGGATGGTTTGTGAAGCGCATCTACATAACTTTTGAATATAGCAGAATAAAATCTAGGCCTTTTTGCATCCAAGCTTGGAATCATAACCACCTAGATTTTCAACGATTGAGCCACGATTTTACGACGAGACCAGCGTGGGAAACACAAAAAGATGAGTGCCTAGTTTTTTCATTATTACATGAAATGACTATTAACTGTGCTCTAATGACACCTGCCACATAATATGACTGTTGTTGCCCGAAAATGCAGTATTTAGCAGCGTGAGCAACACCACAATCGTTATTAAATGCTGACCTTTGTTGTGGTAGGGTTGTTAGAAGGTGCAGACACAGTTGCAATAGCATCAATAACTGAACAGTTACGGTCTCGCAATGGTTGTTATTTGCATTATTAATTAACGAGTGCTACATCCACGAGCGTCCCTGTGGAGTAGGCCCACCTCATTCCATTTCGGATTCTCCATATCATCTCTTAAGGCAATTTGTGGAAAACTTCTACGATCTCCACACTTCGTCAGCCATTACGTAGTGCGGGCTCTCAATGTGTGAAACTTTTAGTTTATGTGCGTAAGTCAGCTCAGCCTTCCATATTCGTTAGTCTAGAACAAGTAACAGTGTGAAATCGAATGAATCTCTTCGAAACTTCCTGAAGTACAAGTACGAATTTAATAGGATCGAAGTTTCATATTGAGCCATTTTCAATCCTTCTCTTCGAAAATGCTTCGAATTTTACCGAGTCAATTGTATAATGCCAGATACGTTCAGATGGATGCAATGTATTCCAAAAGCAGAAACAAATCTCTCACTCCTTGATTAAATCGTCGCTCCGCTTAAACAGCAGTAAATGTTACACATGCAAAGCAATAATTCTTCCATGACGAGGGATTTAATGCACGCAGGCAAAACAAACGATAATGGAAAAAATGATATACTGTCCTTTTCCCCATTCCATAGTTGATTTGTTGCTTTCATCGCGTGGGAATCAAGCGTGAGCGGACAAATGAAGAGCTTCCTTAGAACCTAGCTATTCGGCGGGCGATCGCCATTAAACAGTGGTCTCGACCACAGGGACACTGTGCAGTCACCTGCCCCCGCTGCTTCCCCCCCCCCCCCCCCCCTCATCCGCCCTACCACCTCCCACTCTCACCAGCCCCCCCTCCCCCCCCCCCCCCCCCCCGCCCTCCCTCCCAACGTCACAACTGCCAAGCGCAGTCCCTCAGACCTCACGCGCCAGGGTGTCGCCTCATTTCCATATTTCCTGTTCTAATCTCGCACGAACATCCGCCGCACGAACCTCGTAAATTAGCCCTCATCCCGATCCCCCAATAAAACCGTACGACCGACGAGCCTTCGACGTTTTAATTCCGCCCGGAATTCACCTTCGCCGCCGACGCCTTCCGATTAGAAAGGCAGAATGGCCCGTAGAGGGGCAGATCGTGTAATGATAGGGTCCTAGTGCTAAGAAAGCTATTTAATAAGAGGAGATAATGACTTCACAGTTTACGAGAAGATCTGTCACTAGGCAGGCTGCATTCAAGATGGGCGTGGTCTAAGTATCCATACAATGCTGAAATACGATTCACTATCACCAGATGTAATTAAGAGTAAATTAAACGAGAATTTGTGGTAACTGTTTATTGAATCACGATAAATCATAAAGAAGATTGGAAGAAATTATTTCTCTCTATAGCTGTAAGTTAGATCAGTATATCAATGGTAGATTGAAACGCCGTCCTAAAACGCAAGTGATTGTTGTTTCTTATGCACTATTTAGTTTGAAGGCTGTGCAGGGTCATCTTACGTCTGTAATTTGCTGTAGAAGTCCGATATTTGAATATTAAGTCCGGCAGTCTAGTCTTATTAAGAAATATCTGTTTTCTCACCGTCGTTTGTTTGAGGATGCCGCGCAAAAATTCTCCTTAGATCAGCCCGATTCGATACGTGGCTCTAATGTAACACGAAATCACTTAATTTCGTGTACGCGGTGACGTAAAAACCTTGCTTATTTAATTTGATTACTAATTTTTGACATCCAAGTAAATACGTCATCACTTTCGCCGAATGATAGAGCATAATTATGTAGACTTTAGGATACACTAGAGCGGAAATACTACTGTGGGAACTGCTGGTAGCAAGGACCAATTAAGCCGAAATTGGTATAAAACTTCTTTTATTGTTTTGAAATAAGGTATAAGAACATGAAACCTTTATTTGAACATTCGTTATTGTTTTGATGGCGAAAAAAAAATTCTCCAAAACAACACGCAGCAATGAAATGTGTTCTGAGGCAATTAGAGATGTTAATGAAAGTGTCGCTTGGTATTGGTCATACAACAAAATACGGTTTCTTAAACAAGAAGGGTGTATTTGTAGTTCACAAACAAATGTAGGTCGTTTACTTTTCAAAACTACAATGTAACAAAAAATTAAATTAGAAACTTACAACAGAAATGTAAATTTTGCTATGGAAAATAATATTTTGGGTCTTTTACACGATACAAGTTAGCTGACAATACTTTTAATTATTTAGAGTCAATTACCACCTTTCACACCATTCAGATATCTTACTCCCACAAACAACCTAGCAAGAAGGGTGCTCGAATTGTCTTCCAAATCCTTTATATAGATTAGGAACAGAGGAGGGTCTATAACACCTGATATTAATTCTGTTTTACTCGATGACTTTCCGTCGATTATTACAAACTGTGTTCTTCCTGACAGGAAATCACGAATCCAGTCGCACAGCTGAGACAATGCTCCATAGGCATGCAATTTAATTAGAAATCGCTTCTGAGGAACAGTGTGAAAAGCCTCCTGGAAATCTAGAAATATGGAATCCATCTGAGAACCTCTGTTGACAGAATTCATTACAGTGTATGAATAAAGAGCTACTTGTACTTCACAAGAATGATGTTTTCTGAAGCCATGCTGATTATTTTTCAATAAATCGTTTTCTTGTAGGTCATTCAAAATTTTCCAACACAAAATATGTTCCAAAATTCTGCTGCACGCCGAGGTCAGTAATATGGGTCTGTAATTCTGCGGATTCCTCCTGTCTGCTTTCTTAAGTATTGGTGTGACATGTGCAACTTTCCAGTCATTAGGTACTGATGTATCGTCGAGCGTGCGATTTTATATGACTGCTAAAAATGGGGGTATTATATCAGTATACTCAGAAAGGAACGTAACTGGCATACAGTGTGCCCCGGAAGACTTCCTTTATCAAGTGACTTAAACTGCTTCGCTACACCTATGATATCTAATTCTAAGTTACTCAAATTGCTGCTGAGTTTCTGGAATATCTGCTTCGTCTTTTACGGTAAAGGCATTTCGGAAAATAGTCTTTAGTAACTCTGCTTTAGTGGCACTGTCATCAGTAACATTACCATTTCTATCACGGAGTGAATATACTGAAAGTGCCTTGCCGCTAGTGTAGTTTACATAAGATCAGAATTTCCTTGGATTTTCTGCCGGATTTCGACACAGAGTTTCATTATGGAAACTATTAAAAGCATCTACCATTGAACTCCCTGCTACGTTTTGAGCTTCAGTGAGTCTCTTGCTGTGAATAGTTCAGTGATAGGGTTGTTCTTAACAGAATCGACAGCAAACCAACGCCGACAACGATAGCGCAGCTATACATGCCGACGCCGCAAGCTGAAGATGAAGAACAAGTTTGTTTGCGTAGCCATCCTCCGCAGCAAGCACAAAAATACTTGTTTTGTAAATAAAACCGCCTTTTCGTGCTGCAACTTAATTTATTTTTCCCAGTCGCTTGTCGCCTTTTTCTTTTTCTAAGGCGTCTTCCCTGGGATCTACAGAGTCCGCCAGAAAAATGTGTAGACTCTTTGTCAGTGTCTGTCGTCATATCGATATTGTCGTTCGAATTTCGTTAAGAGTGTGTTGTAGTATGGTGTTTGGCTCAACAGATGTTAATAATTTCATCTCGGTATCGAGAAAACAAGATGGCTGGAACACGCTTGACATTCGAGCAACGAAAATGTATTGTGAAGTGGTTTTTCAAGTTCGATAATGCCGTTGAAGTGCAACGTCAGTGGAGGCGGGAGTTTGAAACAGAACCGCCAACCCGCCTAACAATTGAACGCATCATTGAGAAGTTTGAATTGCATGGAACGATTTGTGATATTCACAAAGGAAGATCAGGAAGACAGCGTACAGCTAGAAGTCCTGCTTCGTCGACCCTTATGTAGGAAACGGATGTTAATTCTACACAGAAGTCTGCTACGCAATGTACACGTGAAGTGGGGGTTAGCAGTACAATCATCATCATCATCATCATCATTTAAGACTGATTATGCCTTTCAGCGTTCAGTCTGGAACATAGTCCCCTTTATAAAATTCCTCCATGATCCCCTATTCTGTGCTAACATTGGTGCCTCTTCTGATGTTAAGCCTATTACTTCAAAATCATTCTCAACCGAATCCAAGTACCTCCTCCTTGGTCTACCCCGACTCCTCCTACCCTCTGCTGCTGAACCCATGAGTCTCTTGGGTAACCTTGCTTCTCCCATGCGTGTAACATGACCCCACCATCTAAGCCTGTTCGCCCTGACTGCTACATCTATAGAGTTCACTCCCAGTTTTTCTTTGATTTCCTCATTGTGGGCACCCTCCTGCCATTGTTCCCATCTATTAGTACCTGCAATCATCCTAGCTACTTTCATATCCGTAACCTCAACCTTGTTGATAAGGTAACCTGAATCCATCCAGCTTTTGCTTTCATACAACAAAGTTGGTCGAAAGATTGAACGGTGCACAGATAACTTAGTCATGGTACTGACTTCCTTCTTGCAGAAGAGAGTAGATCGTAGCTGAGCGCACACTGCATTAGCTTTGCTACACCTCGCTTCCAGTTCTTTCACTATGTTGCCATCCTGTGAGAATATCCTAAGTACTTGAAACCGTCCACCTGTTCTAACTTTGTTCCTCCTATTTGGCACTCAATCCGTTTATATTCCTTTCCCACTGACATTACTTTCGTTTTGGAGATGCTAATCTTCACACCATAGTCCTTACATTTCTGATCTAGCTCTGAAATGTTACTTTGCAAGCTTTCAATCGAATCTGCCATCACGACTAAGTCACCCGCATATGCGAAACTACTTATTTTGTGTTCACATACCTTAATCTCACCCAGCCAGTCTATTGTTTTCAGCATATGATCCATAAATAATATGAACCCCTGAAACTACTCTGAACCATGAACTCAATTTACCGTCAACTCTAACTGCTGCCTGACTATCCATGTAAAGACCTTTAATTGCTTGCAAAAGTTTGCCTCCTATTCCATAATCTCGTAGAACAGACAATAACTTCCTCCTAGGAACCCCGTCATATGCCTTTTCTAGATCTATAAAGCATAGATACAATTCCCTGTTCCATTCATAACACTTCTCCATTATTTGCCGTAAGCTAAAAATCTGGTCCTGACAACCTCTAAGAGGCCTAAACCCACACTGATTTTCATCCAATTGGTCCTCAACTAATACTCGCACTTTCCTTTCAACAATACCTTAGAAGTGTACGAAAAATTCTGAAGGCTGCAAAGTGGAAAGTTTACATTCCATGATTACTGCACGGGATTAATGATGACGATCCTGATCGCCGATTGCAATTTTGGAAATGATATCAGCAAATGGTAACTGATGACGAACAATTTGCGGCGAAGGTGGTGGGGAGTGATGAGGCACAATTGAAACTTAATGGAACCGTGAGTCGGCATAGCAGTGTGTACTTGGCACTGTAAAATCCGCATGTTTATGTGGATAACGCGGTCAGTCTACCAGGGGTCATGTGTGGCCTGGACTATCATCTAGGTACTTAGTAGGGCCCTTTCTCTTTGAAGCTACTGTCACTGGAGAAGTGTACCTGGAAATTTTACGCACATCAGTTTTGTCGGGTATACGTGACCTTTATGAAAAGGTCTTCTACCAACTGGATGGAGCACCACCACATTACCACCTAGCCGTACGAGCTTTCCTGGATGGCAATTTTCAGGGGCATTGGTTTGGACGATGAGGGCCCATTGAGTTCCCACCAGGGTCGCCAGAGCTAAACACCTATCGAATTTTCCTTGTGGGGAACTGCGATGTCTATCCGACGTAAGCCACACACGCTAGAGGAACTTCGCCAGCTGATTAAAGCGACATGTGTAGCGATCTCCACTAACAAACACTGACGTAGTTGCGGCGACCGCTCGTCCTTCTGTTATGTGTATAGCCGCCAACGGTGAACATTTTGAGCATTTAAAGAAACCATGTGCTAAACTGAAAGTTGTGATCAATTGTTAAATGTAAAATAAACGCATAAGTAATACTTTTCGTTCCTTAAAGTGTGTGTACGTTTTTCTGGCGGACTCTGTATAACGATACAGTTTTGTTATTTTTAGATTATCAGACAGTTCACGTCGCGTTTTTTATGTAAATAAATAATTACTTACAGTCTTCTGTGATATGCGTTTCCTCACATTGGTCTTCAGGTCGCGCTACCATTTTATTTCCGAAACCTAAGCACAAATTTGTATTTCGAACTTTTTCAATCTCTTTACCATATTTCTCCTTCTCTTTTGTGATGAACTATTATTCCTTTGGCTCTAGATATAGCTATTTGTTCGAAAACTGTGCTCTTAACAACGTAAATATTATGTGTTTCCTCCTCTTTGATTTGTTTACCTACATGTTGTCAACCTAACAAAATAGGTTCTACTATTTATGTTTATATCTGTGTGTGTGTGCGTGAGTGTGTGTGTTTATGAGAGAGACAGAGGGGGGGGGGGAGTGAGAGAATGAGCTGAAGGGTATGTTCTCTCTTTATAATAATAATAATAATAATTATTATTATTATTATTAGTGTTTGTATGTGGGGGGTGGGTCTTTTTTGTAGCGTGTGGCTATCGGGCGTTGGGGGGAGGGAAGGGTTGGTGGTTTGAGTTGTAGAGTGTTGGATATGAATGTAATAGCTATTAGAGAGTGGTTGAAAGCTTTGGTGACTGCTGATTTGACTTTTGGTTTCAGTGTTCTGTGGATGTGTTCGTGGATAAGTAAGTGAGATGGTGTTGGGTGCTATTATTATTATATTGAGATGTATTATTACTAACATATTACTCCTCTTTGGGAGTCTTATTCCCTTATTTTATCTATTAGTGTAAACAATGAATTATTTGACATGTGTACTTTACCATTCAACAGGGTTTTCCTTTCTGCTTTGGTTTTCTGTATGCGGTAATTTTCTTGCAGGGTTGGAGGTGTTTTTTATTGTTGAATCTAATTATTATCATGTCTTCTTCTCTATTGGTTGATTTGCGGTTATGTTCTCTCATGTGTTCTGCAAATGCGGAGTGGTTTATCCTAAACTTCTAAGCTCTCATTTGTTCTTTGTTGATCCACAACAGATTAAGGAAATGCACACATTAATGCAGTTCATAACAGAACAAAATTGTGTTTTGCAAATGTTGAGTGTTTTATCTTAAGCATCTAAGCTCTCATTTGTTCTTTGTATCTGACATCAAACGTTCTGTCTGTTTGTACTATACATCTGCCTGCCAAAGAAGGCAAGGGGAACACAGTAGTGCTGATAGACAAAGAACAATACATTGAAAAACCACAAGAATTCACCTCACAAAAAACATCAAAATTAAAATCAGATGCAACAAACAGATTCCAGACAAAAGTAAAAAATACTCTGAAAGATACAGACATCATTCTGAATAAAGTGGAGAAAAAGAAGTTGACACAGATTATTCTCACTGCACGTGTCCTCTGAAACCAACTAAAGATCCACAACCGAATCTTCCTGTGAGACCAATACTGTATTCATAAAATCCCCCATTTACAAGCTTGCAGGATACATATTAAAATTACTGTCTGAAAATTTCAAAGTACAAGAAGACGCACCCATTAAAAACACTACACAGCTAATACAACACGTAAAAGATATAAAAATCTAAGAAACAGCTACGTTCCTCTCATTTGATATAGAAAGATGCATTCTAACATACCAGTACCAGAAACAATAGAAAGCATAGATAAGAACCTGAAAATGTGTGTGTGTGTGATACAATTTTGTTACTTTTAGATTATCAAACAGTTCACATTGCGGCTTTTTATGTAAATAAGTAATTACTTCACTCCCTGAAGAACAGATTAAGGAAATGCACACATTAATGCAGTTCATAACAGAACAAAATTGCTTCCAATTCAATAATGACTTTCATTTACAAGAAGATGGATTACCAATGGGGTATCCAGTTTCAGGAGCCTTAGCAAAGATTTTTGTAAATCAAATTTAACAGATCGTTTTCACAAAAATAGTAGCAAAAGAACCCAACATAATGCATTGGTTCAGGTATATGGCTTACATCTCTTGCTTAATAGGTGAACCATAAACAAAAATTGAAAAACTACATACTGACATCAGCAACGTACGTGAAAATATAAAATTTGCAGTTGAAACAGAACAGAATAACTTTATGGATAAAACAATCAAAAACCAAATAACAAGCATATGTTTGAAATTTACCATAAATCGACACCAAAGGACATTATCATTCCACCACGAGCAATGCACACTCACAAAAGCTACCAGCACTTCGACACGTGCTCCATAGAATCAACACAGTGCCACTCACCAAAGAAAACTACCAGAAAGAACTGGAAATAATAATGCAGAAAGCAAAAAACAATGGGTACAATAGTAACATACTCACAAATCTAAACAACAAAATTAAAGGTAAAATAAAAGTGGAAAGCACCAAACCACAGACAACAACACAACAGAACCAAACACAAACACCCAGTACCATAACAACTACACAGAACAATCAGAAAAGTATGAAAGAAAACACAAGATGGTACACAGTGACGTACAAACACAAACTCATATCTAAAATCACGAACATCTTCAAAAGACAGGGAAGAAATACGCCATATACAACAGACAATTCTATACAAAAGTGGACCCCAAAACTGATAAAGAACAAACACGTTTACGAGAAAGCAGGTATGTATCAAAGAACAAGACATGAAAATAATTAGGATCAACAATAAAAAGCACCTCCTACCCTGCAAGAAAATTACCACATACAGAAAACGGAAGCAGAAAGGCAAACCCTGTTCAATGATCAAGTACACATGCCAAACAATTCATTGTGTACACTAATAGATAAAATAATGGAATAACACTCCCAAAGAAGATTAATATAATAATAATAATAATATCTCCCAATATAATAATAACACATTTTCACTCACTTATCCATGAACCCCTCCACAGAACACTGAAACTAAAAGCCATATCAGCAGTCACCAAAGCTTTCATCCACTCTCTAATAGGTATTACACTCATATTCAACACTCTACAACTCCGAATAGAAGTTGGTTTTGAACATATACTTCATTAGTTTGGTAACAAGTAGGTAAAGAAACCAAAGAGGAGAAAACACATAATGAAGTTACAATATTTACATTGTTAAAACACAATGTCCGAACAAGTAGCTATATTTAGTGCCAAAAGAATAATAGTACACCACAAAAAGAAGGAGAAACTGGTAGTGCGACCTCCAAAGCAGATGAGAGGAAACGCAGATCACAGCAAACTGTAAGTAATTACTTATTTACATAAAAAACCGTAACGTGAACTGTTTGATAATCTAAAAATAACAAAATTGTACCGTTATAGACCCCAGTGAAGATGCCTTAGGGCAAGAAAAAGGTGAATGCGTCTGGGAAAAATAAATCAGTTACAGCAAGGAAAGGTTTTTTATTTACGAACCAAGTATTGAAGATGAAGAGATAGAAAAAAATATATGAGGATATTCAGAGGGTAATGCAATACGTAAAGGGAGATGAAAATGTGATAGTCATGGGATACTGGAATGAGATTGTAGGGGAAAGAGTAGAAGAAAAGGTTACAGGAGAATATTGGCTTAGGACGAGAAATGAGAGAAGAGAAAGTCTAATTGAGTACTGTATTAAATTTCAGCTAGTAATAGCGAGTACTCTGTTCAAGAACCGCAAGAGGAGGAGATACATTTGGAAAAAGCCAGGTGACGCGGCAAGATTTCACTTGGATTACGTCATTGTCAGGCAGTGATTCCGAAATCAGATAATGGATTGTAAGGCGTACTCAGGAGCAGAAATAGACTCAGATCACAATGTAGTAGTGACGAAAAGTAGTCTGAAGTTTAAGAGATTAGTCAGGAAGAATCAGTATGCAAGGAAGTGGGATTCGGTAGCGTTAAGGACTGACGATGTGCGCTTGAAGTTCTCTAAGGCTATAGATAAAGCAATAAGGAACAGCTCAGTAGGCGGTACAATTGAAGAGGAATAGACACCTGTAGAAAGGGCAGTCATAGAAGTTGGAAAGGAATACATAGATGCAGAGAGGATAAATGCGAAGAGACCACTGGTTACAGAAGAAATACTTCGGTTGATCGATGAAAGAAGAAAGTACACAAATACTTAGGGGAATTCAGTACTACAGAAATACAAGTCGCTAAAGAATGAAATAAATAGGTAGTACAGGGAAGCTAAGATAAATGGCTGCACGAAAAATGTGAAGAAATCGAAAAAGAAGTGATTGTCGGAAGGACTGACTCAGTTTATAGGAAAGTCAAAACAACCTTCGATGAAATTAAAACCAAGGGTGGTAAAATTAGGAGTGCAATGGGAATTCCACTGTTAAATTCAGAGGAGAGCCGATAGGTGGAAAGTATACATTGTAGGCCTCTATGAAGGGGAAGATTTGTCTGAAGTGACAGAGGAAGAAACAGGAGTCGATTTGGAAGAGATAGGGGATCCAGTATTAGAACCAGAATTTAACAGATCTTTGGAGGAATTAAGATCAAATAAGGCAGAAGGGATAGATAACATTCCATCAGAATTTCTAAAATCACTGGGGAAGTAGTGTCAAAACGACTATTCATGTTGGTATGTAGAATGTATCAGTCTGGCTATATACCACCTGACTTTCGGAATAATATCATCCACACAATTCCGAAGACTGCAAGAGCTGACAAGTGCGAGAGTTATCGCACAATCAGCTTAACAGTACATGCATCCAAAGTGCTTACAAGAATAATATACAGAAGGATGGAAAAGAAAAGTGGGATCGTGTTAGATGACGGTCAGTTTGCCTTTAGGAAAGGTGAAGGCACTAGAGAGACAATTCTGACGTTGCGGTTGATAATAGAAGTGAGACTACAGAAAAATCAAGACACGTTCATAGGATTTGTCTACCTGGAAAAAGCGTTCCACAGTGTAAAATAGTGCAAGATGTTCGAAATTCTGAGAAACATAGGGGTAAGCTATAGGGAGAGTTGGGTGGTATACAATATGTACGAGAGCCCAGAGGGAATAATAAGAGTGGATGACGAAGAACGAAGTGCTTGGATTAAAATGGGTGTAAGACAGGGATGTAGTCTTTCACCCCTCCTGTTCATTCTGTACATCGAAGAAGCAATGATGGAACTAAAAGGAAGGTTTTGGAGTGGAATTAAAATTAAGGTGAAAGGGTATCAATGATACGATTCCCTGACGACGTTGCTACACTGAATGGAAGTGTAGAAGAATTACATGATCTTCCGAATGGAATGAGCAGTAGAGGACGAAAACTGTAGAGGAAGACAGGGTTGGAATACATTCAGCAAATAACTGAGGACATAGATTGCAAGTGTTACTTTGAGATGAAGAGAGGCTGTGACAGGGGAGGGGTGGGATTCATGTTGGGTCACATCAGATTGGTAGATTGATCAGTAGACTGAGGAGAAAAAAAAAACTTTGTGTTCTTTCAAATTTGTCATGATTTTTTGTTTGCTTCTCCAACAGTGTTCTGACCTGGCTTGCGTTTGCATCAATTCCGCCTCCCCGTTCAATGTACTTTGTATAATTCTCTGAATTGTCATCGATACAATTTGTCGGATTTTGGCCACATTTGGTCTACGTTTAAATAGTTTGTTTGGAAGGGACCTCAAGCGGTTTTTTTGTAAACAAAAATATTTTGCATTTATTTTTTGTGGGTATAGATGTCACGGTATACAGTCTCACTACAACGACATTGAGGTCACTTAACTCGGTATCTGTCGTGATTAAAATCTGATCAAAAATATCTGTACACCTCATCATGAAACCTATTGGTGGTATGTGTACACATTTTGCCTTTATGAAGTCTCTGCACTTTCAATGAAGTGTCTGAATGACTGTGGAAAAATTACTGTTCACTCCTCCATAAGAGCCGAAACCAGAGAAGGTAGTGATGTGGAACGTTGGGGTATTCACTTTCTTGCTCATTTAGCGTTCTCTTAAGCACTTTGAGCTTGGCACTCCAAATCGCGTATGGGGTTTATATACTTTTTGGAACGCTGAGGTTGTCAGAGATGTGATACAGAGAGTGAAATGGAATGGATAATGTTGAAAAGAGCTTACGAGCTGAAAATAAATAAATGTTAAATAAAGTTGATGTACTGTAGTCAAATTAAATGAGCTGATGCTGGGGAAATTAGACTAGGAAATGATACGCTAAAAGTGGCACATGATTTTTGCTATTTGGGAAGCAAAAAAACTGATAATACGCAGAAATAAAGAAGATAAAAAATGTAGAATGTAGAAGTTTTTCTGAAAGAGAGATTTGTTAAATTTTAATACAAATGTAATAGTAACTCTGGGCACCATTACTTCATAGAACTAAAACTGAAGATACCAGGAAAAAAACTAACGTATTTATTGTGATTATCGTGTTTTGTTTACAGGGCGCTCAACTGCGCGGCCATCAACGCCCGTACAAAGTCCCAAATTTGACACAGTCCAATTTTTACACAATCCATTCTAGCCAGTGTCACGAATGATGATGATGAAATGATGAGAACAACGCAAACACCCAGTTCCCTGGCACAGAAAATTCCCAACCCGCCCGGGAATCGATCCCGGGACCCCGTGATACAGGGGCACCTACGCTAGCCACTAGACCACGAGCTGCGAACATATTTGATATGAATAAATAGATAGCGACATATGGGGCCAAAAGGAAAGAACACGTAAAAAGAAACCGAGACAGTAGCACTCCAGACTGACGACTGTGCTACAAACCAAAACAAGGAAGAAGTAAGCTCGGTCGCGCAGAGAAAAGATGGGCACAGCAAAATACGATGGGACTTGAAAAACTAAGTAACACGTTATTATGGTTGGCCAGTTAGCTTTCCATTGAATCCTGCACTACACTTCAAAATGATATAGATACATGATACTACTTTTAAACATAATCATCAAGTCTCTGTAGACAACAATCGCAGCGATCTACCACTCCTACAATTTCTCGATGACAGAAATCCGCTACTTGGTTATGGGGTCATTCGAAAACGCCATGTGATCGTCCTCCCCCTGGGAAAATCTGTGACTCTTGCGAATCAGTTCCTCGACTGCCTGGACACTGTCGTCCGTGATCGATGCCGATTACCTTCCTTCCCGATCAGCATGACCCAGGTCCGTGCGGCCTGGACGAATTGTTGGCACCATTTCACTACGCCTGGACACGACACCGTATTTGGTCCACATACCGCCAGAATTTCGCGGTGAATCTGTGTACAGTTTAGACGTTTTGCCCACAAGAATCGTACTGTCACGTGTACTTCAACCTACTGGTCGTAGGTTGTGTTCCAAAAATGAACAGCATAGAGACAGAAGTGATTACACTTTCTGCAGGACCTGACCATCATTTTGTAGGACAATGCTCAAGCACATCCAGTGCAAGCTGTTACTGATTTGCTTGACTGATGGGGCTGGTAGGTGCTATACCACCTACTGCACTCCCCTGGCTTAAGTCCTCGTGATTTCGACTCGATTTCTAAACTGAAGGAAATACTTCACGACATTCGCTTCAGAACTGCTACAAATTCGTCGGGCAATAGACCGCGCCGCTCGAACTGTCAACACAGCTGGGACTGCTAAGAGTATCCTACGACTTCCACATCGCTGACAACGGGTTATACAATGCTGGTGACTGCTTTGAAGGTCAGTAAAACTTTGAAATACATCACTATTTTGTACGAGCTGTAAATAAATAGTTGCCACTATTACAGTTCCAACCCTCGTATATATAATATAAATTTTAATCAAAATTCCCATAAACCAGTGTCAGTATCAAACTAAGACCTTACATGATTAAGTGATAAACCCACAAGCTGCTCATTTTCACCTGTCACCCAAAAGCAACGTGTTAGGAAACAACTTGAGACCATTTCTCCACGGTTTAGCCAAGCATTCTCATAGAGTCTAAAATGTTGGAATTTGTGAGGCTGTCATCGTCAATACTGCGGAATGTCATTCGGACCACTTCATACCAGTTGTTTTTTTGGTATTCTTGATTTTTTCTTGATCTAAGTTGTGTTAGGTGGCAAAAATTATACTGTCACGGATCTTAACGAAGGGTTAGCGTTTTGTGCCCTGAAACTGTTCGCAAACAACACAACTTTTCGATTTTCACGATATTTTGCCTATCAAAATCCTTTAACCAGTTGGAAAACACTTCTGATGTCATCCATGCTTTCTTGTTCACAGTCTAGTAAACGACTTACACATGGAAAAAGATGGCGGTGTCTTAGATTTTCCAGTCATAAGTGACGTTAGCTTTTCTGTGTCGGTCATGATCCTTGCTTAAGTTGCTCCCGTGGAATTTTTCGATTCGCAAAGTCCAAATTTTGTCTGGAAGACATTTGTAAAAACGTCCAAGTCCGTCTGCGTTAAAAACACCATCTGGTTTGTAATCTTGAAGGCTCCTCCGCAATTCTAACTTCAACTCATCACAGATTTAGTTATATATACTGGCACTTTTCCTTCTCACTTTACGGAAAACAATTTCGTGTCTTGTGAAATTTTCTAAACACCCACTACTCTCAAAAAAAACGTATCGTGTCTCAACGCTGCTGCAAAATAATGTGATTTTTCTTCCAAAATAAGTGAAACAATGTCCACGTTATTGTCCATCTGTTGTCCGAACCACTACATTAAACACTCTTCTAAATCTGGAAACTCATCCTTTCTCTATCGTTTTCGATCTGTCCCTTCATCTGTGGTAATCACGCGATCTTCAGTCTTGATTATTGTCGACAGTCTGCTTGCCAGAATCGCAAACTCTGGAGCTATGTCTTTTTTTTCTTTACTACTGCTTTGTCAGTTAACTTTTGCTTTTCAGCGATTGTCAAACGTTTCCGCTTACAGCCCATGACTCGATTCTGAAACATAAAAATTTGTAAGTGATATACAAATCAATAACTGCACGTTTATTGGCGAAAATACTGCAGTTTAGATAGAATAACTTTTCATATTTTATATGTATGTGACCAGAGGTTTGCAACATTTAAGGCACTTGAACCAACTTGCAAAATACCATTCTCTGTGCATGATGTCTGGGTGCGGTACTTAATAGGAAGTTTATCATGTATCATAAGTGGTAACGGTAGTTTGGTATCACTTTGGGATACACTCGATGCTATGTACACTTCTAACGGCATCTCTCCGTTAAAGTCGATGGAGTGCGCTACTTTTACTTGGTTGTGCTTGTCTCCAAGATTATTGGGTTCACAAGACTTCCACACTTCCTTCAAACATTGGATATCTAAATGAACTGCCAAATATACCGCTTAAGCATTCATCATTGAGCGGGGACCAAACAGAATATGTGTGCATCTAGACGCACCTAGCACCTAAAAATGTAGACGTAGTCGTTGCGATTATCATGTAGAAATTTTAATGTGCACTTCAGAGCTTAGAAAATGCCTTATTTTAGAATAAAATGCTTGACATGTAACTTATTCTAGGGTAGGTCTACGTTTTGAAACAGATATAAACATGTGAAATAAATGTGCGTACATGAAGTACAACTTACAATAACAGGGGAAAGGCGGGTGGTGTGGGCCCGCGGGTAGTCGGGGTCATTTGATATTTCTAGGGTTTGCTGTTAGACATCGAACGCAGGCAGTGATTGGAATAAAATGCAGATATAACTCTGCAATTTGCTACAACCTGAGTGACGTCGTTGTTGAGTTTGTGTCACAAATAAATTGATATGTTTTTTAATTTTTGTAGTTTCTTGTAACGACATCTTGTTCATTTAAAATACTAAACTCTTCCCGAACAGACCATGAAGGCCTAACAGTACCGTCCAGCACCGTTCCATCCTCAGCCCACAGGCATCACTGGATGTGGATATGGAGGGGCATGTGCTCAGCACATCGCTCTCCCGGCCGTATGTAAGTTTCCGAGACCGTTCTTCATTTGAAAAAGCTGTATTTTGTTTTATGGTTCATACTACCAGACACTTTCATTCAAATACCGAATTATAACTCTTAGAATAAAGTTTCTTGTTCTGTGTCGTTTTGGTTAGAAACCTTTTTTTAACGTTTACAAAAAAAGTTCAATTGAAGTTTTTACACAATTGTACCTCATTTCAAAGCAACAACAAAGGTTTATACCAGTTTTGTCATAAGTGGTTTATACTAGCGACCGTTTCCCTATAGTTAACATAGGTGATGCATGTAGAACCCCGTAACATAGGCTTCCTGAAGAATGTACGAGGTGCGACAATAAAGTGATGAGACTGATTTTCATTGCAAGATGTGGCAACCCTGCAGGCTTGCGTAGGCCCAATATCATTGACCTTGGTCTATGAGCTGCTTCTATTCCAAGCAGCACATCGATGCAACTGCTCAGTCGTGAGTTGTGTTGTAATAAGTTAATATGTATTTGAGTCTCTCGCCATGGAAATGGAACTACATAATATTGCGCAACGGTATGCCATTTCTTTTTGCGTTAAATTGGGTGAAAACTCGACGACAACTTACGGTAAGCTTCAGAAGGCTTTTGGAGGCTATGTTAAGAGCTCAAGTTTTTCGTCGGCATAAAATGTTTAGTGAAGGAGAATGAATGTTGAAGATGAAGACTGCAGTGGACGACCATCAACCTCTTTGATTCCAAGGGAATTGTTCATAAAGAGTGGGTGCCTCCTTGACAAACAGTTAACCAATTTTAGAAAGACTTCGTAAAGGAGTTCTTCATGCCCGTGCCAACAGTGCTGATAATTGGATTCTGCATCACAATAATGCGCCAACCTATACTGCTCTGTCAGTACAGCAATTTTTAACCTCAAAACAAATTTCAGTACTACCACAGCCAGATATCGCTCCGTGCGACTTTTTTCTATTTCCAAGAGTAAAAACGGCGGTTAAGGGACACCATTTTCAAACAACGCAAGATGTCCAGAAAGCTGTGACGAGGGTCTTGGAGGATATTACAGAAGATGAGTTCCAAACATGTTACCATCAATGGCAGAAGCGCTGGAAAAAGTGTGTGCAGTCAGAAGGGAACTACTTTGAGGGAGACAACACAAGACTTGACTAAAAGGGTAAGCAACATTTTTTTTCACACCAGACTCATTATTTTATTGTCGCACCTCGTACGTTTCTTATCCCTGACGTACCCCTCTTCCTTGTGGTTAAGATTAAGAACAGCAAGTAAGTCATCTGCTGCAATGATAGCGTAGATGATCAATAAATGTAATACCATGGTTGAAGGATTTTGAGTGTTTTTCCTTTTCTTTTAAAATTTAAATTTTTTCTTTGTTTCCTTAATATTTAATTTTACCATTTACCGAAAATCCTTAAACTAATCACAAATCTTGAAGTGAATGTTAACTAAAGTTGTATACAATTTTCTGCAAATATGTAAAACTAGAACCAGCGTTACATTGGAAGTGGTGGGAGCCGAAATTGTAAGCAATAATTAAAAAAATAAACTCGAAATATCGGCGGTTGTCGAAGACGTCACTCGGTTGCCTTGCTGTAAGTTATTAGGCATTTGTGTATGCAAAGTGAAATGATCGTGTGGCATTGATGACCTTTAAGCCCCACCCCGGAAAGTTCGGCCGCCGAGTTGCAAATCTTATTTCGGGGGACGCCGCATTGACCGACTTAAGCGTCGGTTACGATGAAATGTTGATGAGGGCAAGACAACACTCAGTCCACGAGCGAAGAAAATCTACAAAGCAGCCAGGAATCGAACCCAGGCCCGCTGCTTGGTAGGCAAACATGTCACCACTCAGCTAAGCCGGTGGACTTTGTGCTAACAGACTATCAGTTGATTTCCGCAGACTCAAAGCTTTATTTGGTGGTATTCACCGATTCGGTCTGCCTGGACAGTCTGTGGAAACACCACCCTTGGTTTAGCCTGTCATTCTTTCTTTCTCTCCCCCTCTTTTTTTTTTTTTTTTTTTTTTAAAGTCATCAATCTTCTGGTACAGCCTGACACAAATTCCTCTCCTGTGCCAATCTTCTCAAATGAGAGCAGCAATCGCAACCTACGTCCTCAATTATTTGCTGCATATATCCCAATCTGTGTCTTGCTCTACAGTTTGTACCCTCTACAGCACCCTCTAGTACCAGGGAAATTATTCCCTGATGTCTTAAAAGATGTCCTGTCAATCCTTCCCTTCTTCTTCTCAGTGTTTTCCATGTGTTTCTTTGATTGCCGATTCTGTGGAGTATCTCCTCATTCCTTACCTTATCAGTACACCTAGTTTTCAACATTTTTCTGTAGCACCACATCTCAAATCCTTCGATTCTCTTCTGTTCCAGTTTTTCCACAGTCCATGTCTCGCTATCGTACAATGCTGTGCTCCATACGTACATTCTCAGAAATTTATTGCTCAAATTAAGACCTATGTTTGATACTAGCAGACTTCTCTCTGCCAGGAATGCATTTTTTGCCCCTGCCAGTCTGCTTTTTATGTCCTTGCTCTGTCCTTCAGGTGTTATTTTTCAGCCTGGGTAGTGATTCTTGACAGTAGTATTCGAAATTGCTAACCGATATTTATTGTAGGACTCAATTATTCTCTCTCCTCTATCGTTCCTACTACCAAGCTCATTTTCTCCCGCAACTCTTACTTCAACTTCCTTCCTTAAAACTGTGACTATCAGATTTTAATCTCCGTTTTAGTCTTGCGAAAATCTACCGGTTACGTTCGACAATGGGCAGCGCTTCGCATTCGGGACAGTGAATACAGTTTCTCGGGTGACTGGCTCGTGCCCTGCGGAGCCCACGTTCTGCACTACCTGACGGAGCAATGCGGGAAGGGCTGGCTAAACGCTGTCATTTCTCCCGGGAGCGCCGGTAAACGGAAGGCTATTAATCACTCGCGCCGCGGGACTCGCCTCTAACCCGTTACCGGCTGCGTGGGGGCCCCTGGAGAACCGGAGGCTGACACCTGTCTGCCGACGCCGCGCCGATCGCACCCCGGTCGCCGTTCGCGTCTTCTCTTCACGGGCCGCCGGGCTCGTCCCCGGAGGCCGCGCCGCGGGGCTGTGACTCAGCGCTCTGGCCTTTGTCCGGCCCGCAGCAGCGCCGGGCTCGAGAGCCTGGGAGCCGGGGGGCGTTCCACTCGACGCCGCCGGGGCGGGACCGGCCCGCGACGTGCCGCCACACAAAATGTTCAGGAACGAACCCTTTCAGCTTTTTTTCGCCTCTTAGTTATTTCCCCTCGAAGCGATCGTCTGCCAGATAAGGCGACAATGCTGCGTCAACAAATATCTGCCACTTCGGTGGTTTCGGTTATAAGGCTGTCTCTGGATGGGGTTCTCTCTCGGGAGTAGTTGCGCACAGCTGGTGTGATCGCAGCGAGAGACTGGGTTTGCTGGCTGACAGCTGCAGAAATCACTTCGGAATTCTCAGTCCTGAGAACGAAACGGAAGTCTGTTGAATGCTGGAACCCGTCGAAATCATCAGAAAATTCATCTGCGAACACAGTTAGAACGCTATTTTTATAGACATCATCTCTTTCCATTTCATATGGCGCTGAAGATACCACTTTGTTGTGGGCATCTCGGAAGACTCGTTTGATCCAGCTCTCCACATTGCTCGTTTATGCAAGCCTCTTCAACTGTGCCTAACTACTGGAACCAACATTCATTTGCAGCAGCTTACTGTAGTCTCTCCATGGTCTCTCTTTACACACACATAGCCCTCTAGTATCAAATTTACTTTTCCATGATGTTATTTCTATTAACGCGGAAACCCAAGACTTTTCTGCGATGTATCAGCTACATGTCGAGGGGACTCAGCAGTTGTACAGTCCTGTCCTTTTCTACGTAAGGAAACTGACTAGTAATATTTTCAGTCACGAGTTCACCATAGCGGCAAAATTATAAATCCATTGACACTAATTACGGGCCGATTAAGCGAATATTAAACAAGTCGAAAAATTTAATAGGCAAATATCGGTAATAATATGAATTTTCTGCGATATTTTTGACCCACTTTTATGCCGGAACATCTAGCGAATTAATTTTAATATCAGTCGAAAAAGCAATTCCAAAAATTTGCTGTGCATACACGCCAGCATGAAAGAAGACAGTTCTTTCTTGGAAGTCCCACTCCTGGCATCAGCACAGAATGGACAGGTAATCTCCAACGAGTCTTCTCCCATATCTCGGATCAAAAGCTGTCGGAACAATTAGAGCTGCCCCTCCCCTCCCCACCCTTTCCATCAGAATGCTTTTACAAGAATTTTAGATGCATATCGCCCGGAAATATGGTATAGAAACAACCAACCTTCCTGGACACGTTTTGACAGCCACATACCTTCTTTTCAACGATGGCTACTACTGGTAGGCGGAAGGATTATCCATGGGGAACCCAGTTTCACCAGTTATAGGCAACAAGTAGATGGAACATTTCGAGGAGGATGACCTGGAACCAGCCCAACGGAAACACACTTGCTGCTTTCGGAATGCCGACGACTCCCTCGTCATCTGTCCACACGGAAGAAACAAGCTGAATGATTTCCTCATATATTTCAATTCTATACATCACAACACCAGTTTTACCATGGAAATAGAACATGTGAAGAGCTTCCTTTTCTGAATATCCTAGTAAAAAGAAGAGTGGACAGTACGTTGGGCCACAGCCTATACCGTAATAAGACACACGCCGATCTACATTTGCTTGTGGACAACTGCCACCACCCAGCTCAAAGGAGTGGCGTGTTCCAAACACTGTTACATAGTACTCGCTACCTCTCTGACAATGAGAGCCTCGACCAAGAACTTGAACATCTGAGGACAGTGTGCCGGAAAAGCGGCTGCATGCAGTGGCAAATTCGGAGAACCTTACGTCGTACACCGACTGTACAACCAGCAGCAACAAAAGAGGAAAATCAGGAGTACACGGCGATTATATTTATTCCATTTTGTGGCACAATATCCGGAAAGATTAGACGAATTATTCGGAAACATCGAGTGAAGACTATGTTCGCACTGCTTGGTAAGGTCAAAAACGTCCTTGTAATATGGAAAATCGGGTTCTATCAAATCCCCTGCCAATGTGAAATGACATATATAGATCAAATCGTTGGGCACTAACATCTAACAGGACAGTTTAAATTGCTGCGAGTGAATCGGTGGGCAATGAAATTCATATTCTTACTTGTCACAGATACTTCTCGGATAAAAATAATGTAAAAAGTCCTCCTGCAAACCAGTGGCACTACCGGTTGGTAAATTTCTTCCGCCAAGGACATGGGTGAGCTGCTGCCCACGCGAGAGAGGCCCACATCGAACGCTAAATGAAAGGCAATAGCAATTCCTGCGGTGACGATATTTCACTTGACGTCAAAATGACGTCACGTTTGCGGGAAGTAGAGTGAGACGTGTGTCGCCCATTTAACAACGGCAAGGGGTGTAACTACACTAATCTCGATATATCTAGCTACATACTTTACTCTATTCTACTTTCACTACATACCTGTGTTGCGAACACACTGTTTGTCTCACAAAGTAAGACGAAAGTAAAAAGAAAGACGAAGTAAATATTCCAGAATTCGAATCAAGAACAGCTGCCAACATGAGTAACGTAGAAGTAAATATCCTCGGACTAGTGAAGCAACTTAAATCACTTAAAAGCAAGTCTTCTGGTCCAGATTGTATACCAACTAGGTTCCTTTCAGAGTATGCTAATGCATTAGCTCCATACTTGTTGTTGTGGTCTTCAGTCCTGAAACTGGTTTGATGCAGCTCTCCATGCAACTCTATCCTGTGCAAGCTTCTTCATCTCCCTGTACCTACTGCAACCTACATGCTTCTGAATCTGTTTAGTGTATTCATCTCTTGGTCTCCCTCTACGATTTTTACTCTCCACGCTGCCCTCCAATACTAAATTGGTGATCCCTTGATGCCTCAGAACATGTCCTACCAACCGATACCTTCTTCTACTTAAGTTTTGCCACAAACTTCTCTTCTCCCCAATCCTATTCAATACCTCCTCATTACTTATATGATCTACCCATCTAATCTACAGCATTCTTCTGTAGCACCACATTTCGAAAGCTTCTATTCTCTTCTTGTCCAAACTAGTTATCAACCATGTTTCACTTCCATACATGGCTACGCTCCATACAAATACTTTCAGAAACGACTTCCTGACACTTAAATCACTAGTCGATGTTAACAAATTTCTCTTCTTCAGAAACGCTTTCCTTGCCATTGCCAGTCTACATTTGATATCCTCTGTACTTCGACCATCATCAGTTATTTTGCTCCCCAAATAGCAACTCTCCTTTACTACTTTAAGTGCTCATTTCCTAATCTAATTCCCTCAGCATCACCCGACTTAATTCGACTACAATACATTATCCTCGTTTTGCTTTTGTTGATGTTCATCTTATACCCTCCTTTCATGATACTGTCCATTCCGTTCAACTGCTCTTCCAAGTCCTTTGCTGTCTCTGACAGAATTACAATGTCATCGGCGAACCTCAAAGTTTTTATTTCTTCTCCATGGATTTTAATACCTACTCCGAATTTTTCTTTTGTTTCCTTCACTGCTTGCTTAATATACAGATCGAATAACATCTGGGATAGGCTACAACCCTGGCTCACTCCCTTCCCAACCACTGCTTCCCTTTCGTGCCCCTCGGCTCTTATAACTGCCATCTGGTTTCTGTACGAATTGTAATTAGCCTTTCGCTCCCGGTATTTTACCGCTGCCACCTTCAGAATTTGAAAGAGAGTATTCCAGTCAACATTGTCAAAAGCTTTCTCTAAGTCTAAGTTTGCCTTTCCTTTATCTAGCTTCTAAGATAAGTCGTAGGGCCAGTATTGCCTCACGTGTTCCAACATTTCTACGGAATCCAAACTGATCTTCCCCGAGGTCAGCTTCTACCAGTGCTTCCATTCGTCTGTAGAGAATACGCGTTAGTATTTTGCATCCGTGACTTATTAAACTGATTGTTCGGTAATTTTCACATCTGTCAGCACCGGCTTTCTTTGGGATCGGAATTATTATATTCTTCTTGAAGTCTGAGGGTATTTCGCCTGTATCATACATCTTGCTCACCAGATGGTAGAGTTTTGTCAGGACTGGCTCTCCCAAGGCTGTCAGTAGTTCTAATGGAATGTTGTCTACTCCCGGGGCCTCGTTTCGACTCAGGTCTTTCAGTGCTCTGTCAAACTCTTCACGCAGTATCATATCTCCCATTTCATCTTCATCTACATCCTCTTCCATTCCATAATATTGTCCTCAAGTACATTGCCCTTATATAGGCCCTCTATATACTCCCTCCACCTTTCTGCTTTCCCTTCTTTGCTTAGAACTGGGTTTCCATCTGAGCTCTTGATATTCATACAAGTGGTTCTCTGTTCTCCAAAGGTCTCTTTAATTTTCCTGTAGGCAGTATCTGTCTTACCCCTAGTGAGATAAGCCTCTACATCCTTACATTTGTCCTCTAGCAATCCCTGCTTAGCCATTTTGCACTTCCTGTCGATCTTGTTTTTGAGACGTTTGTATTCCTTTTTGCCTGCTTCATTTACTGCATTTTTATATTTTCTCCTTTCATCAATTAAATTCAGTACTTCTTCTGTTACCCAAGGATTTCTACTAGCCCTCGTCTATTCACCTACTAGGTCCTCTGCCGCCTTCACTACTTCATCTCTCAAACCTACCCATTCTTCTTCTGCTGTATTTCTTTCCCCCATTCCTGTCAATTGTTCCCTTATGCTATCCCTGAAAATCTGTACAACCTCTGGTTCTTTCAGTTTATCCAGGTCCCATCTCCTTAAATTCCCACCTTTTTGCAGTTTCTTCAGTTTTAATCTACAGTTCATAACCAGTAGATTGTGATCAGAGTCCGCATCTGCCCCTGGAAATGTCTTACAATTTAAAACCTGGTTCCTAAATCTCTGTCTTACCACTATGTAATCTATCTGAGACCTGTCAGTATCTCCAGGCTTATTCCATGTATACAACCTTCTTTTATGATTCCATACTTAATAATCACATATAATCTTTCGCTCGACGAAAGATCCGTACCTAAAGACTGGAAAGTTTCACAGGTCACACCAATATTCAAGAAAGGTAGTAGGAGTAATCCATTTAATTACAGTCCAATATCATTAACGCCGATATACAACATGATTTTGGAACCTATATTGTGTTCGAACATTATTAATTACCTCGAAGGAAACGGTCTATTGACACACAGTCAACATGAGTTTCGAAAACATCGTTCTTGTGAAACACAACTAGCTCTTTATTCGCATGAAGTGTTGAGTGCTGTTGACAAGGCATTTCAGATCTATTCCGTATTTCTGGATTTCCGGAAGGCTTATGACTCTGTATCACGCAAGCGGCTTGTAGTGAAATTGCGTACCTGTGCAATATCGTCTCAGTTATGTGACTAGATTTGTGACTTCCTGTCAGAGAGGTCAGAGTTCGTAGCAATTGACGGAAAGTCATCGAGTAAAACAGAAGTAATTTCTGGCGTTCCCCAAGCTAGTGTTATAGACCCTTAGCTGTACCTTATCTATATAAACCATTTGGGAGACAATCTGAGCAGCCGTCTTAGGTTGTTTGCAGATGACGCTGTCGTTTATCAACTAATAAAGTCATCAGAAGATCAAAACAAATTGCAAAACGATTTAGAAAAAATATTTGAATGGTGCGAAAATTGGCAGTTAACCCTAAATAACGAAACGTTTGAGGTCATCCATATGACTGCTAAAAGGAATTCGTTAAACTTCGGTTACAGGTTACACGATAAATCAGTCAAATATAAAGGCCGTCAATTCAACTAAGTATGTAGGAATTACAATTACGGACAACTTAAATTGGAAGGAACATATAGAAAATGTTGTGGGGAAGGCTAACCAAAGACTGCGTTTTATTGGCAGGACACTACGCTTGTCCGTCCTCTTTTAGAATACTACTGCGCGGTGTGGGATCCTTACCAGATAGAACTGATGAAATACACCGAAAATGTTCAAAGAAGGGCAGTACGTTTTGTAGTATCGCAAAATATGGGAGAGAGTGTCACTGAAATGATACAGGATTAGGGGTGGAGATCATTAAAAGAATGGCGTTTCTCGTTGCGACGGAATCTTCTCACGAGATTCCAATCATCAACTTTTTCCTCCAAATGCGAAAATATTTTGTTGACACCGACCTACATAGGGAGAAACGACCACCACGAAAAATAAGGCAAATCAGAGCTCGTACGGAAAGGTATAGTTGCTCGTTCTTTCCGAGCGCTATACGGGTTGTCTTCATCATCATTTAATTCCCATCTGGCGCGCAGGTCGCCCAATGTGGCGTCAAATGTAATGAGACCTGCACCAAGGCGGCCGGACCTGCCCCGCAAGGGGCCTCCCGGCCAATGACGCCAAACGCTCATTTCCATTTACGAGATTGGAATAATAGAGACTTGTGAAGGTGGTTAGATGAGCCCTCTGTCAGTCAGTTAAATGTGATTTGCAGAGTGTCCATGTAGATGTAGATGTAGATGAAATGCCATTTGAAACTGACTAACTACCTTCGCATTGAAAATCCTTATTTCTATATAAGGAAAATAGACAAATATATTCAATCATCATTAGAAATCACCATACGAGAAATTTCTGCTCCATCTATAAAATAAAGGATCACAACTTGTGTAGAAATACAAAATCACCAAGAACAAAAAGCTAGGAACGAAGATTAGGTTTTAATGGCCCATTAAAATCGAGATCATTAGACATGAAGCACAAGATCAAAGTGATTCAAAGATGAGAAAGGAAGTTTCCCATGTGCTTTCAAAGGAACCATCCTGGCATTAGCTTGGCACGATTTAGTGAAATCACAATATCATCAAAAACTACTTCTGTAATCAACAAGATCGTCTCATGAAGTAACCTCTTCATGAGAGAAAGTGCCAATGACACGCACAGATTATGTAAACATAATACACAATGCATGAAAACATGCATAACACATGACAGTTTAATATCATGGCGCTTCCTTTCCAGTTTTATTGCAGAGCTCCATTTCTCTGTATCTGTAATCAAGAAACACTCAAGATAAATGAGATCCGTCACTATTTCTCCTTCGCTTCTGAAAAACATCCATCTTATCGTAAATCCTCTCCAAAGCAAGCTGCTGAACTCATTCCAGCACCATTAGTAGAAAAATCTTACAACAGCACACAAGAAAAGGTTACACTCCATATGTACATAAATATAAGATTCAGTAATCAGGAAAATGAAATCACAATTATAATCAAAATCACCTATCCTTTTTCATCACAATATACTTTTTGTGCCAATAAATCACACTCCACTCAGGTTCTTTAAGTGTTACATCATTTTACCGGCTTTCATCACTTGCTTCTGCCAAATACATTTTCTCCGTATTACTTCTCTTCTTGTCGTCTCCACCAGGATTTCCACACTTTGACTCACTGTAAAGAGCATAATTTATACAAAGAATTTACAAAATCTTAGCCATCTGAAAATATACAACCAATTAGAAGCTGAGTCATAGACATAGTTTATAATTCAAGAAGTACTTCATCTACAGTTATACACTGTTTCCCATATTTTATTCTCTGAGTGTTTTTATGTTAGTAATACGGTGGACTCCATTGATTCACCTGCAATGGAGAGTCTCAGCCTCAACTGTATTTGCATGCACAAGACATCACAATCTATATGGTCCCATACACCCAGAAAAAAAATGTACTTATGAATACTGTTTACATTCCTCTTCCATCACCATTTACTTTCTGCTCCACTCATTGGGTCTATCTTTGATTTCCTTTAAGTGTTTAATCCTTTCATATTCTACCATTGAGCACATCTTCCCCATATTATTTCCGTTGTTCTTGTCTCCACAAAAATTTCCTCTCTTGACTGTGAAGAGTGTAGTTTTTACAAAGTATTTAAAAATTCTCAGATAACTGGAAACTGACAACAGATTACAAACTAAAGACTCAGAAAGTGCTACATCCAAAGTAGTATGGTGTTTCCCATATTTTATTCTCTGAATATTCTTGTATTAGTAGTATGATTGACTCCATAGGTTATCCAACTTTGGAGAGTTTCTGTCTTGTCTGTACTTGGATGCATGACACATCACACTGTATATGTATGCTGGAAAGAAATTGTGTATCAACAAATGCTGTTTACTAGATGACATGTGGTGCGACTTTATCAGAGCTTTCTGTCGTACCATGAATGGTTTTGCTGATCTCCTAGGCTTAAAATGTCTTTTATGCTTCTCGAATAGGGGCTTTGTAATATGTTTTGATGCTAATCTTACTGCATCATTATGTATCAACCTATTGAAAGCTGATGATGGCAGAATTTCTTTAATGTTATCCTTCAGCAGTTGATTTTTCAGAAGCAGAACTGGCAGTAAAGATGTAGAGCCATTTGGAAGTTCATTTATAATCTCCTCAAACTAATGAATGCATGAGTTCTACTACATGCGGAAACATTGGCTGTAAAGTCCGTATAACTTCCCAAGATCCTCCACATCATGTTCTGATGGATTTGGCGCCAGATGGTAAGATGAAATGTGAACTATCTTAATTTTTTTTATGCAGTACATGCTTCCAAATTACTAAACTGTACTGTAGGCCATTTTTCGAAATGACCTTATTCAAATGATCAACTGTGGAAATAAATCTTTAAGAAATTAACATACCACCGACTGTCTGGTAGCTCTTGTTAACACTGTGAGAGATGCAAATTTGGATATCAGTTCAATAGTGACAAAAACATAGGACTGAATCTGACTAGATCTTGGAGAGGACTGAACAAATCCACAGCACCAAGTTCTGTCAATGTTGAAAGAATAATAGGAAACACTGGAGCATGATGAGACACCATAAGCGGTTTCACCTTCTGAGATGACACCAAGACCTTGTGTATATATTTTTCTCTATTAAGAAAATAAGAAATCTTGCAAGGTTGTTGAAAAGATTTCTTTGAACCTAATTGTGCATAGCTCATGTGAGTATGCCAAATCCACTTGTAAGCTCATCTGCTAAGACTATATACAACCCAGTATGAACCATCTACATCTCTTCTCTTAAAGAAAATTACATCCTTTGTCATGTAAAATTGTCTGATTGGGACACCAGGCTAATCTCTCCACTTCATCTTCATTCTTTCCGTAGCGGATACTTATCCTGTTCCTTGGCAATATTATTAAGTGTGAAACATTCCCTTGGAAAAAAATTTATAAAAGACAGTGTTGGAAAACCTCTACGTTATTTGATTTTCAAACAGCTGAGCAAAACTGAACGTACTCAGGCGTTTCTCTCTTTACTTTTTCTGATCATCACTAAAGTGACACACAATATTTTTAGCGCAACGCAGTCTGACTTTCAATAATCCCTACAAAAGAATGGCCATGACTAACAAGAACTTATAACTTTCATGAATCACTTACCTCACAAAAATCTTCGTTACTCGAACTACTGCAATACAGCAAGCGCCAATACTGCCAGCTAAATAGAAGATTCTAACTACTGAAGGCACTAACTACTGATGGGCATAGTCAGCAAATGAAAGATTTTAATAGAGAACAAGCAATGTATTTACCTTAATAATATTCAGTTCATGATATCCAGTATTTCAAATTTACTCTTTCTGATGGACACATGTCCAGATCGTCCGCTCTCAAAACTCCATCTCTCTCCCCACATCCACCACTGCTGGCGGCTCACTTCCGTCTGTACAACACTACTCGCTGTTCACATCCAACTGCTCAATGCCACAATAGCGAAAAATCCAACAATGCCAACCAGCCACAGACTGCACACAGCACAGTCAGTGATTTTCATACAGAGCGCTACGTGGCGTTACCAACATAAAAACCTAAACGGCCTACTGACATAGCCCCCATGCTCCCCACAAAATTTTACAATTTGTTTTGGGCAGTGCCCAGTGTTCATAATTACAATAACAAAGCTATCAAATGCACACACTTATTGATACACTATTGGCCAAAAGCAAAAATTGTTTTTATAAAGACAGTCTGATCATTCATCACAGTAGTAATTACATTGCACAAAGTCTGATCAGTAAAAGAAAGTGCACATGGAAGTAGTGGATTATCATGCACTCTTGAAGTAGTAGTGTTGTCCTTCCAACGGAAAGCCAATGCTGACTCTTGAGATGCAGACAGGTAATGGGCCACAATAGAGCAAACCCACAGTAAAGTCAGT
Organism: Schistocerca americana; assembly: GCF_021461395.2. Lineage (NCBI taxonomy): Eukaryota > Metazoa > Arthropoda > Insecta > Orthoptera > Acrididae > Schistocerca > Schistocerca americana. Next base: position 597,738,849 of record NC_060121.1, read on the forward strand.
CGAAGTTTTGAAGAATATTGGTAGTTAGGTCATCATAGAGCGGACCCACTGTAGTCCTGCTAGAGATTATGGTACTGGTGGGCAACCAAAGGTGCAGACCCACTGTAGTCCTTGTAGAGATAATGGTATTGGTGGACCATCAAAGGTGCAGACCCACTGTAGTCCTTGTAGAGATAATGGTATTGATGGGCCATCAAAGGTGCAGACCCACTGTAGTCCTTGTAGAGATGGCGAGCAGCCATCTGTTGCGACTGTGCGGGTGCACAATCACCATCGAAGAGTCTTGCGGACAATATACCACCACTTGCGCACTCACAAACTTTTTGGAATGTTCTTAGAACGAGCTGTTAACCAGTCCCTTGCTGAATTATCAACACATGTGCAAGCACTAACAGTCCCTTTTTTCACATATTGTGCATATACTATGACCAACAGAAACGTGTGCAGTGAAATGAAATTACTTAATCTGAAGAACTGACGTCTATACAATTACAAATTTACGACATGAGAATACAATTACAAAGGTACAAAATACATAATTAAAGAACGTAGTAATACAGGCTTTACAAAAGAATAGAAATAAACATATACATCAGTGTACAGGAATTATGACATAAGTAAATACATGAAAGATCAGAATAGCTTTCAAAACGATCAACTTCACACATGAGCATTAAAACAAAACAGAATAAATAATGTCTAAACATCATTAAAAAGTAAATAAGATATTATTAGAAAAATTCTAGAACATAACTGTTGTCAGATAAACACATAAAGACAGGAAGAACACAAATACACAGGGGTACACAAACACATAGTGGAATAACACAAAAATACAGGACAGGGTTTGTTTTACTGCAGTATTTATCGTATTTGATTTGCAAACAAAACTTTCTTTACTTCTTGGAGATCTCCCTTAGTTCATCATCGTTCCCAAAAAGTCCTGCCTAAACCTGCTTTCTGTATTCTATTCATATCCTCTCTTAAAATAATTCTTCTTCTTTGTGCACTAATTATTTTCTGCCAAACCTTTTTTTATATAACTTCTCAATGCATTTCTTCCAATTCATCGCAACTCATTCTCTTATATAGCCTACCCCTTCTTAAGCTAAGTTAAATCTACTGAGCTCAGGCATATATGCTAAGGGATGGAGCAATGCAGCAGCACAAAACAATTAACACAAACAGCAATGACAAAAAAATGCAAATTGGCAAAGCAAGCTGCAGTATATCTAAATTAAAAAAGCAAATACAACATTACAACTAGTAAGAGCCAATGCTCAGCAACAAGAAAAATAAATCAGTAAAAAACTGGCTTAGCAGAGTAACTAAAGTAAAATTAGTAGCACTATGCCTGGCAAACAGCAGCACAAATGCAATAACTTATATCTAAATATGACAAAGTTCAAGCAGAAAAAATATTACAGTAAAGATAGGAAATGTCTATTATCTACTTCAGATCTTAACACTAGAGTGATGCATCACCTTGACTTACTCTACGAAACAAGTTACCCAGTTATTGAAAAATATTATGTATGCAATTACTGTGATGGGAAATTTCTATTTGTGCTCCCTTTTTTTCAAGAAGTAGATCATAAAATTATTATTTAATGGATCTGTAGGCATAAAATAGTGATATTAGTACATCTATTAAATTTTATTTTAACCAATACTGCAGTGCAACTAGAAACTGGGTATTAAACAAAAGCAAAGCATGAAACGTTATTCACTAGCCATATGGCATCCCCTAAGGCAGTAAAATATCTTTCAGGTAGAAAGGCATTAGTCTGTAATCATATGTTTTCAAGTATGAGCGTGTCGTATTTGAAATGCTTTCTACAAAGCAATGTCAATAGCGAGGTTAATGACCTCTTTTTTCTCCACCTAATGGCTTTTTCTCCAGGTGACTGGCACAACTGGGCGCCCACAAGGCATTATGTGAAGGTCACTTACCTTCCTTACCGAAACATTTACGACAGCGGTCCCTCCTACAGTGACAGTTTGATACCAATAAAACTTCATAGGTCAAAAAATTACAGTAGAAATGTGTAGAAACGAAATTTCATGAATAGCAGAGTTGTGATATATTCATGCATGTACACATGTTTTTTAATTCTTAAAGTACAATTCTTGGTTTCCAACATCCTTTTTCACAAATCAGAGTCTCTAACCACTACTCATTATCCTTACCTTATTACACATACACATATTTGTCGACACTTCTTCAATATTTCATCATAATAAATACATAGCATAATTAAATTCCTCATATACCATCAGCTTATTGATCATAAACATACCTCAGCAGCATAATACACATTGTCATAGTAATCACAACATCTTAGTCAAATCTCAAAAACGTCAAAGCTTTCTGCAATAATTTCAAAACCGACTAGCAAATTCTCTGCTCATTTCAATAGTGTCATCTACCTCAAACATACTTCAAAAATCATGATCCAATACCAAATATATCATTCAAAGCACTCATAGTATCACAATGGTTCCAAAAATATATGAACACTGTACAAAGTATAGACAAAATACAATTTCGTAACTGTGAATCCACTGACGCAGAAAAAAATGTTTGTCTCTCTTAAATGATCAGATGGCTGTGTAGTTCTGTGTTAGAGAAATATGGTACCGATGTGTAAAGTTGTATAAGCAAATACCATATTAGCTAGGGCTCCTAGTGCTTGCCACATGCTTAGTACACAAAGTAAACGTGTAACCCCTGAGGATTAATGTAATTATACACTCAGGTGTTACAGATTACAGCAATGGAATCAAACGTGTCATGGAAAATCTTTGTATCTTAGTAATTCAAAAATCTTTAAAAATAAATGTTTTAAGTGCGAAATTAATCACTCAAATACGTGTACTCTAGCACTAAACTGTGCGTATTGTTTTAAGATAATCTCTGTTATTACTTAAGGGTAAAAAATGTGCCATGTGTCGTAATTATCGTCGTCCGTTAGCAAAGTTCTGTAGAAGTCAATGTACTTACCTCGTAATAAACAAAAGTGAAATGCTATGCGTATAGATATCATAGTTATTACGTACTATGCTGTGATCAAGAAAGTACTATACTGTAATGTATTGTTGTGCTACGGAAAAGGCTGTCTCATTGTAGCTATACCACAAAAGTTACTACTAAAACATGTTTTACTTTCCAGAAGAATTCAGAACACTGTGCATATATAAAACAGATACAGCCCTAAATTGTGTCACTCATTAGTAGCGTCATGATATAATCGTGCAGCTGTCTAATATACTAACCACTGTGTCATCTGGTATCTCTCAGGAAGCACTTTAAATTCAGAATGTATTTTCAAGTAAACCAAAATGTTGCATTAAAATCTCATTAGCAGTATATGTTCTAAGTATGTAAGCCTTATAGTCGTTACGTAATCGTGCAACAAACAAGGAAGAATGTACACACAATAACACCGTGTCATCTGTTCACTACAAAAATGCATTCGTAGTTGCTGTCTAAATAAGACCCCTAGATTCTTCATTGGATAGTTAACTTTAAAACCTAGTTGCATGTTAACAGTTTCTAAGCGTGACAAAGAGTACTAGTAATGTGAAGTGAAAAATTTTATGGCAAAGACTAAGTTAAAAAGCAGATTATCTTTCAATAAACGGTTTTACATGTGAAATGTGGTGCAATCCTTTACTCTTCCTAGTACGCAGAGTTTCAACTTCAACACAATTATCATGTGGTATATGTCGGATTCTGTAAGGTCCAATGTAAATCAGGAAGAATTTGTGACTCAAATGTTTCTTCTTGTGTGACAATGAATGAGCTTTAAACAGAACTTTCTGACCAATATATAGTTTATTTGCATTTGCTTTACCGTGTAGTTTTCTCCTTTTGTCTGCAGCAGAATTTATATTTTTAATAGCCAAATCAGTTATGTCTTTGTGTTGAAGTTTATGTGTATTCGGAAAAGGTACACGCTCTCTGATTCTGTTTGGTGGTTCTTCATTCTTCAGTACAAGAATAGGTGGTAAAGCAGTGGAGTCATGAGGCATTTCATTCAGCACATTTTGAAATAAGGGTAAATATCTGTCCCAATACTGATGCTTTCTGTGACAATAAAGTCTGCAAAGCTTATTGATTTCTTTCATCATACGTTCAGACTGGTTACAATGTGGTGAGTACAATGAAATAACAGCAGGTTACCATTTTATGATTCCGAAGCATGCGTGACCAAACAGCAGATCTGAATTATGGTCCGTTATCTGAAATGATTTTACTAATGTGTCCAACTTCAAGTAAGAAATTTTTAACAAAGACGTTGGATACAGACCGTCCAGTGGCTTTACGTAATGAAGTGAAAGAAACAAATTTTGAATTAAGTTCAACGGCGACTAGAACGCACGGAAATCCAATCGATGTTCTGACAAGAGGTCCCAATAGATCAACAGCACCAAATTCTTATAATTTAGAAGGAATAATAGGAAACAACAGAACACGATGTGTGATGGTAGATGGTTTAGCTTTTTGACAAAGTTTACAAATTGACAAGACTCTTTGAATTCTCATTTCCATATTATTAAAATAACAAGTCGTCCGAAGAATATGATAACATTTTCTTCGACCAAAATGTGCATAGCTGAAGTGAATGTACCAGATAAGCTTATTAACAAAATCTCAGGAATGCAAAGTACCCATAGCTTGTCATCAAGAGTGCAGCGTTTGAAGAGTATGTTGTTTCTGAGCACATAATAATGCCGAATCTGTGTTTGTGTCTTTTTGCCATTTACTTTTGATGTCTTTCCTAATCGGATGTTTATCTTGTTCATGAGCAATGTCCTTTAAAGATGTGGTGATGAAGTTTTCGAAGGCGACTTTCTGAATGCAGAGAATATTGAAATTTTTTTCAGCGTTGCCTTCTGTGCTACTTTTCCCACGCCCATACGGTGCGCGTGCTGGTGCGTCCGCAACAATGTTCTCCTTGCTGGGAATGTAGACTATTGTGAAGTGTAATTCTTGCAGAAAAAATGCATAACGTTGTAACCTGTCATTATTTAATTTTTGAGAAATAAGAAATTGTAATGCACGATGATCACTGTATACTTTTACGTGCTTACCAGAAAGAAAGAAACGAAATCTGTTAAATGCCCAAACGATAGCTAAAGCTTCTAATTCAGTAAGGGAATAATTTTTTTCAGATTTTGTTAGCACGCGACTAGCAAAAACAATGGTTTTCTGAACAGTAGTGTCATTTTCTATGGCTTCTTGAAATAAATGGGCACCAAGACCGACTTTAAAAGAATCCGTGCTAAGGCAGAAATCTTGTGACAGATCTGCATGAGCTAGTATTGGCGCGTTAAGTAGCGCTTCTTTCAAAGAATTGAATTCCAAGTATGCCTGTTGGCCCCAGTTCTAAATAGTATTTTTTCCAGTCAGAGAAAAAAGTTTCTTGTAACTAGAATTTGCATATTCAGAAAACGACGGTAAAAATTTACGAGACCTAGAAAACTGAGGACTTGTTTTTTTGTGGATGGAGCTGGAATGGCTCTGATTGCTTCTAAATTTTCAGGATCCGGCTGAATGACTTCAGAAGAAATAATATGTCTCAAAAACTTCACCTTTGTCCTACCGAATTCAGACTTTTCCAAGTTAACTGTAATTCCAGATTCTGCAAAAATACGTAACACACTGTTGAGGATGCGATTATGTTGTTCCCATGAGGCCTCTGCTATTAGAATATCGTCCATACATAAGATGACGCGACGTTTTAAGAACTCAGGTAATATGGAATTTAGCCCACAAATGAATTCTCCGAAGAAATGTTCAAACCAAAAGGAAGTTTCCGAAACTGTTAACAAACGCCGAAACAAAGAAAAGCTATGTATTTTCTACATTCTGGATCCTATAAAAGCTGGATCTGAGATCAATGGAAGACACACTTTTACACCATTAAAATTTTGAAGAAGTTCTTCCAACGTTTGCGTCCAGTCTGTATCAGGAATGATGGTAGTATTGATTTGTCTCGAGTCTAAGACAAGCCTGATCGATCCACTTTTCTTCTTAGCAACATGTAATGGATTGTTGTATGAGCTTACTGCAGGCTCAATAATGCCCTCGTCAAGCATAAATTGTATTTCTGTTCTTACAAAGTCCCTCTAACGAGCCGGAATTGCATATGGCCTAACACAGAATTTAGTATGCTCACGAACACAAAATTGGAATAGAAATCCCTTCATTGGTCCTGTTTTGTGACTAAAAACTGTGGAATGTGCTTGTAATATTTCAAAAAGGTCCTGCCATCAATGTCATTACAATTCTCAATTGTTTGAATTTTATTCTGAATTAACTCATTAGTATCAAATACGCCACTGATATCATACCTGTTAATACTTGCGGAGTGGTTGTTAGTGTCAAGTTCCGTCGAAAATTCCGAACTGTTGTTTTACAGGAGGTAAAGCCGATAAATTTCCTCGTCATGGTTTGAGAGCCAATCTTCAAATTTCAAAGCTATTGACTTACCTTCTTTCTCTAACCTTATTTCAGCATCGTGCTTTGTATTCATTCAAAAAGTCTACTCTCAATATAACTTCCGTCGACAATAATGGAACAATAAGTAAGTTCATAGAGAAACTGTGGCTTTAACAAAATAATTCCAAGTTGGTTTGTTGGCGTACATCTACACTTTTCCAACGATTGCACCTTGTAATTTAATCTTACGTAACGGAAGTGTGGGGCAATCATTCGATTTGTTGCATTTGCTTAAGGCTATTTCACTAATTATTGAAATGGGACTGCCAGAGTCAAGTAGTGCGTAAATTTTACGTCATTTACTGTAATGTGAATAACAGGATATGCAATGTTGTTATGTTTTACGTCGTGTTCCTGGAATAAGATGTCCCTAATGTCTTCCATTTTTGCGTAAATACTAGCCACAGCAGTTACATCGTCAGCTTCATAAGTAGATTTGTGTCTGCCAGCGATGTGAGTCATTGCCTACTGTCTCTTTGTTGGGGCGCGTCGTTATTTGAATTAGGAGACCTAACTTGTATAAATTCACCTTGCCGAGAGGATCCTGACATGTTTGAATTCCGCCAGTTCTGATAAAATTCAGGTCTGTCATTATGATTATATCGTCTGTCGTCATGTCGGTAATTTCCATAGCTTCTTTCTTGTCGGTCATGTGGTGGAGAATTTCTCCCGAAATCGTTAACTGCGCGGTGGACCGTTGCGTCTGAAGTTATTTTGTCTCCCTTGATAATAATTATGTTGGTTCCCATATTGTCTGTTTCTCTGATTGTCTCTGTTATAGTTATTACCACGGAGAGGTGATCTTTCCCTGTAATTATTATTACAGGGTCACGATTTGCGTTATAAGTATAGCCTTGTCGTGTCCAGTTATTATTTCTGTCATCGTGGAATTGTGACGGATGTGATCTGTAATTGTTGTGTTCCAGTTTTCGCGTTCCGCGATTGTCTGTGTCAATTTCCAGTTCTTGTAACAGTCCCTGAAAAGTTTCGATGTCGTCTTTGCAACGTTCTGCCAAAATAATATGGTGTAAATGTTCAGGAAATTTGATTAAGCAAATGCGGATGAGTTCTGAGGGGCTGTATGGGTTTGACAGGTACTGATTCTTGTGGAACATGTCTTCAAAATATTTGACAAGACTGGAAAATTCAGATTGTTCGAAATGTTTCATCATTATGATGCTATGTTCCACGTGATCTTGAGTAGCTTGAGACCAATATGCTGACAGAAAGGCATGATAAAATTCTCCTTCACTGTGACAATCGTGAATGACCGATCGCATTCTTACAGCTGGTTCATTCTCTAAGTAGCCACACATAAATTCTAATCTGTGCTCCAGTGACCAGTTGGGAGGAAAACAATGAGAGAACTGATGAATCCATGCTTGTGGATGAATGTCGTTGCCGGCATTCTTAAAGGTTTTGAATTTACATGTAGTAATGAACAGCTTAGAGTCAAAATCATCATGTCGGCGAGTCGCATATCGGTCATTGTTACGTCGTTTCGGCAGATCCATCTCAAAATTCGGTGTATCTTGCCAATTTCTTTCATAATTTCCGAAGTACCCTGTGTTATTATTTTGTGGCTTTTCCGTATTTCTAAGTCCATCTTCACTTGTTGGGGCGCGAGTCTCCTCTGAAACATGTAATTCTTCATTACTTGTGCTAACTGATTTTGTACTTCCGAGATTTCTCTTTTCGGTTGCGTATTAATTTGATTCTCATTTTGTTTGAATTTCCTAATTTGTTCATACTCTTCTGTGTCAGTGAAGGCTACGGGTCTTGTGTCATTCAGATCATCATCTACCTTTGTAGATAAGTTAGCGAACTGATCCGAAAGTTCGGCTACTTTCTCCGATAATGAACTGATTTCCTCAGTGTATTTTTCTGAACCAAGTTTCAGAGTGTCCATTTGTGTTGAAAACGTATCTACTGTGTCCTTTAAGTTTTCCTGAGTTTTTGCAAGTTGCATAACCGAATCGGTAAATGCAACTGAGTCTGATTTAGCTTGCAAGGCGTCGTGATTTTCATGAACAATAGTTTGCAGTTCTTTTATGGCTGCTTTGTGATTCTGTAATGCATTTTCATGACGCAAAAAAATAGGTTGGAAATGCTCACAAATTTGTGTTTTTACGTCATTACAGACTTTTTGACATTTCGATTCGATTTTAAATAACTCAGCAGTTAAACCTTCACTTGTTTGTTGAAGGTTTTCTTTAATTTTTTTGATTTTGTTCCGTTTGTTGCTGTGATTGTTTTTGATTTTGTTCCATTTGTTGCAACAATTGCAATAATAATGTATTAGTGTCTGGAACATGTTCCTTTGTGCCTGTCGGCAGTGCATTTGCACCGGCAACATTCACATTTTGAAAAGCAGAAGATGTGTCTTGACTTGATTGAGAAAAAGGTAAGGACGCAAAACCTGAATCTACGGTACTTGCAAGATTGTGTCCGGTCATTTCGGGTTCCTGAGGCGAGCTGTTGCCGACCGATCGATCGATAATGCTTCCCTGTTCACTAAATGTTTCACTGTCTACACCATTATTTGCCGCCCGTTCCATTTGCCTATGCACAATTACCAAATTACTACGTTGAATGTTTGTTAATTCATTACACGGTGGTGCTGATTTTACTTTGGTGCCTATTGTTACGTCTTTCACACGCCATAATTATCACGTATTTCTCACGATAACATGAAAAGCACAATTCGAAGAGCAAAAATAAGAAAACACATTAAAATGACACTGAAAAAAAAAATCTAATTAATTGCAAGCACGGCTGCGAAAGACTTGGTGCAAATCTACGTGCATGCCACAACTCTTTTACTGTACAACAATGAAAAACTGCAACTACAAAGGAAATTCTCTTTACAATTACGCGCTAGCAATAAATGAAAGCTACACTAATTACACAAACTACACGAAAAAATCAGAAGATTCCAGTGAGGTATACTCGGCTAAGGGTCGACATATGTAACGTCCCCTTAGAAAAATTTATAAACGACAGTACTGGAAAAACCTCTACGTTATTTGATTTTCAAACAGCTGAGCAAAACTGAACGTTCTCAGACATTTCTCTCTTTATTTATTCTGATCATCACTAAACTGTCACAATATTTTTAGTACAATGCAGTCTGACTTTCAATATTCCCTACAAAAGAATGGCCCTGACTAACAATAACCTATAACTTTCATGAATCTCTTACTTCACAAAAGTCTTCGTTACTCGAGCTACTGCAATACAGCGAGCGTTAATACTGCCAGCTAAATAAAAGATTCTAACTACTGAAGGCACTAGCTACTGCTAGGCATAGTTAGCAAATGAAAGATTTTGGTAGAGAACAAACAATGTACTTACCTTAACAATGTTCAAAAGTCATCATAAATATATATATATCAGTTCATGATATGCAGTACTACAAATTTAGTCTTTCTGATGGGCACACGTCCAGATCGTCCACTCTCAAAACCCCATCTCTCTCCCCACATCCACCACTCCTAGCGGCTCACCTCCAACTGCACAACGCAATGCGCTGTTCGCATCCAACTGCCCAACACTACAATAGCGAAAATTCCAACAATGCCAACCAGCCACAAATTGCACACAGCACAGTCAGTGATTTTCATACAGAGCGCTATGTGGCGTTACCAACATAAAAACCTAAACACCCTACTTACAAGTGAAAATATGAAATGGTCAAACATTACATTTTTAAAATTTGAAAAACAGAAATTGTTTTCAGTATGATCATTCTTGGTCCCATTATTCAACCCTAGAGTAAGTTGTGTAAGAGCATAAGACACGAAGTTTCCCTTCCCCATAATGTAGACAACAATGAAGTGAAACTCTTGTAAATAAAATTCCCACTTTGCTCAACAACAATGAGACAATGACTTTGTACTCATCAATAACTCCAAAACTCGGTGGTCCATGTAGATTTTGGACATGCTGACTAAACATACAGAAATGAAACTTCACAATACTTCACTTGTCAGCCAACACTTTGAATTCAGTAAGTGAATAGTTCTGTTCATGATTGGTGAGCACCCAGCTTGCAAAAACAATATTATAGTTCCTTATGACCCCATTTACTTCAGATTCTTCGAAGACTACTCCTATAACCGTTTGAGCCAAGATAAAAATCTCCATGCAAATCAGGATGTGAGAAGAGAGGAGCCTCTAGAAGAGCTCTCTGGAAGAGACTGTTTCACATCCTCAAATTGTGTTTGTGCCTGGATACCACAATCTCAGGGAGTATTCTTACCCACCAATTCACACAGTTGCGATGTAGCCAAAACAGTTATATTCATAAATCTCTTATCCCCAGAACCATATGAAAGTGTTTTCTCACTGTGGGCACTAAGATATCAGTGATGGTCTAAATCTTATGAAAATCGGGCAGAAGCCCTAATGCAGTCACAATTTGACCACGAAATTTTACTTGAGTCTTACTAGTAACTGTCATAGCTTCGAATTTGTCTTCCATTGAAAGATGCGTGTTGATACCTCTACGCCAACTTCATGGTTACCAAGAGCATCAATTAAGTTTTATTTTTACTGGCACCATAATCTACAAGCAGTCTGCAATATCTTACATCCATTGGATGGTGGATATCAATACTTCAACACTCTCTTCATGGGCACAAGTGACGACACTCAGGCTCTATCTTTGCTGGCATATGATCTATGAGTTTTCTGCAAATCCACCCCCCCCCCCACACCGCAATGACAGTCTACATTCGCATAGTGGTTATCATTGGTGGTCTCTCTTGAATATATTTAGATGGTTCAGATGGCTCTGAGCACTATGGGACTTAACATCTATGGTCATCAGTCCCCTAGAACTTAGAACTACTTAAACCTAACTAACCTAGGGACAGCACACAACACCCAGCCATCACGAGGCAGGGAAAATCCCTGATCCCGCCGGGAATCGAACCTGGGAACCCGGTGGTGGGAAGCGAGAACGCTACCGCACTGAATATATTTATATCATATTTTTATGAAATGACTTATAGCAGTTATTTTATAAAATGTAATGTATCCACTTGTACATTTGTTCTTAACTTTTGTGTATATCTGTGTATGTCTTCTTCTAATAACAGGTTTAGTCCTGGATACATAATTGCCTGTTACTGATGTAATGCGGTAGGTTGTGGGTGAAGTACTTAAGTAATAACTTTATTGCTCTCTTCAGCATTTTATGTTCATGGACGTATGAAACCTGATCCATTCACCATCACCACCTGCCATCATGGGTATAATTTACATTTTTAAACTTTAGTTATCTTTCATGTATTTTTTTACTGTTATTATCAGATTTCCCTCAAAATCTTTTATATACTTATATTTCAGTGTAATATGGTCTGAAGATGCTGATGTTTGACCAAAGCTGGTTATCATTGCAAAGAAATATTTTACTGCAGCCAAGACTATTTTTAATTCAATTTTAAAAGTTTTGTCAAGACTGCTGATATTCAACATGAGAAATGTTCCCAGAAATTCCTTTCACTGCGTTGTACACCTCATCAATACAACACTCCCACTTCATATACCTTACAAGGTACAATCATATCACCAATGTAGTGATACAATTTCATGAAGAATACTCTCACTTACAAAAGGCTTTGACTCAAAAGGCAAATGGCATCTACTGAGAAATTTAAGACAATTATTTGAACTCTCCACCCTTACAGCACACTTATCAAAACTCAGCTTCAGTATAGCGTCATTATATTTCAAACTTACTTCATTGCAACCCAAGTCCCTCACTGCTTGGTATGTTGAACAAAAATCCACCCCTAAAATTACATCAATCGCCAACCTCAGCACAATCATAAAATCTACAGAAAACTTGTAATATTGACAAAGCAATACAATACCCACTTCTCTCTTCACGTCAACACTTTTTCCAAAAAGTATCCCTTCTACCTTAGTCCATTGTAAAAGGAATAATAGGCTATGAGTCTTTATCTTCATACCCGTGAAACACTGACTCACTCCTCACAGACACCTGGGTACCCATATCCAGAACAAAAGACGAAGTAAATCCATTAACATTTTTTCTAGCACTGGACTCACCAAAGACTTACAATTCACTGTATCTTACTTAACAAAAGCCGCCTCACATCCTCAAAATCTAACATACGGAATTGTCCACAGCTGCTGTTCATCATTTTCGCAGCACACGAATCGGAATGCTCAGTCTCCCATACCTCCACAATGCATAGACCTCAATCTGTACCTCCCCAATGACCATAGCTTACACTTCCTGTACCACTTCGATTACGAATAAATATTCTACTGTTCCAACGATTTCCAGCTCTTATTGAGTTGATGCTCTCACTGTAATCAGGGACTTTTTCCCAGTATCTCAGCCTGTCATTATTATACCTATCATGACATGAATCATGTTATCCATTATCATAATTCCATTTCCTTTGTGATCTCAGATCAAGATAAGGAAACTGATTATCACTCCTACTATGACCATTATCTTCACCACTGTCATACTCTAATTCTTAGAGTAGATTCTAAATCATCTTTATATTGACTAGCAAGAATAATCTGTCACAAATGTGAAGGAAGTTTCATAAGCAGGACTGTAAGGATTATGCAAAATTTGATTTTTGAGAACATAATGTTCAAAGAATTGAGTAGTATTTACAATACTAGAAAGGTTAAAATTACGTTCAAATGCTCAAATGTTGGTGAAATCTTATGGGACTTAACTGCTAAGGTCATCAGTCCCTAAGCTTAGACACTGCTTAACCTAAATTATACTAAGGACAAACACAGACACACCCATGCCTGAGGGAGGACTCGAACCTCCGCCAGGACCAGCCGCACAGTTCATTACTCCAGCGCCCAAGACCCCTCGGCTAATCCCGCGCGGCTTAAAATTATGTATCATCACTATATTGTATTTGACCGTGTCTTGTGTTGTCTCAGACCATTACACAGATAAGAACAAATTACAGAATTTCCTAGTTGGTTTACGCATGCACATGGCAGGTTCATCATCTAAACAGCAGACCAAGTTGGTGGAAGGAAAAATCAAATGCTCTAACCGACCGTGAGGATGAATACTGTTGTTCCCCAGAATAATTTCCAAGGTGGGTATTAAAACAAAAATGGTAAAATCCTTCCTTAGAACTGCCAGAGGCAGAGGAGAGAAGGTCAACAGCCCGGCAGAATTCCAGTGAGAGTGAAATACTGATGGAATAGCAGCAAATGTGGAAGCTGTTGCAACACCTTTTATCGACGAAATGCTCTAGCAGGCAACCTAGCTATGTGACTTTATGACAACAGAGGGATGTCATCGTAATGGTGACTGTGCAAGGAAACTCAGACTGAATGCAAGAGTGATTATTCCTTTACTGTCACTACAGAAAGAGCATCTGAAAGGCAAAGCTGTAACTTCCTGCAGTCACCAAGAGTGTTCAAGTGCACAAAAAACTAGGGTACATTTAGCCATCCCTGCAGAAGTGAACGTCATTGGCATAGCTTGACAAGTACCCACATCTTGACTCCCTCAGCTTAGTTCTCAGCTGTAGTTCAGTGTTGCAGCTAACCACTATCAAGGCAGAACCTGTGACACTCCTTCTACAGCTTACTGAGATGACTTCAATCAGAGACTTCATAGCCAACTAGATCTGATGGATTCGGCTGCCGAGAGCTGGTGCTGGTGTTGCCTCATTGTCATCCTTGCTGATGGGAAGGGTTTGGTGCCTTCAAACACCAGCCCTCTGCAGGCCTCACTGAGGTCCTTTGTGAGCTGATCATTCATCTTCATTGTGAAGGAGTGCAGCGATCTCTTGCAGAACAGTTAGCTGTCTTGCCATGATGTCTCCGACGTACTGCAGCTAGCTGGCTGTGGAGCTGTTGCCTCATTGTCATCCTTGCTGATAAGAAGGCAAGAGTAACTATTCTGACATGGCAGAAAGAGCATCTGAAAGGCAAAGCTGCAACTTCCTGCGGTGCCAAGGGTGCTCAAGAGCTCAAAAAACTGGCCCTCTGCAGGCCTCACTGATGGTCCTTGGTGAGCTATCAGTCACTACCAGGCTGGGCGAGTGCAGTAACTGCAGCCCTCCAACTCGCAGCTACAAGCAGACTCCAGCCTCACTATCCAGTCTCTCTCTGACATAACTTTCCATGACTGTGACGTCCTCTTGCAGAGCTGTAGGCTGCCTTTCCAGGATGTCGTTATCCTGGGGCGCGAATTGTAGTCCATGAAGACGAATGCTTCGTCAATATGCTGCCGATATGGTTGCATTATCGGTCGGAGGATGGCATTCACGTATCGTACGGCCTTCCATGACCACCAGCGGCGTACGTCGGTTCCACATAATGCCACCCCAAAATAGCAGGGAACCTCCACCTTGCTGCACTCGCTGAACAGTGTGTCTAAGGCGTTTAGCCTGACGGTGTTTGCCTCCAAACACGTCTCCGACGATTCTGTGGTTGAAGGCATATGAGATCTCGTCGGTGCAGAGAACGTGATGCCAATCCTGAGCGGTCCATTCGGCATGTTGTTGGGCCCATCTGTACCGCGCTGCTTGGTGTCGTGGTTGCAAAGATGGACCTCGCCATGGACGTCGGAGTGAAGTTGCGCATCATGCAGCCTATTGCTCACAGTTTGAGTCGTAACACGACGTCCTGTGGCTGCACGAAAAGCATTATTCAACATGGTGGCGTTGCTGTCAGGTTTCCTCATAGCCATAATCCGTAGGTAGCGGTCATCTACGGCAGTAGTAGCCCTTGGGGGGTCTGGGGGAGGCATGTCATCGACGGTTCCCGTCTCTCTGTATCTCCTCCATGTCCGAACAACATAGCTTTGGTTCACTCCGTGACGCCTGGATACTTCCCTTGCTGAGAGCCCTACACAATGCGGACGTTGTCGAACCGCGGAATTGACCGTCTAGGCATGGCTGAACTACAGACATCACGGGCCGTGTACCTCCTTCCTGGTGGAATGACTGGAACAGGTCGCCTGCCGTACCCCCTCCGTCTAATAGGCGCTGCTTATGCATGGTTGTTTACATCTCTGGGAGGGGTTAGTGACGTCTTTGGAGAGTGAAAGGGACTGTGTCTGTGATATAATATCCATAGTCAGCGTCTATCTTCAGGAATTCTGGGAACCGGGGTGGTGCAAAACTTTTTTTTATGTATGTATTAACCTTAATTACTTACACAATGGAGCACGCAGAAGGTGATCACCATTAATCGTGTAATTTCGAGTTCTGTATTCTTGATATGGTAATTAGCTTACATTCATCATTAGAGTTCTGCCCACAGGCAGGTTTTCAGCTGGTAGCTTTCGACGCTTCCCTGTTTTCTGTCATCCCATTCAGGTCCGCGAAATTTCTGCTCCCTTTTATGTCATCCATAATGTTGTATCTCCTCCTTCCTCTCTATCTCCTCCAACAAACTAGTCCTTCCAGAGAGTCTTTTAGTAAGCACTCCCGTCTCAACGAATATCCCATACAGTTCTTCTTACTTTCTCTTATAACCTACAGCAGCCTTCTCGTCTCACCAACCCTTTACGACACTCTTTTTTACCCACTCTTTCCATACAGCGTGTCCTCTCTGTTCTGCTGTAAATCCACATCTCAAATACTTCTAGCGTTTTTTTCCTCCTCTCGTCTGAGTGTTCCTGTTTTTGCCCCATAGAGTGCCACATTCCAGACAAAACACTTTCCGAGCCTTTTCCTCATACCTGTATGCAGTTTCTCACATAATAATGTCTGTCCTCTTTCTATGAAATGCCTCCCTCGCTATAGCAATGCGAGTTTTCATCACCTGATGACATCCCAAGTCTTCACTGATCGTAGTTCCAATATATTTTAATGGTGTTACATGGCTAATGATAACTTATCCAATCTTAATATTTGCGAGTCTCCTTCTGTGCTGATCACCATACTCTATGATTTTGCTGTATTGATTACCATCCCATATTCCACATATGCTTTACAGAGATCTTTTAGCATTTTATTTACAGTGTGTTCACTTTCTGCCTCTAATAGCATGTGATCAACAGATCTTATACAATCTATTTCCTTCACCCCAATACAAACTCCTCTTTTTCCATCTAAGCCTTTCACAGTAACTTCTTCCATGTATAAACTGAACAACAAAGGGAAGTGACAACAACCCCATCTGATGCCCCTTCCAATGCTGCTTCCTTCCGATATCTCATTTCCAGTCCTTATTCTTACTTTCTGTTGTAAATATAGATACAGTCACTCTCCTTCTAATCAAATCCTTTCGTCTGTAAAATGTTCATTAATTTGTTCCATTGAACTCTGTCCAAAGCTTTTTCCAGATCAATAAAAAACATAAATATCTCTATATTTCTCAATATATCTTACATTTCGCCACATTTAAAGAGAACAGCCATTCATGACACCAACGTAAAATTTGTTCCAGTCTTCAAGCGTTTTCCTACGAACGTCCAACGATTGTACATCTTTGTAATTTCGTCAGCGAACAGTTTTACAGTGCTTCAGATCCTCTCTGATTAATCATTTATGTGTATCAAAATACGTCCTATTCCACTTCCTTGGAGCACACACGATATTTTCGATTCCGTTGAAGTTTAGCCATCATGTGTAGCTCTTCTGAGATCGTTCTGGCGTTCTTTTAAGAGGACTGTACTAATCATTGTGTGAAATAGTAATTCGCCTCTTCTGCCTATTTTTTCTTTGTAGACTCTGTCTTTCAAGCCCCTTCCCCCCCTCAACCCCGTCGCAGACACAATCCTGAAAGGGTCAAGTTGGGGAAACATTGATGGACAAGAAATGTTGCCATTTCTGCCGATCCATCTTCAGAGATTATCGGGCTTAGGTGATGTGTCACCTGACGACTGGAATGTGCATTTCACTGTACCACTTGATGAATATACACCCATCCTTGTAGAGAAAGGAACCTTTTCCCGCAATGCTCGATAGTCGTTTTCAAGAGTGTCCAGATAACGAGGCCCCGTAAGACTACGAAATAGCACAAGGCGTACAATTAAGTGATTGTCTGTCATACCACACCACACATTAACAGAGCAGCATACATGAAAAACGCGTCCCACAAAGACCAGTTGGGCTTTCCTTGGATCGCCGATGTGAGTTACAAGTGTTATTGATGCCGTAACGAGTGAAGGTTGCTTCATCAGAAAGCAGATTTAATGGGATTACTAGGCGAGTCACAACTAACCGACGTCCAAATTCCAATCATCTACCTCTATCTACATCTCGAAGTGTTAATCCGCTGTAAATGATGAGGATGGTAAGGGCATACGTAGCGTCCGTCTTATTCTTGTATGTGGAACACGTGTAAAAACGCTATGTGTACTTGTTTGAGGACTACTTTCTACCAAATGAGTAATGTCTCCTGTTTCATCCACTCTCTATTCATTTGCACATTCAGATGAAATAACGGGCGCTGATAACCGCGTCGTTTAGCGCTGCTAACCCACAAACACACACACACACACACACACACACACACAAAACACGCGTGAGCGCGAGGATGAAATATGACTGCTGGGCACTGCACCACACTCAAACTGTTTAGTGAAAGCACTAGTTAATCATTGTTGAATCTGGTACTATGCATTTAGGAAACATCTAACCACATTCTCAGCAAGGAAGAACAGCGTTTGCATTACCTCTGTTTGCAAAGATCGTATCAGCATTCTCAGCATTTGTAAATACATGCAACATGATTAAACGATGCAGTAGAATCGACCAAAAAGTCACCAACGACCACCGTCAAAAAGTTCAGTTACATAAACTGAAAAACGAAAATGATGGTCGATAAATAAACCCAAACCGATTCGTGAAATGAATATGTGTCTGTGTAACTATTTGTATCTCTGTAAGCAAAAAATTAGGACACATGTTGTATGATTTTTTTTAAATTAATCAACAGAGAGAAGAAGAAAGTCACATTTGGCTGTTAACATGCGATTCCTCATAGTAGTTAAAGATAAAAGCGTATGTAGCAAAACCTAGTCCCGGCAGTAGGTTAAATAGAAATGCGATGTTAATAACGAGGTTCCGGCATCACTGTTACTGTGTGCAGTATGGCTAAGAAAAGGCAGTACCAACTGTGCGCTACACAAGAGCAGTCCCATTAGCTCAGCGAGACTAGTTAATGCCGTGAAGAACACAAATGTAGACTCTCCGATGCTTGACTCACATTCGGGTCAAAATCCTTTTTTTCTGTTGTAACATCAAACTTTATCCAATTTACACTTCCACAGCGCAATAACTCGTGTACTGATTTCTATTCCTGTTATATTTATTTAAACATTAAGACGTAACGAACTTCTTACTGACATAAACGACCAATTTGTTTCGTCGAAATAAATGATGCAGAAAATAACAGTGGATAGCGTAACTTCAGCTGTGTTCAATGAGGTACAAAAACAAAATAGGTTCCTTACATTATATTGCACATTACGGTTCAAAATGGTTCATATGGCTCTGACCACTATGGGACATAACATCTGAGGTCATCATTCCCCTAGAACTTAGAATTACTTAAACTTAACTAACCTAAGGACATCACACACATCCATGCCCGAGGCAGGGTGCGAACCTGCGACCGTAGCAGTCGTGCGGTTGCGGACTGTAGCGCCTAGAACCGCTCGGCCACCGCGTCCGGCGCATATTACGGTACGCACAATAATTGCATTCTGTAAGTCTGATGTCCAGGTCTATTTTCACAGAGCCGGCACATGCACGTAAGAGCAACGTTTACTTTAGAGAACATGTTCATACCAACAAGCTTGTATTTGCGAACACTTCACCACTCGCTGGGTCATACTTTGCTGGAGGCTATGCAACACCCCTGTATCCACCACTGCCAAAGCGGCAGACGCGCGAGCTATTAGGTAGTGGAGTGCTATATACTTGCTCCTTTAAGTGTTCCCACAAATAAAAGTTTAGTGGATTAAGGTCCGCGGAACGTGGAGGCCAGGACTTTCGACCTACACGTCGAATCCCTTTCCCAGCAAACGCTTCATTTAAACAGTTACGCACGTTCTTCCAAAAGTTGGTGGTGCAACATTATGCTGAAACCATAGCTATCACCGAACACCAAGTAGAATGTTTTCTCATACGTCGGGCAAGGTATTGCAAAGAAATTTACAACGTAGGGGCACATTCAACTTGTCCGGCTGTAGAAAAGGTCCCAAAAGCACTCCTCCCATGATTACAACCCGCAGGTTTATGCTAAAGCAGTCAGAAAGGCAATTTCACGGGTGACATGTGGGTTTTTTTCTGAGCAATAGTGTTATGGAGGTCGAAAATACCTTCACGAGTGGAGGTAGACTCTTCAGTCCATATCACGTTATTTATAAAATGTTAGTTATCTTCTACTTGGTGCAAAAGCCATTCACAAAACTGTACTCATCGAATGCGGACTTATGGTCGTTGGTGTTGAGTTAACATACAATGATATGAATGCAGTTCTTCATCGTGCAACACTTCAACCATCAGCCATTGAGGTATCTGGAACTGCCTCGCCGAGCAAAATTGGTAAATGTGTGTACTCCGTCAGGAAGCTGCCCGACACGAACTTGACAGGACCAGTTATGGCTGTGTTCTGTGCGGTTGGTTGACATGCACATCCATTTTACTACATCCCCCACTGTCATGTGATAGTCTATTGTCATGTAACAAAATAACGTTCTGCTTACAAACGACGAGAACGAGGAAACGGACGTCTGACAAATAAACGACAAACCTGACGAGGATTCGAACCATAGCTCTTTGGTGGATGTGGGTTTGATGGCCCAGCACGATACTCGATGAATTACAACAGCTGTTACAGCAGTGAGGGGTGAAAGACATTCCTCTTTACACCCTGATGCGCTCCACGATGTGACAATGTTGCCAGCTTCTCGTTTTCATGCATGTTTTCAAAATGCACCCTATCTCATTTTGCTAGATAAACTTTTGTCTTGAATCTGGATGAGGAATCGCATGCCGACCTGCAAGTGTGACATCTTTTCTTCACTCTGTTTACCACAACCTCAAAAAGCATTAACTATTTCTACCATATACGAAACTTTTTCTGTCTCAAACATTCGTGGTTATCCACTCAATATTTTTGTTTGAAGGACAGTTACTTCTGTACGTACAAGGCAGGTCTACTTCATTAGCACATGTAAAGTACGTCTTCGGATATTATCAATATGGATGCCATATTTTCGATAGAACGATTTGAAAGTCTATGCTCATATTATAAAATCTAGCTTATGTTACAAGTCAGGAAATAAAGACAAAATTTTCGTAAATATATTATTTTATACATATAGGAATAATGTTAGAATACACTGAAAATTAAAAATCTGAAATGATACAGATAGATAAACTAGATCAAATTGAGAAATTTCTAGTGCAATCAACAAAAATAACCAGCAAATATGTCCCGCTGTGGCACTCCTCTATGTGAAGAAACAGGAAATAAACTTTAAAGAGCTTATTCAACTTTGATGTTATTTATAACACCATTTCTGCTTAAAACATCACATGTGATCGTATGCATCGATTTACTGCATTATTTTTATGAGTTCTGTATTTTAATATTGACTGGGATATTAAAAGTTGAAGCAAATGTGTTTTGAAAGCTCCACTCAGAGTCACCGTTCTACAAATTGAATTTTGGAAACTTGGTGGTGGAAACATCTCATAACATTCTAGGATATGACGAAGGATGTCCTCGTTTCCGCAGTTGGTACGTTACTCTGCAACCATCCCAAATAGCCTGTATAATTCGTAACTCTATGAAAACATGTTGCACTGCGTTCCATTCCACACGGTTCCTGAAGGTCCCAACTTCTAGGGAGAACATTTTGTCCAGCTTGAAATTTAACACTCCTCTTTTTTTTCTAGCGCAGAAAATGATGTTTCATCTCCTCGATCCTCGACCAATGCTTTTGGGTCCAAGGATGAGCACTTCGACCTCACAGAATGACAGTGTTCTTCAGATTCTGTTCAAACCATTCTACCGTGTACCTCGGAATGTAACATGAAGAAACCTTGAGAAAAGTCATCTTTATCCGTGGACGAATGGAAAACTACTGTTGTAATGAAACATCCTGGCAGATTACAACTGTGTGCTGTACCGGGACTTGAAACTAAAACCGTTGCGTGTTGCAGGCAGGGTCTGACCTACTGAGCACCAAAACACGACTCAAGACCCACCCTCACTGGAAGGAGAAGAGATACCGGCGGAACTCAAGCTGTGAGGGCGGGTCGTGAAGTCGTGCTTGACAGCTTGGTCGATGAACATGAGCGCGCAAAAAGCAAAAGTCCCAGCTTCGATTCCCTGTCTGGAACACAGGATGTTTCAGATCAACCCGCATTCCGTCGCAGAGTGAAAATGCAATTTGGATACTGTTGTAATGTACCGGGTGATCAAAAAGTCAGTATAAATTTGAAAACTGAATAAATCACGGAATAGTGTAGATAGAGAAGTACAAATTGACACACATGCTTGGAATGATATGGGGTTTTATTAGAAGCAAGAAAATACAAAAGTTCAAAAAATGTCTGACAGATGGCGCTTCATCTGATCAGAATAGCAATAATTAGCCTAACAAAGTAAGACAAAGCGAAGAAGATGTTCTTTACAGGATATGCTCATTATGTCCACCATCATTCCCCAACAATAGCTGTAGTCGAGGAATGATGTTGTGAACAGCACTGTAAAGTATGTCCGGAGCTATGGTGAGGCATTGGCGTCGGATGTTGTCTTTCAGCATCCCTAGAGATGTCGGCCGATCACGATACACTTGCGACTTCAGTTAACCCCAAAGCCAATAATCGCACGGGCAGAGGTCTGGGGACCTGGGAGGCCAAGCGTGACGAAAGTGGCGGCTGAGCACACGATCATCACCAAACGACGCGCACAAGAGATCTTTCACGCGTCTAGTAATATGGGGTGGTTCTAATAAAACCCCATGTCATTCCAAGCATGTGTGTCAATTTTTGCCTCTCTACCTACATTATTCCGTGATTTATTAAGTTTTCAAATTTATACTGACTTTTTGATCACCCGATATTCGCGCAGAAAGAGAAAGGGTGCCCTTTTGAGTTGGGGGTGTATGAGGAAACGAGAGGGAAAAGATTCAGGACTATATTTCGGCATTATTCGGTGAAGATTCGCATCCAACTTTACATCGTAACATTCAAACAAACCCAAGTTGTTTTGTGCTACGTCCAAGCACACAGGTGTATAGGGGTTGGACAGAAATATGGAAACATCGCGAGAAATGCAAACTTGAACGTGAAAGCAGATGTTAGCGAAGCCTGCAGGTTGCGCTGTTGTGTTTGACCACTAACAGCTTCTGTACAATAGCCTAAGTATCTTGCAAGTGTCAGTAGCACTCAGAATAGTGTTCTTTGAAGTGGTGTGGATAATGTGGATAACGTCCGAGCTAAGTGGATTCGAACGTGGGCAAATTGTTGGTCCTTGTCTGGTGGGAGCTTCCGTAACCAAGATAGCCGAAGTGTTTGGTGTTTCAAGAGACATCATATCAAATATTTATACTGCATAGAGGAAAAGCGAAAAACCTCATCAGCTTCCGCGGCCGTTGTCACTGTGAATAAAATTCTTCTGGGCTGTTGACCACATCGTCAACATAACAAAATTGTCCGACGTTTCGGCCACTGTTGCAAGTAGCCATCCTCAGGGCTTTGAGCTGAGATGACTTTCGTTCGTATGTAGTAGTAGAAGAAGTTGTTTACGTAATTTGATAGGACACTTGAGAGTACGAGGAGGCGTATTAGGCGGTCGTTATTGGTCTTTATATTATTCCTTATCATTGGTGCTTGATTGGTGATTACATTATTTCTTGCCATTGGTGGAAACAGGCGAATTAGAGACGGGTGGTAGCTGTGACGCAGCGCTGTTTATTTGTTGCCAGGTGCTGGCTGCGGCGCACCAGCGCTCTGTGTACGAATTGTAAGAAGACTGTTTAGGTTTTTACGTTGGTAACGCCACGTAGCGCTCTGTATGAAAATCACTGACTGTGCTGTATGCAGTCTGTGGCTGGTTGGACTCATTGTTGGAATATTCGCTTGTGTACTGTTGGGCAGTTGGATGTGAACAGCGCGTAGCGTTGGGCAGTTGGAGCTGAGCCGCCAGCAGTGGTGGATGTGGAGAGAGAGATGCGAGAGTTTTGAGCGGACGATCTGGACGTGTATCCGTAATCCATATTTTATTTAGCTGCCAGTATTGGCGCTCGCTGTATTGCAGTAGTTCGAGTAACGAAGATTTTTGTGAGGTAAGTGATTCATGAAAGGTGTAGGTTATTGTTAAAAAAAAAAAAAAGAAATTGTGTGTCAGTTCAGTGATGATCAGAGTAAGTAAGAAGAGGACTGCCTGAGTACGTTCAGTGCCGCTGCGTTCCAAGACAACAGGGCAACTTTTCACGCGGCTCACATCTCCCAGGACTAGTAAGTACGAGTTTGAGTTGCCGCATCTTTGGCGACCACCATAGTCAGAGATCCCAGTATGGTTGGGGCTTTGTGGTGTACTTTGGAGAGAAGGGTGCATGATCGCTCACTAGTTCCATCATCGTTATCCGAACTATCCACTGTTTTAAGGGAAGATTCCCTTGAAAACCACATAGGATCTGCATTTATCCATTGCTGTATGACAGGAAGCTGTTTTGAATGACAACGGTTTCAAATAAAAGGCTCTGAGCACTATGGGACTTAACATCTGAGGTCATCAGTGCCCTAGACCTAGAACCACTTAAACCTAACTAACCTAAGGACATCACACACATTCGTGCCCGAGGCAGGATTCGAACCTGCGACCGTTGCAGCAGCGCAGATCCGGACTGAAGGGCCTAGAACCGCTCGGCCACAACGGCCGGCGACAACGGTTTTCCTAGGCCATTTAAGGCTTGGTAATTTATTGGCGTTTGGTGTCAACGTATTTTGTCCACTCCCCCTAGGTATGATATACATATTATTTTGTGACGGAGAATTAATTATGTTACTTGTTACCGTAAAAACAAAACGGCAAACTAGTTCTGTTCCATTTAGAAACATCGGATTTCTCGCATACCTTCTAATTTTTGTATTTCTGGTAAATCGAAGCAGCTGTGCACGCACGCTTTACGTTCCATCGCAAAGACCTTTTCGTGGACGACAGATGCAGATGCAGACGTAGACGCCAGGCAGCCAGCGGTACGCGGCCGCCGCTCCCTGCATGACGCGCGCTCCCAGCGCCGACAAAAGAGCGTCGCCTGCGTGCCATCTGAATATCGCTGGGCATCAGGCACGCGCGCACACCCGCCGTGAGTCGGCGCTTTTCCAACAAATGGTCGCGCTTCGGATCGCTTTCTTTTTTCCCTGGCCGAACGGCTGCGCAACGAAATTGATCCCCTTTTCGGGCGACGCGCCGATCTGTTAACCCACCGCCTCGTTCATTATGTGTCGCGTCACAGAATATTCATTTGTAATGTTCAGAGGCTACGCGACCATCCCGAGGTCCCTGGAGTGTTAGAAGGGGTGGTCCTCGGAACACCAGTCATCGCACAAGCTGCGCGAAAGTTCTCAACGTGCACAGCAGTTGCAGAAGCATAACTTACAGGGTGGCTATTTAAGCAGTCTCACGTTTCCAAGGCGCCCCATTGTAAGCAATGGTTTGTGTAATGGATAATCTTAGCCAATATGTGATTGTCACAAACCCGAACGCTATACCGTACAGGAAATTTTATACAGGCACGAAAGTAACATCAGCTGTATCTCAACGGAGCTTAAAAGGGCGTCTAGTGTTCCCAATATACAAAAAACTATTTGTCAGATAGGCTCAGAAGCGCTGCAAAATTGTTCACTGACGATGATGCAGTGCACAGAAACTGTAGCTGGACGATCGTAAGGAACTGCACAAAAAACCTCGACCAAATTTCCACTTGGTGTAATGAATGCCCGCTGTCTCTAAATGCGTGCAAGTGTAAGATAATCCTTACAACAGAGTGAAACAAGCTGATAGCCTTCTACAGCTCCCTCTAGTACCATCCAAGTTACTCCCCGATATCTGACCTATCATCGTGTCCCTTTTGTTTTTTGTCAGTGTGTTCCACGCATTCCTTTCTTCCAACGATTCTGCGGAAAACCTCCTCGTTGTTATCATACAGTCCTCTTTATTTTCAAAACCCTTCTGTATCACCACATCTCAAATGCTTCGATTCTCTTCTTTTCCGGTGATCCTCCAGTCCATGATTTACGACCACACAATGCTGTGCTCCAAACAGCCATTCCAACAAATACATTCCTCAAATTAATGTCTATGTTTGATGCTAGTAGACTGCTCTCGCCCAGGTGTGCCATTTTTGCCTGTGATAATCTACTTTTTATGTCCTTTTTGTTTCGTCCGTCGGGTGTTTGTATAGCTATAACACTCATTCTACTTCGTAGTCTCCAATTTCGATGATAAGTTCATCACTAATGTCATTTGTGCTACACTGCATAAAAGACGAATTCTATTGTTCTAGATTTCGGAGTCTTCATCAAGCAGGGATGGTATGAGGCATTACATACACTGTTAGGATCGTAACAGGACCAAAGCGAAAGAGAAATGCATGTTGAAATTACATGGTAAAATATCGTCATGTGATAGAACAATAATGTAAGCCTTGAGAAAAAAATAGTCCTATTGCCTTGATAGCGAATATAAGAATTACTTGAATGATTTTCATGCTTTAGGATTTAGTTGGGAGACAATGGTAAAGCAATATTCTTCGAGCGTCTTTCTCTGCTGGTAGAGAAGACTTAGAGAGGAGTCGGAGCCTAGCCATGAAACAGTTCGGACGTGTGTAGTAGTAGTTCCGCTGGAAATGATAAGTTGCCGGATCAAGCAGTGTTTCATACACCAAAAGTGTTGTAAAGTGACGGCATAATTATTCCTAATGGTGTGTAGAAATTTCGGAATTTTTAAGTGAATTTTGTGACGAGAAAAGACATAAATTCCGCGTGGCGTATTGAGCAGGTCGGTGGCTAAAAACTGTGACTGCATTAGGTACCGACAGACTTAATATTTGTCGAGCATTCTTAAGCAAAAACAATCCATATTTTTGTAGCTATTACGTTTTCGGGAAATGCAACACCATAAACTTGCTTATGTCAGTGAAAGGGATTGTGAGTGACTGTGTTGAGACTAGCACGAGCTTGGCAGTGATACTTGTTCACCTAAGTTTCAGAATATATTAATTAAGGACAAAATTTCCAGCTTTTCATTTCGTGTCAAAACTTTCTCCCGAAACGTAGATTAGTGGCTTTAATTGCAGCCTGGTTCACGTCGAAGTACAGTAGGCTTCGCTCGGCTTCCCTACTGATGATCTGCTGAGACAATGTTCACAGGTAGGTGCAGGTTCGTCGTAAAAGGGACGGAAGGAACCGCGCCGCCGCAAATTGATGCCTCAGGTACTAGTCCTTTGCAACAATGAAATAAGTGAATTCTCGGGAACTAGAAATATTGTTCTCCTAGATGAAAAACTTTAAACTGATACGAGAGCGTGCTGAAAAGTAATGTCTCCGAATTTTTTATGTGAAAAATCTTAAAGCTTTTTAAATAAACAAATGTTATAAACATTCTATGCCTTTATTCTTCATGTCTACGTATTTGCAGTCCTCTGCTGATACAGGGCACCGAAATACAACGTGTAACTTGGCAGTGTGTAACGTTACTATGTTGGTGCGTAAGAAACAGCGCTCTGTAATCGAGTTTTTTAACACCAGAAGAGTTCGTCCGACCATGGAGCACCCTCTCCTTCAGCATAACAATGCCACACAACACATAAGTCTTATGACAGTTGCCAGAATCCACCATCTGGGGTTCACTGTCATCGATCAGCCTCCATACAGTCGCGACTTGCCTCCATCTGATTTTCATCTGTTTCCAAAGCTTAAAGAACACCTTCAAGGATCACTTCGATAGTGATGAATTGGTGCAAACAGAGGTGAGGTTGGGGCTGCCTCAACGAAATCCAACATTCTACAGTGACGGTATCAACAAACTGTACTCTCTTTGGGAGAAGAGTGTTCCTCACCAGGGTGACTAAGTTAATAAATAAATATTTAGAAATAAAGAATAAAGATTTATAATGTTAATTACGTTTGTTTTATTTTAAAAGTCCTGAGAGTTTACACATAAAAAATTCTGAGGCATTACATTTGAGCACGCCCTGATAGTGGTAAATTGTTTATGTTGTTGATTATAAATCTGGTTGTCTTTTCTTAGGTTATCGTGTGTGTCCAAATCCATTTTTGTAACTCTTCTGCAATTGTCCATGCTCAAATATATATATATATATATATATATATATATATATATATATATATATATATATATAAGGGTCCTCTGTTTTTTATGAAGCAGCACTTCGTGAGAACGACGTCGTATTTCTTCATAGGTTTACCGTTGTAATACATGAGCGAGTTTTTTTCGTATTCGCTATGCACCAGAGATGACACTGATCGCTAGGTGGTTTTAGGGGCTCTGTTGCGCTCAGAGTTGCCTCGATGTGCGTCTATTCTTTACTCCCTGACTTTCAGGAGGAAGTTAAAAAAGGAATTTGTATTGATTTATAGATTAGACAGATGTTAAAAAAACGCTCTCGTTAGATTCGAGTATGAATGGTTGTATATGATTCAATTATCAAGCCTACTGCTTCAATTTGCACTGAAATATCAAGTGCAAGAGAATTAATTGTTGTATTTATTCGAGTAACTGCAAGCCTTTGGTTGACTGAAATCGCTTTCCTGAAATACGTGTCTTTTTTTAAACAAATGGTGCTATCATATTTGCCAGATATTCAAAATCGGTAGATGTCACCCGAGTGAAGTTACGGAAGCCAAAGCCGTCTTCCATACTCAGTTCACGTAGCAAGTTATTCCCGTCAGTTCTTCTACAGAATGTTTTTCTCCACAAACGACAAGGAAGCCTTTCATTTTGTTTGTGTAAACCTTCTAGTATTAATAATGCAGCACCACATATCATTATTGTTTCCTCGACACTAGACATAACGCAGCAGTAGACGATACGAACACATTAATGCAAGGAGCACTGCACGCGGCGTGAATACATAACGGTAGATGTTTGCAGCCAATGTGGATGGAAACAGAGACCAGAAAAAAATTCGGAAACATTTGCGAAACATCGCAGAAAACAATGTTTCCAACAGAAACATGCTTCCCGTGGCAGTGTGTACGCGGCTTAAGACAATTCATAAACATGATACCATAAAAGCTATAGACCAGTCCACTGTTATTTAGCTTTTCTAAAATAATTAGATAGTAACGCATACAATTTTACTTGACTTTTCGATTAAAAATAAAGTAAAAGTTGAAGCAAGTAATTGAAAGGACATGGGAATTTGGTAACAAGTTGTACTGCACGTTTATAGACTACAAGAAGCCAATGATAGTGTCCATAGAGAAAGCAGACGATAAATAAAGGAAGAATTAGGTATACCTTCGAAACTGATTATACTAACCAGACTTTTTATTGAGAAAATTAAATATAAGAAGAGGGTTGAACGTAGGGAGACTGAACGTTGTTAAGTAAACACAGGTGCCAAACGTTGAGGTGGTCAAGTGAAACTGTTAGAGTTTGTCGATGATACTGTCGTTATAGCGGAAGAGAAAGATGGACTAACAAGTACAACCAAAGCGCTAACAGAGAAGGCACAAAAAATGGTCTGAGGATCAGTCAAGACAAAACAGTGTATGATTGGAACAAGAAACAACCATGAGGAAACGGAGGGATCTCTAGCAATAAAAGATATTGAACTTAAAATAGACGAAGTCCATCAAATACGAGGGTTGGAACTTTAATAGTGGCAACTATTTATTTACAGCTCGCACAAAATATATACGTGTTTTAAAGTTTTACTGACCTTCAGAGTAGTCACCAGCATAGTGTATAACCCGTTGCCAGCGATGTGGAAGTCGTAGGATACTATTAGCAGTGCCAGTTGTGTTGACAGTTCGAGCAGCGCAGTCTATTGCCCGACGAATTCTTAGCATTTCTAAAGCGAATGCCGTGAAGTGTTTCCTTCAGTTTACAAATCGAGTTGAACTCACGAGGGCTTAAGCCAGGGGAGTGCAGTAGGTGGTATAGCACTTAGTATACCCATCAGTCAAACCAATCAGCAACAGCTTGCTATGTACGTACTTGGGCATTGTCTTGCAAAATGATTGTCGGGTCTTGCAGAAAGTGTCATCACTTCTGCCTCTAAACTGGTCGTAGGTTGTGTTTAAAAAATGAACAGCATAGAGACAGAAGTGATGACACTTTCTGCAGGACCTGACCATCATTTTACAGGAAAATGCTGCTACTGATGTGTTTGACTGGAGGGACTGCTAAGTGCTATACCACCTACTGCACTCCCCTGACTTAAGTCCTCGTGAGTTCGACTCCATTTCTAAACTGAAGGAAACACTTCACGGCATTCGCTTCAGAACTGCTACAAATTCGTCGGGCAATAGACCGCGCCCCTCGAACTGTTAACACAACTGGCACTGCTAAGAGTATTCTACGACTTCCACATCGCTGGCAGCAGGTTATACACAATGCTGGTGACTGCTTTGAAGGTCAGTAAAACTTTAAAACACTTATCTATTTTGTACGAGCTGTAAATAAATAGCTGCCACTATTAAAGTTCCAACCCTCGTACTTAGAAACTAATGTCATTTCGATCAACAACATGCAATGAACAAGCTAGTCAGTAGTCAAACTACTAACAGAAACAACAAAACTCCGCATGCACAAGATAACTGAGCGACCCGTATTAATTTATGGAGCTGAAACATGGATACTGAACAAGAAGATGGAAAGGAATGTGATGTCCTTCGAAAATTAAGAGTTAGGAAAAATTTTTGGACTTGTGTCATAAAATGGAATTTTTAGAAGAAGCAAAAAATACAGAAATCCATACGCTGTTTCATGAACTATACGTGACGACTAATAAAGAGCAGAAGAATTGAATGGCTGGGATATGTACTGAGAAGAGAAGAAAGGATGGCGAAGTCAGCGCTAGAAGAGAAACTGCGAGGGAGAAGATCGCCTGATAGACCAAGCCTCAGGTGAATGGACGAAGTCATGAAAGACCTGGAGACCATGGCAGTTGGACGATTTATAATACCACATAGCAGCTGCTGTGCCGTTATTGTTCACAGTTGAATCTGCCATTTTGACACGCGCTAGAAGAGAAGCTGCAAGGGACAAGATCTCCTGGTAGACCAAGCCTCAGGTGGATGGAAGGAGTCATGAAAGACCTGGAGACAATGGGAGTCTACCTGCCCATGGACAGCAACAGAGATCAATGGAAGAGACTAAAGAGTGGGGCAACGGACAGACTTCGGGTCATGCGAGTATACTCAACTTAGTGGTAAGTAGTTCTACTTAATGTTCAAAATAGTTTCAGGAAAAGGAAATCTATTGAAACATTTGTGATTGACTTCTTGAACCAAGTCCTGAATGCTATAGACAACGCCGAATTAATGTGTGGACCATTTGTACACCTATTTAAAGCCTCTGATCTGGTAACCATGACCTGCTGCTTAGGAAATTATAAAAATATGGTATCTGTGAAGTTGCCTACGACTGGTTTAAATGGCATCTTTTTGACAAGAGACATACGTTATAAGCAACTCATGAAAATAAAAGTTTATTTTCGCAATACAGGAAAGTTAATTATTTAGTGACTGTAAGCTCTTTGTTAGGTCCTCTGTTTTTTTATTTTTTTATGGAGCATTTATAATACCAGATAGCAGCTGCTGTGCCGTTATTGTTCACAGTTTAATTTGCCATTTTGACACAAAGAAGCTGGCATATAGTAGAAGATCTCTGTAAGAACAGGTGAAACTGAAAGGAGGTTTAGAGGCATGACAAGAAAAGCCGCAAGCCATATCATCCTGGAATTAGGGTGCTGTACCATTGAATGCATTTGAAAAACTTCATCTCTCTTCTTGTTTATCGTCAACGTTGCACTTAAATACAGGGCTACACTCCAGATAAATATTTTCAGAAACGACTTCCTAACACTTAAATTTACGTTTCTTTTTAGCATATTTCTCACTTTGAGTAAAGCTTGTCTTGCTATTCCATGTCTACACATATATCCTCTTCTGCCCGAACCGCAAAACCCGCCTTCTACTTTCAGCGTCTCTTTTTCTCATCTATTTCCCTCAGCACCACATAACTTAATTCAGCTACACTCAATTGCGCTTGCTTTTCTTTTATCTTAATCTTATAGCCTGTTTTCAAGAAATTACCCACTTCGTTGAACGGATCTTTCAAGTCATTTAACCTCTCTGACCATGTTACGATGCCATCAACGATCCCTAAAGATCTTTTTTATGTCTAATTCTTAAACTTAAATTTTTGTTGCAAATTGCTCTATGGTTTCCTTACTGTTTGTTTAACTTACAGATTGAATGAGATGGTGGACAGCCTACAACCCAATCTCACTCCATACGCAATTTCTGCCTCCATTCACCTCATTCGTCTCTTAGACTGTAGTCTGATTGGCGCTCAAGTTGTACCTAACATTTGGCTTCCTGTATTTTATTCTTGATAAATTCAAAATTCCTATTAAACTAAAACTAATTTCGTAACATTAATAAAAATTAATTTCTTTTCCAGCATGTGGAACATCTTGGTGACGATCCCGGAAGTCACTTTTTCTTCAGAACTAAAACAAATTTTCAGTGTTGGAGACATTTCGAAGCAACGAACATATCTACAAGAAATTGCCTCTTCAGGTGATCATTTGATCATTCTTGTCACCTCCTTTCATTCTGGAATATCATACAACATGTGATTCGTAGTTGATGTTGCATGCTTCTGGGGTTTTTAAAGTGGAGCTACTAGCTACAGTTTTGGTAAGAAATTCATCTCCGGAAATGTACCGCTCTGAAATACGTAAGTCTGAAGGTCGAACCACTTTAAATGATAAAATTTTATCAGGTGATCACCAGGGTGGTGGCCTCGTCTTGTCGCAACGTCTGAATGAGTTTCGTACCCATCGTCTTCGCCTGCAGATACTATTTTGCGATCAGCGGAGTGGTGGCGTCGTCTTGTCGCTACCTATCCATGAGTTTCGTACAATTCATCTTTTCCTGAAGATGATGAGTGCGGAACTCATTTAAACGTTGCGATTAAGACAACGCAGCCACTCGGCTGCACGCCCTAGAAAATTTTATGATCGGAAAACGCCGAGAAAGCCTGGAATCAGATGGATCGCTTTCAGATCTCCTACTTTAAAGTACCCAAGGAAACTGAGAAGATAGGAAGCGATACTGGTGTAGTTACTGGTAGATTTTCCAATATTACTCCGTGAGTAAATGTGGTTCGAACATTATGGCGCAGCCGCGCATTTTACACGTGGTGTCCGCGAACGTGTCAACCAAACGTAAGGTGAAAGGTGTGTAGATCGAGGTGGAGAAATTCATTGGGCGCCACTGTCGCCAGATTTAACTCCTCTCCACATTTTACTGTCGGACTATTTTAAGACTATTTTGTGCGAAACTCCAGTACAGTCAGAAGATCTGCTTGCACGAGTTCTGGCGGCACACACTATGGTTTGTGGATAGCGTGTATGATATTATGGGTGACAGATACATCTTATGGAACGAACGGCATGGTCGTCACGTGAAGGAGCATCTATAGAGCACACAGGACATTGTCTCCGCTAGGTGAAAGAGAAATTTGAAACTGGTCAGATCTTCAAATTAATTATACAAATGGCGTTCAATAATGCTGAACTTTTTTTTCTCGGCCAGTTTCGGTTGAGAAATTGTGGAATTTGTTGTGGGGCATAGTGGAATATTCCCACTTCAGCCGCATTTAATTTTTTAGCGGAAAAACAGAGCATCGCAGATATTCACAAACGCTTGAGGAATGTTTACGCGGACCTGGCACTGAAGGAAAACGCGGTGGGTCGTACGGCGAGGCGTCTGTCATCATCGCTACAAGGCCGCTCAAACCTGCCGGATCTCCCGCTTGCCGGCCGACCGCACAGAGCTGTGACTCCTGCAGTGTTGGAACGTGCGGACACTCTCATTCACGAAAGGAACTTCCCCTTTTCCATGACAATATAAGGTGTCACAGAAGTCTGCACACCGGAGAAGAGCTCCTGAAACTTCAATGGACTGTTCTCTCTCAGCCGGCCGGTGTGGCCGAGCGGTTCTAAGCGTTACAGTCTGGAACCGTGCGACGGCTACGGTCGCAGGTCCGAATCTTGCCTCTGGCATGGGTGTGTGTGATGTCCTTTACGTTAGTTAGGTTTAAGTAGTTCTGAGTTCTAGGGGACTGATGACCTCAGAAGTTAAGTCTCATAGTGCCCAGAGCCATTTGAACCATTTTTTTTGTTCTCTCTCATTCAACACACAGACCGGGTCTCGCACCTTCTCTGCGGGAAGTAGTATGTGGAGGATTGGAAGATTATTGGTGCAGTTGACTGCATCCAATGTCGACTAGTAGAGTCGAACGGAGATTTTGTTGAAAATTAGAGTTTTGTAGGCTATAGAATGGGGAACAATAAGATGTATTGTAATCCTGAACAAAACCAACCTGCTTTCAGAAAAAGACTATGTTGCATTACTTACTGAACGCCCCTCGTACATAGAAACGGTACATTTCCAGCATGGATTCCTAACCAAAACGATAATTACTATTCCCGAACGGCTCCCGGAAGCCTGAATAGGAATTGTGAAACATCCTGCAGACTCCAAGCTATTTTCTGCCTTTACAAATTTTCGGCATCATGACGACAAATTCGAAGTTCTCAAGCGCTGAGGAACGCCTCTACAAACACACTAGTGATAAATCTTCAGGTGCGGTGTTATGAAGGGGGCGTGATTTCATTTAGATGGCTATCACGAGTACTAATTCCCCAATGCTCTATCGTGATATCTGTTAATAACGTGTCATTACCCCACCGTCATCGACGCACCTCGCCTCGCCTTCCCTTTTTCATTCCCACAGACGCGGGTAGTGGGAGCTGATTAACAGGAACGCTACAACAGTAGGAGATAACTTGTCCCCGCTGCGGCGGCGGCAGCCGGCCATTCAGTGTGTTCAAAGTCGGCCGCTGATGCAATAACTCTGAGTCGCCCAGCATGTGCGGAACGCGCGCGTGTCATTGGCGGGTAATTAAACGGAGGCAGGCAGGCTGCTTTAATTACGGCAGCGCATTGTGGCCAGGGAGACGTATAGCTTCATTAGGGGACGGTAGCCGCGGCGCCTCCCGCTGGCGCGCGGTGGGTGAGGGACAGTGCGGCAGCTGGGGGCCGCGCAGAGGTGCAACGGCCTGCCGGGCCCAGGGTCTCCGTAGCCAGGGCCGTGCAGGGCGCTCGCCGCCTCCTAAGACTTCTGTTTCAGTGGAACAACCCAAAGCACTGTTAAAGACGTCCAAAAACAGAAAATCCTCAGGAGAAGACAACCTCAATTATTTGAATGCGCTTCAGAATCATTACTCTTATAGCCGTTAAGTTTTATAAATACTTGTTGCAAACACAGCACTATTCTAGAAGACTAGCAAACTGCGGTTGTCATCCCATTATTTAAAAAACTGGACAAGTGTGAGCAGGATTTGCTTACTGAGGGTTCCGTTCAAACTCAATTATTTGTCCAGGACGACTATCGTCAGACGTAATACATACACTGAAGAGCCAAAGGACCTGGTAAACATACCCAATATCGTGTAGGGTCCTCGTGAACACTCAAAAGTGCCGCATCGCATGGACTCGACTAATGTCTGAACTAGAGATGGACTGAACTGACACCATGAATCCTGCAGGGCTGCCCATAAATCTGTAAAAGTACGAGGGGGTGGAGATCTGTTCTGAGCATCACGTTTTACAAGGCATCTCAGATATGCCCAATAATGTTCATGTCTGGGGAGTTTGGTGGCCAGCGGAAGTGTTTAAACTCAGAAGAGTGCTCCTCGAGCCACTGTTAGCAATTCTGGACGTGCGACGTACCGCATTGTCCTGCTGGAATTGCTCAAGTCCGTCGAAATCCATAATGGACATGAATGGTTCAAATGGCTCTGAGCACTGTGGGACTTAACATCTGAGGTCATCAGTCCCCTAGAACTTAGAACTACTTAAACCTAACTAACCTAAGGACATCACACACATCCACGCCCAAGGCAGGATTCGAACGTGCAACCGTAGCGGTCGCGCGGTTCCAAGCTGTAGTACCTAGAACCGCTCGGCCACTCCGGCCGGCCGGACATGAATGGATGCAGGTGATCAGACAGGATGCTTACGTACGTGTCACCTGTCAGAGTCGTATCAAGACGTGTCAGAGGTCCCATATCAATCCAACTGCACATGCCCCACACCATTATAGAGCCTCCACCAGCTCGAACAGTCCCCTGCTGACGTGCAAGGTCCATGGGTTCACGAGGTTGCCTCCATACCCGTACACGTCCATTCGCTCGATACAATTTGAAATGAGACTCGCCCGACCGGGCAACATGTTTCCAGTCATCAACAGTCCATTGTCGGCGTTGACGGATCCAGTGAGGCATAAAGCTTTGTGTCGTACAGTCAGGATACACAAGTGGGCCTTCGGCTCCGAAAGCCCATATCGTTGATTTTCGTTGAATGATTCGCATGCTGACACTTGTTGGTGGCCCAGCAGTGAAATCTGCGACAATCTGCGGATGGGTTTCACTTTTGTCGTGTTGAACGATTCTCTACAGCCGTCGTTTGTCCCGTTACTGTAGGATCCTTTTCCGGTCGCAGCGACGTCGGAGATTTGATGTTTTACCGGATTTCTGATTTTCACGGTACGCTCGTGAAGTGGTCGTACGGCAAAATCCCCACTTTATCGCAACCTCGGAGATGCAGTGTGCATCGCTCGTGCGCCGATTACGACAGCATCTTCAAACTCAGTTAAATCTTGATAATCTGCCACTGTAGCAGCAGTAAGCGACCTAACAACTGCGCCAGACACTTCTTGTCTTACATAGGCGTTGCCGACCGCAGCGCCGTATTGTGTCGGTTTACATATCCCTGTATTCGAATACGCGTGCTTATTGCAGTTTATTTGATGCTTCAGTGTATTTCGTGAACGCTTTTAGACATCGAAACCAAGTTTTCGGCAAGCGATAGTACTCTAATGGGTACGTACATTGGTCTGTAATAAAGAATCTTAACTCTTGTATCAGTCGAGATATTGAAGCAAATATGACTTTCAAAAAGAGAATGTTATGCTTTATTTAACGGCATCCGAAAGAGCTTGAATAGGAAAATACAGTCATATAATGTCTGTCTATTTTGAGGCTGAAACTCGTTGCAAAAGAATCCGAGACAGATTCTAAATTTGAAAAGCAACTCGGCCGGAATCGGCCATTGGGTTGCAAACGCGCTTCTGCCACGCTACGTCGTTGTATCAAGCCTTTCGACTGCTTAATTGTCTGCTACGATCAACTAGCAGTAACTGTGTCGTCTAGTGACAGGTCGTTTCTGCTTCGACACTTCTTACGTGCAGACATGTACACCAATGAGGTAAAGTTAGACATGTAACTTCTATACAGGGAATGTAACCCAAATGCTGTCTAAATGGTAATGGAAGAAACTGTAGTTGTTTCCACAAAAGCCTGGAATTTTACACGCATTTGAAATAGTTTTCCTGAAGTCCATCTGATGCGGAATAAGCTAGCAATGCCGTAGTTCAATATACAAAATTCACAGTTGACACTGTAGCTACGTCGTATGGGAAATGAGGTTTTATCTTAGCAGTGTAGGCCTGTCTTGCTGCATCGGCCTATAACTATGGAGCCTGGGAATAGGGCTCTGCTTCTTGTTTACACCGCAACAACCGACTCTGACCTGCTTTCCAATTTCAGTACGGTTCTCGGACTCTTTTGCGAAAGGTTTCAAAGTCAGTATAACAAGTGCTATTTCACTGTATTTATCTTTCCCAGAGCTACTGAATGCAGTTATGAAAAGTACACGATTCCATTAAAAATACTAGTTTCAATATCTCGATTGATATCGCAATTCAAAATATTACATGGCTCTCAGCGTACTATCAATTGCAGGAAACCTCGTTTTGATATCCGGAACCGTTTAAGAAATAAAACTGGAGTTACGTCTTATGTGATTCACTCTATATAGATAGCTCACCTATTCCAGGAATCGAGAATCTCGACAGTTTTTGCTTGTTATCGAAATCGGTACTGGAAAGATAACGGTCCTGGGAATTGTAAGACCGTTCTGCCCCCCATGAACCATGGACCTTGCCGATGGTGGGGAGGCTTGTGTGCCTCAGCAATAAAGATAGCCGTACCGTAGGTGCAACCACAACATAGGGGTATCTGTTGAGAGGCGAGACAAATGTGTGGTTCCTGAAGAGAGGTTGGTTGGTTGGTTTGGGGAAGGAGACCAGACAGCGAGGTCATCGGTCTCATCGGATTAAGGAAGGACGGGGAAGGAAGTCGGCCGTGCCCTTTGAAAGGAACCATCCCGGCATTTGCCTGGAGCGATTTAGGGAAATCACGGAAAACCTAAATCAGGATGGCCGGACGCGGGATTGAACCGTCGTCCTCCCGAATGCGAGTCCAGTGTCTAACCACTGCGCCACCTCGCTCGGTCCTGAAGAGAGGCAGCTGCCTTTTCAGTAGTTGCAGGCGCAACAGTCGGGATGATTAACAGATCTGGCCTTGTAGCATGAATCAAAACGGCTTTGCTGTGCTGGTACTGCGAACGGCTGAAAGCATGGAGAAACTACAGCCGTAATCTTCCCCGAGGCCATGCAGCTCTACTCTATGGTTAAATGATGATGATATCCTCTTGGGTAAAATATTCCGGAGGTAAAATAGTCCCCCATTCGAATCTCTGGGCGGGGCTACTCAGGAGGACGTCGTCATCAGGAGAAAGAAAACTGGCGTTCTACGGATCGGAGGATCGGAGCGTGGAATGCCAGATCCCTTAATCGGGCAGGTGGTTTGGAAAATTTAAAAAGGGAAATAAATAAAGTTAGACATAGTGGGAATTAGTGAATTTCGGTGGCAAGAGAAACAGGACTTTTGCTCAAGTGAATACAGGGTTACAAATACAAAATCAGATAGGGTTAATGCAGGAGTAGGTTTAATAATGAGTAAAACAGTAGAAACGCGGATAAGCTGCTATGAACTGCATAGTGAACGCATTATTGTAGCCAAAATTGACACAAAACCCACACCCACCACAGTAGTACAAGTTAATATGCCAGCTAGCTCAGCAGGTGAGGAGGAGATTGAGGAAATGTATGATGAGATAAAAGAAATTATTCAGATAGTAAAGGGAGCCAAAAATCTAATAGTCATGGGGGACCGGAATTCAATAGCAGGAAAAGAAAGAGAAGGAAAAGTAGTAGACGAATATGGACTGGGGTAAGGAATGAAGGAGGAAGCCGCCTGGTAGAATTCTGCATAGAGTATAATTTAACCATAGCTAACACTTGGTTTAAGAATAATGAGGGAAGATTGTATACGTGAAAGAGACCTAGAGACACCAGGGGGTTTCAGATTGATTATATAATGGTTAGACAGAGATTTAGGCTCTGACTCTGAGCACTATGGGACTTACCATCTATGGTCACCGGTCCCCTAGAACTTAGAACTACTTTAACCTAACTAACCTAAGGACATCACACAACACCCAGTCATCACGAGGCAGAGAAAATCTCTGACCCCGCCGGGAATCGAACCTGGGAACCCGGGCGCGGGAAGCGAGAACGCTACCGCACGACCAAGAGATTTAGGAGCCAGGTTTTAAATTGTACGAGATTTCTAGGGGCAGATGTGGACTCTTACCACTACAGAATAAAACTGAAGAAACTGCAAAAAGACAATAGTTTAAGGAGATGGTGGGACCTGGATAAACTGAAAGAACCATAGGTAGTATAGGGTTTCAGGGAAAGCATTATGGAACAGTTGACAAGAACAGGGTAAAGGAATATAGAAGAAGAATGGGTAACTTTGAAAGATGAAATAGTGAAAGCAGCAGAGAATCATGTACATAAAAAGATAATGGTAGAATAAATCCTTGCGTAACACAAGAGATATTGAATTTAATCGATGAAAGGAGAAAATATAAAACTGCAATACATGAAGCAGGCGAAAGGGAATACAAAGGTCTAAAAATGAGGTTAACAGGAAGTGCAAAATGAATAAGCAGGAATGGCTAGAGGAGAAATGTAAGGATGTAGAAGCATATGTCACTGGGGATAAGACAGATACTGCTTACAGGAAAATTAAAGAGACCTTTGGAGAGAAGAGAACCACCTGTACGAATATTAAGATATCAGATGGAAAACCAGTCCTAAGCAAAGAAGGGAAAGCCGAAAGGTGGCAGGAGTAACAAGGAAGATGCACTTGATGGCAATATTATGGAAATGGAATAGGACACAGAGGAAGATGAGAAGGGAGACATAATACTGCGTGAAGAATTTGACAAAACATTGAAAGACTTAAGTCGAAACAAGCTCCCAGGAGTAGACAACATTCCGTTAGAACTACTGATAGCCTTGGGAGAGCCAGCTATGACAAACTCTTCCATCTGGTGAGCAATATGTACGCGACAAGCGAAATACCTTCAGACTTCAAGAAGAATGTAATAAACCCAGTTCCAAAGAAAGCATGTACTGACAGGAGTGAAAGTTACCGAACTATCAGTTTAATAAGTCACGGCTGCAAAATAATAACACGAATCGTATACAGAAGAATGGAGAAACTCGTAGAAGCCGACCTCGGGGAAGCTCAGTTTGGATTCCGTAGAAATGTAGGAACACGCGTGTCAGTACTGACGCTACTACTTATCATAGAAGGTAGGTTAGGGGAAGTCAACCTACGTTTATGGAATTTGTAGACTTAGAGAAAGCATTGACAATGTTGACTGAAGTATTCTCTTTCAAATTCTAAGCGTGGCAGGGATAGAATAGAGGGAGCAAAAGGGTTTTTACAATCTGTACTGAAACCAGAGGGTAGTTACAGGAGTCGAGGGGCACGAAAGAAAAGCAGTGGGAAAGGAGTGTGACAGAGTTGTAGCGTATCTCCGATGTTATTCAATCCGTATATTGAGCAAGCAGTAAAGGAAACAAAAGAAAAATTTGGAGTAGGAATTAAAGTCCAGGGAGAAAAAATAAAAACTTTGGGGTCTGCCGATAACATTGCAATTTTGGCAGCAAAGGACTTGGAAGAGCAGTTGAACGGACCGGACTGTATCTTGAAAGGAAGATATAAGATGAAGACCAACAAAAGCATAACGAACATAATGGAATGTAGTCGAATTAAATCAGGTGATGCTGAAGGAATTAGATTAGTAAATGAGACACTTAAAACAGTAAATGAGTTTTGCTATTTGGAAAGCAAAATTACTTATGATGGTCGAAGTAGAGAGGATATAAAATGTAGACTGGCAATGGAAAGGAAAGCGTTTCTGAAGAAGAGAAATTTGTGGACATCGAGTATAAATTTAAGTGTCAGGAAGTCTTTTCTGAAAGTATTTGCATGGAGTGTAGCCATGTAAGGAAGTGAAACATGGACGATAAATAGTTTAGACAAGAAGGGAATAGAAGGTTTTGAAATGTGGTGCTACAGAAGAATGCTGAAGATTAGATGGGTAGATCGCGTAACTAATCAGGAAGTACTGAATAGAATTGGGGAGAAGAGAAATTTGTGGTACAATTTGACCAAAAGTAGGGATCTGTTGGTAGGACACATTTTGAGACGTCAAGCGATCATCAATTTAGTACTGGAGGGAAGCGTGCGGGGTAAAAATCGTAGAGGGAGACCAAAAGATGAATACAATAAGCAGATTCAGAGGGATGTAGCATGCAGTAGTTACTCAGAGATGAAGAAGCTTGCACAGGGCAGAGTAGCACGGAGAGCTGAATCAAATCAGTCTTCGGACCGAAGACCACAACAACAACAACAACGTCAAATTCTCTGCAGTTTATATGTATACAGAGAGAAGATTTAATAAGATAGTTTCGTTTACTTGCTAAAACATCACTATAACTTACAGTTTATGTTTGCATGCAGTAACATTTATCTGTTGTGACTTTGACGGATGATGAATCTATGTAATTTCAAATGGCAAAAAATGTGTGATATAATAACAATTTGACAGTTTTCTGGATTTTTGCCTTTACTTATACTGTTTAACCTTGCTTTTTGCCAAATTTCATTATTCTAGGTCAACAGGATATGCCCTATAGGTTTTGATAGTAAGTTTGCGAGTATCAAAATATGTGACATAAACGGTCATATCTTTCGATTGCATTGACTTAGAAGCTTAAATGTTTACACCGCAAAGGGACCAAGACCTTAGTAATTGGCACAAATTTTAACTTGTTGAGAATACCCGTACCTGAGAAAAGGGGTTCTTGTCAGCCGGGCAGACAAATGGATAAAAATGACAATTTTTTTTCTCGTGTGATATAATATCAAACTAATAATTTTCAGATTTTTTGCTTTACTTGTACTGTGAGACCATGTTGCATGCCAAGTTTCATGACTCCAGGTCAACAAAACGTACGCTATAGGTTTCGATGAGTGACTTTGCATCAAAATGTATGACATAAATGACCATATGTTTTGACTGCATTAACTTGGAAGTTAAATTTTTTTTATAGTAGCAGGGTTCGGTAGACCTTAATTTGTGACTTAAATTTCAACTTCTACCTGTTTATGAGAAAACGTGTTGTTAACATTTAGATAGACAGACAGGAAAGAAAGAGAACCTATAAGGCTTCCGTTTTTATCGATTGAGGTACGGAACCCTAAAAAGGGGCCCTAACGTAGCGTTATCGAGGTATTAGTCTTTTGAACGGATACAAGGTATATGTGAAACTAATAACAAAATAACTAAAGATACTTTCGGAAACGTTTCATGCAGAAGAGCAGAATAAGTTTTGGATGGGAAGATCCTGCTTGGACAGTGTTTCTCCAGTGTCCCAAAATATAGAGAAACACAAAGAATAGAATCAGCCCACACACATCACCTTTATCAACTATGAGAAGCTATGGGAAGTTTTAGGAAAGTGTGGTGTACCACAGCATCTAACAAGAGGAAATCAAAGTACGTATATACACATCAAATCAGATTAGAGAAAGGAAGACCGTCTACGGAAACCAACTCGTCAGGAGTGAGACTGGAAAAACCCGCGGTCGTGAATTTACTTTAAAGCTCCAAAATTGATTGTTGGCAGGCATCCTCTTGCCTAACTAACATCTAAAGACTTGCGAGCAAAGTTAAGTGGATAACGCAAATATTACGGCTCTAGCTTCAAATGGCTCTGAGCACAATGGGACTTAACATCTGAGGTCATCAGTCCCCTAGAACTAACTAACCTAAGGACGTCACACACATCCATGCCCGAGGCAGGATTCGAACCTGCGACCGGAGTTACGGCCCTAGGCATAAAGCCAATAATATTTGTAAATATTTGTTGGAAATAGAGCAATATACCAGAAGCTTGGAAAACTGCGGTTGTTATCCTATCATTTAAAAAAGGGGCGGCAAGATTAGTAACAGTTATCGAGGTATTCGTCTTACGAATGGATACAAGATACATGCGAAACTGATAACAAATGTACTAAAGGCACTTTCAAAATTGTTTCCTACAGAGTTTTCTCAGTCTACAAAAATGTTGAAAGACATAGCAAATATAATCTCCATCGACTATGAGAAATTATGGGAAATTTTAGAAAAGAATGGCATACCTCAGCATCTAATAAATGTAGTCAAAGTATGTACCAACACAAAACCAAAGTACAGGAAGGAAGGCCGACAGAGAAAAAAAAAACATCGATGTCCTTTATCACGCATATTATTTAATATTTACGTAAACAAAGACTAACAGACAGGCAGAAAAAATTAGTGCACCATTATAAGATTAATAGTACAGTTGTAGATACAGGCCTGTTTGCAGATGGTCAAATAATCATGGCGGAGTCAGAAGATAAATTACAGAGAACCATTTGGTCATTCAATGAAGAAGAAAATGATTATAATATTAAATATCTAAAGATAAATCTAAGACAAAGTCAGTCCATGGTAAGGAGCGTTTAGGAGAATAAATAGTAACTGATGATGAAGCGCTGCAACAAATAAATACTTTTAAATGCATGGGATGAGAGGTCTCATCTACAAGGGCGAGCTAAAAAGTAATGCCTCCGAATTTTTTACATGAAAACTCTTAAAGCATTTTTAAGTAAAACAAACTGTATTAACATTCCACATCCTTGTTCTTCATTTCTACATATTTATTTCTCAACGCAGTCACACAGACGATAAACACGTTTCTCTCAACGAAGGCCAGCTTGTTGCTATCGTCAGTGTACACGGTGGGGCAAATAAAAGTGGCCCGGTCGAATGGATACGACTGGACGTGAATGTACACACGTAACAGAAGTGAAGCGCACACCACTTGTACGCCCGCCACGTGTTCCACACCGGTTCAGGGCGTAGTGCGGGCTGCGCCAGTGCGTGTAGACCAGGGAAAAGGGGACGATGGTACTCACAGTGGAACAGCAGGTGTTCGTTATGGAAAGTTACACGTCAACAAAGTTATGGAAATGGTGTGGCCTGTTGTTTGCTGAGAAGTTTAATGGTGTCATAGTGCCAACAAAGAGTGCCATGCAACGCTTGGTCCAACAATGACATCAGGAAGAATATGCTTTGAACAAGTCAAAAAAAGTGCCCGCACGCCAGAGAATTTGGCTATAGTTCAGAAAATTCTTCAGAGTAGTACCAAATCAACGTGACCTCTACCGCAAGAAACCGGCAGATCCCGTCGATCAGGCGGACAAGTACCACACCTGAACATTCACATGCATCCCTGCCGAAGTGTCTGTTGTTCATGCGTTCAAATCAGGAGATGCTCCTCAGAGCCTCCTGTTTTCTGAGTGCTGTTCACTGAGATAACGATGAATGGCTTGGACATGTATCAGTTCTTTATGTCTGAATGAGCCTGATTTCACATGAGTGATTATGTCAACTCACACAATCATAGGTTCTGGGCAGCGGAGAATCCGCATTACTTCCACGAAACACCATTGCATGATCAGAAGGTTAGGGTTTGATGTGCAGTGTCTGCATTCCGCAATATTGGTCCCATCTTCTTTCGTCAGACGCTTGCGTGGGCACGGTACATTGCCATCATTTTGAAACCATTTGTGGCAGCATTAACGCAGGAGGAAAAGACCTGCAATTACTTC
The DNA here is from genome assembly GCF_021461395.2 of Schistocerca americana. Taxonomy (NCBI): domain Eukaryota; kingdom Metazoa; phylum Arthropoda; class Insecta; order Orthoptera; family Acrididae; genus Schistocerca; species Schistocerca americana. Next base: position 597,783,596 of record NC_060121.1, read on the forward strand.
CAGCAGGATGGAGCAACTGTTCATACAGCCTGCCAAGCCTTGGAGCACATTTACAAAATATTCACGCCTGACAGAGTTGTTAGCAAAGGTGTGTCTGGTCGCGGCCCTAGATGGCCATCCAGGTCACATGATCTATCAGCGTGAGATTACTTTGTGTGGAGAGCCCTCAAATGTAAAATGTATCGCAACAACCATCATAGTCTTTAAAAAATGCAGCGAAACATTGCGGATGAGAGTGCAGCAATTCCAGCAGTCCAGCTTCGATGTGCCTTCAGTAACTTGCTGAACAGGGCCTAAAGTGACAAGAGAAGAATGGTGGTCACTTTCAACATCTGCTATAGTCAGGTTAGCACTGTATTTCCTTTGCTCTGCTGAGTTTGTACCCTGGAATTCTGTTCATTAGGCCACTTTTATTTGTCCCACCCTTTATCATTATCAAAGTGAAGTCTTCGCAGGTGATTTTTAAGTTTCGGAAACAGATGAAAATGTGGAGGGGCCAAGACGGGACGGTATGGAGGATGAACGATGACAGTGAACCGAAGGAGTCGGATTGTTGCAGATGTCGCAGAGATCCTGATATCGTGTCGACCTCCTTTCGCCCGGCCTAGTGCAGCAGATCGACGTGACATGGACTTGGAAGTCCCCTGCAGAAATAAAGACCCGTGGAGCATCCATAACTGCGAAAGTGTTGCTGGTACTGGCTGTTGTGAAAGAATCGATCTCTCGATTATGTCCCATAAATATTCGATAGGATTCACATCGGGCGACCTGGGTTGCCAAATCTTTTGCTCCAACTGTCCAGAATGTTCTGCAAGTCAATCACTAACAGCTGTGTCCCAGTGACATGTCGCACTGTCATCTACAAAAATTCCATCCTTGTTTTAGAACACGAAGTCCATGAATGGCGGCAAATGGTCTACTCCAGCGAATGATCGGTTCAGTTGGGGCAGAGGATCCATACCATAATGGAGGCACCACCAGCTTGCCTTGTGGACAACTAGTGGTCTGTCGCTTTGAGTGGTCTGCGCCATACTCGAACCGTACCATCAACTTTTACCAAATGAGATCATCTGACCAGACCACTGTTTTATAGTCGTCTATGATCCAACCGATATGGTCACGAGCCCAGAAGACGCGCTGCAGGTGATTTCGTGCTGTCAGCAAAGACATTCGCGTCAGTCGTCTACTGCCGTAGCCCATTAAAGCCATATTTGCCGCACTGCCCTAACACATAAGTTCTTTGTACTTCCCACATTGATTTCTGCGGTTGTGTCACACAGTGTTTCTTGTCTGTTAGCAGTGACAACTCTGAGCGCACGCCGTACTCTCTGTCGTTAATTGAAGGTTGTCGGCCAATGGATTGTCCGTGGTGAGAGGTAATGTCTGGAAATTGGTATTCTCGGCACACTTTTGACACTGTGGATCTCGGAATATTGAATTCCCTAACAATTTCCGGAGCTGAATGTTCCGTAAGTCTATCTCCAACTACCATTCTGCATTAAAGGGGTGTTAATTTCGGTTGTGAAGCCGTAATTACGTCGGAAACCTTTACATATGAGTCAGATGAGTAGAAATGATAGCTCCACCATTGTACTCCCCTTTCATGTCTTGTGTACGCGATACTACCGCCATCTGTATATCTGCATACCACTATTCCACGACTTTGTCACTTCAATCTACACCTCGAGGGAAAAGAGATGTTGGGCTTCCTAAGAAGAGATGGAAAGATCGTCCTGAAATTGGAACCGCCAAGAGGGCAAAATCAAAATAGGATATGTTGATGATGTATTTGAATTTGTAGTTGAAATGTCCTGGCAGAATAAGGAAATTGTAGGGTATTTTATGTTGTGTGATAGTATTAATTCATATTGTGGCTGAAGCTCATTTTACTGTGTTTGCTTCCAGAAACACAATTACGAAAATATAGTTCGCCTCGAGCAACCACGAACTATTCTTGTTTAACGGTCACCGCACAGACTCGTGGCTGAGAAATATTTATATAAGCACTCTCGGTATTGGAAAACAACTATTTAAAACTGAAAGGGGTCAACTGGGGTACACTTATATGTGGCACCCGAATATTGTAATGAGACTAATGTAAACTAAAATGAAACTATTATATTGTAAACAATGTGTGTCTGTGATGGGCTCTATAAAGCGGATCGCTGACTTTGCACAATCGCAGAGCCAAAGATACCGCTTCTGGTCTGAGATTATAGTGTTGGAGTAGGTGAGCAATTGGCTCACAGCAGTGAGTGTGTAGCTGTCTGTGAGTGAAAGAGAATGCAGTAGGCAGCTTTTTGTGCTATTCTCTGTAAAGCCACCAAGTGTTAGATTATAAGTAGAAATTTCATCATACCAATATTTTATGTTACACTGCACGTAAAATAGGTAGTTAAAATGGTGAGTGATTTTGTAATGAAATGTTAAGTTAAATGTTTAAACGTAAAGTTAATTGTGACAAGAAAGAGTTATTGGACTGATATTACAAAGAGCACATGTATTATTGGAAATATACATGTGGAAGCAGAAGTCTTCTCGCAGTTAAGGTAAAGAAATTAATCTTTTGTTACTTTCCTTTTGCTAACGCGATAGTGTAAATGAGTTGGATGGTAATTGGTAACATTGAGCTCTTTGTTGAGTAACCCCAGAGTGTACGTAAACAGATTTGATTTATAAGCTAGTTAGATATTTCCCTTTTGTAATATTTCTAAGATTTGTTAACACAGGTATGTGTATTTTGATGATTTGTTTTTATGCTTTTTAGTGATGTTAGATAATACTTGCTGTACAAATGTCACTATTTGTGGCTACGTAAGCAAAGATAGGTTTTCATTTAGTAAAAGGGTTGTAATTTTTCTGAGTAATGTAATTTCAATTGCCAGAGGTTTTGAAAAGCCAAACTTAACTTCGAATACAACTTCACTATTGAAAAAGTCAGTGATAGTAATTCACCCAAATCACTACCGCCTCCCTGGCCAGGTCACGTTTCTTAAAGACATGCAGTTTTCCTTAAATGTTTTCATTTCTCAGCCAAAAGAATTTCATGTATATTTAAGGTATTACGGCCAGCATTGCACACCACTGAGCCTGTAGCTAGTGTATTGTAGTTTTCTTCATGAGAGAGCAGAGTATAACACGATCTTTAGAGGTAAAACAGTTTTAATTATGTGTTATGTGCACAGGGAGCAAAGTTATCACTTTTGAACTTGGCCAGACGTTTCAGTACCTAAGGGGCCGAATATACTTTACAGTGACCGTATTTCTTTATTGGTATTGGGAGTTGCATTGCTCAATTAGTTCGTATAAAGTTTTACTATCAATAATACAGAGTAAACACACCACTTGCAGTTACAACACGCTACACGATAACTCCAATTGTGTATGTATTCCCAGTTCTGGCAATCATTTAAGCATGTCAGTAAATTTTAAAGAACGTCACAAAACGAACAAGGCACGAATCCCTATCAGAATTGTCGTTAGATTTTACACGGAATACACTAGCTGTTTTCCAGCTCATATGTATTGGAGGATCTCTTGCGCAATGAACCGTCCGACATGACTGGAAAGACAGCATGCCACTCCTCTTTACGAGAAGGGTAAAATAAAGGATACGCACACCAATATCGCTTATGTCCGTCTGTTACAAGATCGTACATAATATACTAAACAAAAAATTGTGACGTTACTAGAGGAAAACAACCCTCTATTGAAGAATTAACACGATATTAGGATAAATCATACCTCTCGAACACAGTTTGCTTCATTCACACACGGAATCTCGCAAACAGATGCAGTTTAACCAGTAGATTCCGTCTTCCTAGATTTCCGGATGGCGTTCGACACTGAATCACGTTGCCCGTTACCAGTCAGCATACGGCCATACGAACAATCTTTGCCAATTGTGATTGACTTGTTGAATATTAGGCTAGCATTGTAGTGGACGACGAATGTTCGACAGAAGTGACACTAACGTCGGCTATGCTTCAGGGAAGTGTAATCGGGCCTTTAAGGTCCTCAGTATAAGTGAAGGATTCATCAAATAGAATCAGCAGCACTGTTCAGATGGTTCGTTTGTGACTAAACGAGCGGTTTTGCTGCCCTTTTGAGTGCTATAAGGAGGTAAACGACAAGGCCTGGCAACTGTGTATGTTAAATTAATAGTACGGTATGTCTACCGAAACTGCCAAGATTGCCTACTGTTGAGGTACAGCAAGTATTTCTGGAATTAGCGAAAACCCAAAGCACAATAAAATTATTATCTACGTCGTATTATTTACAGATCATTGAAGTTTAAAAGTTTATTCATTTATGACGCATAACAACCATTAGCAGACATCTTAACACGTACAATACACCACTAAAAAGGTCATGACCCCAGTCACATGACGAACTAGCTTGTTGATCGGCACGCATGACTACAAATTGTTAACTTATTTTTTGCTTCGATTAAACTCTGACAAAACAGAATACGACACAAAAACACGTTTTTAGAGTCAGCATGTTGACATTGCAGGGGGATTAAGATGTAATAGTTGATGTAAATATGATTTGTTATTCTTGAGGGTATTTTTGTTCTGTCATTGCGACCACAATACTCTGAAGAATTGTAAAGCAACTACGAACAATATAGCCACACAAATTAAGAATTTAATGATTTGTTGTGCTTGTAAAAAACGTTAAGAAGTGGGCTTTGAGTCCAGTAGTGCCATAGCGACTAGTAGAATAGGGATATGTATTTGACTAGCTTCTATGATTACTTTCGAACATAACAGTAAGTTAAAAAGATAAAGTATAGACATTGATTATGGAGTAAGACGTACGCTTAGGTATATTGAAATCTTTTAATGTATGGAAAGCAATAAACAAGTTATAACATCCCTTTCCCCAAATTTGCGATTATGAGTCGTAAATCGATCAGCTGATCGGTCCAATGACCTGTAAACTGATATTGATTCAAATCTAATATTTGTCGCGAGGCGGCGCGTTTCGCCTGCGCGAAGGAAATATTTATTGACTTAGCGTTGCTCCATGGCGAGCGAAGAAATGTAAGAAAATCAATGTATGACCGGACTTCGTTGCAAGACAGGATAACGAGAGGACGTGTATTAAGTGTATGCAATGAAATATTGTTACGATCCATACTATATAATTTGTGTTTTTTTTGAGATTCACAAGCGATATTTAACGTTAGTGTGGAGTTTAGTAACAGCCATAATGCAGCCTGGTGCATTTCAAAGGAAATTTCGCGTATTTATTTTTGATCAAAAGATTCTGTGATGAATTGTAATGTACGACAAGCTTTTATAGGACTTCGAGCATTTGGTAGTCGAAGTTTGCTGTAGAACCTGCTTCAATAATACGGTCAAAAGCATAGAGAAAGTTTTCTCTGCTAAAACGAACTCGTTTCACTCGCAGTCATCGAATGACCAAATGCGAATGGCAGTATCCCAATTCGAGAAGATCCTATAGAAGTTTCCTTTCTCTTACGTTTCAAGGATTTTACAGGTGACCGTTGGGGTCGGCAGCTGCTTCTATACCACGAAAGTAACTTGTCTACGTGTACGAAATTACGTACGCTGTGGGAGTAGTCAACGCCGCTCTGGAAACTGATATTGACCGTCACAGACATACAAACAGACACACCACACGCACTATTTCAATAACGAGTTTAATATTACCAGCTTAAAAACATTAATTTCTTATTTTGAGCCATAATATTATACAGTGTATACTGATAAGGTGGACCTAAGAAAATAGCACTTCACTGCAGAAGTTGCTCATGTGACGAAGCTCTGGAGTAGGCAAGCAGAGTAGCTTCGTGATCTTTTGTCGCTCTCCTTGCACGACTGAAGATGGGCTTCTGATCTTCATCATTGTGTTGGAAGTTTTAGATCTGCTATAAAATCTGATGTTCGTTAGTATTCGGAACTTTCATTTGATGCTCTACTTGCTTTTCTCTGCACTGTACATTGATTCATTTATCTGCCGCAGGTTTGCTTAGAAACCTATGACTATCTTTCCATAGTTGTTTCCTTTGATTCTTTATTTAGAAATGAAGTTACACATTGAACATAAACTAACGCATTGTTACGTCATCATCCTTCAGGATGCTACAACTCCCTTAATTTTCAATAATTTTGACTTAATATAATTGCCTAATTCTATAAAATTTTGCAGATTAGCCACATCAGTTACATAATTATTTGGGCCAAAAGGCAGAAGCACATAACCAACCTCTAAATGCAATTTTAGCAAAAACTGCAGTAGGTTGTGTGCTTGCCCAATCAATGCAAGTTACTTCTGATACGACTGCAGAGGAAACGCAGTTGGTTCACTTGTCAGGAAGTAGCCAGTGAGTTTGCACGATGACGAACCTGTCTTCTGCAGGAAAGTATTGTAAAGAAATGCGGAAATATTTGTGTAAATGTGCGTAAATGCACTATCATTTCATACGTAATATAGATCGTTCGATTCCAAGATTAGTGTTAAATATTGTGAATCTGTTATATCACATTAGTACTTAGGGGTAACACAAAGAAAGGATATGAAATGAACCGATCGCGTGCAATCAGTATTAGAGAAGGTGAACTGAAGGATATGATTTGTTGTATGGGTTCTCAGGATGTGCAGTGCATCTGTAAAAGAAATTGCATACGAGACGCTAATGCGACCAATTCTACAGTCTAGTCACATTAATGTGAACGCATGTCAAAAGCCTGAATAACAACCTTTAGAAGCGCGGACGACTGCGAGACGTGCAGGAAAGGACTCAGTGAGGTTCTGGAAGGTACCAACAGGGATGAGCAGCGATGCCGACTCCAGTGCTATGGTCAAGCTGTGCTAAGTTTCTCAGGTGAGGAACCAAGGCTCGATCCAGGTGGTCCCACATATTCTCGATAGGATTTAAATCCGGGGTGATTGGTGGCTACGGGTGTACGGTAAACTTATACTGCTGCCCCTCGAGCCACGCACCTACACTGCGAGCTGTGTGACTGGTTGCATTGTCCTGCTAATAGAGGCCATCCTGCTGAGGAAAACCAAACTGCGTGTAGGGGTGGACATGGTTTCCAACAATGGACGCATACTTTTGTTGATCCATTGTGTCTTCCATGTTGACGAGATCTCCCAGAGAATGCCAAGAAAACATTCCCCAGACCGTAACGCTCCCTGCGTCGGCCAGGATGTTTGCCTTCAGACGTGGTTCACCTGAAAATGCCAGCTGTCGCTACTCAGTGGACAACCAGCTGCGGTACTGGCGTGCAGCTTCCAGCTGATGAACAGTAGTCAGCATGGATGCATGAACCAGACGTCTGCTGCAGAGACCCATACGCAACAAGGTCCGCTGAAGGGCCGTTGACGAGACGCTGTTGGTAGCCCCTTGTTTATCTGGAACAGACAGTTGCTTAACAATTGCACGTCTATTTTCCCGTACACGTTTCCGCAGCCATCGTTCACGCCTGTCATCTATGACTCATGGTGCACCATAGCTGCCTCGGAACCGGTTTTGGATAGGGCCATTTTGCCACTGATAGTATACTGTTACCATGGCGGCACGCAAACAGTTTACAAACTTAGCCATTTCGGAAATCCTTCCACCCCTAAACAGAAAACCAATGATCATGTCATTTTAGGCATCAGAAAAATTGCTCCGTTTTCGCATTACATCGATGACCGCATTGTTTTCCCTGTCCCCCGACACGCTTCGTATTACCCCCGCTGCTAGTGCTTCCACCTGCAGTCTGCGAGTGGTTATTGCACGTTGATGTCGAACATAGGTGATGGCCACATTAATGTGACTGGATCGGGTATTATTCAGGAGTTCGGGGTTTTTGTCAAGTAGGCATAACAACAGACATGAGACACGAGGTTTGGATTATAACAGAACCGAACTGTTGATACGAAAGTGTAACAGAAATGCTCAGGGAACTTAAATGGGAATCCTTGGAAGGATGACGACGTGATTCTCGTGAAACCTATTGGATGATTTTGGAGGAAGACTGTACAGCTATTCTGCTATTTACATCGTGCGTGTCGTGTAGGGATCAGGATCATGAATATAAGATAAATAGTGATTAGAATGAGAAAACAGGCATATAAATAGTCGTTTTTCCCTCACTCAGTGCACGATTCTAATTGGGCAGTGATTCACTATGTGAGCGTATGGGTGCTATTCTGTCGTTCTGCGCAACGGATTAATCTGAGATGTACCCTTTACCCTGTGGCTCCTGCAAGATGCTATTTCCACCCCCACACTACTACAGAAGACAGACGCTCCTAACGTTGTAAAGAGAAATGCCTGAAAAACTTTCAGCAATAAATATCTTCTGAAGTCGTCCACTGTAAGGAAATGACACAAAATTTCTTACGTAACTAGTGGGATACTTGGGTAGTGGCGTAGTGCTATTTAGTGTAAGAAAAACATGAAACTAACGGAAATTATTATTTATTTTGCAAAAATTCTGAGAAATCACAATGGCACTTTTAGTTATGAACTGAACACGTTATTTCCGGGTTCTTTTTGGAATGTGAAGTTACCTCTTAAGGATAGGATTCACTAATGAAATTCCTATACAAAGTTTAAGATTGTTATTGACTTGGCAGAATGGCTGAGAGCAGCGCTTACTCAACTTGAATAATTATCCATTAGAATGTTGCTAGGTACAGTCGAGGCTGTCGTGTGTGAAATGCAGTGAAGGGTACTGTTGTGGAGGAAATATGGGGCTCGCAATAGCTGTAGCGCACAATGCCGTAAGCTGCGATGACTGCTGTCTGCGCCGCTCGCTGCTGACAAATAAGATAACTCTCGTTCTATCTGGATTGACCTTCGCCAATCAAACTCTCCCTACGCCTTGATAAAGTCAAGGACTCCTATTCGCCCCTAGTCTAACTATTGGTGTGGTACACTGGTCAGATAACCAGTCCACCGCGATGCCACTCAAAAATTCTCTTGCAGGCGTTTAAGTATAACTCTGTCCGTTCACACCGCACAATTAGTGTGGCGGCCAACACAGTGAACAACGCTTAATCACAAGGACTCAATATAGAGTCGCACTCCCATTCGCTCTCGAAAGAGGTGCTCTCCCAGTGAAGTACTGAGGAGAGACTTGTTCCTCGCTCTTTGAGTACACATACAAGCGCACACACTCCAAGAGCGACAACAGAACGGCCCCTCTAACGCCAGACGTGAAGGGGTATATCTTTCAGTCTCTTCCATTACTCCTTCAGCTCAAGGCGTCAGAAATATCGTCTGCCAATCAGCATTGCTCTTCTAAAACGGGAGAATGACATTTCGTTTAAGGCGCCCAATCCAGGAATCTGTAGCATCGGCGTTTGGCGTTTGGCGTTTGCTGTCTCCCTGTGAAAATCAGAAACTGCGTGCTCTATTTGTAAAGAATGCGTAGGCTGGGCATTCCCACACAATGTAGCGGAATTTGTTTTTAAGCTGAACACGGGGACGTCCTTTCACTCGGGCAAACGCTGTCTGCTCTACCGGCGGTCACAAGCCGACGTAGATAGGTTGGGACCGGCCTCCTGGTGTGTGGTTGCTCTCCCGAACTAAAAGCTCCTGTGACAGTAGTGTCTGGAATGTATGTGTGTATGCCAGCCTCGAGTATTTCAACCACGTTGCGCTTACTTGTTATTAGTTAATTGCATATTATTTACATGAATTCATACAACATTGACTTTATCTTATCGAGTTTGGGTTCGAATGAAGCGTTTTGATGTGCGGAATATGATAGTGAGGGCGGAATATGTAAGCAATGAAGGTCAGGAGACCACGACGTCTTACAACTAATTTGCCACGCATTGAACAATGGCGTGTAGAATATATACGTAGATTTCTATGACGTCGATGCATGGTCATCTGTCGGGTCAGACTTATCTGAACATAAAATATCTGCCCCAATTAAAGTCCTAATCAGATGGTCGTTTCTTCGAATCTACTATTGTACAGGTTTGGAAATTGTGTGTTACTCGGTGTCTGTAGACAAGAGGTACCTGTGAATCGGTCATAGAAGAATACTCCCGAATTTAAGTGGTTTTTTTTTTTTTTTTTTTTTGTAAATTGGTCCATGCTGAGATGCAGTAAACCAGAAGAACAAAGCATACATAGAGCACAATAAACCTACCTAAGAACTGAGGCCACTGGACTGCCATCAACTCTGCTGATACACAGTGATGTATGTCAAGTAGGTCTCATGAGCAAAATAATGGCTACTGGTGGACTGGGACTGTGGCTACTGCTATAAGCCTACAGTTGTAGACCTGGTACTCGGCATGCTAACGGTCTACGCTGGTAGAGTAGGGTAGCTACTACCAGATTAAATTGGAAGATTTGTTTATTAGTTAATGGCAGTCGAATCGTTCAAAGTTGTCCACATGTGCTGCACGATCATTCACTGTGTCTTTTCTCTGCAAGGGTGCCAACTATCGGCTCGCCCAGCACATTTCTTCGCCTGTTTCGTAGAAGGGCGAACATCCAGCTGCTTTTATTAACTCCATCGTTAGTGCGTGATCTCCAGGATGGAGGCCTTCGGCGCTGCTGTCGCAGCACAGCCTATCGTGCCGAAGGTAATTATAACCTCAGATGCCTGTAAGTGGTGGGCTCCAAACAGACGGAGTGAGAGCTAAACACTTCCACTGAAATAGGTTACGAGCCTTACGGGCGCGACCGTGAAATAAGAACTTCAGGAAATATCGCCGCAGTTCGGGTGGAATGTTCCTTTACTGGCGCCGAATAGTGGCCTCACAATCAGCTTTATTTCAAGAAGTAGTGGAAACTGGGATTTCTACATTTCTCGGCAAAGATGATTTCCTGATCTGATTATAGTTCCTTTCAGGAATTTTTCCGGTGTTCAGAGGGAACTCTGGCAGCAGTTACTACAACTGTTTGTCAGTCGTTTTCTAATGAAGTCCGGGACAGCTCCTGCCTGGAGGCGGTACCACGCAGAGGACTGCGAATAGTTAACGAGCAATTGGTCAGCATTGCGTAAGAGGAGCGCCATATGAATCACCATTTGGAGGGAAACTCGATGTCGAAGTGACGTTAAACCCGATCTTTCTTCTTCCTCTTTTCGGAGGGAAACGTCTAATATGTCGTCTGAAACTGAGATTGTTCTAAGCGCAATGCCTAGCTCTCATAGTGAACATCTCTATGACAATATTGACAATCTTGCGTTGGGAGCAACATGAAGTCGTCACCTGTAGAGATCATTCCTCGTTTGGACCCCTGTCAGATACTTCAGCAGATATTACGCCAGCTCGCATTTTTCTACCTACAAAGAAATCGCTTAACTCAGGGTGAATCCTTTGAAAAGTTAACGTAATGTGAATTCATGTTTCAGATTCTGAATAACAGACAACATTGTGTGTGCCTTGCCATCTGGTACGGATCCCACACTGATGAGCAATGCTCAAGTATAGGTCGAACTGAATCAACTTATAAGGAAGTGGGATACTGAATTATTGAGTAATGATGATGAGCGTTAGAAACCACAGTAGGCAGTCAGTCGAGTATAAGTGGACGTTACCTAAAATGGCAATCGCAGAATTTCGACACACATATTTAACTATAAGAAACGTCACAGCAGAGAAATTTTGGGTAACAGAAGAAAACTTTAATTCATCAGCGAAAGAGGTAAACACAAAAATATTCCGGAAAAGAAAGGCATACAGCCATGCAAGACACTCAGAAGAAAATCAGAAGAGTGGAGGAAACTAAAGCGAAGTCGCTGCAGGGAAAACCTGAGGGCCGGCCGTTGTGACCGAGCGGTTCTAGGCGCTTCAGCCTGGAACCGCACTGCTGCTACGGTCGCAGGTTCGAATCCTGCCTCGGGCATGGTTGTTTGTGATGTCCTTAGGTTAGTTAGGTTCAAGCAGTTCTAAGTCTAGGGGACTGATGACCTCAGATGTTAAGTCCCATAGTGCTTAGAGCCATTTGAACCATTTGATAACGTGAGGAAACTGAAAAGAAACGGTCGTCAAGATAATAGTTTCAACGCACAGTAAACTCAAAATAACTAACGGAGAATTTAACTGCAAAGGCGTCTACAATAGGAGTGCAGTGGTATTCCGCGGTTAAACACAGAGCGAAGAGGTGGAACGAGTAATTAAAGAACTTTACAAGGGGGAGCAGGTGTCTGATAACGCGACGGCGGATGTAAAAAATTCAGTGAGTGGAAGAATGGAAGAATATCATTCACACGATTCCGATAATACCGAATGAAAGCGAGAGAAAATCACTTTGATATGTGATACAGCATGCTGACATACAAAACAATGGATGAGAAAACTGAGGATCTGTTACATAACGATTAGTTTGGTGTTGGGCAAGGTAAGGGCACCAGTGAGGAAATTCAAACGTTACCATTGATAATGGAAGTAAGACTTAAGAAAAATGAAGACGATTTCGTACAATAGTCCAATCAGAAAACGTTTTTGATGATGCAAGATAGTTTAATATGTTAGAAATTCTCAGAAAAATGAATAAACGTATGCTATATACGCATACTACAGTAAAAGACAAATTAGGTACAGTATATACAAGAAACAAGATGAAACAATAATGAAAGACAGACTAGTAGAGAAGAGCTCAGGTTAAAAATTTTCATAAGGCGGTATTTTCTCTACTTCTGATCCTGCATTTCTTGAAATAGCCAAGGAAATAAAAGAAAGGTTCATAAGGGGTAAAATGAAGAGTGAAAGGATGTATAAGATGACATTACCATCCGCTGCAGAAGCAAGAAATAATTTTAGGATCTGTTGAATGGGAAGAAGTCTGCTGAGCACGGAATATGGACTAAGAGCAAACCAAAGAAATAAGAATATACTGATGAGCACAACAGATATTAGCGCAAAAGGAAGCACGACGGATAAAGCAAGATGAATATAAGATGCAAACTAGCCCAGGCAAAGATAGCATTCCTTGCTACAAGAAGTCTGTTGTCAAAGGTAGGCTTAATTTGAGAAAGAAATTTCTGAGACTGTGCGTCCGAAGCTAGTCATTGTATGGAAGTGAATCAAGGACTGTAGGAAAATCGTAGAAGAAAGAAATCGTTGGGTTTCAGACGTTATACTACAGAAGGATGCCGGAAATTAAGTAGAATGACAAGATAAGAAATTAGACTCTTCATAGAAACCACGAGAAAAGAAATATGTGGAAAATACTAAAACAAGCATTGTACTGCGAGTTAAGGGAATAACTTTCATGGTACTAGAGGGAACTGTAGAGGGAAAAAACTGTAGAGGAAGACAGATATTGAAATATACTCTTAGGACGATCCGTGTAAGTGCTACTCTGAGGCAGAGAAACTGGCACAGGAAAACAAAAAGATTGACCAAGTACGAGTAGAACTTGCAATCTGAGGGTTCCGTACAAACTTTATTACGTATTCGGACATCCATCCTGGGAATCGAGAATCGATTATTTTTGCCTGTTATCGATATTGATACTTAATAAATGGATAGGCGGTCACATAAAACATAACAAAAATTGTTTTCGTGTGATATAATTACATACGAACAATTTTCGAATGTGTTCCTTGCTAGTACTGTAAAACTTTGCTTCTTCGCAAATTTCATGAATCTAAGACTCGTTCGACCTATACTTGAGTATTGCTCATCAGTGTGGGATCCGTACCAGATCGGGTTGACGGAGGAGATTGAGAAGATCCAGAGAAGAGCGGAGCGTTTCGTCACAGGGTTATTTGGTAACCGTGATAGCGTTACGGAGATGTTTAGCAAACTCAAGTGGCAGACTCTGCAAGAGAGGCGCTCTGCATCGCGGTGTAGCTTGCTCGCCAGGTTTCGAGAGGGTGCGTTTCTGGATGAGGTATCGAATATATTGCTTCCCCCTACTTGTACCTCCCGAGGAGATCACGAATGTAAAATTAGAGAGATTCGAGCGCGCACGGAGGCTTTCAGACAGTCGTTCTTCCCGCGAACCATACGCAACTGGAACAGAAAAGGGAGGTAATGACAGTGGCACGTAAAGTGCCCTCCGCCACACACCGTTGGGTGCCTTGCGGAGTATAAATGTAGATGTAGATGTAAGACATCGGGAAGTACCGTATAGGTTTCGATGAATGAGTTTGCGAGTACTAACGCATGTGACACAAATAGCTGCATATTTTGATTACATTGACTGAGAAGCTTAAATTTATCACAGTAGACCTTAGTATGTGACATAAATTTCAACGTGATACGTCTACCCGTCCCTGAGAAAAAGGGCTCGTAAAAGTAAGACAGAGAGACAGACGGACAACAAAGTACCGTTTTTACCGATTGATGTAGGGAACCCTAAAAAACATGTAGTTCACATGAAACTAGTCAGTAGACCGGACAGGCAGAGAGAGAGTAGAGATAGGGGCGCGGAGGGTGGGGGTGGGGGGTGGAAGGGGGGGCATGAGACTCTGAATTCGCACTGGAATCGGACACGAATAATTACCTCTCCGAAAAGCCAATCATATCAGCTAGGGAAATGTATAATGCAAGTTAAACTTAATATTCAGACAGCGCATTCTTAATTTTATATTGGATGTTGCTTTCACTGGGAAGTTGGAGCCATGTAAAAAAAGGAAAGGAGAACTGCTTGTGTTAGTACGGCAGTTGTTCCCAGAATAATCCAAAATTATTCTGCTATTTCGAGGGATAATTCCACACTTGGAAACAATGGAAACCTAGGAATCTTCACTGTTACTCGGATATGCAACGCTTTACCTTTCACACAACTGTGGTTTCTTTTTTCTATAAGACACCTGTAGTAGTTTCGTCACGATTTGCATCGCCTCTGCATATCTACGTAGCCCCAGGATCAGATTCTATCGTGAGACGAGATCTTTCCAGCTGAGCGCGCTATTTCCATCTAGAGATAGGATCTCTACTGCTGCTTTCCTTCTGCATGTTTTCGCCGTCTCGCAAAAATTGAAGGGCTTACATAACCCAGCTTCACGTGAGGTTCATGTTTATTTAGCCGATGCAGAAGTTCAGTAATTCCTAAGCACGTTACGGTAATTGTATATTCCCGTCAGTTTTTAAACAGACAATGTATAAATTATGGCAGTTTTTGAGTCCGTATGAGTAAATCTACAACACAGCACTCGTTGACATCAGCTGAATTTCTTTTACCTTAAACCAAAGATACTTGTTGATGATATCCGCCTACGAAGAGTAAGAAGACTATCGCAAAACAGCAACGGGTGAATGGGGTTTTGGGGTGACGACATTAACTACATATGAGCAAGCCGAAATCTACAGCACAGCACTCGTTGTTCATGCTGCCATCAATGGATTTTGTCTTACTTGAAACCAAAGATACCGCTGGAGTACTGCTGCGCGGTGTGGAATCCTTACCAGATAGGATTAACGGAGTACATCGAGAAAGTTCAAAGAAGAACGCCACGTTTTGTATTATCGAGAAATAGTGGAGAGAGTGTCACTGACATGATACAGGATTTGGGATTGACATCAATAAAACAAAGACATTCTTCGTTGCGACGGAATCTTCTCAAGAAATTTCTATCATAAAGTTTCTCCTTCGAATGCGCAAATATTTTGTTGACGCCGACCTACATAGAAACAAACTATTATCATAACAAAATAAAGGAAATCAGAGCTAGTACGGAAAGATGTAGGTGTTCGTTTTTTCCGAGCGCTGTTCGAGATTGGAATAATACAGAGTTACTGTGAAAGTGGTTGGGTGAACCCTCTGCCAGGTACTTTAGTGTTATTTGCAGATTATCCATGTAGATGAAGATGTAGATGCACATCCTGATTATATCTGCCTGTGAAGAGAGAAGAAAGCTGTAACGGGTGAATGGGGATGTGTGGCACTGATACAAATTACGAGAGACGTCAATTATTGCAAACGAAGATAATTGTGTAAAAAAAGAAAGAAAACAGTCGTCGTTCCACACCAGATGGGCTACAGGAAAAAAAAGCCTTTGACGATGGTGCGTGGAACAAACTCTCTCAATTTGCGAAAATAACAGGGATGTAGTGAACGAAAGGTTGTACTTGCACATAAATCAGACTGGTTATAAGCGCTGAACTATGTGAAAAGGAAGCAGTCAGTCTGCGCGTTGAGCAACCGCTGAAGGTAACCAAAGAGAAATTTGGAAAGTTAGTTAAAGTTTTTGGAACAGAAACAAAAGATTTTAGATTTGCAGATGACATTGCAATTCCGTCAGAAATGGTAAAGCACATGCAAGGACATTTGAACGGAATGGATGGCGTCTTGAAAAGAGGTTATAAGACGAAAATCAACGAAAGTGAAACGAGGGTAATGGAGTAAAGCTGAACTCAGGCGCGCCGAGGGAATTAGTTTAGTAAATGAAACACTAGAAGTAGCAAATGAGTTTTGTTATTTGGCTAGAAAAAAAGATTAATGATGGCCGAAGTAGAGAGGATGCAGACTGACAATAAGAACAAAAACACATTTCTAAAATAAAAGAACTTTGTTAACATCAAATAACAATGCAAGTGTTAGTTTTTCATTTCCTGCTAAAATATTAATTTCAAGTCAGGATAATGAATATCAAGCTGTTGCTCTCTGATGTAAGAAAGAAGAAAACTGGAGAAATACCGATTTACTAATTATTTTGGAAAAAAATTGTTTCATGTTCGCTGCTAAGAAGTTTGTGCCGGCCACCCAGCCTCGAGTTCCAGAGAGTGCCGTACACGTGAGACTGGTGTAAACGCGATGAAGAAGCGAAACATTGACTTAAGAGGCATGTCATCCACAACTCGTCTTTGTCACGAAGAACAGGAAAGTCAATTTGAGATTGTAGTAGCGTTGTATTGCATGCATTCTGTACTGGCCGATTTATAAATGCGCCATTGCTATTGCAGTTATTATTGATATTTTTCAAAGTTGTTACTATGAGTTGCAGTGCCTGTAGTGTTATTGGAAGAATATATGTTATGTTTTGAGTGGATTGATGAATGGTTTATTTCAATTGAGTATCGTATTTGCCCAAGTGTAAGACGACCGTGATTATACAGGGTGAGTCACCTAACATTACCGCTGGATATATTTCGTAAACCACGTCAAATACTGACAAATCGATTCCACAGACCGAACGTGAGGAGAGGGGCTAGTGTAATTGGTTAATACAAACCATAAAAAAATGCACGGAAGTATGTTTTTTAACACAAACCTACGTTTTTTAAATGGAACCCCGTTAGTTTTGTTAGCACATCTGAACATATAAACAAATTCGTAATCAGTGCCGTTTGTTGCATTGCAAAATGTTAATTACATCCGGAGATATTGTAACCTAAAGTTGACGTTTGAGTACCACTCCTCCGCTGTTCGATCGTGTGTATCGGCGAGCACCGAATTACGTAGGGATCCAAAGGGAACGGTGATGGACCTTAGGTACAGAAGAGACTGGAACAGCACATTACGTCCACATGCTAATACCTTTTTATTGGTCATTTTCACTTACGCTCATGTACAAAATGGTTCAAATGGCTCTGAGCACTATGGGACTCAACTTCTGAGGTTATCAGTCCCCTAGAACTTAGAACTACTTAAACCTAACTAACCTAAGGACATCACACACATCCATGCCCGAGGCAGGATTCGAACCTGCTACCGTAGTGGTCTCGCGGTTCCAGACTGTAGCGCCTAGAACCGCACGGCCACTCCGGCCGGTGCACATGTACATTACCATGAGGGGTGAGGTACACGTACACACGTGGTTTCCATTTTCAATTACGGAGTGGAATAGAGTGTGTCCCGACATGTCAGGCCAATAGATGTTCAATGTGGTGGCCATCCTTTGCTGCACACAATTGCAATCTCTGCCGTAATGAATGTCGTACACGCCGCAGTACATCTGGTGTAATGTCGCCGCAGGCTGCCACAATACGTTGTTCCATATCCTCTGGGGTTGTAGGCACATCACGGTACACATTCTCCTTTAACGTATCCCACAGAAAGAAGTCCAGAGGTGTAAGATCAGGAGAACGGGCTGGCCAATTTATGCGTCCTCCACGTCCTATGAAACGCCCGTCGAACATCCTGTCAAGGGTCAGCCTAGTGTTAATTGCGGAATGTGCAGGTGCACCATCATTCTGATACCGCATGCGTCGACGCGTTTCCAGTGGGACATTTTCGAGCAACGTTGGCAGATCATTCTGTAGAAACGCGATGTATGTTGCAGCTGTTTGGGCCCCTGCAATGATGTGAGGACCAATGAGGTGGTCGCCAATGATTCCGCACCATACATTCACAGTCCACGGTCGCTGTCGCTCTACCTGTCTGAGCCAGCGGGGATTTTCCACGGACCAGTAATGCATGTTCCGTAGATTCACTGCCCCGTGGTTTGTGAAACCCGCTTCATCGGTAAACAGGTAGAACTGCAACGCATTCTCTGTTAATGCCCATTGACAGAATTGCACTCGATGATTAAAGTCATCACCATGTAATTGCTGATGTAGCGACACATGAACCGGGTGAAAGCGGTGACGATGCAGTATGCGCATGACACTACTTTGACTCAGTCCACCGGCTCTCGCAATGTCCCGTGTACTCATGTGTGGGCTCATGGCAACAGCAGCTAACACACCAACTGCACCCGCTTCTCCGGTGACGGGCCTGTTACGGACCCGTTTGCGTGCTATCACCATACCCGTTGCATACAGTTGGCGGTAGATGTTTTGCAATGTGCGGCACGTTGGATGCTCTCTCTCCGGGTACCGTTCTGCATACACCCTGCAGGCTTCCGCTGCATTTCGTCGACACTCGCCATAGATGAGTATCATCTCCGCCTTTTCAGAGTTCGAATACACCATGGTCACAGTTCCTACAACACTACATTATCACAGACGTCTGGTAACACGGTGTTCTACAGTTGGTCTGCGTGCGGAGACGAATGCAGAATAACAATAGCAGCAAGCGCTACATGCAGACACTGCGGCAGCTAGATCAAACCACAACAGTGCACTACAGCCACACTCGTAAACACGGTCGTCATCGTAAACATGTCCCTGCAGATGCTGCTCGCCGACCGTGGCCCGTGTATGTTACAACACGCAACTGAACGTTGGAGGTTTCAAGCGTCAACTTTAGGTTACAATATCTCCGGATGTAATTAAGATTTTACAATGCAACAAACGGCACTGATTACGTATTTGTTTATATGTTCAGATGTGCTAACAAAACTAACGTGGTTCCATTTAAAAAAACGGAGGTTTGTGTTAAAAAACATACTTCCGTTCATTTTTGTATGGTTTGTATTAACCACTTACACTAGCCCCTCTCATCACGTTCGGACTGTGGAATCGGTTCGTCAGTATTTGATGTGGTTTACGAAATATATCCAGCGGTAACGTTAGGTGACTTACCCTGTATATGAGGACCCCCATTTCCTCAAAAGGCTTCTTGAGAAAAGCTTATTTCAAATATATTTTGTCTACTCAAAATTACAAACTTTTATTGACATAAAGTATCTGCCTAAAAAGTTAACATTATACCTATTCTAAATTTATGTCATTTATTGATTCTCTACATTTCGATACTGGTAACACAAGGAGAAATAAAATAATGAAGAGAAATGGTTTACATTAACATGCGGACCTTATTGTTTTCGACATCTTTCGCTTAATAACCCTGCTGTCTGTGGTATCACTATTTTTAATCATCATCATCATCATCCAAATAGCAGAGCTGTGAAAGTTATATCTTCGTTGTAACAAACATTTGGCTGTTTCTTCAGAAAATGTTGCGATTTCTGTTGTGGTTGCCATGGGACCTGAGAATACAGTTATTTTTATCCGATGCCGTACTGGATTTCGCTTCGATACTGAGGTGATGTTATGATTTTTCTTGCTTTCAGACATATCGTCTACCCGCCGCTCTCTCATTGGCTGCGTAAAACCAGGAGCTGACACATCCCATTTTGTTCCCGTCATACGTCGACAACACTGCAGCCCGAAACACGTCAGTCGCCTTTAGTCCTATCTGAACTTTTACTGTCTCCTGCAGGAATATATACTTTTGTTGAGTACTTGCCCAATTTTAAATTCAGGTCAGTTCCAACTGCAAATGGATTCAACAAACTGCAGTTTAAACGTGGTATGTGTTCCTAAAAAGCCAAAGTACGTGATACAGATTCTCAAGGTTGGCGACATGACGTAATAAGTCGCTCGGTCACTGCTCCCCTCCACGCACTCATCTAGTTCCCAGCAAGCCGGTACCAGTATTCCCCCTCCAACCCTTCCACAGTGTTGTGATTTAACAAATCTGAAACACGGACTGCAATAACTTCCAGGGCGCAGGTCATAAGTAACAACAGCAACTAACATACAAACAAAAGACTGCACTCACGATTCAGTCCAATTCTCAAACTTCGCTAGTCTTGCGATCCACTCGGCAAATAGTACTACCTCTACGGCTGTAATTTATTCTCGTGACAACAGTTACAATTTAAGATGATTTATTTAGTTTTTTAAAATATACAATAGATTAATTTTCGCTCTTGTTTCATCTGAATGTCACCATAATGTTCTAAAGCTGATTAAAAGCTGGTAACGCTTTTACCTTGCGAGGTGCCGGGGCTAGCAGTGTATTTAACACTAAATTCTTCTAGAATTTTCATATGTAAATGATGCTCTAAGCCGCCCCACCGACTTTTGCTGTTGCACATGGATTAAGAAGAAACGCGAACTGACTGTAATCGACCCTACAAGTGGAGTAGAAAAGAGTTTGGCACCTGCAATAATTTAATTGGATAGAAATTAAGGAAAGTTTCATTAACATAGTGAGAAATGAAAGGGTTGCTCTACCAATTAACAGAATGAAAGTTCCATCCAAAATAACAGTTTGATTTATTATGACTAAACGCAAAATAAGAAACAAAACACATGAAACATTTACAATACATCAAATTAGATCAAATTGGATACTCAAGTAAATGCTATGAAGGTGAAGTTGTCCATAAACTAGATTGTGACATTTATGATGAAGTGGTATGTGGAGCCAATTCCTTGCAACTCAAATCTTAAGAGAAACACACAGCCAACCCAACATTAATTGCTGCTACAGTACTGAGAAGTCAGACAATGTACACCCAAGACAGAACAAAGTTAGAAAAGACAAACAGGCGCGCTCTGCTGAGCTCTGATTATCACCTGGCAAAATTCCCTAAGCTGCCGGTGCTGCGGGCATACATTGCCAAGCTGTCTTCTTAACTGCAAGATCCTGTTGATCTGGCGTACCGGAGGCGATGGCTGGTTGCTTCGACGTCCCATCGTGGTGATGATAATGTTGCGAGTATAGCCCGAAACAAATTATCCTGGTCTGGTTGTTCCAGACTAAAGACTTCCTAGCAATACAAATGACCCTCTGAGGGAGATGAAGAAGACCCGCCACACAATCACTGACGGTACAGTGATTGATTTTAACAAGCGAAGTCACACAGTAACTCCGATACAGTCAACTTTAGCCAAAACTGCTCAAGACAGACAACATAGGCCGCTTGTACGCAGAGCGCTCAATTGCCAACTGTACTCGTAAAGTTACGTTGAAGTCGAAACTTCAGCAACTTCGTCAAACAGTTTCAATTAAATAAAAGTATATTAGACAGCCAACGGAATGCAGGCTGTCCAGAACAGCGAGAGCTCAGACTTGTAACCTACTCCGACCGAAAAGCGAGAGCCGACTCTCACAAGAGCACCTGTACAAATCGAACACAGAACATTCCCGCCCCCACAACAGTCACCGTGGTTAAATGTTCCAATCAGCAACTCGAAAACCGGCGGAAAATTCCACTCTATTGCCGAAGCACTACCTTTCCACCAATGGAGATACTTGGCGCCAATTTCTGCGCCGATTTTGCTACGTCACGGAGCTATGCCCTGAGCAAGCCAATCACAGTTACGATTTTGCAGAAAACGCGGAAATATGCCCGCCAAGACTGCCTGGGAACACAAGTATTTCCCATGCCTCGCTGGTAGCCCGCCAGAAACGGTTTTCACTAAGTTTCTGCGGAGTAACAGAATCTCTAGCCCAGCCGCTCCGTCAGGCCCCTGTGGGTGTATCGCCGCCGCTCTTATGACAATGTCGGCGTCTGGAAAGCATTCACTCGACTCCCTCACACCCGGCGGCTTAACCCTTCCAAGACCAGCAGAGTCTGCCTGTCACCGGACCACCCAGGTGACGAGAAACGCTGCGTGGGAAGTCCGCGTGTGAAGGAATGGCGACTTTTCACCGCATGCAATTGGAGAGGAAGATCAAATTACTCAGAGAAATATAAGAGGGCGCTCATGCCACCTCTCAACATTGTATCCTAAAACGTTAATGCGATCGGATTTCTCATTTGCAGCCCACTTAGTAAATCATTAGAGTCTCTCATAATCAAATAAAATTTCAGTCTGGGTTCAGAATCAAGTAATGTTTTTTAGTTATGGTGTACCGTGGTGGTGTCCTCGATTATAACATGGCCTGGACACGACATATGGATGGCTTCACACAGGGAAGAATTACCGGGCAACTGGAAGAAGCACGTCGTGTGACAAGTGTAACCCAGTGTTTGGTATTGTTCACAGCAGTATGCTTGGGCAGCATTCCAAAATAAATATTCCAGAATTCGAAACCAGAATGCTGTTAGCATTAGTGACATAAAAGTAGATATCTTAGGTTTGCGAAACAACTCAAATCACTTAAGAAAGGCAAGTCTTCCGGTACAGATGGTATACCAATCAAGTTCCTTTCAGAGTATACAGACACGACAGCGCCTTTCTTAGCAAACGTATGCAACCGCTCACTTGACGAAAGGTCTGTTCCTAAAGACTGGAAAGTAGCACAGGTCACACCAATATTCAAAAAAGGAAATAGGATAACCCATTGATTTACAGACCCATATCACTGACCTCAAATTTGCAGTAGGATTTTGGAGCATGTACTGTACTCGAACATTATGAATCACCTTGAAGAAAATGAGTTATTGATACATAACCAACACGGATTAAGAAAATATCGTTCTTGTGCAACACAGCTATTTCTTTATTCCCATGAAGTAATGAGTGCTGTCAATGAAGGATTTCAGATCGATTCCATATTCCTAGATATCCAGAAGGCTCTTGATACCGTTCCTCACAAGCGACTATTAATCAAATTGCGTGCATACGGAGTATCGTCTCAGTTGTGTGACTGGATTCATGATTTCCTCTCAGAGAGGTCACAGTTTGTAGTGTTGGCTGTAAATCATGCAGTAGAGCAGAAGTGATATCTGGCGTCCCGCAAGGTAGTGTCATAGTCCCTCTGCTGTTCCTGATTGACGTAAATGATGTAGGTGATAATCTGAGCAGCCCCCTTAGATTGCAGATGACTCTGTAATATACCGTCTAGTAAAATCATCAGACGATCAATTCCAGTTACAAAATGATCTAAAGAGAATTTCTGTATGGTGCGAAAAGTGGCAATTGGTACTAAACAAAGAAAAGTGCGAGGCCATCCACATTGGTACTAAAGGAAATCCGATAAATTTTGGGTATACGATAAATCGCCCAAATCTAAGAGCTGTCAATTCGACTAAATACCTTGGAATTATAATTACGAGCAACTTAATTTGGAAAGATCACATAGATAATATTGTGGGGAAGGCGTAATAAAGACTGCGCTTTGTTGGCAGAACACTTAGAAGATGCGACAAACCCACTAAGCCGGCCGGTGTGGCCGAGCGGTTCTAGGCGCTTCAGTCCGGAACCGCGCGACCGCTACGGTCGCAGGTTCGAATCCTGCCTCGGGCATGGATGTGTGTGATGCCCTTAGGTTAGTTAGGTTTAAGTAGTTCTAAGTTCTAGGGGACTGATGACCTCAGATGTTAAGTCCCGTAGTACTCAGAGCCATTTGAACCAAACCCACTAAAGAGACAGCCTAAATTACATTTGTCCGTCCTCTGCTGGAATATTGCTGCGCGGTATGGGATCCTTACCAGGTAGGATTGACAGAGGACATCGAAAAAGTGCAAAGAAGGGCAGCTCGTTTCGTGTTATCGCGAAATAGGGGTGAGAGGGTCACTGATATGATACGCGAGTTGGGATGGCAGTCACTGAAAAAAAGGCGGTTTCCTTCGCGGCGAGATCTATTTACGAAATTTCAATTACCAACTGTCTCTTGCGAATGCGAAAATATTTTGTTGACACTCGCCTGAGTATAGAGAAATGATCATCATAATAAAATAAGAGAAGAGTGGAATGGTAGAGAAGTAGTATGAAAATGGTTCGATGGACCTTCTGCCGGGCACTTAAGTGTGAATTGCAGAGTAACCATGTAGATGTAGATGTAGACAGGTAATGCTCCCCGAAGGAAAGGACGGTCGACTACTGTCAACTACAGCAGCAGTTGACCGCTGCGCTGTGCAACGGGCAAGAACAGACCCACGTCAAACAGCGAGTGCGGCTGCAATCACAGTTAATCTGGCTGCAAGGTACGCAGTCTGACGCTCAACAGCGGCACGGCGACTGCATGCAGGTTGCGCCTTTGCCTTCTTCCTCTGGCACCCGCACATCGGCGACACCGTTTGCCACGGTACCGAGAGCAAAGTTCCTAGACAGCAAGGGAATTGGGAGAGCAGTTGGATGAAATGGACAGCATCTTGAAAGGAGGTATAAGATGAACATAAAAAAATTAAAACAACGGTAATGGAATGTATTTGAATTAAATCAGGTGATGCTCAGGGAATCAGATTAGGAAATAAGACACTTAATGTAGTAGATGAGTTTTGTTATTTGGACAGCAAAATAAGTGATGATGGCATAAGTAGAGTGAATATAAAATGTTGACTGGCAACGGCAAGAACAGCTTTTCTAAAAAAGAGAAATTTTTAACGTCGAATATAGACTAAGGCTTTTCTGAAAAAATAGAAAAGGAATCACTCGTGAGTATCAAAGAGTGCTTTCTAGCAGAAGCTCAGCTAGCACAATGGCTGTGCGTATGCAGTCAAAAAGAATGTGGTTGTGGTCGGACAGCTCCTCATAAGCCACACATTTCCATTCTCAATTCTAAAAGACGCTGGCGGCGGTGTAAAGAGTGACGTCGTTGAACAATGGAAACAATTGTGTACTGCATACAGTAGGGAAACAGTTCGGTGATGGTGATTGCATCATCATGAAAATGCACTGTGTCATAAAGAAGCATATACGGCAATGGTTTGTGGATGATAACATTGGCGAAATGGACTTATCGACTCAGAGTCCCAACCTGAACCCAATGAAATATCTTTTGGATGAGTTCGAACAACGACTTCGCTGCCATTCCTCCACAGACGTTCATACACCTCATTGAAAGTGTTCTCAACAGAGTTCAAGTCCACTGACAGGCTTTCCGATACTTTCGATCACATGGTGTATTTGTATGGAGTATAACATGCTACTGAAACGAAAACTGAATAATAAGCAGCTCAGAGAAGAAGAAAACAGATGCCTTTGAAATGTGGTGCTACAGAAGAACGTAGATGATTCGATGGGTAGATCGTTTTATTACTGAAGAGGTGCCTAATCGCACTGGGAGAGATGAGGTTTGTGGGAATGTTTCAAAGTAGAAGGCGTCGGTTGAGATGACGTGTCCTGAAGCGTTGATAAATATTCAGTCTGGCAGCGCGAATCGTTAAACTTTTGCAGATAGACCAAGGCTTGCCTGTAGTTAATGTTATCAAATGAATGTTCGTAACAATAGTTATGCAGAGATGAAGGGCCTTGCAGATGATGAATTTGCATTGAAAGCTGAATAAAACAAGTCATGGCATAGAAAGTATCAACAATAACAAGAATCTTATGGAGGAAACCGTCGACACTTACCATAGTAAGGTCGTGATGATTGCCTGGGAAGCGGACTTCATGGTTAAACCGCTAGCCTAACATTTGTGGGAAATGGGAGTAAAAACACATCTGGTCATCTTGATTTAGCTTTTGCATAGTTGCTCCAAATCGCTTTAGGTAAGTACCGGGATCGTTGCTAAGAGAAGGAGGTGGCTAATTTCGCTCCGTATTCTAGTCCACTCCCAGGATGTCCACCGTCTCTAATGACCTCGACGTAGCCGGGACAGGAGACTATAATCTCTCTTCCTTTCGTAACGTTATCCGTCGCTGGCGGCCCTGCAAGAAGCACGCTAGAGCTTCCCCAGAAGTAATTACGCGCGACAACCTGCTCCCTTGATAAGCCTCCAGCACGCGGCGGTGCTGTCCGTGTGACAGCCGCACTCCAGGCCGCTGTCTCCATTAGCGTGCCGTTGGTAGGAGGAACAGGGGAACGCTCTCTGCGCCACGGCCGCCGTGTGCCAATCTGCAATTACCAGCAGTTCACCTTCAACGAATTATTACGTGCGAATAATAATTTACAGTTTTCTTGCAACAGCGTCATAGAGATATCGTTCCGACTGTCTAAATCTGTATTTCTGTGCTTAGTTTACAATCTGTTAGCTTAAGTAGGCACGAAGACGAGATATTTGCTCTTAAATCTAAGAATTTCAAACATCCATATAAGCTATAGAAGCTACAATTGTGTTTATAGAGACAAAAAGCTCATTGGTGGAAGTCTGTTACTTAAATACGCGCATTTAATGGAAATTCAAAGGAAAATATAGAAAATTTTATAATTAGTGGAAAACATCAAGAAAAATACACTGTGATCAAAAGTATCCGGAAACCCCCAAACACATACGTTTTTCATATAAGGGGCATTGTGCTGCCACCTACTGCCAAGTAGCGATCTCAGTGGGCATTACGCATCGTGAGAGAGCAGAATGGGGCGCTCCGCGCAACTCACGTACTTCGAAAGTGATCATGTGATTGGGTATCACTTGTGTCATACGTCTGTACGCGAGATTTACACTCTCCTAAACATCCCTAGATCCACTGTTTCCGATGTGATAGTGAAGTGGAAACTTGAAGGGACACCTACAGCACAAAAGCGTACAGGCCGACCTCGTCTGTTGACTGACAGAGACCACCGAAAGTTGAAGAGGGTCGTAATGTGTGATAGGCAGACATCTATCCAGACCAACACAGAGGAATTCCAAACTGCATCAGGATCCAATGCAAGTACTATGATAGTTAGGCGGGAAGAGAGAAAACTTGGATTTCATGGTCGAGCGGCTGCTCATAACCCACACATCACGCCAGTAAATGCCAATCGGCGCCACGCTTGGTGTAAGGAGCGTAAATACTGGACGATTGAACAGTGGAAAACGTTGTGTGGAGTGACGAATAACGGTACACAATGTGGCCATCCGATGACAGGGTGTGGGTATGGCGAATGCCCAGTGAACGTCATCTACCATCTTGTGTAGTGCCAACAGTAAAATTCGGAGGCGTTGGTGTTATGGTGTGGTCGTGTTTCTCATGGAGCAGGATTGCACACCTTGTTGCTTTGCGTAGCACTATCACAGCACAGGCCTAAATTGATGTTTTAAGCACGTTCTTGCTTCCCACCGTTGAAGAGCAATTCGGGGATGGCGGTTGCATCTTTCGACACAACCGAGCACCTGTTCATAATGCACGGCCTGTGGCGGAGTAGTTACACGACGAAAACATCCCTGTAATGGACTGGACTGCACAGAGTGCTGACCTGAATCCTATAGAACGCCTTTGGGATGTTTTGGAACGCCGACTTCATACCAGGCCTCACTGACCGACATCGATACCTCTCCTCAGTGCAGCACTCCGTGAAGAATGGGCTGACATTCCCCAAGAAACATTCCAGCACCCGACTGAATGTATGCCTGCGAATGCGGAAGCTGTCATCAAGGCTGTGTGTGGGCCAACAAGATAATGAATTCCAGTAGTACCAATGGAGGGCGCCACGAAGTTGTAAGTCATTTTCAGCCTCGTGTCCTGATACTTTTGCTCACTTAGTGTATACAGCCTTTGATAAATGGAATGCGAAAGCCCTCAAATATCACAACAAAGAAAGGGTTATCAAGTAAAAGATATGAATATGCCATAACAAGTAAGCAACACAGCCAGAAATTGAAAGGAGACTGGATTCGTAACTGATTTACAGCAAGAAAATTTGGTACACGGACATTATGCAGCAGACTTACCTATGACCGTAACAGTGTGAAAAAAATGGAAAATTTGGGCTAAGACAAACATAAAGAAAAAAGCAAAATCCAAAAGGTGGATAAGGGACATAAAATGTAGTAAAGCATATTAAATACCTAGTTTCTGGCTTGACAGATCTCTTTATCTAATACAGAGAACAGAGAAAATTATGACACCTACTCGTATATGTTTCGAATGATTCTTGATACATAATAAAATTATTTATGTGCGGATTCTTGGTAAGAATACCGTCCTGTATCGTGGAAATCGTGCACTTAGATAACAAGGAGGACAATCAATGTTGTATTGTATTTCTTCATTTGGATCTACGGCTCCTGTTAATTTTTCAGGTTAAGGCCATTCTGAAGGCATGGGGGTAATTTGTGTTTTCTCGCCCTGGATAATTACTGCTAGATATTTTAAGCTACATATTGTTCACAGCTGTAACTGGGTAACCTCTTTTGATGCTAGTCCATTGTCAGGATGAGCATTACTGCAAAGGCCATTTGATTCTAAAGCATTATGTCAGGGTGAAAAACACTAAATAAATTACTTTTTCTCTCTTAACAACATGTGGGAAGGGTGGGTTCTTCCTTGGCTCGGGTATGAGGTAGAATGAAACAGCATTTTTACATAAGATAACTTTTATTGAAAGATTTGTACAATGGTTTCCTTACTGGATTGTTCTGGCTGGAAGAGCGGCGTTTGCGAAGCCTTCTGCTGCGTGAGCAGCGGCGTCTGATTACATCTGGCGGTGTGTATCTCGTATTGCTGTTTCGCCCAGTCGACTGGAGACGCGCATCGTGAGGTGGCCCGTTTAATTAATGAGAATGTAGTCGTGAATCGTATGGTGATACCTTGGATGTGGCGTCCCAGTGTTTCTCTTCTCTATGCAGCCGCGTGTGTCGGTGTTGTGCATCGGCCAGCGGAGCGGCGTGGCGGGGGAAGGCCAGTGTCCCGGACTCGAACGACGGACTCCAGCTTGCCAGTCTTCGGCTGTCAGATCTTCATCCCTGCTCACAGGTGACTGCTGATGTGAGGCCGTTTCCTTCCCGTTCTCACGAGTCACCCGGGTACGTAAAAATCAGTCTTCAAATACCTTCTGACCTCTGTCTTCTGGCGGCGAGGCTGCTGTGTGCTATTCCATTACAGCGGCGGACTTGGTGCTTCTGTGTACGATGTAGTGTCTTCCTGCATGGCGGTCTTCAGCACCAACTGAACTGTACTGGAACTGAACTCGAACCAAAACTGAACTGAAAACTACTGTCGGGCCCACTGCGTCTCGCGTATTTATTTACTGCAGTTCACTGGAGGTGAACGGCTTAACGGTCATTGCCTCTTCTGTCACGTTGAAAAGCTTCTCGAAGAATCTTCTTAACGTCGGTCATTGGCTCTTGGAATGTAGACAAGGGCCTTTGATCACATGTAACAACTGAGAAACACATGAGCCGGTCGGGCGATGCCCTGACGGCTGAATCGACAGCTTCCGATTATGTGGGGTGGGCGATGGCTTCTCCTGAATGTGCTGACTTGCAAGCGCTGGCCGTTGCCACTGCTGCTCTGACCGCTGTTTGCCAATGTGTAACTCTTCTAAACTAAACTAAGTTTTTCATTTATTTTCTAATTTCTACTTCACTTCACATTGATTTCACTAATTTATTTACCTATCTTAAGTAACACTCAACACAGCGGTTTGTCATCAATAGTGTTACTGTACACAACCAATTACATATGCGTACTATGTTACAATTATTAACATGTAGAGTCAGCTGTCAGAGCCTGCACCATTTATCAAACCTGTGCAGGCTACTCCACAAATTGATACTGGCTTCTGGTGTCACTTCTTTCCTGTAGACATCACATCACTTGCGAACATTCTTAAAGAGCTTCCGACACTTTGTGCTAGATCAGCTATATATGCTGCAAACAGTAACAGTCCTACCACACTTGATTCGTTACTATGGAAATTATCTTTACATTTGGTGATTTTGTTCCCCAAAGTGAGAAGCACTGAGTTCTCTCTACAAGGAAGTCTTGAATCCAGTCGCAAATATATGTGAAATCATATGGGACTTAACTGCTAAGGTCATCAGTCCCTAAGCTTACACACTACTTAACCTAAATTATCCTAAGGACAAACACACACACCCATGCCCGAGGGAGGACTCGAACCTCCGCCGGGACCAGCCGCACAGTCCATGACTGCAGCGCCTTAGAGCGCTCGGCTAATCCCGCGCGGCTCGCAAATATGTTCCCATACTCGGCAAGCGCGTATTTTTTTTCAATGAACAGCGGTAGTAGGACAAAGCAGGTGTCACCCCACTTAACATTGTTGCCAGATGTATCCAAGATGGCTGCGATTATGTCATTGAAGATGGCGGCCTGTAGACTTGGCAACAGTGCATGACGTCATCCAAGATGGCGGCAGTGACGTCCTATGATGACGCAAGTACTGTTATTCAAGACAGCGGTTTTTGGTGGGAAAATGCCATGCCCCACTGGTAGGAATTTTGAATTTTGGCGGGAAATTTAATTATGTGCTTCTATGCCAATTTTGGGGGGAATTTTGCTCTAAGAGCTTACTCCTGCAGCTGAGGTGATTTAGTATGGCGTTGCCCTAACTGAGGAGTGCTCATGATGTCATTCAGTTCGATTATAATTTGTTTGCATTTGTTTAAATTTGTATAAATTTGTTTACATTTGTTGAAATTTGTTTAAATTTACTATCTACCTACAACATTAGTGGCTTAGTACTTGTTGAGCTATCAGTGTGGAAGGAGCATGTGTTCAGCTAGACAGATGTTGGTGCCAGACAGCTGTTTTACATGCACTCACTCAGCTGAGTAGTGTATCCACAGCTCACTGCATGAAGGATGGAAGTGAGCATTAGTGCTTGAACATATGAAGAGGAAGAATACAGTCCTGCAAATAAATGCTTTGTATCAAGATAAATTAAAGATGCATTACACAATGCATGGAAATATATGTCTCTGCTGAACTTGTCATTTCTGAAACCTACGTATAAGCTCCCACCACACAAGGGACAAATGCCTCCAATCAAGCAGACCAAAGAACTGAGCTAGTTGCAAGTTCACCACTAGAGGGCGCCACAATAGGTCACGTGGTTATGCAGTTCAGTCAATAGGAGCACAGCATCATGATGATGTCACATGTTTTTCTCAGCTGAACGTGTGCCCTAGCCTCCTCATCCCCATGGCGGCCTGGAGGGGATAATTGGTGGGAAAAGGATTCAGCCTGTTCTGGGCTGCTGGAAGGAGAAAGGAGTGTACTTTATTTGTTTTTGGAACAATATATTTAGGTACGGATTTCACCTAGTTTATTTATTACACTGATAGGTAATACTCACCCTGACATGCTTGAGGTCGCAATATACAGTTTACAGACCTAGAAACTACTCGTAAATAATGCATTATACTGACGTGCAGAGATGCAAACAACTCGTAAATTACCGAAATAATCCAGTAAACAGCATACAGATGTGCAAACTATTCGTAGATCACTGAAATAATGCATGTGTAATGCTATGCAAACACACTCACAATGCTTAAACACCTGAAAATAATGCAGTGCACAAATACTCAGTGTATGTAAAAAACGCAACGTATCAGTGACTCGAACCCTGATTCTACTGGATGGAAAGCCTAAGTGCAACCCCTAACACATGGAAACTGTCCAGATGCGGGAGAGGAAGCTTAGGCTAGTGTACTTTATTTATTTTGGTAGGGAAACTGGCGGAAATATCGATCCTAATTACGTAATTAATCACAAATGTCGGTCATAATTACACAGCTATATACATAGCGCTACACAAAGATGGTTTAAAATCGCAATACAGCTCAAAAACTGACAATACCATACAACTGGTGTTATCTTGCTGGGAAAAAATTTCGCAATACCACTCGAAACCAGGGACAGAAACCCTTAAACTCTACCCTACATGTACAAGCTAGGGGGAAAAAGGTTGGGGTGTAAGGTGCTATCTTTATTCTTTTTGATGGGAAATACGTTCAAGTGACTAGATGCTGGTGTTGGACAGAGAGGAGTTAAAAAAAAGTGTATTACCAGCTAGCATACGGCATCTATCATTGTTTGACGTCGGAATTCACTCAAGACACCTACTAAAATTCACCCTAAAGTCCAGGTAATCGAAGCCAATACACGATATCCCAGCTGATAGAAAAAATTGTCATTAAATAAACGGCACTCATATTGAACGGATCATAATGCAGCACATGTACTGGGGAAAATCGTCATCCTAAAGGACTACATAGGAGGCCGTAGTTGAACTTGCGTTCTCCTTGATGAACAATCACGAACTGCCGAAAATCGAGGCTCTCTGTCCACCTGCAGGGTGGATAGACTGAGAGAGGGAGCTACTCCACCAGCATCCTTGCGACACGTTCTGGCCACTGTCCTCCTTGATACGATGGTCCTTCACCAACACAAAAGGAGGTATAGTTAACTAAACAATAGGAGATAAACGGATGGCTTTCCCAAATGCATCTTGATCGTCTACAGAATAGTGATACAGTCGCCCCTAATGGTTAGGGGGCGCATCTGTGGCGACTAGCTGTCACAGACTAGACAGGTCCGCAATACCTCCAATAGGTCTCTCATTCTGGGATGGAAAACACTTTTGTGTAACGTCACGTAGGACACTCCAGATGGGACTGAGGGGGAGCCGCTATATCATAGAGAAGTCACCCGGCATTCTGCACTGGGCTATTTAACGTCGACTCCTATAATGAAGCAAATATTAAAAAGCGAAAAAAAGACTCGTGACGATAATAAATGTCCTCTTTCCATGAAAATAGACGAAGTCCACCTTCATTTAGTTTTATGAGCAAAATCAGTATAGTATTTTACGTTCGACTGCACTCGCATCTCATTATTTTGTGGCGTCCAGCAAAGTGTACCGCCACCGATCACAAATGATCAGCAGAGACATACCCACCCTGCCTAAAATGAGGAAAATGAACGTCAACTATTCTGATACGAAAACTACCGATCACTGCAGAATGTCCTCATTATTTCGAAATAAAATTGATCATGAGAGTCACTTTGTAAGGCGAGTAATTTTTGATTTTGTTTTTTCTGTAGTCGGATTTCACTGATCAAGTAGGTAAAATGGGAATCTGTGGAGGGAACTCGATGTTCTTTTCGAGGAACACTATTGAGGAATGACATCTGATGCTGACCACAGGACCATGCATTAAAAACACGATCGTAGTGACTACGTTACTGTTATCATGCATAAAAAGCAGTCTTGATTCTACAGATACACACACGAGCCGCTGATAGGGTTATGCTTTCTGGTAGAAATGCTGTCTGCAATTTGGAATCAAGTCTATCCATTCAACCACTTAATTGCATTGGATCCTGTAAAGACATCTTTTAATGATTACAGCCACTGGTGAATTATATTGTTGGCAGTCCCATATCACGAAATGAGTCACATTTTTCGAACCTATCTGTTAAGGATCCCATACAACAGAAACTCCAGCCCTGTTTTTTAGACAGTCCCTCTCCATCTTGTAACTTCTCCTAAGTCTGTGCCCTGCCCTTCCTGCAGCTTAGTCCATGTGATCGTCCCAATGTAAGACTGACGCGTACAGAATTGGGAGAGCGCTATATCTAAGACCTTCAGCGTTCTGTACGGAAACAGGGCGAGCTGAGTTAATGCAACAGGAGCGCGTTTTGACCACGGTGGAAATGGGAACATGGTGTCATATCTCAGCCAGCCGAGTACACTGTGTAAGACCAGCGCCAAACGAAGTTTTCCCCTGCAACACGAGGTAGTAGGAGAGGTAGTATGAGCAGTTTCGGTGGTGTTTCTTGTGAGAAAATTAGGCAGACTACACATCATACATGGCATGGAGGAAGGACGAAGATTTTGCGACACATCTTGAAACTACATACAGCTAGTCCGAAGGAGATCTGTGTCTCTCAGTGTACATTCATAAACATATGGGGCGATCCTATTAAATATACAGGTACTGATTCATTGGAGCAGGCGATTTGTGAACGAAGTCGCTTCCACAGACCGACGTAAAGTTCATCACCTATGCTGTAGGATAACCATATCCTACACGGCAGCAAGCTACCAATTTCTGTATCATCGCCAATCAGCGCCTCCACTACTTTGCGAGTGCCATCGTATGTAAGTAGGTGACTGTGGTGTATGTTCATTCATTGTTAATTCTCGAACATATATACCAGAGTATACCAGACAGCGACCTACATATCTCCAGCGCCTCGCATTGTCTTTGACCAACGCTCCCTGCAGCTGACCAGAAGCAGACCGCTATATTTCATGTTTCATGTAGGAACAGTGCGAACTGAGTCTGTAACTACTGTCCCGCACCCATCGAAGAACACAAGGTTTCTCCAGATGCGCGAACGTTAGCACTCCTCATCGGTGTCAGTAGATATGAAACTGTTGTGATGATACAACAGACGGTTAAGAACAAGAAACGGGTGGTTTCCATGCATGATGCAGCTACAGACGGACGGAGTTCGTTGGGTTTTACGTAAATCAACTGCGCTGGCAATTCTAAAGTATTGTTTTAATGGCTGGGGTCATTACCAAGAAGGTATTGGTAAGAGAGAACATAAACACATGCCCTCCTAAGACTACAATGTTCTGAACTTAAAACACGCTATATTGTTAGATCGTTGCGGTCTCCGACGTATTAGTCGTATGAAATGCAACACTGTTACTATCTCAATGTAAGAAATATACTTCCAGCGCATGACAGACATTCTCCTTGCAGGCTTCTGTGCTATAAACTATGGCGATAAACCGTAAAATGAAAAATTAGTTCCTTAAAACATCGATTCCTTGTGATACACGTACAATATAGCTTTCCAAAGTTGTATAGGCCCCAATATTCACATCCGATCACGGTTCAGAAATTGTACTATACTCGCATCAGTCCTACATAAAATGATCTTTTGTAACGGGGAATGCTTCTTACAAAGAAAGGAACATACGCGTAGCAGCGGTGTTTGACTAGTGAAATTACACGTCATGCCGCCACTAACTCCGTAAACAGGACATCTGTCAAGCAGATGTACACGTGGGGATTGTAGTACCTCACCAACACCTATCGCTAACTTAGAATCACCGTAGTTATGAAACCGAAGACTCGATTGTATGCCAAAGATGCGGTAGGGGGAAGGAGTGCCTCGCATAAGTGGAGGATGGAAGTCCTCTGATGACCGTGAGATTTGCTCAAAATGGTTCAAATGGCTCTAAGCACTATGGTACTTAACAATTTTCGAACATGGCTGTTAAACTATGGTGCATCTTTCCTGTTTTTCTCGCCAAATGATTATGATGAAAAATTCAAAGAAACTACAGCTCATATAAAGTTTTATCGGCAGTCGCTCTTACCACGCATCATTGGGGAAGGAAACAGGGAAGGGCAAAATGGTAGTGTTGCCTGAAGGACCTTTCACCACAAACTGTATCGTGGTATGTGGAGTCTAGGTGTTGATATAAAAAGAGAAGCGGACTATCAGTCTAGTGTCTCTACCCGACAGTTGGATCCCAATTAGGAGTGTCAGTTGTTCCCAGTCGAAGATAAATTACGAAAAGACGATCCAGTAAAATGACACGACGTCTGGTAGTGACGAACTTCATGCTACCACACTAGTTCCTCTTGCTGCTCGCATATAGATGATTAAAATCCTAAATTCTACCAAAATTCGTGGTTGCTTTCTTCTAACCGAGTTACAGCGTGGTATATAATATATGTTACAGGTACCAGACATAATATTGTTCCTCCATTAAATACTGATGGATTGGTTTTATTTTGAAGGAATGGCCCGTTTATTGTGTGTTGCACATATCGGGAATGTCTGTTTATTGTTTGTTATAAATTGACAGAAAAAATAGCAACACCAAGAAGGAGTTATGCGAAGTAAACGAAAGTTGGCAGACGTGTTTCTACATCTGAAAGTTGACGTCTATTGAAATTTCACGCCAGTCGCATAAGAGTGGAGCTGGTAGCGCCACTATGAGGATCCAAATCAGGTTTGCTTTAAAAATACACTGTAACGGTTGTTAACGTTAGTTACCTTTGAGACGGGACGTGGTGAGTCAATGTTAGTCAAGAATGCATTTAAGGCGACAAAGACGCCGTTATCAACACCTAACTGAGTTTGAAGGAGGTCGTGCAATAGGGCTATGAGAAGCTGGATGTTCCTTCCTCAGTACTGCAGAAAGAGTTGGCAGGAATGTAACCACTGTATATGATTGCTGGCAGCTGTGGTTACGAGAATGTGCGGTCGCAGGAAGAGGGGTCTCCGGATGGCCACATGGCACTACCAGGAGGACGAACATCGTGTTTAGTCTCGGACTCTGGAGTATTGTATTGCATCTGCATCAGTAACTGGAGCAGCAGTTGATACCACAATGACACAATGAACTGTTACAAATCGGTTACTTCAAAGAAAGGTCTGAGCCAGTAGCCCATTAGCGTGCATTCCATTGACGCCAAACCACCGCCATTTGCGACTTCGGTGTTATTAAGTGAGAGCTGACTGGAAGGCAGGGTGGAGGTCTATTGTGTTTTATGATGAATGCTAGTTCTGTCTCGATGCCAGTGATGGCCGTTGGTTAGACAGAAGAAGACCAGTTGAGGCCCTGCAACTGATCTGTCTGCACGCCAGATACACTGGAGTATAACTGGAGTTATGGCCTGGGATGCGATTTTATATGGTAGAAGAAGCACTCTCGTGGTTATCCCATGCACCCAGACTGCAAATTTGTACGTCTATCTGGTGATTGGTCCTGTTGTACTGCCATTCATGAAAATCAGTTGAGGGAGTATTTTCCAACAGGATAACGCTCGCCCACGTACTGCTGTCGTAATCCAATATACCTTACAGAGTGTTGGCTTCCTCGGTCACCAGATCTTCTTCCAATCGAACACATATGGAACAATATTGGACGACAACACCAACGTTATGCACAAACAGAATTAACATATCCTGTATTGGCCGACCAAGTGCAACAGGCATGAAACACCATCCAATAAACTGACATCCGGCGTCTGTACACCACAATACATGCACGTTTGCATTCTGGCAGCTACAATGGTTATTAATGTACCAGCGTTTCACCCTTCCAATGGTTTATCTTGCACATTCATTGACCTGCGATGTTGCAATGTTAATCGCTTAAACATGTAACATCAACAATTGTACTCACGAAATTTCATTACACTGTATTAATTATTTTTTGGTGTTGGGATTTCTTTTGCCTCAGTGTATGTATCGGAAATAACCTGTTTATTCCATATCATAAACATCCATGTTCTACTTGTTATATCTCCTGACTAGTTTTGTAAACGTTTCGTTTTTAGTTACTTGTTGGTACTACATTAGGCTTTTCTGTTCTTCCACAGCAGTGCATGAGAAGATGCAGAGTAGCACCATTGTTCGAAGTCCACCTCAGTTCTGTTGGTCATTTCATACTGGTTGAATGAGTTGATTCAGAGGTGGGAAGCAGCTAAAGGAAATTACGTGGTGTCCAAATCACTCTACTGCCTGATGACTGCTTCCGTTTAGTAGACAAAATGGTCTTTTTATTTCACGAAGTTGTTGTAAGAATTATGTAATACAAATCCCAGTTGAGACACAAAAAGTGTGATAAAGAGAGAACGAGCCACTTTTAACATCCAATAGATATAAAATTGTTGATGGTGTTAGGACAGCAACCAGCCACAAATTTACTTTCAGTTCCTTTATTCAAAGGCTACCGTTACCGGTTTCGAATCGTTGTGATTCATCCTCAGACGGTTTACATGCTTTCTTTATGACATGTGGTGTGTTTTTTACAGATTAATTGTCGTATTGTCGTGAAACGTCGGTTTCGAGTGTTTGTTTTCATAAAATTCCTCATTTCATATAAAATTTATTATGCAGACTAATTAATCGACCAATTAATTATCCCTACCCCCAATGAAACCAAGGGTTTTCCCAAGCCAGCATGTGGGTACCCCATCAGGGAACTCGCAGGCCCTTCCCCGCCCCCTCCCTTTCCATCACATAATCCAAGACGGCAGTTTAATGTACAATTACAAACTGAGGGAAATCGAGGTCCTCTCCCCTCTAACCACCTACAGGATAGATGTACGGGAAAATTCCCACTTCATCGCTATCTCGGAGATGCTGTGTCCCATCGCTCATGCGCCAACTATAACGCCACGTTGAAACTCGTTTAAATCTTGATAACCTGTCATTGTAGCTGTAGTAACCGATCTACGAGGATAATCCCAAAACTAAAGTCTCCTATTTTTATTATAAGTAGATAGACCTGTTTGTTTCTACAATGGTTTACATCAGTTTACAGCCTGAGCATTTAGCTTTTTTTCTACATAATCACCATTTCTGTCGATGCATTTTTGTAGACGCTGTGGGAGTTTTTGTATGCCCATGACGTACCAGCTCGCCGTCATGCTGTTCAGAAAGTTATGAACCTCTTCTTTCTCCTCGTCGTCGGAGGTGAATCGCTTTCCGTTCAAATGTTCTTTTAACGTAGAACTGGGCGCCAAGTCAGGACTATAGCGTGGGTGGTTGATTATGTTCCACTGAAACCACTGCAGGAGAGCAACGGTTTGCCTAGCGTTGTGTGGGCGAGCGTTGTCATGGAGAATGTGTACGCCCTTGCTCAACATTCCTCTCCTCCGGGTCTCACAGCACCTGTCAGCGTTAATTGTGGTCGCAGCGATTTAGCCTATACCAGTTTCTTTGGAGCTTCAGTGTATATCACGAGAGACGGATCTGCCACCATAAAAGGAGGCGGGAAGTACTGTGTTGGCAGTAGAGAAGGAGTAACTGCAGAATGAATCGGTCAGGAGACCCCAGTAACTTCGAACGTAGACCATTCAGTGGATGTCATCTGAGAACAAATCCAACAAGGACATGTCAACCCTTCTAAGGCTGCCCATATCGAATGGTGGTGATGATGTGATTGTGAAGCAGAAACACGAGGGAACAAGGCAGATAAACCAAGACCAGGCAGGCCCCATGAAGGGACGGACAGGGCCCTCCAACATTGAAGAGAGTGGTTAGAAGAAATCGCATGGAACCAGAGGAAGGAGTTCCAAAGCGCTACAAACGGTCTAGCTAAGACAGTGGCTATGCGTAGCGAGTTAAAAAGAATGGAGACAGAGGTTATAAGCCACACATTTCCATAGTCAGTGCTAAGTGTGGCTTGAGGTGGTGTAAAGAGTAGAGGGATAACACTGAACAGTGGATGGATAGTAACAAATGATTTGGAGTAATGAGCGATGTTGTAATGTCGAACGAAGGAAACACTTGGGGCACTCGCGATGGCACTGTAGCGTATTCTAGGAGGTCTACATTTACTTCTGGGGGAGGTCGAACAGGTGCTACAACACACAAAAAGTGTGGTATAGATTGAACAAACCGAAATACTTAACTAAGTAATCTATATATACGGGAATATCACGAACTTGTTACTGTCGTTGTACACTGTAAGTTATCACTTGACACAATACAGAATGACTGTCTCATCTCAGTGTACTGACTGTAATCTTCGATACAGTTCCGACGTTTAACGCAACTGCCGGATCTGACTAAGACGATGCGGTCGTAAGCGAGCTTACAGCTTGGGCTGGGCGGATCTGGGGTCTAACGTAAGTAAACTTCCATCAGCGGTGGCATATGGAATCCCTTGAGTTCGTGTCTATGCCGAAGTCTCTCATATGTTTCTGCATGAGGCAACGACTGTCCTTACTTGTGGCTCTGTTGTGACGTTCCAACTTCGCCGTGCGACCTCTTTCTTTGGACAACACTACAGATGTTATGCCCTATGTTATGCCCTGTGGCAAGAGGACTGAGCGGGTTGGTCTTTACGAATTCCTGGAGAGTTTTACCTGCCATTATGTATAGTGCCAACAGTGAAGTACCACGAGGCGGTGTTGTTTTATGGAAGGCTCTTTCATGCTTAGGTTGTGATAACATTATTGCCCTTAAAAAACGGTAAATGTAGATGGATATGGACACATTTTACAGCATTGGTACTGCGTACGGTAGAGGAAATGTACAGAGACAATGATTGTTTCAGCATGACGGTGCACACTGTCATAAAGCCCCATCTGCTCAAATGTTCAAATGTGTGTGAGTTCTTAAAGGACCGAACAACTGAGGTCATCGGTCCCTAGATTTACACACTACTTAAATTAACTTATGCTAAGAACTATAAAAAAAAAGTCAAACGTGTGTGAAATCTTATGAGACATAACTGCTAAGGTCATCAGTCCCTAAGCTCACACACTACTTAACCTAAATTATCCTAAGGACAAACACACACATCCATGGCTGAGGGAGGACTCGGGCCTCCACCGGGACCAGCCGCACAGAAGAACTACATACACACCCATCCCCATTCCCTAGGGAAGACTCGGACCTCCGGCGGGAGGGATCGCTCCATCTATGATGCAATGGTTTATGGAGAATAACTTTAATCAAATGGGCTGCCCTGCCCGGAGTTCCCACATGAACTCAACGAAACACCTTAAGAATGCGTTAGAAGGTCGATATCGCTCCAGACCCCAGCGTTCAACATCACTAGCTTCTCTAGTTTCTGCTATTGAGTAAGAATGGGGTGCCATTCCTCGACAGAGATTTAGACACCTCACTGAAAGTGTTGTTGTTGTTGTTGTTGTGGTCTTCAGTCCTGAGACTCAGCATCACCCGACTTAATTCGACTACATTCCATTATCCTCGTTTTGCTTTTGTTGATGTTCATCTTATACCCTCCTTTCAAGACACTGTCCATTCCGTTCAACTGCTCTTCCAAGTCCTTTGCTGTCTCTGACAGAATTACAATGTCATCGGCGAACCTCGAAGTTTTTATTTCTTCTCCATGGATTTTAATACCTACTCCGAACTTTTCTTTTGTTTTCTTTACTGCTTGCTCAATATACAGATTGAATAGCATCGGGGAAAGGCTGCAACATTGTCTCACTCCCTTCCCAGCCACTGCTTCCCTTTCATCTCCCTCGACTCTTATAACTGCCATCTGCTTTCTGTACAAATTGTAAATAGCCTTTCGCTCCCTATATTTTACCCCTGCCACCTCCAGAATTTGAAAGAGAGTATTCCAGTCAACATTGTCAAAAGCTTTCTCTAAGTCTACAAATGCTAGAAACGTAGGTTTGCCTTTCCTTAATCTTTCTTCTAAGATAAGTCATAGGGTCAGTATTGCCTCGCGTGTTCGAACATTTCTACGGAATCCAAACTGATCTTCCCCGAGGTCGGCGTCTACCAGTTTTTCCATTCGTCTGTAAAGAATTCGCGTTAGTATTTTGCAGCTGAGACTTATTAAACTGATAGTTCGGTAATTTTCACATCTGTCAACACCTGCTTTCTTTGGGATTGGAATTATTATATTCTCTTGAAGTCTGAGGGACTTTCACCTG
The DNA here is from genome assembly GCF_021461395.2 of Schistocerca americana. Taxonomy (NCBI): domain Eukaryota; kingdom Metazoa; phylum Arthropoda; class Insecta; order Orthoptera; family Acrididae; genus Schistocerca; species Schistocerca americana. The sequence continues at coordinate 597,825,124 of NC_060121.1, forward strand.
TCTCATACGTCTTGCTCACCAGATGGTTGAGTTTTGTCATGACTGGCTCTCCCAAGGCTGTCAGTAGTTCTAATGGAATGTTGTCTACTCCCGGGGCCTTGTTTCGACTTAGGTCTTTCAGTGCTCTGTCAAAATCTTCACGCAGTATCATATCTCCCATTTCATCTTCATCTATATCCTCTTCCATTTCCATAATATTGTCCTCAAGAACATCGCCCCTGTATAGACCCTCTATATACTCCTTCAACCTTTCTGCTTTCCCTTCTTTGCTTAGATCTGGGTTTCCATCTGAGCTCTTGATATTCATGCAAGTGGTTCTCTTTTCTCCAAAGGTATCTTTAATTTTCCTGTAGGCACTATCTATCTTACCCTCGCGAGATAAGCCTCTACATCCTTACATTTGTCCTCTAGCCATCCCTGCTTAGCCATTTTGCATTTCCTGTCTATCTCATTTTTGAGACTTTTGTATTCCTTTTTGGCTGCTTCACTTAATGCATTTTTGTATTTTCTCCTTTCATCAGTATCTCTTCTATTACCCAAGAATTTCCACTAGCCCTCGGCTTTTTACTTGCTTGATCCTCTGCTGCCTTCACTACTTCATCCCTCAAAGCTACCCATTCTTCTTCTACTGTACTTCTTTCCCCCATTCTTGTCAATTGTTCCCTTATGCTCTCCCTGAAACTCTGTACAACCTCTGGTTTATCCAGGTCCCATCTTCTTAAATTCCCACCTTTTTGCAGTTTCTTCAGTTTTAATCTACAGTTCATAACCAATAGACTGTGGCCAGAGTCCACATCTGCCCCTGGAAATGTCTTACAATTTAAAACCTGGTTCCTAAATCTCTGTCTTACCATTATATAATCTATCTGAAACGTTCTAGTATCTCCAGGGTTCTTCCATGTATACAGCCTTCTTTCATGATTCTTGAACCAAGTGTTAGCTATCATTAAGTTATGCTCTGTGCAAAATTCTACCAGGCGGCTTCCTCTTTCATTTCTTAGCCCTAATCCGTATTCGCCTACTACGTTTCCTTCTCTTCCTTTTCCTACTGTCGAATTCCAGTCACCCATGACTATTAAATTTTCGTCTCCCTTCACTACCTGAATGATTTCTTTTGTCTCATCATACATTTCATCAATTTCTTCATCATCTGCAGAGCTAGTTGGCATATAAAGTTGTACTGCTATAGTAGGCGTGGGCTTGGTGTCTATCTCGGCCACCATAATGCGTTCACTATGCTGTTTGTAGTAGATTACCAGCACTCCTATTTTTTTATTCATTATTAAACCTACTCCTGCATTACTCCTGTTTGATTTTGTATTTATAACCCTGTATTCACCTGACCAAAAGTCTTGTTCCTCCTGCCACCGAACTTCACTAATTCCCACTATATCTAACTTTAACCTATCCATTTCCCTTTTTAAATTTTCTAACCTATCTGCCCGATTAAGGGATTTGACATTCCAAGCTCCAATCCGTAGAACGCCAGTTTTCTTTCTCCTGATAACGACATCCTCCTGAGTAGTCCCCACCGAGAGATCCGAATGGGGGACTATTTTACCTCCCAAATATTTTACCCAAGAGGACGTCATCATCATTTAATCATACAGTAAAGCTGCATGCCCTCGGGAAAAATTACAGCTGTAGTTTCCCATTGCTTTCAGCCATTCGCAGTACCACAACAGCAAGGCCGTTTTGGTTAATGTTACCAGGCCAGATTAGTCAATCACCCAGACTGTTGCCCCTGCAACTACTGAAAAGGTTGCTGCCCCTCTTCGAGAACCACACGTTTGTCTGGCCTCTCAACGGATACCCCTCTGTTGTGGTTGCACCTACAGTACGGCTATCTGTGTCGTTGAGGCACACAAGCCTCCCCACCAACAGCAAGGTCCATGGATCATGGGGTGGGGGGGGGGGGGGCACTGAAAGTGACCCCAGCAAAATTCAAGCCATTGCAAAGGGGAAGGATGGATGCACGCCACATCAGTGTCCTGATACTTGTAGTGTAAGTTAGAATGCTTCATGAATCATTGCACTCTTTGTACCCTTCCAGAGAACTGAGGATATATAGATTCCAACTGAATATCATATTCAGATCTTTCTGAGTCAAAGATGTAAGGATGACACAGCTACAAACCGATTGTTGGAATGGCAAATGAATTTAAATTCACTGGGAGAATTCTGTGAATGTGTACACCACATGCAGACGAGATCGTGTACAACATTCCTGAGCTACCCAACCTTAAGAATCGCTCAAGTGTTTGGTATACTCGCTAGGTGTAATTAAGGGAAGGGACCAAAGAAATTGACGATCGTAATCAGAACGAGAATGCTATGGATATGCTTTAGGATTTTGCATCGAAACCTTTGCAACTAAGGTGCTTCACTTTTCGTAATACGCTACCAAGAAAACAGAGAATATAAACATTAGTTTTAATAGTTTGAAAAAAACGCCAGTCTTGTAAACTGGAAATAAGTCTAGCCCCCACTTTTAAAACTTCAAAGATGGAAATGAATTCCACCATTGATCCCCAAAACCGATATTTTAACAAACTAACACCTAAAATGATTAAAATAACAATTATATCACTATCAAATGTAATAAATATTAAGGTCATTAAGTTAAGAAATCCAATATCAATAGTAATTTTCATTATTCTTCAAACATTCCTTCTTGGATGAATAACAGGAACTATAATGGAAAGTTATTGATTGTCATATATCCTATTTTTAACATTTCTTGGTGGTATATTAGTCTTATTTATTTATAATGCAAGAATTGCATCAATGAAATATTTCAACCTAAATCAATTGTTATATTTTGTTAGTTTAACAATGTGAATCTTCATTATATCAACATTAACTATTTTAGATTTAATATTATTTACAGATTTCTTCAAAAATACTGAAACAATATATATTAATAATTCAATCAATTACCAAAAAATAACAATATCTTCAGAAAAATTATAACAGTCCAACATTTATTATTACAATAATAATAATCATTATTTATTTATTTTTAGCATTATTAGCAGTAGTTAAGATCTCTAATATTAACCACGGACCTATTCATAAAACAAAATGATTTAACTAATGAATCAATACTTACAATTAAGTCACACTTCAAAGAAAATTAGCAATAAATCTGTAGTTGATCTACTGACACCAACAAATATTTCATTTTGATAAAATTTTGGGTCTGTTTAGTAATTCAAATTGTGGCTGGACTATTTTAGCTATAAATTATACCTCTAACATTGAAACAGCATTCAGTTGTGTAGTCCACATCTGTTGGGATGTAAATAATGGTTCAATTATCTGAACATTAGACGTCAATGGAGCCTCTATATTTTTTATTTGTATTTATTTACATGTAGGATGAGGGATCTATTACAGATCTTATATGTACACACACACCTGAATAATTGGGACAGCAATTCTATTCTTAGTTATAGCAACCACATTCATAGGATATGTTCGATCTTGAGGTCAAATATCATTCCGAGATGCAACAGTAATTTCTAATTTATTATCAGCAATCCCATGCTTAGGAAGAGATTTAGTTCAATGTGTATGAGGGCAGGGGGGGTTGCTGTTGATAATGCAACATTAAATTGGTTCCTTATATTTCATTTTGTATTACCATTTATTACTGCAGGTAAGGCTTCAGTCCATCTAGTTAGGATCTAATTATCCCCTAGGATTAGATGGAGATAATTCTATTTCACTCTTACTTCACTTTAAAGGATTCTCTCACATTTGTATAAATTATATCACTATTAATCATATTATGTCTAATTAACTATTACCTTCTAGGAGACCCAGATAACTTTCTGCCTGCCAATCCATTAGTAACACCAGTTCACATTCAACCAGAATGATATTTCTATGTGCTTATGCAATTCTATGTTCGATTACCAATAAATTGGGAGGTGTTATTGCACTATTTCTATCAGTTAGAATCTCAATAATTTTACTATTTTATAATAAACTCCATTCTGAGGTATTCAATTCTACACTATTAATCAAATCCTATTTTGAATTATAGTAGTTGTTGTATGTTCACGAACATGAATTGGTAAATGACCAGTTAAAGAACCATATATTATAACAGGACAAATCCTAACAGTTATTTACTTCACATACTTATTAGTTAATGAACATGTTGCAAATGCATGAGACAAGTTAATTAAGGAATAAAAGTAAATAAGTTAATTAGCTTAGGAAAAAATATGTTTTGAAAATATAAAACTAGAATTTTAACTCTTCTATTAACTTTTCTCAAAAATTTTTGATAAATAAATCAAATAAATAAAATCCTTAAACCAATATAGAAAATGAAAAAATTTAAAGACAAAGATAAAAAATCTTTCAAGCTAAATATATTAACTTATCATAATGAAATCGAGGTAAAGTGCCTTTAACTCAAATAAATCAAAAAGATATAATATCTGGCTTAGTAAAAATATAAAAGAGTAAAAATCACCCCTAAGAAAATTAAAGCCAACAACATATTCATAAAAACAATTCCAGTATATTCAGCCAAAAATTTAGAGTAAAACCACCTGCACCATATTCAATATTAAACACTGAAACTAATTCAGACTCACCTTCAGCAAAATCAAAAGGAGTTCAGTTAGTTTCAGCTAAGCAAGATGCAAAACCAACTAAAGCTAAAGGGAAAGAAATAATAATAAAACAACAATAAAGTTGATAGTTATAAAATCAAAAATATTAAAACTACCACTTACAATAATCAAAGACAATAAAATTAAAGCTAATCTAACTTCATATGAAATTGTTTGGGCAACAGAATGTAAAGAGCCTAACAAAGAATAATTTGAATTAGAAGAGCAACCAGCATTCATTACAGTATAAACACTTAATCTACTACATTATAAAAAATGAAAACACATAAGAAGAGGAACATAGGTAAGTTAAATAAGGAAAGATAAATCAAACAGCCAAATAAATTATCAAATGAAAAACAGGAAAAAATTAATAAAGTTAATAATTAACTATAATAGGAATAGGCTGCTTCTTACAAATTAATTTAATAGCATCACTAAAAGGCTGAGGAATCCCTACAATCCCTACTTTATTTGGACCTTTATGAATTTGAATATAACTTAAAACCTTTCACTCTAATAAAGTTAAAAATAGGCACACTAATTAAAACACAAGTAACCAATAAAAGAAAATTCAAAACATATATAAATAAATCATGAAGTACCAATACTATCTATAGAAACAATAACCAGAAATAAATTCTTAATTCAACACATTAATCTGTCAAAATAGTAGATAATTAATATTATGGTCCTTTCATACTGATATGAGTGAATAATCTTCGGATAGAAACCAATCTGGCTCACGCTGCTCTGAACGCAGATCATGTAAGAATTTAAAGGTTGAACATACCTAATTATTGGGCTCCTGCACCGAAAATTTTTCTTAATCCAACATCAAGGTTACAGTTTGCTTTGTCGATATGAACTCTTGAAAACAATTACACTATTATCCCTAAGCTAACTTAATCTTATCATCATAAATTATGGATCAAAACAACAAGCATAAATCAATGATATAATAATGAAGAGCTTATTTATTCTTCATGCTACTCCAATAAAACATGATTATTAAATATAGAAAGGTCGACAAAAATATATAAAAGTAAAATGTTAAGCTCTATAGGGTCTTCAGGTCCTAAAGATGAATTTAAGCTTTTTGATATCAAAGTTAAATTCAAAAATTTATTGAGAGACAGTTGATTTGTCATGAAGCCATTCATTCCATCCACTAATTAAGAGACTAATGATTATGCAACCTTTGCAAAATACCACAGCTGTTTCAAAATATGCTCATTGAGCAGGCCAGACATCAAAATATTTTCAAGAGAACATGTTTCTGATAAACAGTTGGAAATCATTTTTGACTAATTCCTTATAATAAGTTAACAAAGGTAAAATTTTCATACAAATAAATATGCTAATTCCATCATTATTACAAAGATTATTAGATTAAATCAAGAATGTTAATACAAAAGCTACAATAATTATAAAATCAAAATACAAAAAATGAACTAAAATGTAATCTTAAAGCTAGCTGGTTTATGGCCTACTATTATATTCGAAAACAAGCATATTATAGATTAATAACTTTAAAGCTTATCCTTTAAAGAATAAATAAGGTAATATTTATATTTAAAAATTAAGTATGAACACTTAACTGTAAGAAACTAGATATCTTAGGTAACGAATAACATTTCAGTTTTATAAATAACTTAACAATAATTATGACACATTAACTTTAAGTTATTTATATATCAACCGAAACCGAGACAAGTTGAATATTAAAATTTTGATAAACACTGGTACAAAAGTTACAACAAATAAAATCTACAAACGGATTGTCGGCGACTGCAATCGAAGTGTCTGCGCTCGCAACCGCAATGTCGGCGGCCGCAATCGGACCGTCGGCTCAGGGAATCGAAGCCCGACGGACTTACATAAATAACGCCGACAATGAGCAGACAGGCCATTCCATCAGAACCACCTAATGATGGCGGAGAGGTTATTCGCCGAAATATCGTGAGACTTCAACGATCGCATCCGTCTGGACACCTGAGAGCCCTGGAAACGACAGATACGCCGGGAAAGCCTCCGATCACATATCAGAGAACGGATGTTCGTGACAGTCTGAAAAGCTACCCTATTATACTGGCTGTATTGTATACCTGGCAATAAGTCCATAACAATTAAACAGAAGCGACTAGGACGTTTGCAGAGGCAGAAAACAATCTTTTGCGTTCTTTGTGCGAGTCTAACGGGAACGAGTAGAGGGAAAGCGATTCGAAGTGCCTTCTGCTGTACCACCGAAACTGAATAGTCAATGTGACTGGCACATGACGAGTCCTATTTCGATGTCTGCTGTTATTAAGGTGGTGTCTTTGGTGGGAAGACGAGTTAGTGTCTTCTCAGTCTCGTGAATATATTTATGCAGCTATTTGCGGGATAAATAACTTCTCCTCTCTTATAAAGTCATATAAAAAATAAATACGGTAAGAGTGTGCTCTTCCACGAGTGCCATCTATCGACATCCTATTAAGTCGATGGAGCACCAGTTGATCGATCAGGAAGCGGATCTCAGCGTCGGGAATTGAACAGCTGGTAGGACGTTCCGACTGTTGTTTACTATTATGTATTTGTGTCACTTTGAAGTGTAGTGAAGCATTCAGTAAAATTTACTTCGCCTGCCGTAACAATGTGTAACTTAATTTTTCAAGTCCTCTCAGTGACTCGGAGACAGAATGAGAAAAATATCAGAGTTTTAACTGAATCTTCTGGCGAAACAGAAAAATCACTAAACAAACTTCGGCCGAAGATACAGAGACGATAGTCGAAATGTCATAGCACTGTCTCACCTCACCGGGTTCTCCGTCGTCAGTCGTAATGTTCAATCGTAGATCTATAGCGTATCACTCCGGACTGACTCCCCTTATATCTAGTGCTGGATCCTATCAAAACCAGCGCAGTAGTGAACAAAAAATACTGAAGAACAGGTGCGTTCAAATTTTTTGCCTTCTGGTTCTGCCTCCACATGCTGGATATTATTCTATCGCTGTAGTTAACAGTATTTATTATAGTTAGCTTTTGGACTGGAAGGAATTCTTGTAAGAGGCGACACAATAGGTTATCTGAGCTGAGCACAGGTAGCTGGGACAGATTTTTCTTTTTATCCGAAAGGGGAGCTAAGGGCGCGTCATGATTTTTGGGAAACTGTAATAAGGCGGCGAGGAGATACGATGCGGAGATAGGATAGAGACGGCATGTTTGGTGGCGTGGCGGGACCCGCGGCCGTCGCCTCATTAGGGACGCGAGGGGCGCAAAGTATTAACGCGGCGGGCGTCGGCGCGGGCCAGATCGGAGACGCGATGCATCGTAAACATCTGGAGCGGGGCGTTGGCCGCCCGGCACCGGGCTCCTGCTTCAGAGGCGGCCGTTGGGAGAAGGGGTCAAGTGCTGCGGGTAACCAGAGGGAAGCGAGAGGCGCCGCGCGCAACGGCTGCGCATGGCCTGGCATCGCTGAATGCTCGCAGTGACGCGTCGTGGAGAGAGCGGCGACTGGTACGTTAGACCTGTAAATGCAATGGAAGTTGAAAGTTTCGTGTAAGGACAAATCCACTTACTTTCTATGATACAGGAACATTTTATAGATCATTATGACTTGTATTGTAGAAGGATTTTAGGGATACGCAATGTCTGCCGCTTGTAGCCTGCAGAAATTTTATCTATAAAATATACTTTCTCGTCTGTATTTGTGATGTATCGATTTACTGAGACATACTTTTGCATAGCACCAATTTGTCATTTAGTTGTGTTTCAGATCGATTGCAAAGATTTTAACTTCCATAGATACATTAGTAAAGCTTGGGCATATAAACGGATTCATTGTCTCTGAATGTTAAGAAAAGCATCGTTGAGTAAAACAGCGCACGGTAAGCAGAACGGCAGCAGCGGGGAGAGCTAGTCGTAGCCGAGTCTTGGGTGAGATGTGATGGTGATGGATTAGTTTAGCTGAGGAGCTCTGAGTCAGAGCAAGTGGTTCCCCTTTGAAGACGAGAAATTTTGAGAAGTGGACAATAGCTAAGAATTGAATATTATTGGACAACATATTTTTTGAGTTTGATTTTGACGCGGAAATGACTCAGCAACCGAAAGGTACTTGTCACATTGCTTTGCGTGCATCGACTATTGTGATTTCGAATGTTAGGTAAAGTAGGCGGGTTATCGGTCATATGTCCAAGGCTTTAGCAAGCTCCATCCTTTTCTGTTAGTTAAAAGAAGATTTGGATTTAATATTTTAAAGGTAAACTGAGAGCAATTATGTACTGTTATATTGGTTATTGTCTGTGAAAGGGTTAGAAAGAGTGAGTCATTTTATTAAAAAGAATTTAAATGTTAGACATCCAATTTTGAGATAATTGAATAAGTTCTGATTACATTTGATTTTTAATTTTTAATCATCCTCCCCATTTTGTTAAATTGTACATATTTTGAATGCAATGAATACTAAGAGCATTGTTAGCAAATGAACAGAATGACAGGTGGCTAGGGTGTTGTCTTTCTTGACAAGTGGTAAATTACAGCATGCAGTGGAGCACTTTTCTCTTTCAGGTTATCATATTGCAACAGCATTGTCATTGCCATCTATGCTGATACAGAACACAAGTGATCGTACATTGGAGGTAAGACATAGCATGAGCTAATTACAGGGCTCATTTGCAAGGAGATTTCCTCGCCCCATGCAGTGAAATAAATTAGGCGTTAACAAATTCTAATTTTATCATCATAGTCTTTTCACAAGATGTACATATAAGGAAGCAGTATATTGGTTGACTTTTCTAGGAACGTATGCTCTCGGAACTTTAACATCAGACCATACCGTGAGGAGAATTAGAGTTGCGCCCCACCAAAACTACGATTTGGCAGTTTTAGTATATTACATACATAATACAGCAAATAGTATGATTGTTTGGGAAAGAAACATAAATAAATGTGTAAGGGAGAAAATGGGAAAAAACAACCTGTGCTGGTGTAAGCTGTCGCCAGCACACTGGTCGGCAAAGATATAGCAAGAAGATCGATAGTAGGCGCAAGATCAAGCGCGTCTGTCAGAAGAGAGGCCAAAGACAGAATCGCAAGCAACGTGTCGCCAACGCTCTCCCGACTGCAAGTATTTAGATCGCCGCCACTGACCGGAGGGCCTCAGTCTCAGTCTCAGTTTCTCAGTCACTAGCTCAGTCTCTCAGTCACTAGCACAGCCATTCAGTCACTCGTTCAGTCACTGGTGACACAACAACTCGCACTCCAATTTGGCGTTTGTCATTCATCGCATAGCGGGACTTGCACTTCACCAGCAGAAAGGCTAACGTGGGCTATTATGGAAGAACTTGCACCACAACACATGAACTCTCTAAAAAAAAAGATAAGAAGCTTCCTGTTAATGTAAATAAAGAACCCTGTTAAAACATGTGTGCAGTTGTGTTATAGGAGGAGGATACCTGCCACCAAACAACATCCTTTCCCTTGAATCTTATGGCACAAGATTAAAAATCACCTCCCTTCGTATTTTTTTCGCACATAATTAGAGTCACACATTATTCAGTGTTAGTCCATTGTGTATTTTACTTCCTTGCAGAATATAAATTGCATTTTATAAGTAGTAATAATTAGCTGACTGGGTAACTTCCGCGCTTTTATGTAGCCAAAGCAAATACTTTTGATGCGAGTGCAGTTTACATGCACAAATAGAAAAAAATATTATTATTGCTGTTATTCTAAACTAAATACAACGTTCTTCGTCACGTTCAAAGACTAGTTTCCTGTCATTATTGATAAATGCTAAAGCTGTTTGTGAATAAGAAATACTTGTTTTATATCTGTTCGACGAAGTATTAAAGTGATATATTTCTGTGCTGCGTTTTTTTAACTTTATCTTATTGTTGAGAAAAATGCTTTTTTTAGAACTAAATGAAAAATCTGTATTGTTTTCTTCATTGTTACTACAAGAGCCCTCTGTTTCACGCTACAAATCTATAATTTTTGAAAGAAACCTGAATTAAACATTGACAATTTCAGTTTTTCTACAAGTACTGTTTATTTTTAAGTAACATAGGAGGCTAGCTATGCAGAAAAAAATGTTCCGTAGGTTACTTGATCTTTTACATATTCTCACTCAGTTTCAACACAGTCACCACTTCCAGTTCTTAGGGGAACCAGGTAAGACACAATGCACATAGGTAAAGAAAGCGATCATTCTGAGGTAACGGCCGATAGTAATGCAACACACTCAATGTATAGATAACGCAGACACAAATCGCAAAGGTAAAGGAAGCGATCATTCTGAGATAACGTCCGATAGATATACAAAACACTTAACGTATAAATAACGCAGGTACGACCTTAACTGACCAAAGCTGCTAGGAAAACTGCCATGGTTTATGCTTACTTATGGTTGTCTACGGAAGCCTACAGTAGTTCTACTATTCTCTGCAGAACGCCTCTCTCTTGCAGCGGCTGCTAATGGAGATGGCTGATCATCTCTTCAACACTTTCACGATTACTAAATGAAACTAAGGAAATGTGCTGCTCTTCTTTGAATCTTCTCTATTTCCTCTATCATCCTTACCCGGTACAGATCCTGTGCTGACGAGCAGTATTCAAGTATTGATTGAAAGAGTGCTTTGTAAGCTACGTCCTTTGTTGGTGGACTACATTTACTGAGGAGTCTTCAAGTAAACCTCTCTGGCATCTGCCTTACTCGCGATTAGTTTTATGTGATTGTTCCACTTCCAGTCGCTCCGTACGCATATTTGTAGATTAACCGTTCTGCAGTTGTATAATCATACAATAAAGAGTCTTTCTGTCAACCTATTCGCAATACACTATATTTATCTATGTTGAGTGCCGAATGCCCTCCCTGCACCAGGCAGTGCAGTCTGTCAGTCCACTCGCCGCTTTGCGTTATTTGAGAAAAGCCAAAACTGCGACTCTTCGGGCCACACTACACGCCTAACGTGTAATTTCTGTGTTGTTTGGTCCGTTGAAGACGTGCTACTGCAAGCAACAAACTTTTGCGAGTTACTCGACTTCTTTGACAGCAGAACCCTTCGAAAAATTCTCTCGGGAACTGGTTGAAATAGCCCTGCTCTCACTGACAGCAACAATTCGTGTGGGGTTTGAAATATACTGTAATTCAGAAGCTGTGTTACTTCCTTCCACTTCTTGACAGTTAGAAAATTTTTACGACCACTGTTCTTACGCCGTGCTACGTGGTTGGCTATCGCAGACACGCTGTAGAGTCCATTTTGATACAACAACAAATCGGGCCGCTTCATATAAGAAACAAGGCCCCGGGAGTAGACAACATTCCATTAGAACTACTGATGGCCTTGGGAGAGCCAGTCATGACAAAACTCTACCATCTGGTGAGCAAGATGTATGAGACAGGCGAAATACCCACAGACTTCAAGAAGAATATAATAATTCCAATCCCAAAGAAAGCAGGTGTTGACAGATGTGAAAATTACCGAACTGTCAGTTTAATAAGTCACAGCTGCAAAATACTAACGCGAATTCTTTACAGACGAATGGAAAAACTGGTAGAAGCGGACCTCGGGGAAGATCAGTTTGGATTCCGCAGAAATGTTGGAACACGTGAGGCAATACTAACCTTACGACTTATCTTAGAAGAATGATTAAGAAAAGGCAAACCTACGTTTCTAGCATTTGTAGACTTAGAGAAAGCTTTTGACAACGTTAACTGGAATACTCTCTTTCAAATTCTGAAGGTGGCAGGGGTAAAATACAGGGAGCGAAAGGCTATTTACAATTTGTACAGAAACCAGATGGCAGTTATAAGAGTCGAGGGGCATGAAAGGGAAGCAGTGGTTGGGAAAGGAGTGAGACAGGGTTGTAGCCTCTCCCCGATGTTATTCAATCTGTATATTGAGCAAGCAGTAAAGGAAACAGAAGAAAAATTCGGAGTAGGTATTAAGATTTATGGAGAAGAAGTAAAAACTTTGAGGTTCACCGATGACATTGTAATTCTGTCAGAGACAGCAAAGGACTTGGAAGAGCAGTTGAACGGAATGGACAGTGTCTTGAAAGGAGGATATAAGATGAACATCAACAAAAGCAAAACGAGAATAATGGAATGTAGTCAAATTAAGTCGGGTGATGCTGAGGGGATTAGATTAGGAAATGAGACACTTAAAGTAGTAAAGGAGTTTTGCTATTTAGGGAGTAAAATAACTGATGATGGTCGAAGTAGAGAGGATATAAAATGTAGACTGGCAATGGCAAGGAAATCGTTTCTGAAGAAGAGAAATTTGTTAACATCGAGTATAGATTTAAGTGTCAGGAAGTCGTTTCTGAAAGTATTTGTATGGAGTGTAGCCATGTATGGAAGTGAAACATGGACGATAACCAGTTTGGACAAGAGGAGAACAGAAGCTTTCGAAATGTGGTGCTACAGAATAATGCTGAAGATTAGGTGGGTAGATCACGTAACTAATGAGGAGGTACTGAATAGGATTGGGGAGAAGAGAAGTTTGTGGCACAACTTGACTAGAAGAAGGGATCGGTAGGTAGGACATATTTTGAGGCATCAAGGGATCACAAATTTAGCATTGGAGGGCAGCGTGGAGGGTAAAAATCGTATAGGGAGGCCAAGAGATCAATACACTAAGCAGATTCAGAAGGATGTAGGTTGCAGTAGGTACTGGGAGATGAAGAAGCTTGCACAGGATAGAGTAGCATGGAGAGCTGCATCAAACCAGTCTCAGGACTGAATACCACAACAACAACAACATATAAGAATGTGGTCACGGCCACATGAAATACAATAGCTATGACTGCCATTCTATCACGTCTGAATGTCGACACATCTTACTGGGTTTCACTGCCATGATTTACCGGGAAGAAATTTCTTCTGAAGCCAAGGTCGCTAAATATTATTTATTTCACGATGCCTGGTTTTAACAGAAGCTTGTAGGCACCATTTGATTTTCGGAAATTTAAAGTGCACACGTGTCAATAAACTTTGTTCATACACACATACACATCAATGCACTTCTGTCAGAATCGATTAATGTGAAATAAATAATACACTCCAAAACAAAAAAGACGTACAACGAAGGAATTATCCGACGGGGATGGAAATCGGTAGATCTGATGTAGATGACAGACATGCAAATGATTACAATTTCAGAAAAATTGTTTGATTTATTCAGGAGAAAGAGCTTCACAAATTGAGCAAGTCAATAATGCGTAGGTCCGCCTCTGGCCCTTATGCAGTCAGTTATTCGGGTTAGCATTGATTGACAAAGTTGTTGGGGTATCGTGCTAGACTGTGCCCAGTTGCCGGGTGGGAGGGATCGTGAAAATCCCAAGCTTGATGGAGGGGCTTGCTCATGATGCTTCAAACATTCTCAATTAAAGAGAGACCTGGCGACCTAGCTGGCCAAGATAGGATTTGACAAGCTACTCCAGTGTGCGGGCGGGTATGATCTTGTTGAAATGTAAGCCCAGGACGGCATGCCACGAAGGGCAACAAAACGGATCGTAGAATATCGTCGACGTACTGCTGTGCTGTAACGCTGCCGCGGATGACAAACAAAGAGGGCCTGCTAGGAAAAGAAATGGCATCCCAGACCACCACTGCTGACTGTATATAATAGCCGACAGGCGGTTTGGTATCCAACTGCTGTCTGGGTCATCTCCAGACACGCTTCCTCTTGTCGTCAGGTCGCAGTTATAAGCGGGATTCGTCGCTGAAGACAGTTTTGCTCCAACGAAAGAGAACGCAAGCTTACGACGTGCCTGGATACGCCCCGAACAGTGGTGGTGTACCAACTTGACTGTCGCCTGTGTACGCTCTGACAACCAGATATCATGGTCTGGGGCGCCATTTCATTTTATGGCATAACCCCTTTGCTTGTCTTCCGCGGTACCCTAACAATGCAGTGGTACGTCGACGACATTCTACGATACGTTTTGTTACATTTCAGGAAGATAACGCCCGCCTGCATACGGCGAGAGTTTCTAGTAATCGTCTTCGTGCTTGCCGAACTTTCTCTTGGCTAGCGAGGTCGCTGGATCTCTCCCAAATTGAGAACATCTGGAACATCATAACATTATGGTCAGGGCCCTCCAATCAGATCGGGATTTTGGCTATCTAACATGCCAATTTGACATAATTTGCTCTATCAATCAATGTCAAGCCGAATAACTGCTTGCACAAGGACGGGACAGAGGCTTTCTCAGTTTTTGAAGCTCTTTCTGATGAATAAATCATCCTAGTTTTCTGAAATTGTAATCATTTTTTTTCTCTGTACACGTAATTCACATCTACCAATTCCGTCCCATTTCGATAATTCCAAAGTGGTGCTTCATTATCACACAAATTTGTGTAACCTTAGCCATAGGGACTCGTATTGAAGGGCTGACACCAGTTCTACACAATATGCAGCGCTCCAAAGTGGCCAGGTTTCTCCTTTAAGGAGATAGGTTGTATTTTGTCCGACGAGATTACAAACCAAATGCGTTGCTCATATACCACTCGCCTTGACAAAGATAGCGTTCGTCAATTAGTTACGTAAAACACATCTGTACACAGTCCCAGGCGAAAGTGAAGTGTTTCGGCGTCATTCCGCTGCCTTCTTCTTAGTGTAAAATGTCTACATAAGTTGTTTTTATAGTTCACTTTCTTACTTTGGTCGACAGTGTGAATGATAAGTCTATATGCTTGTCAGCCTCGTTTGCTTCCTATGTTAGTGTCCATAAGTGGACGAAAGACGAAAATTTAGTGTAGTTCAGGTGTCTGATTAGCGGAATAAAACTGGATGAGACGTGACTAAGATCACACTTGTATTAATATTGGAACTATACATTTTAACAACCGTATGACTAAAAACGACTTTCTGTGAAGTTTTTTCCAGTTTTTAGAGAAGAGAATCTCTATTTACAATAGAAATAAAAGGTTTGGTCAGAGTTTATTAGTCTCCATTTCTCCCATTATTTTGGCAAGCACAAAACTTTCGTAACAGAAGAATCATGTTTATTTGAAAATGTTTCAATTTAATTAAAACCGTTTCAGTTTTTCTGCGAAGATTGTGACAGTTAAGGAAACAATCAAGTTTGTATCTTCCACTCACTTCTTAAAGATATTAATCGTGTGCGACACCTAGAGTGCTCTTAAAAAATACAGGGCACCGAAAAGGGAATAAAACAACCAACTGTTATATTTTGGATGTGTTACTGGAATATGTCCGCTGTAAACAGAGAGTGCAGACAATCATTCTGCTATGAGTGCATTCCCACACTGTTGTTGTTGTTGTTGTGGTCTTCAGTCCTGAGACTGGTTTGATGCAGCTCTCCATGCTATTCTATCCTGTGCAAGCTTCTTTATCTCCCAATACGTACTGCAGCCTACATCCTTCTGAAACTGCTTAGTGTATTCATCTCTTGGTCTCCCTTTACAATTTTTATCCTCCACGCTGCCCTCCAATACTAAATTGGTGATCTCTTGATGCCTCAGAACATGTCCTACCAACCGATCCCTTCTTCTTGCCAAGTTGTGCCACAAACTCCTCTTCTCCCCAATCCTATTCAATACTTCCTCATTAGTTACGTGATCTACCCATCTAATCTTCAGCATTCTTCTGTAGCACCACATTTCAAAGGCTTCTATTCTCTTCTTGTCCAAACTATTTGTCGTCCATGTTTCACTTCCATTCATGGCTACACTGCATACAAATACTTTCAGAAACGACTTCCTGACATTTAAATCTACACTCGATGTTAACAAATTTTTCTTCTTTAGAAACGCTTTCCTTGCTATTGCCAGTCTACATTTTATATCCTCTCTACTTCGACCATCATCAGTTACTTTGCTTCCCAAATAGCAAAACTCCTTTACTACTTTAAGTGTCTCATTTCCTAATCTAATTCCCTCATCATCGCCCGACTTAAGTCGACTACATTCCATTATCCTCGTTTTGCTTTTGTTGATAAGCATTCATCATAATGAGGAGGTTGATGTCTCAGCGAAACAAACTGTATCCACAAGAACTGTTCTCGATTTGAAATTACCGCATACGTAATTCTTACGTAAAGTGAAGAGCCATGGTAAACAGCAAAGGTAAGAAACGTGGAACGTGTCCATGCAAACGAAAAGTGTGTATTACGCAGCATTATGGTCTCCAAGTCCTATAAGGCAGTGGTTTACGAGGACGCATTTGGACCGATCTGCGATTTCCACCATCCCTCGACTCCTCCTTACCCATGCCCCATTTTCTATACATCTGTATAGACTCAATATTTATGACTCCTCTGCAACTGAGTATAATTCGTAATCACAGAATAATGCAAACCACATCTTGTTTTTGCTGTCGACATTTGACAATGAACGATAGGAATTTCTTAAGACTTTGACGAATCTGAGTTAACTCCTCCCTCAAAAAGCGTCTTCTCTTTTGGTTCCTAAAGGCATTCGCTTTTATAAAGTGATTGTGAGTTTAGTGCTATTCATATTTCCGTTTATGTGTGGGACTTATTATTGAATTTAAGAACTAATGTGAATTGATAGCACAAAAATATCTAGTTTCCCTATTATATTACCTGTTAAATACTTGTTCTGAAAAAAATTGACGAGTTGAACTTCCAATTATGTGAACATGCTTTTACTCTTACAATTACGTATTCCATGGAGAAATGTTATTTTGAATGGCTAAGTCGAGCACAAATCCTGGAGGCCAGGTAAAACAAAACAAAAAAGAAAACGCTATTACCAGAAACCCATGAAACTACGTTTTAATGTGGCAGTGGAGCCACATTGCGCCCAAACGGACATAACGTTGTCATAATCCCTTTGGATTAAGCTATACATTTTTAAAGACAATTTTAAATGTCTTTTCTCGAGCGCTGTCGACCTGGTGTTAGCGAGCGCAGGATTCATGGCGCCCTCAACTCCTCATGTGCGAAATCTTACTCAGAATAATAGAAACCCGTTGGTACCAAAAGTCTATCATCTAGTTTTTCAGGTATAATAATGCAACCGATCAGGTTTTCACTAGAAAGCGATCAGCGAGATAACGCAGTGGGAAGCATTGGATTCGCATTCGTTACGACGGTGATTCTGTAATCCGTTCCGCTATCCAATTTCAGGTTTTTCGTTTTTTCCCTAAATGGTTTAACTTACATGCAGGTGTGTTTCCTTTGAAAAGGACAGGACTGATTTCTTTCCCTATTCGTAATCCGAGTGTGTGCTCTGTCTCTAACGGTATCATCGTCGACAGGGTGTTAAAATCTTAGCTTTCTTGCCTTTTCACTAGAAACTTCAGTCTGACATCAGAAACGGGAAAAATCTGCAATGCTCTTATGGTCACACTTAGATTCCTGCTGCTTCCGTGATGTTGGAAGAGATGGAAACAGATGGCAATACCTTCATAACCAAAGCTGTTTGCAATTAAATCCCAGTTTTTTACTAGACATGTTACTATTGGAGATGGTATGACTTTGAATGCCTTTGACTTTTGAGCAGACTTATCCAGCCAGTTTAACGTAGAGTCAGAACCACGGTGCTCGTCATTTTTCACAGTAACTACTTATTGCCAGAAAGAGGTGATAAGTGACAAAAATAATCTCGGGCCGACTGAGGATCGAATCTCAGACATTTGGATTCGTTGAAAAGTATTTACCCACTAACCACTGATCCAGTATCGTCTTACGTAAAAAAAAAAAAAAAAAAAAAAAAAAATTATTGCCTTTCGTCATCATATTTATCTATAACCAGTTGTATTTACGGTCTTTGACTATTATTACTATTATCATTATTTTTATCTATAACCAGTTGTATTTACGGTCTTTGACTATTTCTTATCAACTTCGAAGAAAATAAGGCTGTAAGATCCGAGTAATAATCGATGTGTTATATATATTTGGGCCGGCCGGAGTGGCCGAGCGGTTCTAGGCGCTTCAGTCTGGAACCGCACGACTGCTACGGTCGC
Organism: Schistocerca americana; assembly: GCF_021461395.2. NCBI lineage: Eukaryota > Metazoa > Arthropoda > Insecta > Orthoptera > Acrididae > Schistocerca > Schistocerca americana. The sequence continues at coordinate 597,843,698 of NC_060121.1, forward strand.
AGGTTCGAATCCTGCTTCGGGCATGGGTGTGTGTGATGTCTTTAAGTTTGTCTGGTTTAAGTAGTTCTAAGTTCTACAGGTAGGGTACTGATGACCTCAGGTGTTAAGCCCCATAGTGCTCAGAGCCATTTGAACCATTTGTTAGCCGGCCGGAGTGGCCGTGCGGTTCTAGGCGCTACAGTCTGGAGCCGAGCGACCGCTCCGGTCGCAGGTTCGAATCCTGCCTCGGGCATGGATGTGTGTGATGTCCTTAGGTTAGTTAGGTTTAATTAGTTCTAAGTTCTAGGCGACTGATGACTTCAGAAGTTAAGTCGCATAGTGCTCAGAGCCATTTGAACCATTTGAACCATTTGTTATATATCTGAAACTGTACCAGGTTGTCTTCAGGCAGCACTATGTAGTAATGCTGCACCGCAACTTAATAAAGTAAACAACTATAATCAGTAGCAAACCATACATTGCATGCAATAGCCTATCCAGTCTCCCAATCTGTACCTATAGAGCATTTTCAGGAATTGCTGAAGACTGTTGCTGATCGAAGCCCCCTTGTTCAGACTTTTGTGGCGATGATAAAAGATTTGCAAGACGAGTGGTCTTAAGTACATATGGAGCTCATTACGTCATCGACAGTGTCACACATTGTTATTTCTGTTCCATTGCTATTAAGATATATTAAACTCTGTGATAACATTTTGACCATTTACTTAGCTTCCGTTTAGAAATTTCATGGATGTTGATTCCTGCCATATTGCATTAAAAAACCTTCAACGCTCTCAGTGTCGTGTGAAGTCGGTACTTTGAGGACATTTCTTTGTGCGCCGACACAAAAAGCGGTGGCTTGACCTGGAATTTGTTACAACTGAACTACAGAATGCACACATGCACGCAAGTGCTCGTACACACACACACACACACACACACACACACATACACACACACACACACACACACACACATACAAACACATGGGGGAGACAGGGAGAGCGAGAGAGAGAAAGAGTGTGTGTGTGTGTGTGTGTGTGTGAGAGAGAGAGAGAGAGAGAGAGAGAGAGAGAGAGGGAAAGAGAAGGAGAAACACATTTCCTTTCTCCCAAAACTGCATAGACTACAGTTCTTCAGTACCAGCCACTCTTATCAAGTGCTAAAATCGAACAGGTGAATGACGGGCGACAACGCTTGTGTGACAGTCATTCTTCCGCACGCCTGATTCTTCGAGATAGTGCACGTAGTTTGCACTGGTAAAACCTTTAATTATAATATGAGACCGATCTCGCGAAATTCAAAGGCTGGAAAAATTGCAGGCTCACTTGATGAGATGTGGCAGGTAATGGTGGAATGGTTACAGTTTTTGTAGATATCTTCAACTTCTCTCTCGCTTGTGGTAAATCTCCTGAGTGGAAAAAAAAACGTAATTCGATTTATACGCAAGTTCGCTAAAACGCTAATCCAAAATTATCATCCGATTACTGGCCGATCAGTATACCAGCAACAATTTCAAAAGTGTAGGAGTACACTGTTCGTAAACAGCTGACAGATTACCACAAAAGTTATAAGATTTACGATAAAAAAATTAGGCGTCCGAAAACACCGAAGTACAGCAACTAGATTAATAAAAATATTTGATAATGACGGACAAGACGTGGATAGACACGATACTGCCTTTTTAACACTGTTTGATTTCAGCTAGGTGCTGATTTCGATATATTATTTTTGAATTCCTCAAACATCAGAGTACTATGGCTAAACCACCAATTAAGAAACAAATGGTGAATCGTCTGTGGAGCGTAGAAGTCACTGTGAAAAATATGATCTCCAGAGACTGTCATGAACTCTCAGGGGGTCCTTCCACAAACTGAAAACTAATTAGCGAACATTTTCATGAGGCATACCCTCCCGCACTTCTTGATGCCGTCTTGATGCTGCATCAAAGAAAATAATCCTGGATGAACTTCTAAAGTAGGCAGAAAAAACTGTGACAGCATGCAAGAATTCTCAATTAATAAATTAGAAAATATATCCACAAAAAAGGCTGATAATCCTGCCGAATCAATACTACTGTGATACTGTTCAGTGTGGCACGCAAAGGAAAAACTCCTGACGAGGCAATGAATGTTTCCAAAAGATGTGTGTAACATTTGGGTGTTTGATCATATGTGTATCCGTCATGAGTAGTTTAGGTAGATGCAATCAGATAAGCTACAGTTTGTTAATAGCTTTCTAAATCAGTGACCTAAGTCGGCGACATCTGCAGTACGTCTCCCCGTATATCGAATACCTGTCAATGTTGCGTAACTACAGTACAAGATGTGGTACGTCTAGCACATTGGCTGTAACTACAAGGAACTGCATCTTTCTCCCACCTCCCACTGCAGCTATACGTCAATGGAAAAATCTGTTCCTGCTTCTGATCCAAAACTACGCTGAATTCAAGGGAAGATTAAGGCTTTTCCAGTTATCATCGGTACAGCTTCCTTATTGGGACGTCATAGTTGGCTTCCTCCTGCCAAAGAACCAACCATTTACGAATATCTTAGTCATATTGTCAGTATCCTCTCAGCTTTTTTCAACCGTGTCTATGGTTTTTTTAGTATATGTAATGAAATAACAATCAGTCAGTTACAAAAAAGAAATTTAATTTCTTTGGCGATTCGGGCTCTTAGGGCCCTTTTTCAAAAGGTTATACCCATCGTATTGTTTGCGAGTGTCAACAATAAGATGTTTATAGCGAAATGCCGTGATCATGTGGTTCATAGTGTCTGTGCAAGCCGGCCGAAGTGGCCGTGCGGTTCTAGGCGCTCAGCCTGGAACCGAGCGACCGCTACGGTCGCAGGTTCGAATCCTGCCTCGGGGATGGGTGTGTGTGATGTCCTTAGGTTAGTTAGGTTTAATTAGTTCTTAGTTCTAGGCGACTGATGACCTCAGATGTTAAGTCGCATAGTGCTCAGACCCATTTGAACCATTTTGTCTGTGCAAAATTAGTAGAATTTTGTACAGAAACTACGAACCACATGAGCACGGTATTTCGCTGTAAGCATCTTATTATTGACACTCGCAAATAAAGTGATTGGTATGATCTTCTAAAGAAGGGTACTAAGTGCCCGAAATCGCTAAAGAAATTAAATTTATTTTATGCAACTGGTTGCTTATTATTTCGTTATGTACGTCTTCAGTTCCTATCATGGAGTGATATTAGAGGCAATCAAATAAAAACGAGACAGACGGAAAAAGTAAGTAAGCTGTTTATTATTTCAATACTAATCACCATAACTGTTAATACATTTATCTCACTGTGGGACAAGACGGTCAGTGCATTCATAGAAAAAATTTGTGGTTTCCTATTGGACCATGATTGTAACCAGGCGCGCAGATTGCGACATTTCTTATGAGCCTTATACAGATATAAAGAATTAAATAGCAGAACTTCAGGGTGTCTATGGAACAATATAAAAACTGTTGTGTCTAGACGAGACAGCCTAGACACAATGAGAGGAAGCCGAATGGCACGCGCTAAGCCAAAGCAGGATGGCGTGAGGTCTGAAACAGGATACGTAATGAATGCTATGAAGAAATGTACGTAGCTTCTGGAATACTTAACTTTAATCCATCCTTTTGGTACATCTGGAGATTGTGGCGATACAAGTGAGACTCTTTAGATACATGCAATGTTACTAATGGCGCCTTGCTAGGTCGTAGCCATTGACTTAGCTGAAGGCTATTCTAACTATCAGCTCGGCAAAGGAGCGAGGCTTCGTCAGTGTAGTCGCTAGCTACGTCGTCCGTACAACTGGGGCGAGTGCTCGTCAGTCTCTCGAGACCTGCCTTGTGGTGGCGCTCGGTCTGCGATCCCTGACAGTGGCGACACGCGGGTCCGACATGTACTAATGGACCGCGGCCGATTTAAATCTACCACCTAGCAAGTGTGGTGTCTGGCGGTGACACCACAAAAACATTAAATAAAAAGACAACAAAAGAAACGCAACTGAAATTCTGTAAAACACTAGCTCTTCCGTTGCTGCTTTAGGATCTGAGACTTCGTTAGCAAACAAGCAGGACATAAATTGAGTAGTTACGTCAGGAATGAAATTCCTCAGATCAGTTAACAGACGTTCTAGAAGGAAAGTTAAGGAACAAAAATTTGGAACTGAACTTAAAATACTTGCAATAATCGAAAAAACTGGCAGGTATACACAAGACATGGAAGGAACATGTAAACAGAATTCAACAAGGCCTATATTCTAAAAATATTTTGTAATATACAGGGTGGTCCACTGATCGTGACCGAGGCAAATATCTCACGTAATAAGCATCAAACGAAAAAACTACAAAGAACGAAACTCGTCTAGCTTCAAGGGGGAAACCAGATGGCGCTATGGTTGGCCCGCTAGATGGCGCTGCCATTGGTTAAAAGAATATCAACTGCGTTTTTTTTTTAAAAATAGGAAACCCCATTTTTATTACATATTCGTTTAGTACGTAAAGAAATATGAATGTTTTTGTTTGACCACTTTTTTCGCTTTGTGATAGATGGCGCTGTAATAGTGACAAACATATAAGTACGTGGTATTACGTAACATTCCGCCATTGCGGATTGTATTTGCTTCGTGATACATTACCTGTGTTAAAATGGACCGTTTACCAACTGCGGAAAAGGTCGATATCGTGTTGATGTATGGCTATTGTGATGTAAATGCCCAACGGGCGTGTGCTATGTATGCTACTCGGTATCCTGGACGACATCATCCACGTGTCGGGACCGCTCGCCGGATAGTTACGTTATTTAAGGAAACAGGAAGTGTTGAGCCACATGTGAAACGTCAACTACGAACTGCAACAAATGATGATGCCCAAGTAGGTGTTTTAGCTGTTGTAGCGGCTAATCCGCACATCAGTAGCAATCAAATTGCGCCAGAATCGGTAATCTGAAAAACGTCGGTGTTGAGAATGCTACATCAACATCGATTGCACCCGTACCATATTTCTACTCACCAGCAATTGCATGGCAACGTCTCTGAACGTCGTGTACAGTTCTGCCACTGGGCACAAGAGAAATTACGGGACGATGACAGATTTTTTGCACGCGTTCTATTTAGCGACGAAGCGTCATTCAGCAACAGCGGTAACGTAAACCGGCATAATATGCACTATTGGGCAACGGAAAATGCACAATGGCTGCATCAGTGGAACATCAGCGACCTCGGCGGGTTAATGTACGGTGCGGCATTATGGGAGGAAGGATAATTGGGCCCCATTTTATCGATGGCAATCTGAATGGTGCAATGTTTGCTGACTTTTTACGTAATGTTCTACCGATGTTACTACAACATGTTTCACTGCATGACAGAATGGCGATGTACTTCCAACATGATGTATGTCCCCCACATAGCTCGCGTGCGGTTGAAGCGGTATTGAATAGCATATTTCATGACAGGTGGATTGGTCGTCGAAGCACCATACCATGGCCTGCACGTTCACTCCATCTGACGTCCCCGTATTTCTTTCTGTGGGGAAAGTTGAAGGATGTTTGCTATCGTGATCCACCGACAACGCCTGACAACATGCGTCAGCGCATTGCAATGCATGTGCGAGCATTACGGAAGACGAACTACTCGTTGTTGAGAGGAATGTCGTTATACGTATTGCCAAAAGCATTGAGATTGACGGACATTATTTTGAGCATTTATTGCATTAATGTGGTATTTACAGGTAATCATGCTATAACAGCATGCGTTCTCAGAAATGATAAGTTCTCAAAGGAACATGTATAACATTGGAACAAGCGAAATAAAATTTTTAAACGTACCTACGTTCTGTTTTTTAATTTGAAAAACCTACCTGTTACCAACTGTTCGTCTAAAATTGTAAGCCATATGTTTGTGACTATTACAGCGCCATCTATCACAAAGCGAAAAAAGTGGTCCAACTAAAACATTCATATTTCTTTACGTACTACACGAATATGTAATAAAAAATGGGGGTTCCTATTTAAAAAAACGCAGTTGATATCCGTTTGACCTAAGGCAGCGCCATCTAGCGGGCCAACCATAGCGCCATCTGGTTTCCCCCTTGAAGCTAGACGAGTTTCGTTCTTTGTAATTTTTTAGTTTGTCGTTTATTTCGTGAGATATTTGGCCCGGTCACGATGAATGGACTACCCTGTATACTCAAGGGGGTTTGGGAGGTGTTTCCGCCCAGGAAACGATGTAGCTAAGAAGCTGAAGCCGTAACATGTCCCTCGATCCTAAACCAAGAATGCAGATGACAATGATTTAAATTTCTGTTCATCCTTACTATCAAAAACCTTCACAGTGACTTGGGACTTGCACAAAAGTAGTGTTTTGTTTTTTCGACAGTTGGTAATATAATTACTTTACATGTTCTTTGCCCTTCTAGACGCCATTTTCGCTTAGTTTAAGGTTTACAAAGTGTAGCGATGCAAAAACAATAGGAAAGGAATTATGTAATCACTCGAGGTATTTTTACGAATACAGGGTGTTACAAACTTGGTGAAAGTTGTATGGTTGTCCTTCGGCGTTTGTCTTGTTGTTGATCTCTTGTATCGAAAAGCACTATGATATATGTGTTATTCCATAAAGAGCACTGCATTCCCCTCTGTTCACTTAACCGCTCGCGCCTCTCGTGTACTCCAGCAGCCAGAGCCCCGCGCTGGCCCGCGTTGATTGCTCCCTCCATGCAGAAACGCTACTGAGTCGCTGCTGGAGTACTGATTATTCATCGTGTTTTACTCAGCGTTTGGGTTGGGTTCGATAGTTACCACTGACCAATGCCCAGTTTTTATATCGCTCTTTTGTTCGGTTTTAGAAAACCAAACGAACAACACGTTTGGTGACTCCGTCTCTGGAGGGTCGCTTTAATTTGTGTGCGCAACGGTCTGATTGGCTAACTTCAGTTAATCAACTCAGAAACGGTGCTACGTATGAGATTCCTTTCGTAACAGTTATATTTCAGCACAGCCTATCTTGCAACACCGTTACAGGCTTTTCAGACTGGTTCTGACGACTCTGTGTACGGTTGTTCATCTTTGCAATCAAACCTGTACTAACATAGTGTTCTGTTTTTGTCTTCTGTTACTAGAGAGTGCTACCAGTTATCTCAGAGTCGTGCAATCAACAATTCAAGGCATGTTAATACACTTACATGGTGGGTCAAACATCTGAGACGCCTAGCAGAAATAAAACTAAATGCAAATGGTAAACAATAAATATGTGTATAGCAAACTAAAGCGACGATTGAAAATTTGTGATTCGAGCCGGATATCGTGCTCACTAGGCAGATGTGCTAACCACTATGCCACCCTGGCACAGTGGTTTCGCACAACTGCTCGGATTAATCTAGCATGCCTCCCTTGTCAATCCAAATTCTCATTCACGCTTCAGCGCACTTGGTATACCCCTAAACTCGAACCACATTGCAGAGGCTTTCCAACTGTATAGGAATAGCACCTTGACATCGAACGAAACGGGGTGTCCTGCCTGAATCCGAGTCATAGGTGCTTAAGTCAAACGAAACTGTTCAAGTCTCACTTCTGTGTTGTATACAGGGTGGTCCATTCATCGTGACCGGGCCAAATATCTCACGAAATAAGCGTCAAACGAAAAAACTACAAAGAACGAAACTTGTCTAGCTTGAAGGGGGAAACCAGATGGCGCTATAGTTGGCCCCTCTAGATGGCGTTTAGGTAGATGCAATCAGATAAGCTACAGTTTGTTAATAGCTTTCTAAGTCAGTGACCTAAGTCGGCGACATCTGCAGTACGTCTCCCCGTATATCGAATACCTGTCAATGTTGCGTAACTACAGTACAAGATGTGGTACCTCTAGCACATTGGCTGTAACTACAAGGAACTGCATCTTTCTCCCACCTCCCACTGCAGCTATACGTCAATGGAAAAATCTGTTCCTGCTTCTGATCCAAAACTACGCTGAATTCAAGGGAAGATTAAGGCTTTTCCAGTTATCATCGGTACAGCTTCCTTATTGGGACGTCATAGTTGGCTTCCTCCTGCCAAAGAGCCAACCATTTACGAATATCTTAGTCATATTGTCAGTATCCTCTCAGCTTTTTTCAACCGTGTCTATGGTTTTTTTAGTATATGTAATGAAATAACAATCAGTCAGTTACAAAAAAGAAATTTAATTTCTTTGGCGATTCGGGCTCTTAGGGCCCTTTTTCAAAAGGTTATACCCATCGTATTGTTTGCGAGTGTCAACAATAAGATGCTTATAGCGAAATGCCGTGGTCATGTGGTTCATAGTGTCTGTGCAAGCCGGCCGAAGTGGCCGTGCGGTTCTAGGCGCTCAGCCTGGAACCGAGCGACCGCTACGGTCGCAGGTTCGAATCCTGCCTCGGGGATGGGTGTGTGTGATGTCCTTAGGTTAGTTAGGTTTAATTAGTTCTTAGTTCTAGGCGACTGATGACCTCAGATGTTAAGTCGCATAGTGCTCAGAGCCATTTGAACCATTTTGTCTGTGCAAAATTAGTAGAATTTTGTACAGAAACTACGAACCACATGAGCACGGTATTTCGCTGTAAGCATCTTATTATTGACACTCGCAAATAAAGTGATTGGTATGATCTTCTAAAGAAGGGTACTAAGTGCCCGAAATCGCTAAAGAAATTAAATTTATTTTATGCAACTGGTTGCTTATTATTTCGTTATGTACGTCTCCAGTTCCTATCATGGAGTGATATTAGAGGCAATCAAATAAAAACGAGACAGACGGAAAAAGTAAGTAAGCTGTTTATTATTTCAATACTAATCACCATAACTGTTAATACATTTATCTCACTGTGGGACACGACGGTCAGTGCATTCATAGAAAAAATTTGTGGTTTCCTATTGGACCATGATTGTAACCAGGCGCGCAGATTGCGACATTTCTTATGAGCCTTATACAGATATAAAGAATTAAATAGCAGAACTTCAGGGTGTCTATGGAACAATATAAAAACTGTTGTGTCTAGACAAGACAGCCTAGACACAATGAGAGGAAGCCGAATGGCACGCGCTAAGCCAAAGCAGGATGGCGTGAGGTCTGAAACAGGATACGTAATGAATGCTATGGAGAAATGTACGTAGCTTCTGGAATACTTAACTTTAATCCATCCTTTTGGTACATCTGGAGATTGTGGCGATACAAGTGAGACTCTTTAGATACATGCAATGTTACTAATGGCGCCTTGCTAGGTCGTAGCCATTGACTTAGCTGAAGGCTGTTCTAACTATCAGCTCGGCAAAGGAGCGAGGCTTCGTCAGTGTAGTCGCTAGCTACGTCGTCCGTACAACTGGGGCGAGTGCTCGTCAGTCTCTCGAGACCTGCCTTGTGGTGGCGCTCGGTCTGCGATCCCTGACAGTGGCGACACGCGGGTCCGACATGTACTAATGGACCGCGGCCGATTTAAATCTACCACCTAGCAAGTGTGGTGTCTGGCGGTGACACCACAAAAACATTAAATAAAAAGACAACAAAAGAAACGCAACTGAAATTCTGTAAAACACTAGCTCTTCCGTTGCTGCTTTAGGATCTGAGACTTCGTTAGCAAACAAGCAGGACATAAATTGAATAGTTACGTCAGGAATGAAATTCCTCAGATCAGTTAACAGACGTTCTAGAAGGAAAGTTAAGGAACAAAAATTTGGAACTGAACTTAAAATACTTGCAATAATCGAAAAAACTGGCAGGTATACACAAGACATGGAAGGAACATGTAAACAGAATTCAACAAGGCCTATATTCTAAAAATATTTTGTAATATACAGGGTGGTCCACTGATCGTGACCGAGGCAAATATCTCACGTAATAAGCATCAAACGAAAAAACTACAAAGAACGAAACTCGTCTAGCTTCAAGGGGGAAACCAGATGGCGCTATGGTTGGCCCGCTAGATGGCGCTGCCATTGGTTAAAAGAATATCAACTGCGTTTTTTTTTTTAAAATAGGAAACCCCATTTTTATTACATATTCGTTTAGTACGTAAAGAAATATGAATGTTTTTGTTTGACCACTTTTTTCGCTTTGTGATAGATGGCGCTGTAATAGTGACAAACATATAAGTCCGTGGTATTACGTAACATTCCGCCATTGCGGATTGTATTTGCTTCGTGATACATTACCTGTGTTAAAATGGACCGTTTACCAACTGCGGAAAAGGTCGATATCGTGTTGATGTATGGCTATTGTGATGTAAATGCCCAACGGGCGTGTGCTATGTATGCTACTCGGTATCCTGGACGACATCATCCACGTGTCGGGACCGCTCGCCGGATAGTTACGTTATTTAAGGAAACAGGAAGTGTTGAGCCACATGTGAAACGTCAACTACGAACTGCAACAAATGATGATGCCCAAGTAGGTGTTTTAGCTGTTGTAGCGGCTAATCCGCACATCAGTAGCAATCAAATTGCGCCAGAATCGGTAATCTGAAAAACGTCGGTGTTGAGAATGCTACATCAACATCGATTGCACCCGTACCATATTTCTACTCACCAGCAATTGCATGGCAACGTCTCTGAACGTCGTGTACAGTTCTGCCACTGGGCACAAGAGAAATTACGGGACGATGACAGATTTTTTGCACGCGTTCTATTTAGCGACGAAGCGTCATTCAGCAACAGCGGTAACGTAAACCGGCATAATATGCACTATTGGGCAACGGAAAATGCACAATGGCTGCATCAGTGGAACATCAGCGACCTCGGCGGGTTAATGTACGGTGCGGCATTATGGGAGGAAGGATAATTGGGCCCCATTTTATCGATGGCAATCTGAATGGTGCAATGTTTGCTGACTTTTTACGTAATGTTCTACCGATGTTACTACAACATGTTTCACTGCATGACAGAATGGCGATGTACTTCCAACATGATGTATGTCCCCCACATAGCTCGCGTGCGGTTGAAGCGGTATTGAATAGCATATTTCATGACAGGTGGATTGGTCGTCGAAGCACCATACCATGGCCTGCACGTTCACTCCATCTGACGTCCCCGTATTTCTTTCTGTGGGGAAAGTTGAAGGATGTTTGCTATCGTGATCCACCGACAACGCCTGACAACATGCGTCAGCGCATTGCAATGCATGTGCGAGCATTACGGAAGACGAACTACTCGTTGTTGAGAGGAATGTCGTTATACGTATTGCCAAAAGCATTGAGATTGACGGACATTATTTTGAGCATTTATTGCATTAATGTGGTATTTACAGGTAATCATGCTATAACAGCATGCGTTCTCAGAAATGATAAGTTCTCAAAGGAACATGTATAACATTGGAACAAGCGAAATAAAATTTTTAAACGTACCTACGTTCTGTTTTTTAATTTGAAAAACCTACCTGTTACCAACTGTTCGTCTAAAATTGTAAGCCATATGTTTGTGACTATTACAGCGCCATCTATCACAAAGCGAAAAAAGTGGTCCAACTAAAACATTCATATTTCTTTACGTACTACACGAATATGTAATAAAAAATGGGGGTTCCTATTTAAAAAAACGCAGTTGATATCCGTTTGACCTAAGGCAGCGCCATCTAGCGGGCCAACCATAGCGCCATCTGGTTTCCCCCTTGAAGCTAGACGAGTTTCGTTCTTTGTAATTTTTTAGTTTGTCGTTTATTTCGTGAGATATTTGGCCCGGTCACGATGAATGGACTACCCTGTATACTCAAGGGGGTTTGGGAGGTGTTTCCGCCCAGGAAACGATGTAGCTAAGAAGCTGAAGCCGTAACATGTCCCTCGATCCTAAACCAAGAATGCAGATGACAATGATTTAAATTTCTGTTCATCCTTACTATCAAAAACCTTCACAGTGACTTGGGACTTGCACAAAAGTAGTGTTTTGTTTTTTCGACAGTTGGTAATATAATTACTTTACATGTTCTTTGCCCTTCTAGACGCCATTTTCGCTTAGTTTAAGGTTTACAAAGTGTAGCGATGCAAAAACAATAGGAAAGGAATTATGTAATCACTCGAGGTATTTTTACGAATACAGGGTGTTACAAACTTGGTGAAAGTTGTATGGTTGTCCTTCGGCGTTTGTCTTGTTGTTGATCTCTTGTATCGAAAAGCACTATGATATATGTGTTATTCCATAAAGAGCACTGCATTCCCCTCTGTTCACTTAACCGCTCGCGCCTCTCGTGTACTCCAGCAGCCAGAGCCCCGCGCTGGCCCGCGTTGATTGCTCCCTCCATGCAGAAACGCTACTGAGTCGCTGCTGGAGTACTGATTATTCATCGTGTTTTACTCAGCGTTTGGGTTGGGTTCGATAGTTACCACTGACCAATGCCCAGTTTTTATATCGCTCTTTTGTTCGGTTTTAGAAAACCAAACGAACAACACGTTTGGTGACTCCGTCTCTGGAGGGTCGCTTTAATTTGTGTGCGCAACGGTCTGATTGGCTAACTTCAGTTAATCAACTCAGAAACGGTGCTACGTATGAGATTCCTTTCGTAACAGTTATATTTCAGCACAGCCTATCTTGCAACACCGTTACAGGCTTTTCAGACTGGTTCTGACGACTCTGTGTACGGTTGTTCATCTTTGCAATCAAACCTGTACTAACATAGTGTTCTGTTTTTGTCTTCTGTTACTAGAGAGTGCTACCAGTTATCTCAGAGTCGTGCAATCAACAATTCAAGGCATGTTAATACACTTACATGGTGGGTCAAACATCTGAGACGCCTAGCAGAAATAAAACTAAATGCAAATGGTAAACAATAAATATGTGTATAGCAAACTAAAGCGACGATTGAAAATTTGTGATTCGAGCCGGATATCGTGCTCACTAGGCAGATGTGCTAACCACTATGCCACCCTGGCACAGTGGTTTCGCACAACTGCTCGGATTAATCTAGCATGCCTCCCTTGTCAATCCAAATTCTCATTCACGCTTCAGCGCACTTGGTATACCCCTAAACTCGAACCACATTGCAGAGGCTTTCCAACTGTATAGGAATAGCACCTTGACATCGAACGAAACGGGGTGTCCTGCCTGAATCCGAGTCATAGGTGCTTAAGTCAAACGAAACTGTTCAAGTCTCACTTCTGTGTTGTATACAGGGTGGTCCATTCATCGTGACCGGGCCAAATATCTCACGAAATAAGCGTCAAACGAAAAAACTACAAAGAACGAAACTTGTCTAGCTTGAAGGGGGAAACCAGATGGCGCTATAGTTGGCCCCTCTAGATGGCGCTGCCTTAGGTCAAACGGATATCAACTGCGTTTTTCTTAAAAATAGCAACCCTAATTTTTTATTACATATTCGAGTAGTACGTAAAGAAATATGAATGTTTTAGCTGGACCACTTTTTTCACTTTGTGACACATGGAGCTGTAATAGTCACAAACATATGGCTTATAATTTTAGACGAACAGTTGGTAACATGTAGGTTTTTTAAATTAAAAAACAGAACATAGATAAGTTTGAACATTTTATTTCGGTTGTTCCAATGTGATACATGTACCTTTGAGAACTTATCATTTCTGTGAACGCATGTGTTACAGTGTGATAACCTGTAAACACCACATTAATGCAATAAATGCTCAAAATGATGTCCATCAACCTCAATGCATTTGGCAATACGTGTAACGACATTCCTCTCAACAGCGAATAGTTCGCCTTCCGCAAAGTACGCAAAAGCATTGACAATTCGCTGACGCATGTTGTCAGGCGTTGTCGGTGGATCACGATAGCAAATATCCTTCAACTTTCCCCACAGAAAGAAATCCGGGGACGTCAGATCCGGTGAACGCGCGGGCCATGGTATGGTGCTTCGACGACCAATCCACCTGTCATGAAATAAGCTATTCAATACCGCTTCAACCGCACGCAAGCTATGTGGGGGACATACATCATGTTGGAAGTACATCGCCATTCTGTCATGCAGTGGAACATCTTGTAGTAACATCGATAGAACATTACGTAGGAAATCAGCATACATTGCACCATTTAGATTGCCATCGATAAAATGGGGGCCAATTATCCTTCCTCCCATAATGCCGCACCATACATTAACCCGTCAAGATCGCTGATGCTCCACTTGTCGCAGACATCGTGGATTGTCCGTTGCCCAGTAGTGCATGTTATGCCGGTTTACGTTACCGCTGTTGGTGTATGACGCTTCGTCGCTAAATAGAACGCGTGCAAAAAATCTTTCATCGTCCCGTAATTTCTCTTGTGCCCAGTGGCAGAACTGTACACGACGTTCAGAGTCGTTGCCATGCAATTGCTGGTGAGTAGAAATATGGTACGGGTGCAATCGATGTTTATGTAGCATTCTCAACACCGACGTTTTTCAGATTACCGATTCTCGTGCAATTTGTCTGCTACTGATGTCCGGATTAGCCGCGACAGCAGCTGAAACACCTACTTGGGCATCATCATTGGTTGCAGGTCGCGGCTGACGTTTCACATATGGCTGATCACTTCCTGTTTCCTTAAATAACATAACTATCCGGCGAACGGTCCGGACACTTGGATGATGTCGTCCAGGATACAGATCAGCATACATAGCACACGCCCGTTGGGCATTTAGATCACAATAGCTACACATCAACACGATATCGACCTTTTCCGCAGTTGGTAAACGGTCCATTTTAACACAGGTAATGTATCACGAAGCAAATACCGTCCGCACTGGCGGCATGTTGCGAAATATCACGTACTTGTATGTTTGTGACTACTACAGCGCCATCTATCACAAAAAGATAAATGTGGTCTAACTAAAACATTCATATTTCTTTACGTACTAAACGAATATGTAATAAAAAATGGGGGTTGCTACTTTTAAAAAAAACGCAGTTGATATCCTTTTGACCTATGGCAGCGCAATCTAGCGGGCCAACCATAGCGCCATCTGGTTTCTCCCTTGAAGCTAGACGAGTTTCGTTCTTTGTAGTTTCTTCGTCTGATGGTTATTTCGTGAGATATTTCGCCCGGTTATTATCAATGGACCACCCTGTATATGCAGACTGAAGTGCTGAATGAAAATCTGTAACAATTGCAGTATTCGAAATTGGGTTTCCTTCTCACTAGGCAGATGCGCTAAAGCACTGGCACGGTGCATTTGCACAACTGTATGGACTACCCCAGCATGCCTCTCTCCTCAATCCAAATTCCCCTTCTGCAATGCTGTTCACGTTTAGGGCGAATGCTAGGTGGGGTCGGGCATTAATGGGAATTTGGACTGAGGAGGGAGGCGTAGTCTGTGCAGCTGCACAGAGCCACTGTGCCTGAGATGTGTAGTGGTTATCACATCTGCCCAGTAACCAGGAGACCTGGGTTGGAAGCCCAGCCTTGGTTCACTTTGCATGTATGTATCATAGATGTTCAAAATATCTTGGGTACCATGTAGTTGCATTGGATTAAACTAACATGTAACTGATTGTACACACTTCTAAGCACTCGCCGCCGAGTAGCTGTCGTTTTTTGGCCGTAGTTAAAAAAAAATGTTCAAACGTGTGTGAAATCTTATGGGACTTAACTGCTAAGGTCATCAGTCCCTAAGCTTACACACTAATTAACCTAAATTATCCTAAGGACGAACACATACCCATGCCCGAGGGAGGTCTCGAACGTCCGCCGGTACCAGGCGCGTAGTTCCAAAACTATGCATTTCCTGACTTAAGCTTATCTGAAAAAGTTGATCAATCTGATATCCCCCTACCCTGCTTTTACCGTTTTAATAGTTTCAAACAATGGAAACTCCAAAGGGGAGAGGGGGGAGGGGGTGGGGGAAAGAGTATTACGGCCAGAGATGGTGGAGTTGGTGGTCTTGTTTGCGTGAGGAGTGCTTGCTTGTGTGTGTGAACAGTGTGTGTGTGTGTGTGCGTGTGTGTGTGTGTGTGTGTGTGTGTGTGTGTGTGTGTGTGTTTATCTCTTTTACTGATGAAGACTATGACCGAAAACTTATGTGTCTTTTAATTGTGCCTCTCTGCAATTTGATGTGTCTTATGCGTATGCATATGCAAATGTACTCGTAAAAGCGTCCAACTTCTGCTTTATGCACGTGCGTTTTGTAGGCGTGAGTTTCAACTTTCGCGCGTTCCCCTGTACTGCAGCCGTGATAACGCGCGGGAACGTCGCTCCCTAAGGATCGGACTAATTTCCTCGGCCGCTGACTGTAGGGTGTCGGTCACCTCGACCGAAAGCGGCGTGCCCGCAACAACAGGAGGGTAGCGTGGCCGGCGGGAGCGCGATGATACGGCGAGATAGCCGAGGCGCAGCTCCTCAGAAGGCGGCCGACACCTCGCCAGCCGATAATCTCCCTGCCGGCATCGCACAAATTAACCCATAATGGAGCCGGGCGAGTGAAGCGGCCAGCCGATGACGAGCAGATAGGCGGCGCCGGCGGCCGCGGCCGGCGCAAAGGAGTCGCATCTCGGGCGGCGATCTGGGTGACCGGGGCGCGCCGCACCGCGCCGTGTCACTGGCGGGACGCGCTTTGTGCGCGTGCGCCGCGCCTCATCAGCCCCGACTGGCCGGCGCGCTATCTCCGCGGCTATCTCGCCCGACGGCCGGCGCTCGCTGTCTTGTCCGCGCCCGCGTCCCCCTATCGGCGCGTCCGTGCCGTCGGGCGTGCCCCCTACGTTCTCCGAGACCCCAGCAGTGTCCTCCCGACCGAAGCTGACCACTCTGGAAATGACAAATGAGCAGCAGATGAAACTGTCACGGATGGCAGAGATGACATTCGAACGACACAGGGCAGGTTTTCGTGTCCCCTTTCCGTTTCAAATCACCACTCAGTATCTGATACGCCAGGTCCTGATGGGATTCCAGTTCGGTTTTACAGAGACTACTCTACTGAAGTGGCTCCTTACTTAGCTCGCATTTATCGCGATTCTCTTGCCCAACGTAAAGTCCCGAGCGACTGGAAAAGAGCGCAGGTGACACCTGTATATAACAAGGGTAGAAGGACGGATCCTCAAAATTACAGACCAATATCCTTAACATCGGTTTGTTACAGGATTCTCGAACAGATTCTCAGTCCGAATATAATGAATTTCCTTGAGACAGAGAAGTTGCTGTCCATGCATCAGCACGGCTTTAGAAAGCATCGCTCCTGCGAAACGTAACTCGCCTTTTTTCACATGATATCTTGCGAACCATGGATGAAGGGTATCAGACGGATGCCATATTCCTTGACTTCCGGAAAACATTTGACTTGGTGCCCCACTGCAGGCTCCTAACTGAGGTACGAGCATATGGGATTGGTTCCCAAGCATGTGAGTGGCTGGAAGACTTCTTAAGTAATAGAGCCCAGTACGTTGTCCTCGATGGTGAGTGTTCATCGGAGGTGAGGTTATCATCTGGAGTGCCCCCGGGAAGTGTGGTAGGTCCGCTGTAGTTTTCTATCTACATAAATGATCCTTTGGATAGGGTGGATAGCAATGTGCGGCTGTTTGCTGATGATGCTGTGGTGTACGGGAAGGTGCCGTCGTTGAGTGACTGTAGGGGGATACAAGATGACTTGGACAGGATTTGTGATTGGTGTAAAGGATGGCAGCTAACTCTAAATATAGATGAATGTAAATTAATGCAGATGAGTAGGAAAAAGAATCCCGTAATGTTTGAATACTCCATTAGTATAGCACTTGACACAGTCACGTCGATTAAATATTTGGGTATAACATTGCAGAGCCATATGAAGTGGGACAAGGACGTAATGGCAGTTGTGGGGAAGGCGGATAGTCGTCTTCGGTTCATTGGTAGAATTTTGGGAAGATGTGGTTCATCTGTAAAGGAGACCTCTTATAAAACACTAATACGACCTATTCTTGAGTACTGCTCGAGCGTTTGGGATCCCTATCAGGTCCGATTGAGGGAGGACATAAAAGCAATTCAGAGGCGGGCTGCTAGATTTGTTACTGGTAGGTTTGATCATCACGCGAGTGTTACGGAAATGCTTCAGGAACTCGGGTGTTAGTCTCTAGAGGAAAGGAGGCGTTCTTTTCGTGAATCGCTACTGAGGAAACTTAGAGAACCAGCATTTGAGGCTGACTGCAGTAGAATTTTACTGCCGCCAACTTACATTTCGCGGAAATACCACAAAGATAAGACAAGAGAGATTAGGGCTCGTACAGAGGCATATATGCAGTCATTTTTCCCTCGTTCTGTTTGGGAGTGCAACAGGCAGAGAAGATGCTAGTTGTGGTACCAGGTACCCTCCGCCACGCACCGTATGGTGGATTGCGTAGTATGTATGTAGATGTAGACGTAGATGATACTACACTCATGCTCATAAATTAAGGATAATGTTGATACATTGTGAAACAACGCTCTGGTGGGCGGTTTGCGGGTTTAAATCATCTAGGGGTATAACCATGTGGTGCATTTGACCAGCGGTCTTGGCGCTGGCAGCAGTTTGCCACAAAGTGTGATCTCAAGACTATGGCAACGATTCCAGCAGACAGGAAACGTGTCCAGGTGGTACAGTACGGGACGTCCACAGTGTACAACACCACAAGAAGACCGAAGTACTGCAGGTAACCTTGCTCCGGACCTTACCGCAGCCACTGGAACAGTTGTCTCCAGATACACAGTCTACAGACGACTGAACAAACATGGTTTATTCAAACGGAGACCTGCAAGGTGCATTCCACTGACACCTGGTCACAGGATAGCCCGTAAGGCCTGGTGTCAAGAACACAGTACATGGTAATGGAACAGTGGTCCCAGGTTATGTTCACAGACGACTCCAGGTGTAGTCTGAGCAGTCATTCTAGCCGGGTTTTCATCTGGCGTGAACCGGGAACCACGCTGTATGGAGGTCGTGGTCTGATGGTGTGGGGTGGGATTATGATTGGTGCACGTACACCGCTGCATGTCTTTGACAGAGGAACGGTAACAGGTCTGGTGTATCCGAACGTCATTTTGCACCAGTATGTCCACCTTTTCAGGAGTGCAATGGGTCCCACCTTCCTCCTGATGGATGACAACGCACGACCCCACCGAGCTTCCATCGTGGAGGAGTACCTTGAAATAGAAGATATCAGGGGAATGGAGCGGCCTGCCTGTTCTCGAGCACGTCTGGGATGCTCTCAGTTGGCGGTTCTAGGCACAACAGTCTGGAACCGCGCGACCGCTACGAACGCAGGTTCGAATCCTGCCTCGGGCATGGATGTGTGTGACGTCCTTAGGTTGGTTAGCTTTAAGTAGTTCTAAGTTCTAGGGGACTGATGACCTCAGACGTTAAGTCCCATAGTGCTCAGAGCCATTTGAACCATTTCTTTTGCTCTCGGTTGACGTATCGCTGCACGTCTTCAAACCCCTAAGATACTTCAGGAGCTCCGACGGGCACTGGTGCAAGAATGGAAGGTTATACCCTAGCAGCTGCTCGACCAACTGATACAGAGTATGCCAACCCGTTTCGCGGACTGTGTACGAGTGCATGGTGATCATATCGCATACTGATGTCGGGGTACAAGCGCAGGAACCAGTGGCGTTTTGTAGCGCATGTGTTTCGGGACGGTTTTCTCAACTTACCACCAATACCGTGTACTTACAGACCTGTGTCGTGTGTGATCCCTATGTGCCTATGCTATTAGCGCCAGTTTTGTGTAGTGACACGTTGTGTGGCACCACATTCTGCAATTATCCTTCATTTATGAGCATGAGCGTAGATACCAGACGCTCAATCTAACTCGTCACAAAAAAGAACCAAAGAACTAAACTCCTGCTGTAGCGAAAGACTCAAAGAGCGAGACTACTTACTCGGTCCTACAACGGGAGCCGCCACGTACTCGGAGTTTGCAGTGAGTACACCGCAACGGGCCGAAGTCACGCCCCCCTTCTTTGCGTCATGTTATGTGGTGTGATTCCGTGGTCTCCGAAGCGGAGTAAGGCTGCGAGGTGTTGAAACGGTGTTCCCGTTCCCTTTATTTGAAAATAAACACGAGCTCTGAACATGTTAGGAGTTCGCAGTGTCTGAGAATGTACGTTTGGAGTACAGCGTTATAGGAAACATGGACTGTGGAAAAACCGGAACAGAAGAGAATCAAAGTAGTTGAGACGTGGTACTACAAAAGGATTTTGAAAATTTGGGGGACTCTAAGGCAAGGACTGAGGAGGTTCTCCAGAGACTCGGCGTGGAAAGGAATGTACGGTAAACCCTGATAACAAGAACAGACAGGCTGATAGGACGTGTGTTAAGACATCAGAGAATAACTTCCATGGTACTAGGTGGAGCTGTAGAGGATAAAAACTGTAGAGGCAGACAGAGACTAGAATACATCAACAAGTAATTAAGAATGTAGGTTACAATTGCTACTCTGAGATGAAAAAGCTGGCAAAGGAGACAAATTCGCCACGGCAGCGGTAGCCCAGTCAGTAGGCTGATAAAAAAAGACAGTCACCTTCGATGTCATATCGAATAAGAAGAGAGTATGCCGGTGCAATGATCACCAGTTATTGGCGAGAATGAGCAGATTTCGCAGTGAATTCATATCGCCACGTAAATCCCATTAACGGTAGTAAGTAGTATGGAAGCCGTTCTTCCTCCATCAGGCTCAGAGGATATAACAACGACAGAGCCTGCAGTAATGACAGAACGAGAAAATGGGGAGAACCGATTGAGCCAGGTGACAATTCACGGTTTTATTTACCATGTAAGTAGGCTGTTGAGGTTTTTTTATTGGTAACACCACGTAGCGCTCTGTATGAAAATCACTGGCTGTGCTGTGTGCAGTCTGTGGCTGATTAGCATTGTTGGAACATTGTTATTGTAGTGTTGGGCAGTTGGCTGTTAACAGCGCGTAGCATTGCGCAGTTGGAGGTGAGCCGCCAGCAGTGGTGGATGTGGGCAGAGAGATGGCGGAATTTTGAGAGCGGACGATCTGGACGTGTGTCCATCAGAAAGAGTAAATTTGTAATATTGGATATCATGGACTGATATATATATATTATGACTTTTGAACAATATTAAGGTAAATACATTTTTTGTTCTTTATCAAAATCTTTCGTTTGCTAATTATGCCTATCAGTAGTTAGTGACTTCAGTAGTTTGAATCTTTTATTTAGCTGGCAGTAGTGGCGCTCGCTGTATTGCAGTAGTTCGAGTAACCAATATTTTTGTGATGTAAGTGATTTGTGAAACGTATAGGTTAATGTTAGTCATGGCCATTCTCTTGTAGGGATTATTGAAAGTCAGATTGCGTTGCGCTAAAAATATTGGCTGTCAGTTTAGTGTTGATCAGAATAGGTAAAGAGCAAAATGTCTGAGTACGTTCAGTTCTGCTCAAATAACGTAAGGAGTTTACCAGCACAGTAATTCATTAATTTTTCCAAGGGGACGTTTCAACCAGACTGTGTCGTTCAAAGTGTGGGGGCATGCGACGCCGTTGAGTTCATCATACATCGACAAGAGCTTCGTCCTTGAATATGGACATTAGGTCAACCAACTACGCTACCTACTCCGACATGAACCTTACATATCTGAACTGAATTGGAAGGCGAATTGTGGCTCTAACGAAATGAACACAGTGAATCATGTGCAATGGGAATGCTCCGTAGATGGTTGGATAATATATATCTCGAGACTGTTGTTAAGAGACAAACCTTTTGGGTCAAACTGAAACAGGTGACAGCGGGTCCACAACCGATTATATTGAGATAGGGAAACAATTATTTTATTTACTGGGATTTATTTACTTTTGAAGCTGGTTTTAATCCTGACACTGAAAGAAAAGTACTATATTGTCTTACCTTTTCACACCCATTTACTGTACACATTAAACTGAGCAAGTGCACATTGTTTATTGCGTTGGGAGTGTGGTTAGTTGCTCCATAAGTTCTGTTTCAGAATGGTCACACTGTCGGATCCTGTAGCATTTTGCTGCTTCCAGATCGCATGTGCACGGATTGGAACGCACGGCGTCACTTTCTGCTCCTTTGTGCCCTCATCCGTCCACTAATCCGTTATTAGGCCAAGCTCTAATGAAATTTTAGTGGTACTTTCCCGTTCCTTGTGCTCGATTATTATCCGATCATATCATTGTTGTGGCGACCATTGACTATAGTTACGCCTTGCTTTACCTCAGGCACCTTCATCTAAAACATTTAGTGTGTCAAAATACTCTTACTTTGATAATAGTAAAGGATGCCTCAACCCTCTTGGGTCAAACTGAAATAGGTGATAGTGAGCCCATAACCGATTATATTGAGGTACGGAATCAATGGTCGGAAATGCGTATTTATTGTATTATGAGCATAACAGCATACACCACATAACAACAAAGTAGCTGAAATTACTAATTCAAAGTGACAATTCGCCGATGGGATTGTAATTCTGTCAGACACAGCAAAGGACTTGGAAGAGCAGTTGAACGGAATGGACAGTGTCTTGAAGATGAACATCAACAAAAGCAAAACGAGGATAATGGAATGTAGTCGAATTAAGTCGGGTGATGCTGAGGGAATTAGATTAGGAAAGTAGTAAAGGAGTTTTGCTATTTGGGGAGCAAAATAACTGATGATGGTCGAAGTAGAGAGGATATAAAATGTAGACTGGCAATGGCAAGGAAAGCGTTTCTGAGGAAGAGAAACTTGTTAACATCGAATATAGATTTAAGTGTCAGGAAGTCGTTTCTGAAAGTACTTGTATGGAGTGTAGCCATGTATGGAAGTGAAACATGGACGATAAATACTTTGGACAAGAAGAGAAAAGAAGCTTTCGAAATGTGGTGCTACAGAAGAATGCTGAAGATTAGATGGGTAATCACATAACTAATGAGGAGGTATTGAATAGAATTGGGGAGAAGAGAAGTTTGTGGCACAATTTGACAAGAAGAAGGGATCGGTTGGTAGGACATGTTCTGAGGCATCAAGGGACACCAATTTAGTATTGAAGGGCAGCGTGGAGGGTAAAAATCGTAGGGGGAGACCAAGAGATGAATACACTAAACAGATACAGTAGGATGTAGGTTGCATTAGGTACTGGGAGATGAAGAAGCTTGCACAGGATAGAGTAGCATGGAGAGCTGCATCAAACCAGTCTCAGGACTGAAGACCACAACAATACTGTTCTTTCAGTGTCAGGAATAACACCAGTTGTGTTTTGTTGTTGTGGTCTTCAGTCCTGAGACTGGTTTGATGCAGCTCTCCATGCTACTCTATCCTGTGCAAGCTTCTTCATCTTCCAATACCTACTGCAACCTACATCCTTCTGTATCTGTTTGGTGTATTCATCTCTTGGTCTCCCTCTACGATTTTTACCCTCCACGCTGCCCTCCAATACTAAATTGGTGACCCCTTGATGCCTCAGAACATGTCCTACCAAGCGATCCCTTCTTCTAGTCAAGTTGTGCCACAAACTTCTCTTCTCCCCAATCCTATTCAGTACTTCCTCATTAGTTATGTGATCTACCCATCTAATCTTCAACATTCTTCTGTAGCACTACATTTCAAAAGGTTCTGTTCTCTTCTTGTCCAAACTATTTACCGTCCACTTTCATATCTCAAAAGTAAATAAATCCCAGTTTATAAAATTATTGTAATGGTAATATTAATAGTAGTAAGCTTTGTACCACAGTCATACTTACGAGAGCGTTCAATAAGTAATCCAATATATATTTTTCTCGACCAATTTCGGATGAAAAGAATGCGAAAATTGTTGCGAGGCGTCGAAGCATATCTCCGCTTCATCCCCTATACTTTCATGAAGTTCCGATATGTGGCGGCGCTATACGTATCCCTCAAAATGGCGTTTGTAACGGAGGTGCGTTCCAAGCAAAGAGAAGTAATTCACTTTCTCTTGGCGCAGATATTCAAAGGCACTTGCAGAAGGTCTACTGAGACTTGGCAGTGAACAAAAGCACGGTGAGCTGTTGGACGAAGCTTCCGCCATCATCGCAACAAGGTCGGTCAAACCTGACCAATCTGCCACTTGCTGCGAGGCCGCGCACAGCTGTGATTCCTGCCACGTTGGAACGTGCGGACACTCTCATTCGAGGTGATCGACGTATCACAATCAAACACCCTGCTGCAGTAGTCGGACGTCTCTGTTGATAGTGCTCACAAAACTTTATTGTTCGTCCTCATCCAACCAACAGCCCGGATCTCGCACCTTCCGACTTCCATCTGTTTGGCCTAATGAAGGATGCAGTCCGCTGGAAGCAGTACGTGAATGATGGGGCAGTTATTGACGCAGCAAGACGTTGACCTGGACGTTGACCAATAGTGTGGCATAGAAGCCCTCCTAGTAAGGTGGCGTAAGACCATCCCATTGAAGGCTGATTATGTTGAACAGTTGCGTGTTGTAGTCAAAAGAGTGGGGAACAGCGTAGTGTATTGGAATCCTGAATAAAACCAACCTGCTTTCAGAAAATAAATGTTGCGTTTGTTATTGTACGACCCTCGTAATGTGTAAAGAACTTGTCAATACACATTACCTTTAATATACATGCTTCTACTGGTGTATCTTTTATTTAAACGTGAAAACCAAATCATCCGGGTGAACGCCGGATCCCTATCATGCAGGGAAGGGAGACTCGGATTTATCGTTCCGTCGACGATAAGAGCATTCTAAGAGGAGCACAAACTCATATTAGGGAAACGATAGGGAGGGAATGCGATTACAGTGTCTCACAACCTATAGCACTTTTTTCACAGGCAAAAGAGCTTTGGAATTGGTGTAGCTCACGTTAACTGCATAAAATGTCCTGACAGCTATCAGCGATCGAATTACGATACGTATATTCGCCTGATACACTAACTTTATTTCAAGGAAAAGCTCATCTCGCATTCTTGAGCAAACAGTGTGCAGTTGGGATTGTCAGGTGTCGTGCTAGCCAGTGAACAGTGGTGGTAATTTCAAACAGTTATTTTATTCCGAGTAGAGCAGTTGTTTATTTTTGTGGATATTCGAAGTGAAACGTTGCACTTCATATCATGCTACTTTCATAACGCACATCAGCTGCATTCGTGCTAGATTAAAATCTTTGATCCTACAAAAATTTCAGTGTACCACATATTTGTCCTTGTACCTGAGGATGGCGTAAGGGCTGAAAACCGGTTTGTGAAATAAATAATCAATATTGTAGAGTATTACATCAGTATCGTGTGTGTTTTGATTAATAATAAAAAGTGTCTTTTTGAAACTGAGAGCAAAACTATTAGCAGAAGACCGCCAAATATTATTTTTAAGAATAATATTTAGCATTTATTCTGTTGCTGTAAAGATTCATTACAATACTACTATTGTCATCTGAAAAAAGAACTAATACTGATTTTTGTGTAGGGTATTAGATGGAGGTTGTATTTCAATTTGAGACAAATATCTCGTACGAAACCTTGCTCTAGGTGAAAAGTTAATAGTAGTAAAGGGGACATCTGCCTGTGCTACAACTAGCCACATTCTAACCACCCCTCCTGCGTGGGCCGGGTCAACTTCGTATTTTCAAATGGAAATCCCTCTCCCCATTTTTATTGCACATTTGGATTCTACGCCAAAAAATACGTACGGTTTACTCAAACCATTGTTTTCATTCGTGGTAGATGGCACTGTAATCGACAGATATGAAGTGTGCCTGTTGTTGCAATTAAGAGTCGACTCATCTGATTCTACATTTTATTTATGATTTAAATGTAAACCTTGATGTTCTAACAGTTGGATTCATCTTCGAAATTTACTTTAGTGTTGCAAATTGCACAGTACAATATGGTTAGCCATTTGAATGTCTGGTTAGAAGCTACGTTTAGCGTGATCCAGGAACAATTACGTGGCTGTTATAGGTTTTTGTTCTCTCTGAGACGTTTTGATTCTGTGAGTCTCCTTTCCTCTCACCATTGGGGTGAGTGACTTCGGTGAGTTTCCTTACCTCTCACCATAAGAGTAATTCACAATAAAGGCTCAAACTGACGACTTTCCTTTCAAAACATTTATTAATTCGTGCGCGGATGCATGTATACAAAAAAGTACGTGTGATGGAATATCTGTGCAAGCATATCTGTTGCGTTCTATCATGTCCTGTCAAATAGTTGGTAGTTCTGCGTTCATTTTGTCCTTCAGATAACCCCAATATAAAAAAAATCTCGCGATGTAAGGTCGGGTTACAGGACCACCTATACCGATCCAGCGACCATTCGGTCACCACTTCTATACTTCTTGGCCCTTGTGGAGTAATATGCTGGACACAAAGGTTTACATTTACATAATCAATGAAAGGTATTGTCAAATTCGTCAGTTCTTTATTGCAAAAAGAGGCAGACTTGATATTAGCGATTGCTGCGACGTCCAACACAAATGGGAAACAATGGTTTGACTAAACCGTACGTATTTTTTGGCTTCGAATCCAAATGTGCAATAAATTTGCGGGGTTCCTATTTGAAAATAGAAAGATGAGTCCATCCTCGAAGGAGAGGTTGTTTAGTAGATGGCCGATGTAACACAAAGAGATGTCCCCTTTAATAAAATCAGCTTTTCTGCTCGAACATTTTTTTTGTAAGAGGCATAGTTTTGGAGATACTTAGTTGTCTCCGTTTAAATGTCCTGCATGTGAGAAACAATAGTGGACCTAAGATGTGGCCTTGTGGAACTCCATAGGAGATTTCTCCTCAGTTATAAGTATCTCCCCTGCTTTTATCGAATGAAGTGCAATTAGCTGCATTCTTTTGGTCGTATAAAACTTTATCCATGCATTTATGTTTTTCGTGCAGTCTGCCTGTAATTAGGAACTGGGAAGATGACTACCTGAGAGCGGATGAGAGGAACCAGCAGGCCGTTGGGACAGCTCGTGGAGCGTGGGCGAGCAACATTGAGGGAGGCAGACATGTATGCGCGTGTGTGGCAGCGTGTGTGTTTCGGGGAGGGGGCGGGGGGGAGAGAGGAAGGGATGCGGGGGCACCAGGGGTAGGATGGGCGCGCGGCGGCAGATGTCCCGTCAGGCGTAACCTGAGCAGGCCGGAGCAGTGAGCCGGCGGCCGAGATGCCCCTGCAGATAAGATGGGTCTCCAGATAAGCGCCACGACCCACGCCGAGACCTCTCGGCCCCGCACAAATCTGCGACAGACGCAGACGCAGGCCGGGAAGACGCCAGCAGCTGTGCCGACACACTCGCAGGTAGGCACTGTGCGGCCAGGCGGACCTTGTCTCGCACCAGAGCATTCACTTCACCCACCCACCCACACACCCACACACAGATCTATACTTACTTACAAGGCGGCTGTGAACACAGCAAAATATTATGGCACCGTGCGTGTTGGGAGCAGATGCAGTAGATTACAAATAGCTACGCATTACGCGAAGCAAAACTGATACGCCCTTGGGCCCTACTAGACCATGTGATGTACAACCCGGGGCACTGTTGGAATTTCCTTTCTTCTATATCAAGTTTTGTTACTCCTTCTTCTTTAAGCTTTTCTTTTTCTGCAGCGATCCATTTTATTGTTTCAGCTTCTGCTTTGCTGCGGGTTTCGTAGAACTCCATCTTACAGTGCACGTTCCTTCTTAAGATTTTTTTTTTTTTTAAATCATCAGTCTTCTTAGCACCATATCTGAAATGCCTCGGTTCTCTTCTGTCCATGTATAACTACCACACAGTGCTATGCTCCAGTCGTACATTTCAGAAATTTATTCCTCAAATTAAAGTCGATGTTTGATACTACTACTCTTGGGCAGGAATGGCCTTCTTGCCTGTTCTAGTCTGCTGTTTATGTCCTCCTCGCCCCGTCCATAATGGGTTATTTTGCTGCCTAGGTAGCAGAATTCCTTAACTTCATCTACTTCCTGATCACCAATCTTGATGTTAAGTTTCTCGTTGATCTCATTTCTGCTGCTTATCATTATTTTAATCTCACTTCGAGTTACTCTCAGTTCATATTCCGTACTCATTAGCCCGTTCATTCCATTCAACAGATCCCGTAATTCGTCTTCACTTTCACTGACAAGGGAAACTTCCCATCGCAATCCCCCCCCTCCCTCAAATTTAGTAGTGTCAAGAGGTCCCAGTGGACAGCTTGTCAAAAACTGAACACAGATCAGGCATAAAAACAGGAAGAAGGTGTACCGAACTGTGAAAAAAAAGAGCAAAATAGAAAGTGATCGGTCCAAGAACCACAGCATGAAGAAAGAACAGCGTCGTGGGTAAGTGGTCATGGTGTTGGACTACCAAGTGAGCGAGCCGTGTTCAAAATTTCCTCATGCCATTTGCTTTTTTTTCCCACAACATTATGAACTGTCCGTCCGGCCACTGAAATGTTTGTTCTCTTTCTCTAGTCTTGGCAGTAGACATATTACACACTAGTTATAGAATATGAGTGATGTATTAAGAATATGTTACCGTACCGTCGCAAGTAAATGTGATGAATAGTGAGAGCAGGCGAGATACCGTGAAGACGTCTCACAGAAATGAAAACAACAAATAAACGGATGTGACCTATGTACAACAAAGGAGTCAAGACTTCCAAGACGAAACGCAACTTCAAAAACGTTAAAAACATACGTTTTGACAGAGCACAAGAAACTGTGTGACGTGTAACTGTTGCGTTCATTTGCTGCAGCTTATGTGACAAACTGTTATAT
Source organism: Schistocerca americana (assembly GCF_021461395.2). Taxonomy (NCBI): domain Eukaryota; kingdom Metazoa; phylum Arthropoda; class Insecta; order Orthoptera; family Acrididae; genus Schistocerca; species Schistocerca americana. The sequence goes on from NC_060121.1 coordinate 597,872,230, forward strand.
TTTCATCATTTCCTTGGGAGTGATAACATTCACATTCATACGAACACATAAACCGGGGAAGGAGCCATATCTCACACACTTACCAATCATACAAATTGGTGTCGATAAGAGATTCCTATCATAGGACACACTAATGTGACTAATGCCGTGTATGACACACCAGACGTGTTTACCAGTAGCGGATTCGGTTGACTTGTAGCCTTGTCATCAAACGTTTGTGGTTCCCCTTCGAAAGCCACTTTCTTTCTGCTGCTGATAGAGTAATTGTGCAGAATCAACTGTTATTATAGGTCCGTACCTTACACCTTGCTATTGCAAATGGAAGTTGCACCACGATACAGACACAAATTTGAATAAAGCGAAGAGCGGAAAAAAAGAAAAAAAATAGTACGAGAAAGGTCTGAACACGGCTCGCCGGCTTGGCACGCCAACACCCTAACCTTTTTTTTTTTTTTTTTTAATCTAATTTTTTCGCTTTCGTTCGTTGCATCTACTCGTGGCGGACGTCGCAAGACATCCGTTGAAGTTCGTTGTTGATCGATTAACTCAGTTTTTTCATTCCAGATGGCAGATAAACCTCTGACCGGACACGCTGAGCTCCCATGCCGGCGAGCCATTTAACCACGACGCCATTTGCTTTCCCAGCTACTCTGTATTGCACTTCCTGTTCTTCGACTGTTTGCTGTTTCTATTTTGCTTTTCTACTGTCTATTGCGCCCTCTTACCACTAAATCTGAGGGGGTGCGATGGAGAGTTTCCCTTATGAGAACAGCAATGTCATCAGTGAATTTTATCATTGATACACGTTCACCTGGAATTTTAATCCCATGCTTGATCCTTTCTTTTATTCCTGACATCTTTCTTCGATGTACAGATTGAGCAGAAGGGTCGAAAGACTGCGTCTCTGTCTTACACCGTTTTTAATCTATGCAATTCGTTCTTTGTCTTTCATTCTGCTGACCGTCAACAAGTGCACTGCGACCTGTCAGGTGTGTGAGACTATGAATTGTGATCTACATCTACATTTATACTCCGCAAGCCACCCAACGGTGTGTGGCGGAGGGCACTTTACGTGCCACTGTCATTACCTCCCTTTCCTGTCCCAGTCGCGTATGGTTCGCGGGAAGAACGACTGTCTGAAAACCTCCGTGCGCGCTCTAATCTCTCTAATTTTACATTCGTGATCTCCTCGGGAGGTATAAGCAGGGGGAAGCAATATATTCGATACCTCATCCAGAAACGCACCCTCTCGAAACCTGGCGAGCAAGCTACACCGCGATGCAGAGTGCCTCTCTTGCAGAGTCTGCCACTTGAGTTTATTAAACATCTCCGCAACGCTATCACGGTTACCAAATAACCCTGTGACGAAACGCGCCGCTCTTCTTTGGATCTTCTCTATCTCCTCCGTCAAACCGATCTGGTACGGATCCCACACTGATGAGCAATACTCAAGTATAGGTCGAACGAGTGTTTTGTAAGCCACCTCCTTTGTTGATGGACTACATTTTCTAAGCACTCTCCCAATGAATCTCAACCTGGTACCCGCCTTACCAACAATTAATTTTATATGATCATTCCACTTCAAATCGTTCCGCACGCATACTCCCAGATATTTTACAGAAGTAACTGCTACCAGTGTTTGTTCCGCTATCATATAACCATACAATAAATGATCCTTCTTTCTATGTATTCGCAGTACATTACATTTGTCTATGTTAAGGGACAGTTGCCACTCCCTGCACCAAGTGCCTAACCGCTGCAGATCTTCCTGCATTTCGCTACAATTTTCTAATGCTGCAACTTCTCTGTATACTACAGCATCATCCGCGAAAAGCCGCATGGAACTTCCGACACTATCTACTAGGTCATTTATATATATTGTGAAAAGCAATGGTCCCATAACACTCCCCTGTGGCACGCCAGAGGTTGCTTTAACGTCTGTAGACGTCTCTCCATTGATAACAACATGCTGTGTTCTGTTTGCTAAAAACTCTTCAATCCAGCCACACAGCTGGTCTGATATTCCGTAGGCTCTTACTTTGTTTATCAGGCGACAGTGCGGAACTGTATCGAACGCCTTCCGGAAGTCAAGAAAAATAGCATCTACCTGGGAGCCTGTATCTAATATTTTCTGGGTCTCATGAACAAATAAAGCGAGTTGGGTCTCACACGATCGCTGTTTTCGGAATCCATGTTGATTCCTGCATAGTAGACTCTGGGTTTCCAAAAACGACATGATACCCAAGCAAAAAACATGTTCTAAAATTCTACAACAGATCGACGTCAGAGATATAGGTCTATAGTTTTGCGCATCTGCTCGACGACCCTTCTTGAAGACTGGGACTACCTGTGCTCTTTTCCAATCATTTGGAACCCTCCGTTCCTCTAGAGACTTGCGGTACACGGCTGTTAGAAGGGGGGCAAGTTTTTTCGCGTACTTTGTGTAGAATCGAATTGGTATCCCGTCAGGTCCAGTGACTTTCCTCTATTGAGTGATTCCAGTTGCTTTTCTATTCCTTGGACACTTATTTAGATGTCAGCCATTTTTTCGTTTGTGCGAGGATTTAGAGAAGGAACTGCAGTGCGGTCTTCCTCTGTGAAACAGCTTTGGAAAAAGGTGTTTAGTATTTCAGCTTTACGCGTGTCATCCTCTGTTTCAATGCCATCATCATCCTGGAGTGTCTGGATATGCTGTTTCGAGCCACTTACTGATTTAACGTAAGACCAGAACTTCCTAGGATTTTCTGTCAAGTCGGTACATAGAATTTTACTTTCGAATTCACTGAACGCTTCACGCATAGCCCTCCTTACGCTAACTTTGACGTCGTTTAGCTTCTGTTTGTCTGAGAGGTTTTGGCTGCGTTTTAACTTGGAGTGAAGCTCTCTTTGCTTTCGCAGTAGTTTCCTAACTTTGTTGTTGTACCACGGTGGGTTTTTCCCGTCCCTCACAGTTTTACTCGGCACGTACCTGTCTAAAACGCATTTTAAGATTGCCTTGAACTTTTTCCATAAACACTCAACATTGTCAGTGTCGGAACAGAAATTTTCGTTTTGATCTGTTAGGTAGTCTGAAATCTGTCTTCTATTACTCTTGCTAAACAGATAAACCTTCCTCCCTTTTTTTATATTCCTATTAACTTCCATATTCAGGGATGCTGCAACGGCCTTATGATAACTGATTCCCTGTTTTGCACTTAAAGAGTCGAAAAGTTCGGGTCTGTTTGTTATCAGTAGGTCCTAGATGTTATCTCCACGAGTCGGTTCTCTGTTTAATTGCTCGAGGTAATTTTCGGATAGTGCACTCAGTATAATGTCACTCGATGCTCTGTCCCTACCACCCGTCCTAAACATCTGAGTGTCCCAGTCTATATCTGGTAAATTGAAATCTCCACCTAAGACTATAACATGCAGAGAAAATTTATCTGAAATGTATTCCAAATTTTCTCTTAGTTGTTCTGCCACTAATGCTGCTGACCGATGGCAGCTGATGGCCATAGTTGGAACTGGACGGCGGCGCTGTGACGCACGGAAATCATGCACCCCATAGTCTGCACATTAATGCTACCAAGTTTGGTACTCGTACAGTAATTAGTTTCCGTGTTACAACGTGTTAAATAGGGACAGTTTAATTATAACCACCCGGTACTTCATCAGATAAGTCATCCCAATAACCTTTCTCCGTTTGTGATTAGAGTAATAAGTGTAGGTGGGATTTGGAAAAATATTTAATTTCAATTATCTCGTGTCCGCCCATCTCGCAAATTAAACACGTCTGACGGCATTGGAAATCTTGGAATGCTGCCTATGATTAAAATGCGCATGTAGCATACCAACTAATATCAGCCAAATTTATGTCGGCAGTTAATTTTCTTCGAGCAGTTAAGCGCAAATTAATTGTGGAAAAGAACTCCGTCGACGAAGTATTCTGGCCTAATCAACTCGACACTTTCATTATGAGTTTCTTGTAGTTCCTCCGTATCCAAGTACAGGCATCACTGTTCCTAGCAACCATATGGTGCACTCGATCTGTACGGGAGGCCCTACTGAGGTCGCTGTCTTTTTATTCTTCACCTCGATGTCTGGTAGCGCTGTTACCGGAAGGAAGAGAATTCTGTGTGAAACCTTTTTTAATGACTGAAAAACACACCCCGTATATTTGAATCAAATGATGCTGAAAAATACTAGAGTTTCCGTTGGTTAAGCTTCTTTAGGATAGTCACTGGAGAAAGGAAGAATACCAAGTGACTAGAAAAAGGCACTGATCAGTTCCGGTTTCAAGAAGGGACGTCATACTGACGCACACAACGCTGTTTCGTTGATTTCAGTGTGTTATGTAAGTTTGGATCACGTTTTACGCTTGCCTTTTATGACCTTTCTAGACAGCGAAGTTCTTCTCTCCAGGAATCAACATGAATTCCATAATCTGCTATGGAGTTAAAATTCAGGTCATTCTATTAATCCACGAGACCCGGAAGACACTAGATTCAGGCGGTCATGTGTTCCTTGACTTTTGGAAGGCATTTGACACTGTTCCGCTATATCGGCTAGTGAACAAACTACGAGAGTATGGAATTTCAGACAGTCTCTATGATTACATTGAAGACTTCCTTGCAAATGAAACACATAATGTCTTGTTAACGGAGAGGAATCTTCAGACGTAAAAGTAACTCGGACCGTACCATACGAAAATGCTATACAATCTTGATAAATGTCACGTTACCGCCTTGAGTGCTGGTACATTACGTTATTTATAAAACCAGTTTCAGTCATCTGACCGTCATCATTTCCTACATACCAAACAAAATAAAAGTAAAATTACAGGCTTAAACTGTCATCAATCTCTTGACTGATGTTAAAGTTAACTCCAACACATACGTAAAGGAATGTCATTTAAACACGTGAAAGTATTCACAGCATTATGTTAGGTCAGATGTAAAATTGTTATCGTCAGGTGATAAACCCATGAATAAGACACTGAAAATGAATGTATATGATAATAGTATGAAGGCTTTCACGACCGGATGACATATCTTCTGGTAAACCTTGCGGGATATAAGGTCGTGGTCCATGAAACTCTTCAGCTCCTAACGTTTCGTCCAGAGCTGCGCTGGACATCTTCAGAGGGGTGTTTCTCCTCCGATGAGTCTTGCCGAAACTGAAGAGTTTCATGGACCACGACCTTATATCCCGCAAGGTTTACCAGAAGATATGTATATGATAACCCAATGAAGTGACTCATTGCGAAAACCACGTACCATAAAGACGTAAATGGTTCAAATTTATACAGAGTTGCCTGTCCTCATATCGTAATATAAATTACGTCGTCAATCTGTAAAATCCAAAGAAATCATAGAAACCTACACACTTCGATAATGATTAGAATCGTAGGATTACTAAGCTGTGTGTCGTCTACTATGATAAATGCGTATCACAACCATAATAGATGTTCTCTATATTGCATCTAACATCGATCTGCGCTTGTTAAAATCACAGCTGCGGCGCCAGAAAACAAAATGCGCAGAAGTAATGGCTTACATGTCCTCAGAGGTCCTAGCGTGAAACGACTTGTAGTCATATTTATATGTATATTGCTTCTATCGTGCAGTAACTTTTGTGGGACGGGCCTTGCAGGTATACGCAATGTGTAGCTTTACCATTAAACAGTGATTAGCTGTGCAGTCGCCTCTGCGTGGTATGAATCCGTTTACAGCGTTAACGCTGAATACAGTTTTAACGTGAATGTATACACTCCCTAGCACAGTTTTATAGATTGACGACGTAATTTAGAATACAAAAGAAAGACAAGTAACTCTGTACAAATGTGAACCATTGTTGCGTCTTTACGGTATGCGGCTTTCGTAATGAGTATCTTCACTTTGTTATATACTTTTATTTTCAGTGTATTACTCATGGGTTTACCGCCTGACGATAACGATTTTATTTCTCGCCCAACATGATGCTGCGGATACTTTTATGTGACTATATAAAATTCCATTACGTGTGTTTTGCTGTTAACAATTACATTAGTTGACAGATACATGACAGTTTAATCCTGAAATGATACGTATTATTTTATTTGGCACATAAGAACGTGATAATGGTCAGACGACTGGAACTGATTGTGTAAATGAAGTGTTGCACCAGCACCTCAAGCCGGTACTGTGAAATTCTTCACACCACCTCCTGAAAATATATTGTTATAGGACCATTGCTGCTAACAATACAAATATAGCTTCATGGATAATTTCTGCAGTTCCATAAACCTGTTCACGGGTGATGCTGCTGTCTATAGAGAAGTAGCAACGCTAGAAAAGTGTAGCGAAATGCAAGATAACATATAGAGCATCGACGCTTGGTGCCGTAAACGCACTACGCATAAGTTAAGCAGAAAAACGATTGCTCTAAGATTAATAATCGCAGAACACTCACTGGAAATAGTCACATCCGTTAAATAGGTGGAATCACGCGAATCGTGCAATTTAAAATAGACCGAGCAAAAGAAGTTACTGCAGTAGAGTCTCGATTATCCGATCTTCGGTTATCCGAGCTTCTGTGTTACCCGACCATTTCACCGCGCCGGCCGTGCGCCAGCCGACGACAGGTCAGGCACTAATGTGTTGTTTGTTGATACCCAGTTCATTGTCGCCGTCAGCTGCTCCTCAGTCCTCAGTGCTAACTTAGATCTGTAGTGGAGTGGAAGTGTTACACTTCGTTTATTGCAAAAATTTGTGGTGATGGCTTCAAAACGGAAAAAGGTGGTCCTTTCAATGGAAGAAAAACTTGAAGCTTTAAAGAGAATAGACAATGGTGAAACTTTATTAAAAGCGCGGAAGGTTATAACGTCAGGAAAACAAGAATAGGAGACTGGAAAAGGAACCGCAATGAAATTGAGGATTGCTGTTCTCAGCGAGCAACCTCGACTGTTTTGGAAGATCGGAAAAAGCATGAAAAATGTGATTATGAAAAAGTAAGTGAAGCTTTATTCCTATAGTCAACTCAACATAGAGATAAAGGTGTACCCATGTCGGGACCTATTGTGTAGGAAAAAGCCTTAAAGTTTCGTAAGGCTGGCTCGATAGATGGAAGAAAAGATATGGAATTCGGCAACTTATTGTCTGCGGTGGAAAGCTTTCAGCAAATTTTGGAGCTGTTCAATTGGTTCAAATGACTCTGAGCACTATGGGACTCAACTTTTGAGGTCATCAGTCCCCTAGAACTTAGAACTACTGAAACCTAACTAACCTAAGGACATCACGCACATCCATGCCCGTGGCAGGATTCGAACCTGTGACCGTAGCGGTCGCGCGGTTCCAGACTGTAGCGCCCAGAACCGCTCGGCCACTCAGACCGGTGAAGCTGTTCAATTGTTTAGGAATAAACTTCACAAGGTATTGGACAAAGAAAACTTAACAGGCGATCAAATTTTTAACTGCGACGAGACAGGTCTCAGTTACAAAATGCTACCGGAAAAAACATTAGCGTCAAAGGCCGAAAAGGCAGCGCCAGGCTACAGACGTAGCAAAGAAAGAATGACACTTCTTCCATGCAGTAACGTCACAGCAAATTTGAAAATGGAATTGTCTATGATAGGTAAGCCAGAAAAACGAGAGCATTTAAAAATGTGTCTAACAATGCTTTACCGGTGAAATATTACAACCAAAAAAATCCTTGGATGAGCTCAGACATTTTTAAAGAATGGTTTTTTAACGAGTTCGTGCCACAAACTGAAAAGTTTTTGAAAGCCAACAACTTGCCCCGCAAAGAACTGTTGCTTCTAGACATTGCCACTTGTCATCCTAATGAAGATGAACTTCAAGATCAGGATATAAAGGCCATGTATTTGCCTCCAAATGTCACATCCTTATGTCAGCCTATGGACCAAGGGACCTTAGAGACACTGAAGAGAAACTACTGCAGAAACTTGCTTTCCTCTTAGTTAATGCTATAGACAAGGGAGAAGACATGCTAGAGCAGTTGCGCCGTATTAATTTGAAAGACGTAGCTTATGACGTGGCCCAATCGTGGGAGAGTGCTGGAGAAAATACAATTGCAAAATCCTGGAAAATTTTGCTACAGGAAAATCAAGAAAATTCTCCAGATGATGAAAATCTACAGCAGCAGACCGAACCAGAAAATACTACTCTGCTTTCATTATTACGAAAAGTTCTGGGATGTGCTGACGCCACAGAAGATGACATAAATGAATGAATTGTCCAAGATGAAGAATTTGAAGTGACAGATGAAGAAATAGTCAACATGGTAAACGAAAAAGAAGACGAAGAAGCGGATGTAGTGGAGGAAAGTGCGCCCAAGATTTCTCACAACTAAGGACACAAGGCCTTAGAAACTACTTTAAAATATGTAGAGTAACTCGAGGAAACATCGTCTACCGAGGTTTTACTTCTTAAGAGACTACGTGATTTAGAGGCAAAAAAAGGGCAAACAGCAGGCAAACAAAAGACAATTACTAACTTCTTCGCACAGTAAATATCTATTCAGTCTAAACTAATTTGTATTGTATTGAATGTTTAACTCATCTGGCTTACTTTAGTTTAATTTTTGTATTTTTTGTATTATTTTCCGTGTTATCCGACCTTCCCGCTTATCCGACCTTGCCGCGGCCGATTTAGGTCGGATAATGGAGACTCTACTGTGGTAAAGGCAGATGCCAGGAGTGAGATTTAGTGGAAGAATGTTCAGGATGTGTAATCCACCCACGAAGGGAGTAGCTTTCAGATCAGTTCATTATTAATTTTCAGTCTGGGACCGTTAACAGACAGAATTGATAGAGGAAACAGGGAAAACCTAAAGAATAGCGGCACAGATTCATTTAGTAAGCGCAAAACTGTCACGGAGACGCTAATTAAGTTCCAGAGCCCGACACTACAATCCGGGTATTTTGCATCACGGGGTATTTTGCTGTTAAAATTCCGAGCGCATCTGTTCTTAGAAGAGTCAATCAATATATTGAACACTGAATAAATTTTCACCTGTCAGGATAGCTTAAAGTGTGTATTCATATAGATGAATGGTTTCGGCAATTCTCTGTTGGCATCTTTGGGTCCGTGTTTACATCATTACACAAACTTCTCCTTTAGTAGGGTAAGTGATGCTATACAACGTGTGTCCATGCTGGTATCGTGAGCTATATTAGAAGCCGGCGTGTCAATTTTAAAATAACAGTTATGTACACAATTTTATTGCGTCCATTACAAGTGCTCGCATTCATAACCACTTTACAACGAGGTGATCAATTTTAAAACTAGCATGCTGACTTCTAGTGTAACTCACGATAACAACGTCCGGAACCGCGTTGCTGCTACGGTCGCAGGTTCGAATCCTGCCTCGGACATGGCTGTGTGTGATGTCGTTAGTTTTAAGTAGTTCTAAGTCTAGGAGACTGATGACCTCAGATGTTAAGTCCCATAGTGCTTAGAGCCATTTGAACCATTTTTTTGAGTAATACCAAAATCGAGGGCTAAACTCGTCACGCTTCGTCTTTCATTCAGACTCTCGATGATTTTTCTCAGTGTGAAGTAGTCCAAAAGTGGTCTGCCGGCCATGTTGTAAGGAAGAACACGATCGCAGTTCACTGTAACAGCTCGCTGACTGTCACACACTGTCTTTTCCCGTTCCTCCAACTGCCTCATGTTGAGGAGTCAGCCCCAGGCGCACTACAGCCATGCCGATCTCCCTGTGTGACGTTCAGGTTCCTGTGGACGACTAGGAGACATCTGGCAGTCGCCGATTTGTTAATACGATGTATTACTTAATATATCACAAAAATTATTCCAGTCCATTTTGGCATGGTGGTACAGAAACCTTCTATTGCTGCTATTTAAAAAACAGTCGTAGGCTGCAGAATCTCCATGTGGTTCCCATTTAGTATGTTTTACGCAGTATCATGCCTTGTTGACGGATGCTTGTTGACGGATGCTTTTTGGCAGAAAATTTCTGATCTTTTAACAAGACCTGGTGATGCCCTATCCGGTCGACACGTGTCGCTTTTAAGTTAATAAAGAACATTCTTCAATCTACGACTGGTTGTTGAATAGTTAATCTATCACGTCATTAACTTTTGCAGAGCAATATATTTACTGTTTTTGGTGTTTTCTACTCTTACTCCTTACAACGGCTGCGTACTGAGCATCGATAGGCATTCAGTAACAGATGCGTAAGCTGTACTTGCCTACTGATAATAGTTTATGAACTATGGTGGTTGTGTTGTGCGCGCGCGGGGAATAATGTTTTAATGTCCGCCATTTGGTCGGCAGCGTTCACGAAATGCGTTGACCTTTAGGCGTGTGCGTTGTGATTTAACAGGGATGAAATGGCATCCATCTGGAGATAATGATCATACTAATTAATCGCACCACGATTGCGGTATGGCTGATGTTTCAGTATGAAGAAATTCATTACGTGTTGCGACGTACGGGAATTTTCTATATCAAACTGTAGCTCCAAGAACGATTAATACAGTTTGTGATGCATCTTATCTTTTGCAATTTAGTTTCTGTTGTTCGAATCGTCATATGTTACTGAAGAACACGTATGAATGACTGACTAGAAATAAATATGTGGAGCACTGTCGCTAAAATCTTCGTGGCGGCTTTAGGAAAGCGACAAGATATAACAGTATAGTGTCAATGACTACAAGATACTAGTCTACTGATGAGTATAGACGACGATGATAATAACAGCCGGCAGCTGTGGCCGAGCGGTTCTAGGCGCTACAGTCCGGAACCGCGCTGCTGCTCCGGTCGCAGGTTCGATTCCTGCCTCGGGCATGGATGTGTGTGATGTCCTTAGGTTAGTCAGGTTTAAATAGTTCTAAGTCTAGGGGACTGATCACCTCAGATGTTAAGTCCCATAGTGCTTAGAGCCATTTGAACCATATGATTATAATAACAAGAAAAACAACTGAAAACAGTCAGGTGGTAACTGTAGCAATTAACAGAAGAGGACTGTTCCCTTTTGGTATAACGAAGAAAAAATATAAATTGTGATAGGCCGTACCCAACACTTGTAATATGATATGGATAGATTATAGTTGTTTCCGAGGAAAGAATGTCTATAAATAATCGTCGAGCGAAAACACGGAACTGAAGCGATTTTTTTCTGCATTGAGAGAAAAGGGGTGAGACGGAATGCCACTGTACGAAAATTATTGCTAAACTAACCGGTTCAATACACAGTATTCTGGGAAACATACTGAATGTTTTCCAGTGACGTTAATTGTAATGTACGTCGCACACTTAGCCACAGGTAACAAGTTCCATATGTTTTACAAGACGTAAATAAATCAAGGAGTTTGTCGTCCCCACAATTCTTTCCAATTTAAGTTGTTCGTAATCGCAATTCCTAGGTATTTAGTTGAATTTACGGTCTTTAGATTTGACTGATTTATCGTGTAACCGGAGTTCAACGGATTTCTTTCAGCACTCGTGTGGGTGACCTCACACTTTTCATTATTTATGGTCAGTTTCCAATTGCAGATCTCTTTTCTAAATCATTTGCAATTTGTTTTGATCTTCTGATAGCTGTACTAGAGGATGAATGACAGCATGATCTGAAAAAACAACCTAAGACGGCTGCTCAGATTATTTCCTAACGAACAGCAGAGGGCTTATAACACCACCTTGGGGAACGCCAGATATCACTTCTGTTTTACTCGATGACTTTCCGTCAGTTACTACGAACTTTGGCTTCTCAGACAGGAAATCACGAATCCAGCCACATGAGAGAGGCGATATTCCAGAAGCACGCATTCCACTACAAGTCGCTTGTGACGTACAGTGTCAAAAGCCTTTTGGGAATCTAGAAACACGGAATCAATTTGAAATCACTTGTGTATGTAAACAGCTAGTTGTGTTTCACAAGAACGATATTTTCTAAATCCGTGTTGGCTTTGTGTCAATGGACCGTTCTCTTCGAAGTAACTCATAATGCTCGAACACAATACATGCTCCTAAATCCTAGTGCACATCGTCGTTAAGGACATGGACCTGTAATTTAGTGGATTACTCCTACTACCTTTCTGTAATATTTGTGTGACTTGTGCAACTATCTAGTCTTTGGATGCGGATCTTTCGTCGGACGAGAGGTTGTAAAATGTGTGGAGCTATTGCATCAGCATACTCTGAAAGTAACCAAATTGGTATACAGTCTGGATTTGAAGACTTGCTATTATTACGTGATTTGAACTGCTTTATCACTCCGATAATATCTGCTGTTCTTGACTGGAATTCTGGAATATTTACTTCGTCTTCTTTGGTGAATGAATTGCCATATCCTTTATGATCATTGTTTCAGATGACATAATACACCAGGATAATGCAAGTCCCCAAGCTTGAGTGGCCTGCATGGTCCCCTGACGTACAGCCCATAGAATATGTCTGGGATGTGATGGGAAGACGTATACTTTCTTACCAGCTTTTAGGTGGCGGACTTCATCGACATAGTATGTGTTTCTGGTATAGCAAGAAATGTTTCAGGATAGCGTTAGGAGGCTGTTTGGTTTCATGCCACAACGTACAGAAGAGTGAGTTTGTGTCTTGGATGACACCTAATACTAATGTTGCTGATGGACATCAGTTCTAGGCGCTACAGTCTGGAACAGCGCGACCGCTACAATCGCAGGTTCGAATCCTGCCTCGGGCATTGATGTGTGTGATGTCCTTAGGTTAGTTAGGTTTAAGTAGTTCTAAGTTCTAGGGGACTGATGACCTCAGAAGTTAAGTCCCATAGTGCTCAGAGCCATTTGAACCTTTTTTGACATCAGTTCTGAAAACAATGAAAGTTTATTCATTTAATACCCGTTATCCCCCCAAGGCTTGATGTAGCGGGGCGCTCAGTACTCAGTGATCCAGACGACCAATGCGGGATAGAATATTTCTAATAGCTGGTCGCTTGGTAAGAGGAAAGAGGAAGCCAATTAGTCAAGATTGTGGGAGCTGAGATGAAGAAGATCAACGGCTTCTGAAGGGAATGAAGATATTAATCTCAACGGCAAAAACAAGGCAGACGAGTGATTTTCTCCTGACAGTGATCCCTTAACGGTAGTAAAGGCGGAGAGGACCGATCTCAGTACGGCCCATCTAGCGGAATAGGTATTCCACCAACCAGAAAAAAAATGTACGTCGTCTCTGACCTGCCACATGCGGTACGTGATCAGCGTCTCTCTACAATTTGATGCCTGATGTAAAAGTCAGTAGCGTCTGTTACCAAAGTGGTGGGCTATTAAAGGCGTCTGTTCCCATATTGGGTGACCTGTTAAGACTCATGTGGCGATTCGATTACAGATGTAAGTTCCCACGAAGGGGCTAACATCCCTTTTTAATTTACTTTCAACCAAGACATGATGGTAAACGCTGAACGGAAAAGTGCTCCAGGAGGTAAACATTCTTTCATCTCTGGAAACAGTGGTGGAACTAGGTTGTCGGATTCCGTGGAGCCTAGAACATCATCTAAAGAATAGTCGGAAAACCCTAGAACTTCCAAGAAAAAACATCTGCTAGGCACATTGAACATCAATATTTTACTAAAGACTGCGAAATTTAAGCTATTGACGGATGTGTTAAACAGATGCTACATACTCATACTACCACTTCAGAAAACCAGATACGGCGATGAGAGCGCATTTGAATTAGAGGGCTAAAAGATCTATAAAGGAAACCCGAATATAAAGAATAAACAGAAAGTCACGATGCTTGGTAAAGCTTTCATGGTCAAATGGAATCTAACACAAACCACAACAAATTTTACGTCCCATCAGAGTGAATACCTTCTCTCGTTTATATCAGCAAACAAGGGCTATACCATCATCAATACTCATGCAACTACCAACAACGACAACAGAAAAAAATCTAGAAGTCGAACAATTTTTGGATATTCTAGAAATGAGACATCAAAAATACCAAAGCACCACATACAGCTTCAACGCACAGATCGGCAGTGAAGAGAAATACAAGGCAATAGTAGGAAATTTTCCTGCTCACAAACGCACCTGTAAGATTGGAGAAAGGCTCATCAACTTATGCAGACAATCTCACTTAGAGCTAAAGTCAACCGCCGGCCGAAGTGGCCGTGCGGTTAAAGGCGCTGCAGTCTGGAACCGCAAGACCGCTACGGTCGCAGGTGCGAATCCTGCCTCGGGCATGGATGTTTGTGTTGTCCTTAGGTTAGTTAGGTTTAACTAGTTCTAAGTTCTAGGGGACTAATGACCTCAGCAGTTGAGTCCCATAGTGCTCAGAGCCTACCCCCTTAATGTCAACCTTTTTCAGAAAATCACCAAGGAGAAAGAAGACCCAATCTTCTCCCTAATACGCATTTTGGCTCATATCAAATGGATCATGTGGCGATGATCAAACAAAACAGTTGAGAAAGCATGAACGTTCAGGTCAGAAGAGAACTAGGCAGAGATTCGGACCGTTTTTAACAGCCAAACCCCAAAATTAAAAAAGTCCGTAGAATTGAAACAAAATTTCCATCAGATAACAAGAAAACGAATTCTTTAAGAAGCTTCACACAACGATAGGAAATTGGGATGAAATCAGAGAAGCGATAATAGAAACGGTGAAAGAACTAGCACAAGCACCAAGAAGAAGGAAACACAGGTGGTGGAATAATATATGGTACGCAACGATAGAGCATAAACTAAATGCCTGGAAAGAATGGAACACATTCACTGAGGTAAGAAAACAGACATAAAAAATTATTCGAACAGATAAACGGAACTATGACAAAAAACGATTACAGGAAATTGTGCAAATTTCAGATAGAACAACGCTAGGGACTTCTACACAGTTTTCAAAGAAGAAATAACAAGTTACAAACCGATGAGCCAACACTTCAAGGATTCAGCAGGCAAGCTGATTACCATCAACATAGACAACAGTGAATTACGAGCAAAATACTTCAAAAACCTTATAAACTGAGAGGAACAAACACGACTAATTTTCAGATAACCTCAGAAGGAAAACCCACCTTCAGAACCGCCGTCACTGCATCAAATTGAACAACACGTTGGCCAACAGAAAAACAACAGATCGCCAAGTGAAAACGGTATATTAGCTGAGATTGGGAACTGGCAAGGAAGTGGGCAGCTGAAACAATTTATGAGGTTATTAAAGATTGCTGGGAGAAAGTAAGAATACCACACGACTGGAAACAAGCCATAATCCATCCGCTATAAATAAGGCTGACAGGACAGGCACCAACAATTATCGAGGCATATCTCTGCTTTCAGTCACCTAAAAATTATATTCAAAGCTCTGCTGCATAAGACAGAAGATCAAGCAGAACACACAATTGGCGAGTATGTAGCGGGGTTCAGAAAAAAATGGAAAGTGCTCAGAAAAAAATTTAACTTGAAAACTATCCTCAGGATCAGAACAATCCGGAACCTTAACACAATCGTTACATTCATTGATTTAAAAAAATCCTACGATTCTGAAGACAGAAAGTATTCCTAACTTTGGAAGAAGCAAGTATCGACAAAGCCGCCATACGATTAGTCGAATAGACATTCATAGGCACAACTTCAAAAGTTAAATTCTTAGGAGAAGTTTCTGAAACCTCCAGAATTAACACAGGTGTTCACAGGGCGATGGGATCTCACCGATTCTCTTCAGTCTGGTCTTAGACAAGTCGTGAGAGAGTGGGAGAAAGAACTACAAGAGAAAAGCATCGAAGGAGTCCTCTAGGACAAGGAAGAGGAAGATGTGAGATGAAATGTCTCTTTTAGCTGAAGATACTACAGTAGTTTCTAAGGATAAAACATATGCAGAGGTAACGATCGATACACGTCACAAAATTTCAGCTAAAACCTAATTAGTATTATGATATGAGAAAACAGAATACATTGAACATAAATACAACAGAGAAAAATATATATAGACACAACACGGGAACATCAAAAGAGTTGACAAGTTTATCTGGGAGAATGGGTACAATAAAATAAGTTAGATAACACCACAAGTACGGGAAGATCGCAGAAAATAGAATAAGCAAACAAACTCACCCAAAACCGATGTAATAGGAGATCAGTATCATTCCAGGCAAGATTACTCTGAATATCTAATACTGAGTAAAACAGGTGAACAAGAAGAAGAAAAGAATGAAAGGAAATATACTTAGAAAAATTTTAGGACCACAAAAGAACAAAGATGAACTGAATGAGGAGGAGAAAACAAGATCTACACAGAAACAGTAACAGACACAATAAGAAAGGGGAGATTGAAGTTTTACGGTCATATTCACAGAATGAATAACAAATGGCTAAAAAAGAATATTTTTAATTCCATTTTCAAATTAAAAAACGCCACGGGATGCCTGTAAGAGACAAGAATGAACTCAAGAAAACTTAACGTCACAGAAGATGCCAAACAGAATAGGAAAAGTTACAGGCTACTGATCAATACTGCAAAATTTCCTGATCAAGAACGAAATTCACAACGTAGGATGGTGATGTCAAATGAACAGAGGCAGACCATCAGCCAACGCATGAAGAAGTTCTGGGAAGATAAAAAGAAACAAAAGATTGTACCTTTGTCTTAGGTTCTAAGCAGTCTACAATCGGCAAAACTTTGTAATAAGAAATTAGCTGTTAGGTGACGGAAGTGTCCAAAATTTTGATAATTATCGGACTGGTTCTTCACGGCGTAACACTTTTCATCTCCCACATTGTGCCAATGTAGAAATGATGCCATTTGGTAAAGAGAGAGAGAGAGAGAGAGAAGTGGCCTCTCTTTCGGAAACTTTTGTGAGTATGGAGCACGACTTAATGCCTGTTGCTGACTTTTCAAAGCACGAATTGCTGGTTGTTCCAGAGGTTCAGTGGATGACTGACGTCGATTACATGCTCTTCGCGCTGACATTCTTTGCCGATTCGAGACACTCTCTGATGTTATTGGTGGTTTTGCAGTCCTTATCTCACATACTTACAGCATATTGCCGCAAAGGACAAAAGGTACCACTTGCAATATTACCACATACCAAATACAGTACATGTGGAAAGTCTGTGGTGGGACGACTGGACAATTAATGAATACGTGGATCATCTAAATAAACGGTACTGCAGTTGGAGAAATTGGCCGTGGCGGAACAAATGCTATGTGAGTGGGCCACGAAATATAGTTCGCCACCACGTAACTTTTCACTGTGGAGAAGACGTACCACGCACCTTTGTTCAAGGGAGCCACTGAAATTCAGAAACGACAACAGTTTTAAGAAGAAAAAAAAGTCTGAAGATAGAGGGATCCTGGATTCTCGTGCTGCAGCGAGCGACACTTGCAACAAACAGTAGAGGAGCTACTGCGATAGTGACCAGGGTAGCATCAAAACCCACGAACACATACTCGCCCCTCCCCGCCGACGTTGACAGAAGAATATATACAGGGCTATTACAAATGATTGAAGCGATTTCATAAATTCACTGTAGCTCCATTCATTGACATATGGTCACGACACACTACAGGTACGTAGAAAAACTCATGAAGTTTTGTTCGGCTGAAACCGCACTTCAGGTTTCTGCCGCCAGAGCGCTCGAGAGCGCAGTGAGACAAAATGGCGACAGGAGCCGAGAAAGCGTATGTCGTGCTTGAAATGCACTCACATCAGTCAGTCATAACAGTGCAACGACACTTCCGGACGAAGTCCAACAAAGATCCACCAACTGCTAACTCCATTCGGCGATGGTATGCGCAGTTTAAAGCTTCTGGATGCCTCTGTAAGAGTAAGGGGAAATCAACGGGTCGGCCTGCAGTGAGCGAAGAAACGGTTGAACGCGTGCGGGCAAGTTTCACGCATAGTGATGTGAAAGATTCAGTGTTTAAACCTCCTCTACCAAGAAACGTGCCAGAACTGCGAGCTCGCATCAAGAATGCGTTCGAACTCATTGATGGGGACATGCTGCGCTGAGTGTGGGAGGAACTTGATTATCGGCTTGATGTCTGCCGAATCACTAAAGGGGCACATTTCGAACATTTGTGAATGCCTAAAAAAACTTTTTGAGTTTTTGTATGTGTGTGCAAAGCATTGTGAAAATATCTCAAATAATAAAGTTATTGTAGAGCTGTGAAATCGCTTCAATCATTTGTAATAACCCTGTATATATGCTCCGGCCACGGGCTCGCCCCAATCTGCCGGCAACAATAGATGGTGAATCTTTGAGATAGCCAGACAGTAGTGCTGGCGACACATTAGAAAAATCGTTAAACAAACGTCATCTGAAGACCCCGAAAAAAAATCTAGTGACAGTATGTCAACAAGTGGCCACAAAAGCATCAATAGTCTTGTAATAAAGAGCATTTTTGTTTAAAATGACCACTCATGTCCCTCTACGATAATGGATCATTCCTATTGTGGAAAGCCGTTTATCGAACAGCAGCGGAAGTACAACATTTCCTCGGGGGAAACCCTAGTTCAGAGGACGAATGGCAGCAGAGTACTCGATCTGCGAGCACAGATGGCGGTGCCGATATGTCCTGCTGTCTTCGAGCCGCTTTCCCCAAAGTTGGCGGCGAGAGGGGCGACGGGCGCCGCGGCTGGCCTGCGCTCAGGTGTGGGCTGGGCCCATTCAGCTGACGGCGGGCGCGGCGTTTTGTTGCGGGCGCAGATTTATGGCGGTGTTCCCGCGGCCGCGGCGAAGAGGCGGCCGGCAGGAAGGGTGAAGCGGCGACAGCCGGCCCTCATTGTGGCGGCGGCTGCGGCCGCATCCGGCCCTTCCCGGCGTCCGCGCCGCGCCGCGCCTCGCCTCACCTCTCGGCCCGGCTTGCGACGCTAACGAGAGAAACACAATACGCGGTCTCGTTAGGACTCCGCCGCCGCAGTAACCGGAGGTGTACCGCCGCTCCAATAAACTGTCCGTAACGAGGACGCGTCCCGCCTAGTTGGCATTGTATACGACCGGCCGCGGACCGCCGCGAAATGCTCGTCCACTGTCGGCGAGAGAGATGAAAACACCAACTGCCTGAGACCTCGGAATTTTGGTGAAATAACCAGCTAGAAGCTGAGGCGTCACCTCTAAATCCTAAGCTCCAAGTTTTCCTTCGAGTAATCACCTACGTTCAATGAAACACGTAGTTTCCAAGCCTTGCATGAATGATCTTATATACTTATGTGTGGTGGTCAGAAACAATCTGAAAAACTCGTAACGGTTTTGCAGGGTAGGACGTGCTGAGAAATAACTGCAAAGAAAAATAATTCGACACGTCGTGCCGATTCCGAGTTAATTAGCACTGAAATTAACCAACCAGGCCATTGTGTGCGCAAATTCAAGAGGCCTGACATACAATAAGTGACAGTTGTTCTGATAGCTCGTAAGACTGCTGAGCTTTTGGCTTGGGTTTGATCCTTACTGCCATTCCATGTTCAATTTTGTCCTGTCCTTTAGGAAACTAAACGAAGTTGGCGAATCCCTCTCTGGCAAGGCAGTTGAATTTTCACATGCAATGGATTGATTGGCTAACTTCAATGATAACTTACCCAAACCTTTTTTCTTCACAGTTATTTCTCAGCATAACCTATCCTACAACACTCTGACAAGATTTTCAGACACGTTCTGACCACTCTGTATATAAAGCAGAGTGTATGTCTGTATGCACATATGTCCAGGATTTCCTCCCAAACCCCTGGATACATAATGAGATTTTCACTCTGCAGCGGAGTGTGCGCTGATATGAAACTTCCTGCCAGATAAAAACTGTGTGCCAGACCGAGACTCGAACTCGGGACTTTTGCCTTTCGCGGGCAAGTGCTCTATTAAAGTTTGGAAGGTGGGAGACGAGGTACTGGCAGAAGTAAAGCTGTGAGGACAGGGCGTGAGTAGTGCCTGGGTAGGTCAGTTAGTAGAGCTCTTGCCTGTGAAAGGCAAAGATCCCGAGCTCGAGTCTCCGTCCAGCACACAGTTTTAATCTGCCAGGAAGTTTCATATCGGCGCACACTCCACTGCACAGTGAAAATCTCACTCTGGAAACATCCCCAAGGCTGTGGCTAAGCCATGTCTCCGCAATATCCTTTCTTTCAGGAGTGCTAGTTCTGCAAGGTCTGCAGGAGAGCTTCTGTAAAGTTTGGAAGGTAGGAGACAAGGTACTGGCAGAAGTAAAGCTGTGAGGATGGGGCGTGAGTCGTGCCTGGGTAGCTCAGTTACTACAGCAATTGCCCGCAAAAGGCAGACAGAGGTCCTGAGTTCGAGTCTCTGTCCGGCACACAATCTCCCTGGATACATTTCAACAAATTTTGGTACAGCAACAACTGCATTCATGAGTATCAGCACTCAGTGGTACCTAACGTCTTAGCTCCAATAGAAGCGAAGCTGTGGGTAATAATGGGATTTTTTCGAGCCCCTGGCATATAGGCTGCCCTGTATGACAGGCATATTGTTTGGGAACGATATCAGCCTGTCAAAAGAACCTGCTTTGCAGGGCAGCCCACATGTCAGGGACAAGAAATGGTTTTCTAGGTCCCAATATGTAGGCTGCATGACAGGTGTGTAGTGTTGGAGAAGTATCAGCCTGCTTTATAGAATTGTACATGTGCCAATGAGTATGGCTAGGGACAGGTAGAGATGGATAGAGAAAGAGATGGACAGAATGACAAAAGGGGGAAATCGACAGAGAGAGGGGAGGAGGGACAGGTGAGTGGTGGGCAGGTGGGAAAGAAAGAGGAGAAATTAGAGATGGAAAGAGAGAAGGGTGCAAGGATATTGTCAGTGGAGTGAGGAAGATTGGTCAGAGGAGGTGGAGGGAATGGACAATGAGAGGCAAAGGACGAGACAAAGAAGCAGAGAGAGTGAAGAGGAGGCGATATACAGAGATGGGAAGAATGAGGTGGATAGACAGAGGAGCAGAGGAAAGAAGAGATGCACATAGAGAGGAGAAGGAGACGATGTGTTACATATATGTGTCGAATGCATATATGGGCTAAGATATGGGGAAAGGTTAGTATGTATGGTTTGGGTTACATCCAACAGCTTGGTACAAATATAAAATTATGTATAGGTTGTCTATTTTGGGTCAAAATGAAGAGGGGCGAGTAAAGAACAACGGAACAAGAAAATAATCCTAATAAAAATAGGTATAGAAACTAATGGTATCTCCAATATGATATACTATGACTCAGTATATGACACTTACTCTTGTGAGACTTGGCTGAAACCTTGAAGATCCAAACTGCAGTTTCACACTTGAGGACAATCACGTTACCATAAGTTACAGTTGAGAGTTATACGTTACAACAAGTCTTCCAAGAGGGAACTATTCATGTGAAGGGTCGCTTCAGCATATCTCCTCACAGATGCCCACACACGTTCAAAATTTGCAGCACTGACAACCATCCACAGTGTATTTGAACTCTTCAGCGCAATCAGTGGGACCGGAACACACCAAAGCCCACTCGAAAACGACCCAACGGGTTCAAGGCACTGGGCCTGGGGAGCCACGATATTGGTGAACCACGACTGATACATCTGTTGTCGAACATTCGTACTGCATACTCCGGACAGACAGGTGAAAGTGTGCCAGTGCACCGTCATGCATGCACCACGTGCATATCGTTTCACCATTAGGGAAATCATCCAAAACACAGCCTTAGACATTAACAGTGTTGTAACGTCGACATGAGTGCACTTGTACATCCGTCTTATCAATGACACCAATGGTTTCCAGATCCACACCGACGAAAAAAAAAAAAACAAAAAAAAAAAAACGCAACAACAAGAAGGAGTTGTGAAACATAAACGAAAGTTGGTAGGGGTGTTTCCACATCTGAAAGATGATGTGTATTCAAATTTCTCGCCAGTCGCAGAAGATGAGGATGCAAATCAGGTTTGCTTTAAATACACAAAGTTATGGTAGTAAGCGATAGTTACCTTTGGACGAGATGAGTTTATGTTAGTCAAGAATGCCCTTAAGGTGACAAAGATTATGTTATCAGCACTTCACTGAGTTTGGACGAGATCGTGTAAAAGGGCTAAAAGAAGTTGATATTGCAGAAAGACTTGGCAGGAATGTAGCCACTGTACTTGATAGCTGGCAGCGGTGGTCACTGGAGTGTAGGGCCGCAAGAAGACTGGGCTCCGCACGGCCACGTGGCCCTACCTAGAGCTAAGATCATCAAGTTTGGTATATGGCGCATTGTACTGCATCTGCCGTAGCAATCCGAGCGGCAGTCGGCTCCGCAGTGATACAACGAACTGTTACAAATCGGTTACTTTAAGGACAGCTCCAAGCAGACGCCCTGCGGCGTGCATTCTACTGATCCCAAATCACCACCATTTGCGACTTCAGTGGTATCAAGCGAGAGCTCGCTGGAAAGGAGTGCAGGAAGACTAAATTAACGTCCACTCGATATCGAGGTCATTGAAGCATAAGCTCCGATTATGTCAAGGATAGGGAAGGAAATCGGCCGTGCCCTTTCAAAGGAGCTGTCCTGGCATTTACCTGTAGCAATTTGGGGAAATCACGGAAAACCTAAATGTAGATGGCCGGACGCTGGTTTGAACCGTCGTCCTCCCGAATGCGAGTCCAGTGTGTTAGCCACTGCGCCACCTCGCTCGGTAGCCCATTGCAGGGCGTGGTGGAGGGAAGTTTCAATTTCTGATGGTAGCTGGTTCTGCGTCAGTACCAGTGACCGCCGTGTGTTGGTTAGAAGGGGGCCCTTTGGTGGTCTGCAACCAACCAGTCTGCGGGCTAGACACAGTGGACCTTTATGATCTGGAGTGTGATTTCGTGTGACAGCAGGAGCACTCTAGTGGTTACCCTACGCACTCTGACTGCAAATTTGTTGGTCAGTCTGGCAATTTGACCTGTTGTGCTGCCTTTGATGAACAGAATTCCACGAGGTGTTTCCCAACAGGATAACGCTCGCCCATGTTACCGCTGTTGTAAGCCATCGTGTTAAACATTGTCGACATGTTGCCTTGGCCTGTTCGACCACCAGATCTGTCTCCAGTCGAGCATACATGGGACATCATCGGAAGACAACTCCAGCGTCATCCACAAACAGTATTCACCATCCATGTATTGATTGAGCAGCACTTCACTTTTGTAATGGCTTATCTCGCGCTTACCTTAACCTGTGATCTTGCAATGTTAGTCGCTTAAATATATTAACTAGACAAACGTATTCCAGAAATTTCATTACTCTACGTTCATTAGTTTTTGGTGTTGCCATTTTAATATTTAATCAAAGTTACAATAGTTATAGCTAAAGAACCTTAACACATCATCAGCTACGGATAAAACATAATTTAACAAAAACTCAACAGAAATTGAGAAGGATGCACTTGGAGAGTAGAGTGTTCATGCAAACCCCAGATACTAGGACCATAGATACTACACCGTATTTTATATGCTCATATTACTGTCTTGTATAAAATTAAACAAGGGATATTTTTGAAGATCTTCAAGACACATTAAAATAGAGGCTGTTATTGAATGGGGAATCCACAATTTCACAAGGTTTTGCAGTAAACGGATTTTGTTGTGTTGTGCTTAGAACAAGCTGCAGGTAAACAGCAAGTGAATTATAACTCCTTATTTCTTCTGTCATTCGCAGAAAGAGTTATACTTGATGCCTTTCTGATATACGTGGGAACGAGGTGCATCACAGTTAGTACAAATTGTACTGAGACAAGTTATCAGCTTCCCGATCACTTGAAACTTTTTTCGAAGGGAACCTCTAATTACTGGCTGGGTGATAGCGTAGAACGAGCTTCTGCATTTACGTTTACATGGGTACTGCCAAACCACTGTACAGGGCATGGTAGAGGGTACATCCTACCAATACTACCGATTTTCTTCCCTATGCCATTCACGTGTTGAGAGAGGGAAATTGCCTGTTCTGTTGTTCTGTACGTGCCCCAGTCTTTTTTATTTTAATAAACCCTACACGAGATGTAAAATGGTGGCCCACTCTTCTTAGAACAAATGTTCTCTGAACTTACCCAGCAGAATTTTTGCTCTAGAATTACGTCACCTTTGTTCCAAGAATTCCCATTTGAAACTTCCTGGCAGATTAAAACTGTGTGCCCGACCGAGACTCGAGCTCGGGACCTTTGCCTTTCGCGGGCAAGTGCTCTACCAACTTTTTTTTTTTTTTTTTTTTTTTTTTTTTTTTGTTATTGAACAAACGGAGAGTACATATATATATACACAAAGCAAAAGTTCTTCAAGGTACCAGTTAAACATATACAAATGAGTGTTAGGTAAACAAATTATTAGAATAACATGAAATACAACAAATTAGAACGTATCCTGTTTTCCTTTTTTTGTTTTTTTTTTCTTTTTTCGTTTTTGTTTTTGTTTAAAAATTTGTATGGAACAAACTAAAAGTACATATATATTCACTATGCAAGAGTTCTTCAAGGTAACATTTAAAAATATACAAATGACTGTTAGTTAAACAAAAAAAATATTAAAAAGAAAAACATTAAATACAACAAAATATAACATATTCTGTCCACTTCCTTTAAAAAAAAAAAAAATTGTGTTTGTTTTTGGTCGATGCACGAGAACGTGGATAAGGGTGTTGCATCATGTCACAGGTAGGCATGGTACACCCCAACTTTGAGGGGGATCAAGGAAGACGCTGCGGAGATAACCGGCAAAAGTTTGTCGGTAAGATGGTTTTCGGGTGAGGGTGCTATGTGCGGCCACAACTTTGTACCAGAAGTCAAGGACTGTATGCGGACCACTCCGAAAGAGATATTCTAAAGCCTGTCCTCGAAACCAGATTAGGGTATGGTGCTTAGCAAGAGGGTAGTGAAATGTCTGGGGCAACAACAGGAAATCCGGGGTTACCGTCGTTGGCGGGGCACGGAGGTAAAAGCCCACGATTCGTTGGATGAGGAGCCATACGTTTTGTTTCAGGGGGCACGTAAGACGGTGCTCGTCGGTGTCTTCGAGCTGACAGTCAGGGCAGAGTGGGGAGGTGGCCAGTCCTATGCGATAAAGTCGACTATTAGTCGGGAATTTTCCATAGACTAAAACATACCAGAGTGCAGACACAGACGACGGCAAAAAGGGTGCATGCACACACTCCCAAACCGTGCGCCAGTTAATGTCAGGATGCTGTAGCACCATGGGGTCGCAAGGGTTGGACAGCATAAACAAACGATAATAATCTTTTGCACGGGGAGGACGGGTGACTGGAAGATCGGCCCGAACGTAGCAGAGTTCTATGAAACAATTGGCGACGTAGTACAATAATGGGGAAATAGGTGCCACATTGATCGGTGGATCGAGAGAAGCTGGTCGGAGGATATCTAAGAGACTGCGTGTTAAAGACGGGACCGGCCCCTGCCAGTGCCGCAACAGAGTGTGGACAAAGAGTGCAGAAGAGCGTGCCCGCACGTTGATGAGTCCGAGGCCACCTTTTGCAGGAGGCAGTGTTAGAGTGTTGTAGCGGACTTTGAAAAGTGCCCCTGCTGACACGAAATATCCAAAGGCTGATTGGATGCGGCGGCCAAGGAGTAACGGCATTGGGAGGATCTGGGCGACGTGTACCAGTTTAGGGGCGACATAGATGCTGACATAGGACACACGTTGGAGTTGGTTTAAGTTACGGTGCACTTGACCGCGGACATGGTGCCGAATCGACTGCAAAAGCCGCCGGTAAGCCAGGGCCACTGTGCGGTGTGTGGAGCTCGTAAATTCGATACCCAAGTAACGAAGGGTGGCACTAACTGGGAGGGGGGTCGGCACCATAGCCGGGAGGCCGCGCCCAATGTGCATCATAGTCGATTTATGGAAATTAAGAATGCTACCAGAAAGACGTCCATACTGGTAGATCCATTGGATGGCGTCATTGAGTTCCGTGGAGGAGCAGGTGAGAAAGAGGAGATCGTCCGTATAAGCCCTACAGTGAAAGGTGTGGTCACGCAAAGTGAGGCCCTGCAGTCTAGAGGTAAGTCCAGTGATGAGGGGCTCAAGTGCAATGGCATATAGTAAAGTAGACATAGGGCATCCTTGATGCACAGAGTGGCGTATAGGAATCGGCCCCACAAGCCTCCCATTGACTTGTACCATAGAGACCGCGGGAAGGAGTAACCGGCGAATGGCATCGACAAAAAGCAATGGGAACCCCATACGTGTCGCCGCCATGAGGAGGAATAGGTGTCGAACGCGATCAAAGGCACTCGTGAAATCGACGGATACCAGTGCTGCACGAAGGCGACAAACCGACGCCAGTGCAATGAGGTCACGGCATTCTCCTAGGGCTGTTTGTAAGGTGGCCCCACAACCACGAGCAGTCTGCTCAGGTGAAAGGACCGTAGGTAAGACGGTGCGTATGCGCGCTGCTAAGAGGCGTGCATAGATTTTATAGTCTGCATTCAGTAGTGTAAGGGGGCGATATGCAGAGACATGAGACTTCGGTTTAGGCACAGGTAGAAGAATGCCAGTGACGAATTCAGGTGGAATTGGGAAGGACGGAGTAAAGAGTTCCTGAATCATTTCCGTCCAGCGAGGAAGCATTAACGTGGTGAACGCCCGGTAAAACTCCACTGGGAGACCATCTGGTCCGGCTGATTTGTTCTTGGCCCCTTTGTTGATCGCATCTACCACCTCTTCTGCGGTGATTGCAGACATCATGGACGTTGACTCCGCTACGGTGAGGGTCCGATCAGGGGAAGGACGGAGATCATCAGGAATGGGCGTCGCCATCGGTTCATCATCATAAAATTGGCGATAATGTTCAGCAAAGGCGGACACGACCGCCGCCTGTGTTGTGTGGTGAACACCATCGGAGGTCGTGATGTTGGGGACGAAAAGCCGACGTCGACGACTATGGTCGGATGCGGCATGGATTGTGGATGGGGTTTCGTCGTGGAGGAGGTCTTGTCGTCGGGAACGCACCACGACACCATGCAGTCGTGCACGTTGAAGAGAGAGGAGACGAGCTTTAGTACGTTGTCGTTCCCTGTGGGTGTCAGGTGATGGAGGGAGCGCATCGAGCCCACGGAGGACGGCGTAGTGAAAATTTGTGGTGTCTCGATGCCATGCTGCTGCTTCCTTGCCACATTGTATGAAGGCCTTTCTGATCGCAGGTTTGGTACATTTGAGCCACCAATGGAACGTGGATGTGTACTGCGGAAGGCGTCTTTCGCAAGACGCCCATGGAGTGGCAATACATTGTTGGCAGTGTGGATCATGAAGGAGGGAGGTATTAAGCTTCCAATAACCTCTGCTGCGCCACACTGACGGAGGTGGCAGAGCCAGGGAGCAAATGACGGCGCAATGGTCCGAAAATGCAAGGGGCCATCGTTCAGCTTGGGCGACTTCATTGCCGAGGTGAGCAGAGACATAAAACCGGTCCAGTCTGCTCGCAGAATGTGCTGTATAATGGGTAAAACCGGGGGTATTGTCATGAATTTTCTCCCAAACGTCCACTAGATGAAAATCTTCGATTAAGGTGAGCAGCGCCGGGCATCGCGAATAACCAGGTGCTTGGTCCTGCGGATGGAGGACACAGTTGAAATCGCCTCCCATGATAAGGCGATCATAGCGTCCAGAAAACAGGGGCGCCACGTCATGTCCGAAGAAAGTGGACCGCTGCCGACGGTTCGTGGAGCCAGACGGAGCGTAGATATTGATGACGCGCGTGTCGAAGATGGTAACAGCCATGCCTCTTCCACAGGGAAGGATTGTCGTGTCCGTGAGTGGGATTCCTTCGCGTATGTAGAAAGCCACTCCACGCCCTGATTGATCACATGTGGACGTGTATGAGTCGTAGCCGTAGACTGGTGGTAGTGTGGCAACGCGTACTTCCTGAAGAAGGGCGACGTCGACGTCGGAGGCCCGAAGCATGTCACATAGGAGTTGCAGCTTGGGTGCAGTGCCGATCATGTTGATGTTCAGTGTGGCAAACCGGTATGTTTGTTTCAGTGGTGGTGGACGCGCATCTACCATCACCAAGGGAAGTAAGAGGAGGGCACCGACAGGAAGTCCCGTCCCATCAGCTGCCATGCCTCGCTTTTGATGTTAACAGGCAGCCTCGTCCGGCGGAGGTAACTCATCCGGAGGAGGGGGCGTACCTTCCTCAATGTCGTCGGCCCATGCTCCTGTGCCGTGGGTCTGTCCAATGTCCATGGGAATTGCGTCGTGGTGAGACAGATCTGGAGTTGTCGGCGGGGAGACAGGCGTCTCAACCGGCGCACCGATCGTTACATTGTGCGTGGCGACCTCCATAGTGGTCCCGTCCTGCGAAACGTCTTGTTCATCGTGAAAGTTGTCCGCCGACCTCTGCGTGGAAATGTCGGCTGCTTGGGTGTCGTCTTCGTCGTCGCGGGTGGCAACGCTCTGAGAGCCCGTGGGTGAACGGCGACGGCGTTTGCGCCTACGTGGCGAGCGTTGTTTGCGCACGTGTTCCTCAGTGTCGGGCGACGGCAAGGAGGAGCGTCGACCTGGTTCGAAGGCGTCGGTGGGTACAATGAAATTGTCAAACAGGTGTTGTGAAGATGTACTGGTCTCCTCAGCGTCCGGTGCGGGAGCCTGTTCGGCGGCAAGGTTGTCAGGTGGGACGTCTGTACCGTCCGTTGGTGACTGGGACGGTGGGACGTGCCGATCGAAGGACCGGGCGACGGACTGGACGAAACTGTAGACGTGGCAAGAGCCGCTGCGTAAGTGCCCTGTAGGGCGGTCATCGTGGATGTGACGGACGCTTCCGACAACGGGAGCTGCGCGACACGTCGTTGAATGCATTCAGACCGTAGGTGACCTTCTTTCCCGCAACCGGAACAGGTCCGAGGTTGGCCGTCGTACATTATAATGGCACGGCAGCCTCCGATACGTAGATAGGAAGGCACGTGTTTCTGCAACTCGATGCGGACCTGTCTAACACCGTTTAAAACTGGATAGGTCTGAAATTGGACCCATCGTTCGGCAACATGTTCCAGAACGTTGCCATAGGGACGGAGCGCCTCGATGACGACGTCTGCAGGTAGTTCGAAAGGCAGTTCGAAGATCCTTATCGTCCGTGTGCCGAGACCTGCGTGATCGACGGTAACGGGTCCGACGTTGCCGTCGGAATGACAGAAGCGCAGTCCACGTTTTGCCTCTTGAAGCACCTTGTCGCACGCCGCATCGTTGATCATTTTGACGTAGACGGTACTGCTAACTATGGACAAGTGGATACCAATTAGATCCGTTGGTGGTATTGAAACACGTATGTAACATAGCAGCGATGGCGAGGCATTGTAGCATCTGTGACCAGAGAGTATGCGCTTGACCGCGCGAGTGTTGCGAGCGGGTCTCAGTCTGTCGGTCAGTCGTTGCGAGTCTGTAGCTCTGTCTAGTTGAGGGCAGTAGTCTGTCAGTAGTCGTCGCGAGCAGTAGCTCTGTTCAGTGGCGTGCAGTACGCTAGTAGTCGTCATGCAGAGCGGTCGGTCAGTGGTAGCAGTCCAGTGGGATTGCGTGATGTGGTCTGGCGACAACACTGGTCAGGATGCTGAATGAGGTATACTGTTAATTAAGATAATCAACGGATAATGTAAAGTTTAATTATTGTAACTAATTTTCAACAAGTGCCCCCAATAATAACTTTGATTTCAAAAGCAATTTTACATAAAATTTTCATTTAATTGAAGTAACTATTTCGTTCCACTTCCCCTAAACAGTTTTCAATTAGATTATAAAAAAAAGAAAGGAATATTATTATTTGCAATGCAGTTCCTCCAAGCGGTGCGCAACAACAAGAGCAGAAATTTGACTAGGTGTTGCAATGAGGTAAGAATTTAATTTTGATTTTTGCACAGGGCCAAAGACCGATATTTCGGTTTAATTGAATCATTATTATCACTGAGATTTTCTTATCACTGAATGGACTTTAATTTTTTATGAAGAACTTATACTTGAGTCAGATCGCGATTCTCATTTTTATTGTCATTAAATTTAATTGCAGGGAGGTTACGTTTGGACGTTTGGCTCCTATTCATTTATTATTTCTGTCTTTAAAATTTCAGTGGAGAGGTTACACTTAGCGCAATGTCCATTGGCATTCATAAATAATATTTCTGTCTTGTAAATTTTTGTGGGGAGGTTACACTTGGCGACACCCAGTCCAGGATCGAATTTCGTTGAGAGTCTTTTGAGCAACAGTCAGATATCTGCTCTTATTTGCTTAGATATAATTAGGATTTAGCGCAACGCTTTTATTAACTTGTGACTTTCTTTCTACAGGTCAACGGCAATTCGTTGCTCTGTTGTATTTGTGTGTTGCTTTTGCATTGTGCTGATTTATTTTGTGAAAAATTTTGACTTTTGTAAAAAATGCCGCGAAAGACTGTGAATAGTGTATCGCGAGGTATTATGAATGAAATTACCGACTCAAACAACTTTACCGATAGGACATATGACACGCAGTGTAATGATGACAATCCTGCGTTCACTAACAATCAGTGCATTCCAACCACTAGTGATGACTTTTACCTTAATGATGAACAAACGAACTCAATTGTCTCGTCTGTTAATTTGACGACAATTGATGACGCGGGACGCTCTATTGTAATGAGCGCTACCCAGCTTAACACATCCGATTTGGAAAATTCAAGTAACGTACAGACAAATTTGTCTAATGAAAATGAACAGGATACACAAAGTACGACGGATTTATTTAATTCCGAAATAGGGACTGACAGTGTATGTTTAACTGGCAAACCTTTTTGTAAATCTCAGAATAACCAAATGGTTGCAGAAAACGAGACAATTCCAGATCCACCACTAAACAGCACAGAGAATATAAACGCTAGTTTTGACTTGGTACGAATTATGAGAAGTTTGCTACAACAGCAAAGTGAGAAAGCAGACAACAATTTCAAACACGTAAATGAAAAACTTGACAATAATGCCGAAGATCTCAAACAACTTAGGGAAGATAACAAACACTTAAATGAGAAACTTGACAATAATGACGAAAATCTCAAACAACTTAGTGAACAGGTCAGACAACAGAATGAAAAATTAGACGACAATTCCAGACAGCTTAGTGAACAAATTAGAGCCGTTGCCGCGCAGTGCCATGACACTAAGGAACAGTTGCGCGTGGAAATTGAAGCTTGTTCCAAAAAAAAATAGCGAAGAAATTAAGTCTGTTGCGCAGGAATTAAGAGAAATGCAAACAGCCGCAACAGACACACTCAGAGACGAAATTAGCGGAGTCGCTAAACAATGCTCTGAAAAAGCTACACAATTACGGGATGAGTTTAAAGCAATGACGGTAGAACTTTCGCGCACAATGGACGCAAAGATAGACGCGAAATTTGAACAACAAAACACTCAGATGAACGAGCGCTTTAATCAGCACATACAAAACAGTGATACGCGTTTCCGCAGATTTATTCAAGATCAAAACAAAGTAAAACGACAAGTCATGGAAACAATCACTGCGCAAAGACAAGAGGACAAACGTAAAATGTTCGCGAAAGCAAAAACGTATGTAGACAATAATATTACTACAGTGTCCGACAAAATTAATACCATAGAACAATTGAACGCCGAATTACGGGATGAAATTTCTGATCTTAAATCAAAAACAGATACACACACAGTAAATATTCAAACAGTGACAGACAGATTCGAACAATTAGATCTAACACAGGATTGCGATGTCATCAAAGCTGATGTTAAAAAACTGAGCGAAACTACGCGTAAGTTGCAAAAACAGATTAATGCGTCCGATTCTAAAACCGATGATCAGGCAAAAATACTGACTGAAAAATATGATGAATTGGCCAGTCGTATGGATGTTATCGAAAATACTAATGACAATAAATCAGACGATACTGCACCGGTTTCATTTATCCAAACACCTGAATTTCAAAATTTACAGCAGGCAATTAATGAGATCGATTCATCTAACAACACGTTACGTAAGAAGTTGTCAAATTTACAACAAGAAGTAACAGAGATGAAAAACATTTCAGTTAATAACACATCACAGCAGACGCCACTTAGCGAACATTTGTCAGACTTACGCAGCGCGTATAATGTGAGCAATTTACAGAGACTACGAGACGTAAAATCCGAAAAGCCACGCGACTTAAAATCTGAAAAGCTACGCAACTTGAAATCCGAAATGACACAGACGAACAGATTCACACACAAACCTGAACGTGTTTTCAAATTCAATGACGAGAACGTAGATTTCGAGCAATTTGCATTTGTAAGAAAATCTAAGGAATTTAATAATGGCAGAACACAGATACACGATTTGCACTGTATGCGACAATTTATTTTTTTGCTTTCACCGCTATTGCCTGTAATGCGGAAGCTGGCTTTGAACCCGATAAGACAATTTGCTATTGTACTTTCAACAGCATTACCTGTAATGCAGAAATTGGAATTAGCAAGAATGCAGCAATTTGTATTTGGAATTTTACCGCTATTGCCTGTAACGCAAAAACTAAAATTTATTCTCAGTGCGTAATTGACCTCAGGGGATTCATTACGCTTTAATGAATATGTGCCGTAGCGAGCATAGGGCCCCGAGCTGTAGTAGTGCTGTTTCATCTTTAGTTTTCTGCACTGCTGCCTTTTCTTCTACTATCCTTTATATCTATCCAAACTGCTCTTTAACTATTGCTCTACCTAGTATTAAGAAACGAGTAATGAAAACCCGATGTGACAAACTTTTACCGAATGTGACAATTTTCAGTAGGCACTCCAGAACCAGCGTAATTTTAATAACGGATAAAATCGTAATCATCAGTATGTGTAAACTTAACAGCAAACGCATTTTTTGGTAACAATAGACCTTTCCACCACAATAGCATGAAAGTCAACCGCTTAGCATACCTAACCAACAATGCAGTCTACAAGGTCAACCTAACTTTAATGTTTCGCCGCGTGCACGTATAATCCCAGCTACAACAAATAGTGACGCATGGCAGCAAAGAAATAACTATGTACAGACAACACACCATTTCAATTCCTATCGCAATGCGCCGTATAGAAATTACTATTATGACAGACGTAAAAATAACGAGCACAATTTTCAGCGTACATTTAATAACAGTCGATCTTATGAGCAGCAACAACATCAGCAACAACAAATAATCATGAATGATCCAAACAATAGGTGTCATCTATAGCGTAACACGTCAGTAAGAAATAACAGAACAGTTCATATAGTGGATATGCCACAACATTCTCCCGTAAATAATAACACGTACGATAGATTTTAACCAGATACAGCACAGATTGCATATTACAGTGACGCAAACATTACTTTTGACACGCAGAATTTTGCTCACGAGAATGTTATTTGAAACATGCTCTGTTGAATGCTCCACTGTTATCGCACCCAGATCTTACCAGAAATTTTTCCATTGCCACTGACAGTTCCAACACCGCTTTAGGCGTACATATTTTCCAGGAAATTGAAGAAGATGGTTCTACAGTAATTAAAAACATCGCATTTGCAAGTCGCATTCTGTCACCTGCTGAACGAAATTACTCCGTTACAGAATTGGAAACATTATGTGTTGTATGGGCTTTTACGAGATTTAGGCACTTTCTTTATGGCAGACATACCACCGTCTACACAGACCACAGAGCAATACAATTTTTGCTTTCAGCTAAATTTACTCACGACAGATTAAGCAGATGGAAACTTTATTTGCAAGAATTTAATTTTACGATTGTTCACATTCCCGGCACACAAAATGTTATAGCAGACGCACTATCGCGTTCTCTCGGCAGCAATCAGCAAGACGTAGCAACCAACTTCTGCAAAACAAATTTCAGTGTCATGTACATTCAGCAAGTCGCATTTGAAAACTTTATTTCATCGTCACTACAGGACATAGCGCAAGAGCAAAATAAGGACAATGTGTGGAAAGAAATTAAACACCTTTGGCAAGATAGGAAAAATGTTACGATTAGGAACCACTACACTGTACGCAATGACATTCTGTTTCGCCGCTCTCATCCTGACAGCAACAATTGGTTATTATGCATTCCTGACGAACTGGTTAACAAATTAATTTGGTACACTCATTTAAGTTACGCACATTACGGAGCACGAAAATGTTTTCTTATACTGAGACAGAACTGTTATTTTACCAACATGGAGAAACGTATACGACGAGTTTTAGCGTCTTGTAAAATTTGCCAGAAAGCTAAATCAGACACCACTTCACATATTCCTCCATTATATCCCATTATACCTGTTAAATTAAGACACATGGCCGCTGTAGATATTTTTGGTCCGATTCCGAGAACTAACAGAGGTTTTTGCTACATCTTTGTCGCTGTTGAGCTCACTTCAAAATTTGTTACTTTCACTCCGTTACGTAAAGCTACTGCTAAAACTGTTTCGAAAGCATTTGTAAAACATTTTCTATTTCATGCAGGGCATGTGATGAAAGTAATTTCTGACAATGGATCTCAATTTCGTAGTAGCGTATGGACACGCATGTTACGAGCCAGAAACATTTCTCCGATCTATATATCCAAGTACCATGCTTCTTCGAACCCCTGTGAAAGATTAATGAAAGAAATTGGTAAGCTGTGCCGAATATACTGCCACAAAAGACATATTGATTGGGATACACACATACTCTCATTCCAAGATGTAATTAATTCCATTCCAAATGAATCCACTATGCTATCTCCGTCTGTTATACTCAAAAACGTTGAACCACCGAACAAAATTAAAGAATTAGTAAACTTCCCTAAATGTCGTCGACTAAGACACCACGAAATAATTGACATTGCGCTGAACAACATCAAACGTGCCGCAGAGCGCCGGAGAAGACGGCAAAAACAGGTTTGTAGACGCCGAGACTTTCACGTTGGACAGAAAATATTAGTACGTACACATTATTTATCCAGTAAATTAAAAGGTAAGTGCAGTAAATTTGAACTTCTATACGCAGGTCCATATCGGATTCGCAGCATCCCTCACCCCAATGTTGTACACGTCGAAACTTTGAGAACCAGAAAATCGAAAGGCAACCACCATATCTCAAACATTAAACCGTTTATTGAATGAAGACACTTTATGATTCAACACACTATGATGTCATTTATTAATGCAATTATTTCACTTGACTAATTACTGATGATTATCGCATTTTTTCTTGGCAAGTGCCCGGCAAGGTAAGGTTAGCAGGTCGCTTTTCTTGTCGTTACACATCAGACCGTGCACATTTTCCACTTTTTTTGTGTATATGATTGTACTCCAGTTTTGTTTGTATGCACTGTGTAATAGTTAAGATATAACACACCTGTTGACTTTGACATTTTTTGCCTTATGACATCTCAACATCGTGACTGTTTTACATTTTAGCTGCTGCATTGTGATATTATCTGTACATTTTGCCTCTGAACACTGTCAATGTCTTTGACATATTACGTTTTCTGTCATGTTATGCTGTATGGTTAATTATGTTACCATAAACCAGTCATTATTTAATGGGTATATGATTTAAATGCAAGACATTAATCTCTGTTCATCAATTTCAGTAAGAAATGATGCGTGTAAGAAATAAATTCAACAGAAATGGGAATTTCACCTACGGAATAAACGAAAGAAGATGCAATAACTTTATGAGGAAGAGTAAATGGATCAGGATTAGCACGCATTAACAAGAATATACTATACTCATCGTAGAATAGCAGTCTTAACTAATTTTTTCTTTCAGAATACAAGGTGATTGATGCAGGCTGTCAGACTGAACTACACATCTTAGTTTTAGTGATGAAATATGCTAGAGATAAGGAATAGTTGTAAAATGAGTAATGAAGTGATTTTTTGCAGATGATAATGAATACTGATGAATAATGATGAAGGATATGGTATTATGAATAATGAAGTTTTTATTTACAGGTGATGATAATAATGAAGTTATGATAATATGGGTAATGAAGTGATTGATAATGAAGTTTTTTCTTTACAGATGAGGATAATGTTGGAGTTTTATATTTATGCTATGTAGTTATTTAAGTATTTGTTGCAGTTTGTTTTGACAGCAGGTGTTATATTGCATAGTAGGATGACGGAAAGTTTTGGAAAGGACAGCTATGGAACACATTTTATACACATTTCACTACTTGTTAATTCGAAGTTCACTACTTTTCAGCATAGTGTGCGTTTCTTCTTTCAGGTCAATAATCCATTTTGTATTTTTTCCAGGAGATGCTTGTCATGATACTTACTAAAACTGTTACTTATTATACCTGTTCTAGTACTTGCATTTTTATTATTTTTTTTTTACCCATTTGTGTTTACCATTTATAAATGTAATCACATATACTGCCTTGTTACATAACCTTGCTACAGCTGACTCATGACGAATGACGTTACCTATCCTCATTTGCAGCAATAGGTCAAAAGCAAAAAGTGTTATGCCTCAGCAATTAATTATCGATCCCAACGCAATGCATTGCTAATAAAAAAAAAATGTATTAACAGTCCCAAATAGTGATACCAGTTTGAGAAAATTCTGAATAATACTGATTAGCTCTGAATAGTATGTCACTTGAGTAATGACTTCTTAATGAGACAACAAAAATACACATATATATAAAATAATGCTTAGTAATTGCCACTGTTATTGTAATGAGACTACTTATAATCCCCATGATTATTAATGTTATGACTATAATTAACTGATTTTTAATAATGACTTCGTAATGATCTGAATAATACTGAATGAGGAACAATGCTTTATACTATTCGATACCTGATGGCCACTGAGTGCCAATAATTAGTGTCACTTAATGAATTGTTATTAATTATGCCATTAATTAGCTCTTGTTTTCAATGTTCATACTTTGTAATTGGAAATGAATGTGACTGTTTAATAATGCTTTGTAATTAGGAGAAGGCTAATGATTCTTACTATATTAGAATGACAAATGATTAATTAACTGTAATTAGAAGAAGATTCTTAATTATGCTTTGTAACTGGAAAAGAATGTGACTGTTCAATAATGCTTTGTAATTAGGAGAAAGCTAATGATTATTACTATTGAAATGACAAATGATTAATTAACTATGCCATACTTTGTAACTGGAAAAGAATGTGATTATTTCATAATGCTTTGTAGTTAGGAAAAGGCTAATGATTATTACTATTGAAATGACAAATGGTTAATTAACTATGCCATACTTTGTAACTGGAAAAGAATGCGATTGTTTCATAATGCTTTGTAATTAGGAAAAAGCTAATGATTATTACTATTGGAAGACAAATGATTAATTAATTATGCTATACTTTATAACTGGAAATGAATGCGATTGTTTCATAATGCTTTGTAATTAGAAGGCTAATGATTCTTACTATATTGAAATGACAAATGATTAATTAATTATGCTTTATAATTGGAAAAGAATGCGACTGTTTAATTATTGTTTAATAATGCTTTGTAATTAGGAGAAGGCTAATGATTATTAATTATGCTTTGTAACTGGAAAAGAATGCGATTGTTTCATGATGCTTTGTAATTAGGAGAAGGTTAATGATTAATACTATATTGGAATGACAAATGATTAATTAACTATGCTATGCTTTGTAACTGGAAAAGAATGCGATTATTTAATAATGCTTTGTAACTAGGAAAAGAAGATTACTGATTCTATGTAAAACAATTAATGAACATTTTTCTGTAATACTACATACATGGTACAGAAATGTTCAATAACTGGGCTATGAATGCCGCAAACTACTACTGTAATTGACAATATTATGTGACTTAATGTCCTTCACCTCATGAGCTAACTACCCTGAATTACTGCGATGTCCATTTGTCCTGTTTATCCTAGTGATCATGGAGCACTATCTTTGGTTTTGCACTAATTCTACGTTGGTGTGCCTTGTAAGAGCGTGGTGTTGACACGACATGCTGTCCACCACCGTGAGCGATGAAGACGTTATTATGGTCCCACTGTTTGGTGTACCTAATGTACTGCCAAAATGAAAACATGAAACATTAATACGACAGTTCAGTGTCTTGGCTACACTGATAAATTCTGAGGGGAAAAGAACTTCAAGTTGTGTCACTTGGTGTTGTACTTCTGTGGAAAGATATGGACTTTCAAAACAGCTGTGTGCAATCTAAAGTGCTACAACCATGATGCAATCCTTCCCTTTCCTATCCTAATTCTTGTCACATAGTGAAAATCATTTTTGCTAACATTATTTATGTTCATGGCTATACATTTTTTCAATTCGCTAAACTCCAGTGCGAGTACACTTATGTCACTGGTCGACATGATTTTTTTTGCTATTATGTTTATTTATTGCCAAAATGCTAAAGACATTTTTTTGATTTGTTCTGAAGTACAGTATATGTGCACTTTTGTCTTTTATATTTTATATACATTTTTTATTTTCTGAACTACAGTGCATGTGCACTTCTGTTAGGTGTTAATATGTTTTCTACTGAACTTCAGTGCCTGTACACTTTTCTCATTTTTCAATATGATTTCTACTATTCTGTATGTTCAATACTTTAATGCGAATGCACTTATGTCATTTGTTACTAATTGTACATACATTTCATCAATTACTGATATGTTCTCAACTGCAGTGCATGTGCACTCATGTCACTTGTCAACATAATATTTTGCCAGTCTGTTTATTTGTTCTGAATATGCTAAAGAATTTTTTTTCAGTGCCTGTGCACTTTGTTATCTGTCAAATAATTTGTATATACATTTTTCTGATTTGCTACTATGTTTTGTACTCACATTTTGTCTTTGTCTGATATATTTTGTACTTAGTGCGTGTGCACAACATTTAAATAATCTGTAAGTTGTAGAATTTTGTTAATTAAAGAAAAATTTTGCCGTGCTTGGCAAGTCCAAATGACTCACCATCGCTGCCAAATTTTTGCCCCCCCAGTGGAGGGTTATGAAACACGTATGTAACATAGCAGCGATGGCGAGGCATTGTAGCATCTGTGACCAGAGAGTATGCGCTTGACCGCGCGAGTGTTGCGAGCGGGTCTCAGTCTGTCGGTCAGTCGTTGCGAGTCTGTAGCTCTGTCTAGTTGAGGGCAGTAGTCTGTCAGTAGTCGTCGCGAGCAGTAGCTCTGTTCAGTGGCGTGCAGTACGCTAGTAGTCGTCATGCAGAGCGGTCGGTCAGTGGTAGCAGTCCAGTGGGATTGCGTGATGTGGTCTGGCGACAACACTGGTCAAGATGCTGAATGAGGTATACTGTTAATTAAGATAATCAACGGATAATGTAAAGTTTAATTATTGTAACTAATTTTCAACAAGTGCCCCCAATAATAACTTTGATTTCAAAAGCAATTTTACATAAAATTTTCATTTAATTGAAGTAACTATTTCGTTCCACTTCCCCTAAACAAAAGTTTCAGTTTTCAATTAGATTATAAAAAAAAAGAAAGGAATATTATTATTTGCAATGCAGTTCCTCCAAGCGGTGCGCAACAACAAGAGCAGAAATTTGACTAGGTGTTGCAATGAGGTAAGAATTTAATTTTGATTTTTGCACAGGGCCAAAGACCGATATTTCGGTTTAATTGAATCATTATTATCACTGAGATTTTCTTATCACTGAATGGACTTTAATTTTTTATGAAGAACTTATACTTGAGTCAGATCGCGATTCTCACTTTTATTGTCATTAAATTTAATTGCAGGGAGGTTACGTTTGGACGTTTGGCTCCTATTCATTTATTATTTCTGTCTTTAAAATTTCAGTGGAGAGGTTACACTTAGCGCAATGTCCATTGGCATTCATAAATAATATTTCTGTCTTGTAAATTTTTGTGGGGAGGTTACAGTATTTTAACTTCATCGCGTATAAATCGTTCTACCTCCAGGGCCTTGGGTCGGGCGAAGTCGGAACAAAAGTTGAAACGTAATGTCTTCTTCCGATAGTTGTGCGCCATGGTGGTCTAGAAGGAAAACGGCACTTACAGCGGCCGAAGTAAACACAAACACACC
Organism: Schistocerca americana; assembly: GCF_021461395.2. NCBI lineage: Eukaryota > Metazoa > Arthropoda > Insecta > Orthoptera > Acrididae > Schistocerca > Schistocerca americana. Next base: position 597,912,145 of record NC_060121.1, read on the forward strand.
GTGCGCGCCTCGCCCGCAGCGCTCTGGCGCGTGACCGCCTCACAGCACTGCCGGCGGCAGACTGTGCAACGCCAACTGAGCTACCGAAGCACGACTCACGGCCGGTACTCACAGCTTTTACTTCTGCCAGTACCTCGTCTCCTACCTTCCAAACTTTACAGAAGCTCTCCTGCGAACCTTGCAGAACTAGCACTCCTGAAAGAAAGGATATTGCGGAGACATGGCTTAGCCACAGCCTGGGGGATGTTTCCAGAATGAGATTTTCACTCTGCAGCGGAGTGTGCGCTGATATTAAACTTCCTGGCAAGTAAAGGCTGTGAGTTCCGGCCGTGAGTCGTGATTCGGTAGCTCAGTTGGTAGAGCACTTGCCCGCGAAAGGCAAAGGTCCCGAGTTCGAGTCTCGGTCGGGCACACAGTTTTAATCTGCCAGGAAGTTTCATATCAGCGCACACTCCGCTGCAGAGTGAAAATCTCATTCTGGGAATTCCCATTTGAGTTCACCAAGCATTTATTATACACTTCCCTGTGAGCTACACCGACATGTTACGATAGTAGCAGCACGCCACTGAATTCGTTCGATGTTTGTCCTCACGCTTACCACAGGGTGACAAACATTGATCTATGTGAAAAAAAGTAAATTAGTTACTAACTATGACGTACACAGGCTTTATTAAACATGTAAACGTCACTAAAGATATTCGGATTTAGGTTACGACATGTTCGATATGCCTGCCAGCATTGGCGATGATGTGGCGCAGACGAATAGCGAAATTCTGCATGACCCGTTAAAGTATCGGAACACGGATGCTGTCGATGATCCCCTGAAAGGCTGTTTTCAACTCAACATCGTTTTGGGGTTATTGCTGTACAGATTTCTTTAATATAGCCTCAGAAAAAGAGTTGCATACGTTCAGATCCGGCGAATATGGCGGCCTATCGTGGCCCATACCAGTTGCCTCAGGGTATCCCAGAGCCAGAGTGCTGTTCGCAAAGTGCTCCTCCAGACGATCAAACACTCTCCTGCCTCGAAAGGGTTGAGCTCTACCTTGCACGAAGCACATCTTGTCGAAATCAGGGTCACTTTGAATAATGGAGATGAAATCATCTTCGAAAATCTTCACGCAGCATTCGGTAGTCACCGTGCCATCAAGGAATATCGCACCGATTATTCCATGGCTGGACATTGCACACTACACGGTCACCCTTTGAGGGTGAAGAGACGTCTCGATCGCGAAATGCGGATTCTCAGTCCCCCAAATTCGCCAATTTTGCCCCAGCGGCTAACCGTGCAGTTTGAGCGTCCTAAAGCAAACGTTCAAAAGTTATAACGATTTTATCTCATGTAGTTCAATAAGTGTCCCCCTGTAGAAACGCTGAAACTACACTGAGGTGACAAAAGTCATGGGGTCCCTCCTAACATCGTGTCGGACCTCCTTTTGCTCTGCGTAATGCGGCAACTTGGGGCGACATGGACTCAATAAATCTTTGTAAGTCCTCTGCAGAAATACTGAGGCACGCTGCCTCTGTAGTCGTCCATAGCTGCGAAAGTGTTGCCGCAGCAAGGTCTTGTGCACGATATGACCTCTAGATTATGTCTCATAAATGTTCGATGGGATTCATGTCAGGCAATCTGGGTGGCCAAATTAACAGCTCGAATTGTTCAAAATGTTCTTCAGACCAATCGCGAACAACTATGGCCCGGTGATGTGCGACATTGTCATACATAAAAATTCCATATTTGTTTGGGAACGTGAAGTCTATGGATGGCTGCAAACGGTCCGCAAGTAGACAGACATAACCATCTCCAGTCAATGCTATGTTCAGTTGGACCAGAGGACCCAGTCCGTTCCGTGTAAACATAGCTTGTACCATTATGGATAGACCACCATAGCGCCTAGTTGACAACTTGGGTCTATGGCTTCCTAGAGCCTGCGCCACACTCGAACCCCCTATCAGCTCCTACCAACTGAAATCGGGACTCGTCTAACGAGACCACGGTTTTCCAGTCGCTCTAGGGTGCAACCGATACGGTCAGGAGGGGCGCTGCGTGCGATGCCGTGCTGTTAGCAAATGCACTGCTGCCATAGCCCATTAACGCCAGATTTCCGCGCAATGTCCTAACGTGTACGTTCGTCGTTCGTCCCCCACTGATTTCTGCGATTTTCATGCAGTGTTGCTTGTCTTTTAGTACTGACAACTCTACGCAAACGTTGCTGCTCTCACCCGTGGTAAGAGGTAATGCCTAAAATTTAGCATTCTCGGGACCCTATTGACACTGTGGACCTCGCAATGCTGAATTCCCTAACGATTTACGAAATGAAATGACCCATGCATCGTGCTCTAACTATCAGTCCGTGTTCGAAGTCTGTTGATGCCCGCCGTGCGGTTGTAATCAAGTCGGAAACGGTGCACATAAATCTCCTGAGTACAAATGAGAGTTCCACCAATGGACTGACCCTTTTCCTCTTGCGTACGCGATACCACCGCCATCTGTGTATGAGTGCATCTCTATCCCGCGACTTTTGTCACCTCAGTCTATATTACTGGACGTGCTAGTGCCCTCTAAGCGATTTCCTTTCCACAGGCACCAAACTTTCCTAAAATCTTCGAACAAATCTGTCATTCACCTTCCCTAAAAGTGATTTCAAGTCGTAGACTGGTGTGTTACTAGCAAATATTGTTTTCAGCAATATTAATGATCCGTCCATTGATACTCTGAATCTAAGATCAAAGCGTTCCCATTGTTTTCAAGCAAATTCGGTGCCAGATTTTAAATAAAAATTGCTTGGCTGCAGCTAGCAGATATCCAAATATTAAAACACTGTAGCCACGAGAGGCTGAGGGTGTAATCCCTAGAAGCGATTCATCGTTGTCAGTAGAGAATATACGCATGTATTTTATTCCTTAATTTGTCTTGTACATAATGGGAGCAAGAAGTCCTTGTAGGAGACAATTGACGAATCATGTAGCCATTCGATTGGATAGACCTGCTGACCATTACGAGTATGTATCATGTAAAAGTAAAGCGCTGTCAGTCGATTATATTTCACGATTATAAATGTAGTAAAAAATAATATTATTGGATCTGATAACACGCCTAAGATCAAAACAAAGCTTTTACGTGAAATAAAGTAAAAAGTAGTATCAATAGCTTATCGTCATGTTAGAGTACGTGTCTTGTATGTGCTTTAAGCCCACAAAACTGGTCATCTGTGCCTGTCTCCATTCTCGAGGCATATTTCCTTTTCTAATATGCCTTTCTATAAGATGATTCATCCGAATCGAAAACGTGACAGCTAGAAAGTATTTTAAGAGTACGACTAAATCAATAGAAAAAATCTGACCCTTTACATAAAAGTGGCATTTACCATTACCTATGTCAATCTGTGTTTTGTATGCTCTAAACGTGTCCATGCCAATAAGATAATTAACTATAAGTTTGTGAATTATAAGAAAATTGCACTTCACTGTAAAATGTTCGGTTTGTAATGGAATAAATGGCTGATATTTAACCAATTTAGCCTCACAGCCAGCAGCAGTTTTCACCTTGTAATTTTGGACAGGAAATGTTGGGAATTTGCCTCTCTTCTTCAAATCACATTGCTTAAACACTGGGCCGACCGCACCAGACGTACGGGATGTTGGCTTTTGACTCAGATGTGGCCATTCCCAATGATCACATAATGTCCCGCTAACAGCTCTTTCTGGATGTACTGCGTTTTGTCAGGAGATCGTGCACATTTGTATTCCCAGTTTTACCTGAAAGTCTCTGAACTTTAATTCATTATAGGAGCTCCGGGACTTGTATTCAGCGACCACTGCTCGTGAGTCTCCCTGCTGCTACTTATTAATATAGGCTGGTAAGCAAATTTTTTTTTAGTCTTCTGACTGGTATGATTCGACCTCCCCCCCTCACGAAATTCTCTCCTGTGCCAACTTCTGCATCTGAGTGCAGCTCTAGCATCCAGCGTCGTCAATTACTTGTTGGATGTATTCCATTCCCCGTCTTCCTCTACGGTTTTTACCCTCTACAGCAGCTCTCCCTAGTACAATGGAAATTAGTCCATGATGTCTTATCACACTTCCTGTCATCTTGTCCCTGCTCTTGTAGCTTGTTTCCGTATTATGTTCCGTCATCCGTCGGCTGCTGGGTCATCCGTCGGCTATTGGCTGTTAGATCGGTAACAGCGGAGGTCATCTCACAACGGCGCGTCCGTTGCGGACTCACAGAAAAAAATCGTAAAATCGCTGCCTGTGACAAATTGGAATCTGATAATTTCTCCTCCGAAATGTCATCTCTAAGAGCTTGGAAACAATGTGATAAAAATTATACTAAGAAAGAAACAATTTCTTAATGTTCTGCAAATATTATTTATTTGATCATGAAATGGGTTTAGGATTTCTTGACATCGTCAGATAACACGTAAATGTCGGAAACACATATAAAATACGTACAACTTACAGATGTTACTGACACAGGCAGAGGAAATAGACAAAATAGTGATATATAGAAAGTTTATAAATAAAAGTATTATATTTTTTGTACGGATATCATTAAGTTTAAGGAAAAATGAACTAGAACGCTAGATTCACTATTTTAATTTAACGTTAATTTAACTAAAGCTTGATTTATCAGAGAGAGGTAAAAGGTAAATAAGATTGATCACTGTCGGTGGTGACACACAATTGTCGCCTGACGATCACCCAAGAAGCCGAAATCCGACCCGTGATCAAATAAATAACATTTACTGAGCACGAGGAAGGTACTTCCTTTTCTAATATCACTGCCACGCTCTCTCAAGCACCGACGGAGAATTCAGCTAATACGATAACAACTTTTGATTTATCCAACTTACTTGTAACCAGTGGTGGACATAATTCGGTGGTGTGCGTTCGTGATCGCACTTGCGAAACAACGTTGACATATGGCCTAAGGCAATGCTGAGTGATTGTACCGCACATGTTTGCAAAATGTGAAACTGAAGTTACAAAAGACGTCATAAAAATCGCCCAGCAATTCGAGATTTTGAGAGGACGCGGATAGGTTAACAGCTTCTGCATGTGGTGGCCGAAACGGAAAATTATATGTCACCTGTCGCGTCTGCTTACAGCACAGTAAGGAATTTCGCCATCATTCCCCCCCCCCCCCCCCTCCACTCTCCACCTTTCCCCCCTCCATTCACCTTCTCGGAAGAGTGTATTGATCTTCTGAGAAATATAAACACCAATTAACGAAGCATCTCGATTGCGTATCCAAAAACAGTTCATTAAGACGGGTCCTGCGTTGTGTAACGGCATCGGCAGCTTCTTCTTCTTCTTTTTTTTTTCCAGACACGGCGTAGTATGGACCAGCTTGTTTCCACGCCCTCTGCCTCATGGAATACAGAGACGTAACGAAGCGCTGCGAATCCGGAACAGGTGTCCGAGCGCCAGGCGGCCGCTTCTGCTTCATTAGCTCCACGAGAGCGACGCCACCACCGGACCGGCGGTCGTTTTTCTCGCTCTCGGACCACCGTCTTCGCGCAGGATTTTTGACAATCACTCCTGTCCGCTGACGCGAGCTGTTCTCTGCTTCGACTCGTTTCGGCTAGATTTACTCCTTCGCCCGCTTTTTTCTGTTTCACGTCCCCGCAGCTGAGACCGGGACAGCCCGTCACGCCGGTGCTCGCGGGGGATATATCTTCGTTAACGACGGGGAAGGTCTCCCTGCCAGTAGGCGGGCAGGTCCGGTGGACAACTGCGCGGGCAAAAATACAAGCGAAAGACGCCGGTGGCAGCCGCCGATCACTGGAGCGGAGCAAGGGACGCGCGCTCGTAAATTACGCCTTCGTTAATGAAGCGGTGGTCTCCTCGTTCCCTCTCCCTCTCCCCCGAACCCCATTCCCGCCCACGGGTACCGGTTTCTCCTCCGCGGTCTGTGCTCTCCCCCGGCACCGTTTTCACGGTTGGCGCGCGAAGACAGAAGGGTCGGCTGTTCCGAGCGCAGGTGCATACGACAGGACTGCCAGAAAGGGGGGGGCGGACGACGCGCACACGTGTGTGGTGTGTGGTGCGTGGCTTGTGGTGGGGCCTCGCCACGCTGGATGCCGCAGCACAAGAATGAACCTTTAGCGGGGCGCCGCAGATGGGCCTCACTCCGGAGCAGATACGCATCTCTCCACATTGTGACCGCCCGCCATTAGCCCGCGTAAACACGGGCGCAGCCAGACTCCCCCCACGCGCTCACGGCTGCTGCCGACAATGGCACGTCTTCTACTCTCCCTTTTTGATAGATAAAATGGACCCTCTAATGCTGGGTGTCCTTTTATTCGAAATTACTATCGCATGGAATTTTACACCGCCTTAAAGTAACTGATATTATGCCTACTTTACCGCGTATATTAATGAGTCGAGGGTTCAGGAGGAGAACTTTGATGACATTGCTATTCCACTGAACGGGAGGACGAATTGCAGGCGGCGGAATATCTGTTGGGAACACTTATTTTTTAGAGCCTCATCAGTAAAACAAGCACCAATTATGCGATTCTTGAAATTTCCGCACCTCACGTTGAGAGACCAAGCTCGTTATTTCAGCCATTTCTCTCTGACAGAATGGATTTTCAACTGGCGAGTAATGTGTATTTTGAAGACTGATTTCCCATCGTTTGTTAGCGATTCATTCGTAAACAAAATACTAAATAGAAAAGACGCATCATTTCGCAGCTTCCGTTTGTAAAACTGTAACTTATTCTGAAAATCACAACCACTGAGCTGTTGATACTGGGAACTGAGGAAAGGATCAAATGCGTATCTAAGAAGCATGCACAGAATGCTCCTTTGGCTAATACCACGCGCTCATTGAAGCTGCCACGTAGCGACATGTCAATTACATGCTACTGCAGTTATCATGTTAACTGTGTTTCTTTCTTCAGTCACTGTTCTGTTTCAGTGACGTATTTTATTCTTTGCACTTCCAGTCTCTTATATTGTGCAAAGACAGACTGACAGGGCTTGGTACGGTCAGGGTATTTATCTGTGTAGAAAGTCTCTACTACCTTAACAGCTTTACAATTTCAGCCGTAAACGAAAACCACATCCACTTTTTCAAGTCACACACATCGCGAATGACTCAATATTTTCGCGAGCAAGTTGTCGTCTGATCGCTGCAACATCAGAGCACAGACTGACGAGGTTTAAGCGCGCAGGCTAAAGACACCAACTGTAACTATGTTACTTGTCTGCTGGCATTTGGTGCAGTAGGGCAGACGTTTGTGGGACTGTTGTCTGAGACACTCTTACCTTTTACTGCTTGATCAGTTGCTGCATAGGCAGCGTCTTCAAAGTCCTCTTCCAAGGCTGTTTGCAATGCCACGGAAAACAGTATACAGTGCCAATTAATAGAAAACAGTGTCATAATTCGGCAGCTATAAATGTAAGATGGTAGGCCTTCTGGTCCCCTCACACAGGTAGTAGACCTATCACGCCAGTCCATCTCCCTTTATTATGTTTGACACTGAACATGTGCAAATTGCCTTTAGTATAGGACGGACGTATGCAAATCAGTGATCGGATGCTCTGTACTGGGGCGATGACCTTTCCCGTCCTTTAACCAACCAGATTCACTGCTGAGGATGAGGGTTAGGACTGGGCCAAACAACAATGAACAACATTCACATCTGACAACACCGATGTTACTTTATTCAACAGAACATCAACACAAGTTCATTTGCCACCCCCCCCCCCCCCCCCTTACCCAAAAAAATAAGATTAAGTAAAATAAAATAACAAGAATTTTAAACTCTTGACAATTTCTCAGTTACCAAAACCTGCCTTTTAGTTATAAAACCTTAGCGATGACAGAAATTTCTTTTTTTTTCTAGATTTCAAAATTCCCGCAGTTGGCTTTGAATACAAAATTTAAACAATGTCATTAAAATTCACCACTAACTAGTAGTAAATACACAATAAATGCGTTACGCCCGTTGGTGACTTGGGTTCAGAATAAAGAGAAGTTATCTGAACACAATTAAAACTCAGCGACAGGCGTTGATACTCCAACGGACGTCATGAGCGGTGCAGACTCGCCGTCCATACCATACTGGTAGAGGGGTGGGTCCCATACAAGATCAAGTGCAACAGACTAAAAATTAATCTTAAAAGCTAATAATAGTGCACTGTTTTTTACGACAAAGGAAGGACACATTCTAGTGCATAAAAACTTGAACCATAACGTATGGTGACAAGCAAACTGTCAGTCCCTGCAACTCAGATTTACAGTGACTTCTTTTTGTGTCATCGGTTTTCTGATCGGTTTGATGCACCCTGACAAGAATTGCTCTCCTGTGCTAACCTTTTTATCTCAGGGTAGCAGTTGCACCCTACCTCCTCAATTATTTGCTGTATCTAATCCACTCTCTGTCTTCCTCTACAATTTTTACCCTCGACAGCATCCTCTACTACCATGGAAGTTATCTCCTGATGCCTTAACAGATGTCCTATTATTCTGCCCTTTCCTCTTATCAGTATTTTCCACATGTTCCTCGCCGATTCTGCGGAGAACATTACTATTCATTCCCTAATCCGTCCACCCAATTTTCAACATTCATCTGTAGCACCACATCTCAAATGCTTCGATACTCTTCTGTTCTGGTATTCCTACATTCCATGTCTCACTACCATACAACGCTAAGCTGCAAATGTACATTCTTAAAAATATCTTCCTCATGTTAAGACCTATGTTTGATACTAGCAGACTTCACTTCGCCTGGAACTCCTTTTTCGCGAGTATTAGTGTGCCTTTTGTTTTCCTTGCTCCGTCCGTCATTGGTTACTTTGCTGCCTAGGTAGTATAAATCCTCACTTAGTCTACTTCATGCTCACCAATTGTAATGTTAAGTACCTTGCTCTTATCATTTCTGCTACTCCTCATTTGTTTGCTCTTTCTTCGATTTACTCTCAATCCGTATTCTTTACTCAACAGTCCACTTATTCTCTTCAACAAATCCTGTAATTATTATTCACTTTCACTGAGAGTAGCAATATAATCAGCGAATATTATCATTGGTGTCTTCTCAATTTGAATTTGAATTCCAATACTTTAACCTTTCTTTTATTTTTGCCATTGCTTTTCGATGCATAGATTGGACACCGTTGTCATACCCCAACTTCAATCCGAGCACATCATTCTTGGCTTTCCAGTCCTATTCTTCACTCTTGGTTCTTGTTGTTGTTGTGGTCTTAGGTCCAGAGACTACTTTGATGCGATTCTCCTTGCTACTCAATCTTGTGCAAGCTTCATCTCCAAGTAACTGCTGCAACCTACATCCTTCTGAATCTGTTTACTGTATTCATGCCTTGGTCTCCCTCTACTATTTTTACCCTCCGCGCTTTCCTCCAATACCAAATTTATACTCCATTGATGCCTCAGAACGTGTTCTACAAACCGATCCGTTCTTCCAGTCAAGTTGTACCACAAAGTCCCCTTCTCTTCAATGATATTCAGTACTTTCTCGTTAGTTAGGTGATATATCCATGTAATTTTCAGAATTCTTCTGTAGCACCACATTACGAAAGCTTCGATTCTCTTCTTGTTTAAACTATTTGTCGTCCATGTTTCACTTCCACACATGGCTATACACCACACAAATACTTTCAGAAAAGACTTCCTGACACTTAAATCTATACTCGACGTTAACAAATTTTTCTTCTTCAGAAACGCTTTCCTTGCCACTGCCAGTCTACATTTTATATCCACTCTACTTCGACCATCGGCCGGCCGCTGTGTCCGAGCGGTTCTAGGCGCTTCACTCCGGATCCGCGCTGCTGCTACCGTCGCAGGTTCGAATCCTGCCTCGGGCATGGATGCGTGTGATGTTCCTCAGGTTAGTTACGTTTAAGTAGTTGTAAGTCTAGGGGACTGATGACCTCAGATGTTAAGTCCTATAGTGGTTAGAGCCATTTGAAACATTTGAACTTCGACCATCATCAGTTATTTTGCTCCCCAAATAGCAAAACTCATCTACGAGTACTGCTTAAAGTGTCTCATTTCCTAAACTAATTCTTTCAGCAACACCTCATTTAATTCGACTGCATCCCATTATCCACGTTTTGCTTTTGTCGATGTTCATCTTATATCCTCCTTTCAAGACACTGTCCATTCTGTTCAATTGCTGTTCCAGGTCCTTTGCTGTCTCTTACAGTATCACAACGTCGTCGGCAGACCTGAAAGTTTTTTTTCTTCTCCACGGATTTTAATTCCTACTTCAAATTTTTCTTTTGTTTCCTTTACTGCTTGCTCAGTGTACAAATCGAATAACATCGGGGATAGGCTACAACCCTGTGTCACTCCCTTCTCAACCACTGCTTCACTTTAGTGCGCCTCGACTCTTATAACTGCCATCTGGTTTCTGTACAAATTGTATTTGACTCCTGCCACTTCAGGAATTTGAAAGACAGTATTCCAGTCAGCATTATCAGAAGCTTTCTCTAAGTCTGCAAGTGCTAGAAACGTAGCTTTGCCTTTCCTTAATCTATTTTCTAAAGTAAGTCGTAGGGTCAGTATCGCCTCCGTATTCCAACATTTCTACGGGATCCAAACTGAATATCACCGAAGCAGGCTTCTAGCAGTTTTTCCATTCGTTTGTAAAGAGTTCGTGTTAGTATTTTGCAGCCGTGATTTATTAAACTGATAGTTCGGTAATTTTCGTACCTATAAACACCTGCTTTCTTTGGGATTGGAATTACTATATCCTTTTTGAAGTCTGAGGGTATGTTGCCTGTCTCATACATCTTACTCACCAGTTGTAAGAGCTCTGTCATGGCTGTCTCTCCCAAGGCTATCAGTAGTTCTACTGGAATGTTGTCTACTCCCTGCGCCTTGTTTCGACTTAGGCGCTTTAGTGCTCTGTCAAACTCTTCACGCAATGTCGTATCTCCCATTTCACCTTCATCCACGTCCTCTTCCATTTCCATAACATTGCCCTCAACTACATTGCAATTGTATAGACCCTCTATATACTCCTTCCTCCTTTCTGCTTTCCCTTCTTTGCTTAGAGCTGGTTTTCGAAGTGAGCTCTTCATATTCATAAACATGGTTCTCTTTTTTCCAAAGGTCTCTTTAATTTTCCTCTAGGCAGTGTCTACCTTGCCCTTAGTGATATATGTCTCTAAATCCTCACATTTGTCCTCTAGCGATCCCTGATTAGCCATTTCGCACTTCCTGTCGATCTTAGTTTTGAGATATTTGTATTCCTTTTTTCCTGCTTCATTTACTGGATTTTTATATTTTCTCCTTTCATCAATTAAATTCAGTATCTCTTCTGTTGCCCAGGGATTTCTACTAGCCTTCGTCTTTTTACCTATTTCATCCTCTGCTTCCTTCGCCGGCCGGTTTGGCCGTGCGGTTCTAAGCGCTTCAGTTTGGAACCGCGTGACCGCTACGGTCGCAGGTTCGAATCCTGCCTCGGGCATGGATGTGTGTGATGTCCTTAGGTTAGTTAGGTTAAAGTAGTTCTAAGTTCTACGGGACTGATGACCTCAGAAGTTAAGTCCCATAGTGCTCAGAGCCATTTGAACCATTTTTGAGCCTCTGGTGCCTTTATCTCTCAAAGCTACCCATTCTTCTTCTACTGTATTGCTTTCCCCCGTTCTTGTCAATCGTTCCTTAATGCTCTCTTTGAAACTCTCTACAGCCTCTGGTTCTTTCAGTTTATTCAGGTGCCATCTACTTAAATTGCCACCGTTTTGCAGTTTCTTCAGTTTTAATCTACAGCTCATAACCAATAGATTGTGGTCAGAGTCGACATCTGCCATTGGAAATGTCTTACAATTTAAAACCTGGCTCCCAAACCTCCGTCTTACAATTACATTATTCTTCTGAAACCTTCCAGTGTCTCGAGGCCTCTTCCACGCATACAACTTTCTTTCATGATTCTTATACTTTTGCTTCTCTTCTTTATCCTACCTTCGAATTCCAGTCCCTAATGACTATTAAATTTTCATCTTCCTTCACAATCTGAATAGTTTCTTTTATCTAATCATACATTTCTCCAATCGCTTCGTTATCTACGGAGCTAGCTGGCGTATAAACGTGTACTACTGTGGTAGGCGTGGGCTTCGTGTCTGTCTTGGGTACAATAATGCGTTTACTATGTTGTATGTAGTAGCTTAACCGCTCTCCTATTTTTTTTTATTCATTATCAAGCCTACTTCTGCTTTATCCATATTTGATTTTGTGTTTATAACCCTATATTCACCTGACCAGAAGGCTTGTTCCTCCTGCCACCAACTTGCCACTATATCTAGCTTTAACCTAATCATTTCCCTTTTTAAATTTTCTTACCTATCTACCCGATTAAGGTATCTGACATTCCATGTTCCGATCCGTAGAATGCCAGTTTTATTTCTCCTGATAACGACGTCCTCCAGAGTAGTCCCCACCCTGAGATCCGAATGAGGGAATATTTTACCTACGGAATATTTTACCCAAGAGGACGCCGTCATCATTTAACCATACGGTATAGTTGCATGCCTTCGGAAAAAATTAAGGCTGTAGTTTGGTTCTTGTACATATTGAGTATTACCCGTCTCTCCCCGTAGCTTACCCCGTATTTTTCTCTGAATTTCGAACATTTTGCACTATTTTATATTGTCGAACGGTTTCTCAGGTCTATAAATCCTATGAACAAATGGTTCAAATGGATCTGAGCACTATGGGACTTAACAGCGGAGGTCATCAGTCTCATAGAACTTAGAACTACTTAAACCTAACTAACCTAAAGACATCACACACATCCATGCCCGAGGCAGGATTCGAACTTGCGACCGAATCCTATGAAGGTGTCTATGTTTTTCTTCAGTCTTGTTTCCTTTACCATCCACATTAGAACTGCCTCTCTGGTGCCTTTACCTTTCCTAAAGCCAAATTGATCGTCATCTAACAGATCCTCAATTTTCTTTTCCATTCTTCTGTGTATTGTTCTTATCAGCTACTTGGATACATGAGCTGTTACGCTGATTGTGCGGTTATACTCACTCTTGTGGGCTCTTACTGTCTTCGGAATTGCGTGGATCAAGTTTTCCCGAAAGTCCGGTGGTACACCGCCAGTCTCACACATTCTGCACACCAACGTGATTAGTTCTTTTGTTGCCACTTCCCTCAATGATTTTAGAAATTTTGGTGGAATGTTATTTATTTCTTCTGCCTTATTTGATCTTCAGTGTTCCAAAGCTCTCTTAAAATCTGATTCTAATACTGGACCCCTATTTTATTAAATCGGCTCCTGTTTCTTCTTCAACCACTTAAACAAATCTTCCCTGTCATAGACCGAACTAAGTTAATAATTGGCTCCTTCTACCGACCCCCAGACTCCGATGATATAGTTGCTGAACAGTTCAGAGAAAATATGAGTCTCGTAACAAATAGATACCCCACTCATACGGTTATAGTTGGTGGGGACTTCAACCTTCCCTCGATATGTTGGCAAAAATACTTGTTCAAAACCGGTGGTAGGCAGAAAACATCTTCCGAGATTGTCCTAAATGCTTTCTCCGAAAATTAATTCGAGCAGTTAATCCACGAACCCACGCGAATTGTAAATGGTTGCGAAAACACACTTGACCTCTTAGCCACAAACAATCCATATCTAATAGAGAGGCCGGCCGGTGTGGCCGTGCGGTTAAAGGCGCTTCAGTCTGGAACCGCGTGACCGCTACGGTCGCAGGTTCGAATCCTGCCTCGGGCATGGATGTGTGTGATGTCCTTAGGTTAGTTAGGTTTAAGTAGTTCTAAGTTCTAGGGGACTGATGACCTCAGCTGTTAAGTCCCATAGCGCTCAGAACCATTTGAACCCTCTAATAGAGAGCATCATGACTGATACAGGGATCAGTGATCACAAGGTCGTTGTAGCTAGGCTCAATACCGTTTCTTCCAAATCCACCAGAAACAAACATAAAATAATTTTATTTAAAAAAGCGGATAAAGTGTCACTAGAAGCCTTCCTAAGAGACAATCTCCATTCCTTCCGATCTGACTACGCAAATGTAGACGAGATGTGGCTCAAATTCAAAGATATAGTAGCAACAGCAATTGAGAGATTCATACCTCATAAATTGGTAAGAGATGGAACTGATCCCCCATGGTACACAAAACAGGTCCGAACGCTGTTGCAGAGGCAACGGGAAACGCATGCGAAGTTCAAAAGAACGCGAAATTTACAGATGCGCGAAATTTGGCACGGACTTCAATGCGAGATGCCTTTAATAGGTTCCACAACGAAACATTGTCTCGAAATTTGGTAGAAAATCCGAAGAAATTCTGGCCGCATGTAAAGTACACAAGCGCAAGGCGCAGTCAATACCTTCGCTGCGCAGTGCCGATGGTACTGTTGACTGTAGCGCTAAAGCGGAGTTATTGAACGCAGTTTTCCGAAATTCCTTCACCAGGGAAGACGAATGAAACATTCCAGAATTTGAAACACGAACAGCTGCTAGCATGAGTTTCTTAGAAGTAGATACCTTAGGGGTTGCGAAGCAACTCAAATCGCTTGATACGGGCAAGTCTTCAGGTCCAGATTGTATACCGATTAGGTTCCTTTCAGATTACGCTGATACAATAGCTCCCTGCTTAGCAATCATATACAACCGCTCGCTCACCGATAGATCTGTACCTACAGATTGGAAAATTGCGCAGGTCGCACCAGTGTTTAAGAAGGGTAGTAGGAGTAATCCATCGAACTACAGACCTATATCATTGACGTCGGTTTGCAGTAGGGTCTTGGAGCATATACTGTATTCAAACATTATGAATCACCTCGATGGGAACGATCTATTGATGCGCAATCAGCATGGTTTCAGAAAACATCGTTCTTGTGCAACGCAGCTAGCTCTTTATTCGCACGAAGTAATGGCCGCTATCGACAGGGGATCTCAAGTTGATTCCGTATTTCTAGATTTCCGGAAAGCTTTTGACACCGACTTCTAATCAAGCTGCGGGTCTATGGGGTATCGTCTCAGTTGTGCGACTGGATTCGTGATTTCCTGTCATGAAGGTCGCAGTTCGTAGTAATAGACGGCAAATCATCGAGTATAACTGAAGTGATATTAGGTGTTGTCCAGGGAAGCGTCCTGGGACCTCTGCTGTTCCTGATCTATATAAATGACCTGGGTGACAATCTGAGCAGTTCTCTTAGGTTGTTCGCAGATGATGCTGTAATTTACCGTCTAGTAAGGTCATTCGAAGACCAGTATCAGTTGCAAAGCGATTTAGAAAAGATTGCTGTATGGTGTGGAAGGTGGCAGTTGACGCTAAATAACGAAAAGTGTGAGGTGATCCACATGAGTTCCAAAAGAAATCCGTTGGAATTCGATTACTCGATAAATAGTACAATTCTCAGGGCTGTCAATTCAACTAAGTACCTGGGTGTTTAAATTACGAACAACTTCAGTTGGAAAGACCACATAGATAATATTGTGGGGAAGGCGAGCCAAAGGTTGCGTTTCATTGGCAGGACACTTAGAAGATGCAACAAGTCCACTAAGGAGACAGCTTACACTACACTCGTTCGTCCTCTGTTACAATATTGCTGCGCAGTGTGGAATCCTTACCACGTGGGATTGACGGAGGACATCGAAAGGGTGCAAAAAAGGGCAGCTCGTTTTGTATTATCACGTAATAGGGGAGAGAGTGTGGCAGATATGATACGCGAGTTGGGATGGAAGTCATTAAAGCAAAGACGTTTTTTGTCGCGGCGAGATCTATTTACGAAATTTCAGTCACCAACTTTCTCTTCCGAATGCGAAAATATTTTGTTGAGCCCAGCCTACATAAGTAGGAATGATCATCAAAATAAAATAAGAGAAATCAGAGCTCGAACAGAAAGGTTTAGGTGTTCGTTTTTCCCGCGCGCTGTTCGGGAGTGGAATGGTAGAGAGATAGTATGATTGTGGTTCGATGAACCCTCTGCCAAGCACTTAAATGTGAATTACAGAGTAATCATGTAGATGTAGATGTAGATATGGTGCTCTGCATTAAACAGTGGTATTCGCTTTGCACTCTTAATGTTACCATCCTTTTTTTTAACTTCACTGAAGATTGTTTTGACTTTCATATATGCTGAATCAGTCTTTCGATAATTTTTTCTCTTTTCGATTTTTTCTCATTTTTCATGCCTTAACATACCTGCGGTGCTATTTATTTCGTTCCTAATTGGCATTTATCTATGTATTCTTGAATTTGCTTGACCATTTTTGTCCTTCCCTCTTTCGTCGATCAGCTGAAGTATATCATGTTATCCAAGTTTTTTTCGTACTTGCTTCCCTTGTATCTACGGTTTTCATTTCAGAATCTGTAATTGCCCTTTGAGCTACTGATTACCGCATTTTCTATAGCCTCAGAGGACTTCAAACTTATCTCTTCGTCCGCCCCCGGTAGCTGAGTGGCAGTCTGCTCTCGGCTGCGGTGGGGCGAGGACGTCCGCTGCGCCCCGCCGTGTGCGACCGTGAGCGCTTGCTTGTGTTTACCTTCTCGCGGCCCGAGTTATATTTGTTCCAAGTTCAGTGCGACTATGGGACACACATGGCGCCACGATACGATCAAAATTACTTTCCAACCAGATCACACGCGTCCTCGAGCCTATGAAATAGAACAGTTCACACGCGATGATCTACGTTTAGATCCGGCGACTGTCGTCGGAATACGTTTTTCTATAACGGCGAGCGTGGTTTATGTTAAAATGACCAGTGGAGAGGTCTGCGCGACTGTGGTGTCTAACTACTCGAACTCACTCAGATTCAAACATTCTGACGGGCATATCGGTGCAGTGACGGTGGATCATGCAGGCATGGTCCTAAGGGCTGTAAGGGTTATTGAGCTCCCCTTCGAGGTCCTAGAGGAAGTTGTCAAGGACGCCTTCCGACCATATGGCAATGTCATCAGTCACGTTGCAGAAAAGTGGCAAACTTTCTCGACGTATAAGGCCTACAATGGTGTGCGCCAAATTAAACTTGAGCTCAAGAAACATGTGCCGTCCTATTTGAACATCGGTGGCTGTCGTGAAATCATAATGTACGACGGTCAACCGCGTACCTGTTCCGGATGTGGGCAGGAAGGTCATGTTCGATCGAGCTGCTTACAACGTAGAATTACGCAGACACCAGTGGGAGACTCCGTTTCCCCGAAGGGGACGACAATCCTGCCCCTCACGTACGCTCAGAAGACGATGCGCACCATAGTTGAGGACGACACGGGCGATCGGGCACATCCATCGACGTTAGAAGGACCAAGGGAGGAAGTGGAAGGATCCCAGATGCCAACCCATATGTCACCCCCTCCACAGCAACAGTCCCACGGAATCCAGACGCAACATAACAATCAGAACGAGATGGACGTGGACGCGAACATTTTCCCGACCGCGGCTTTCCTAGCGGACGGTGATACGACGCTGGACTGCCTCCCACATTCGGATATGGATGTCCACGTTTGAAAGCAACGTTCGCCTCGACGACGCAAGCGATTGCCTCCTACACACGGCCGGTCATGAAGGTGACATCTCGTCAGACGGCATGGATGCTGCGCCTGCTGAGGATCTAAGTGGTGTAGACGGTTCACTTGCCCATACTACGAGTGCCCAGTTACTTCTTGCACCACAGATGAAGCAGGTCGCGTCGATGGATGGCGCTCCGTCTACCTCTATCAAAGACGACGTGCGTGAGAGAGATTTAGGTGCCGAGCACCTACACAGCATCGTGTTGCACCCACTATGGTCGGACGATGTTGAGGAACTACCTGGAGAGGGCACGGGTGACAGGGGAGGGGGTGGCATTGGGGATCCCACTTCTAGCGTGAAAGACTCATAATTTGTAACGGGTTCGGTGGGTCCGGCATCTCTTGCGGTTATCTTCGATTACCATGGCGTCTACCCTAGGAGAAGAGGCTAGGCAGCACACCTTTCGCCTTGCCACAGTCAATATCAACGCGATAAGGGCACCACACAAACTGAAAATGCTACAACGCATGCTCGATGCGGCGGACATCGACGTGGCCCTCTTGCAGGAAGTATGTGTCGCTAGTTTCCCTGACTTCTACGGATATACCGCCCACATCTCCCACGCCTCTCCTACCGATTGTGGTGTGGCTGTCCGGCTACGGGATGGCTTGGCGGCTACGGACGTACTGTACTTACCAAGTGCAAGAGCCATGGCAGTAACTGTCAACGGTGTACGACTCATCAATGCATATGCCCCTTCAGGATCAGGGAGACGGAGAGATCGGGTCCGCTTTTTTTCGGAAGATATTACGCCTCTATTTATTGGCCGCATAGACGATATGGTGATCGGTGGAGATATTAACTGTACATTATCTCCATCTGATCAGCAGCCACGTCACGTCCCGTGTGCGGAATTGGAAATGCTAGTGCGTGATCTCCACCTGATCGACACGTGGCGCCACATCCATGGCCCAGTTACACCCATTATACAAGTTATTCATCAAGTCGGTTAGACAGGATTTACGTCAAAAGCACCCTTTCGACGGCAACGAGAGGAGCAGTGCTCTGGCCCACTGCATTCATCGACCACACAGCCTATATTTGCACCATTGCCCTCCAACCTGCACGTGTGTGGCGCAGTAGGCCCCCCTGGAAACTGAACGTCGCCCATCTGGACGAGCCGGCATGTAAAGGTGCTATCGAAGAGTCGTGGAACGCGTCCGTCCTTACAGGGTCGTGGTCGTTACCGATCGACCCTCAGTTGGTGGATTGAATGTGCGAAGCCTGCTCTTAGGCGCACCTTCATGGCTTACGGCCGGGAAGCAGCGGCATGGAGGAGGAGCACGGAAAACTTTTATTACACCGTCCTACGGGAATGTCTTGCTATGGAGCCCTCACCAGACAGGCAAATCGTAGTCAACCGCGCGAAAGCGCAGCTCGTCTCCTTAGCACGCCGTCATTTACAGGGCGCTGTTATACAGTCGCGTGCTCCAGACATGATACAATCAGAAAGGTCATCTATGCATCACGTGCTCCTAGAACGCAGGAGGCGCCGTAGGGCACTGGTAACCGACATGATAACGGACGACGGTCGACACGTGGTAGAACAAGCAGATATAGCAGAAGCCTTCTATGGGCATTACACTCAACTTTATTCAGCAGTGCTCCCTGATATGGCGACGGTAGACACCGTTTCAGCACATGTCCACGGTACAGTTCCACCAGACATGGTACCGACTTTACTGGGAGACGTGACAGAAGAGGAAGTGCTCGACGCCATTGGTAAAGGTGCTCCCCATAAATCACCAGGAATCGATGGAATACCATTAGGGTTCTATCGAGCCTCTAAACAACTGTTGGTAGCGTGTTTGATTGAAATTTGTCAGGAATTGACGTCCCCGGGTATAACATTGCCTGCACCGTTGTTGGAAGGTCTGATTGTCCCCATCCATAAGCCGAAGGGACGGAATCATGTCCGCGATTATTGCCCCTTAACTTTGTTGAACAGCGACTTCAAGATCTTTTCGAGGCTGCTATCAGAACGTATTCGCGGCACACTATTGCACGTCCTGTCCGGCGATCAGACGTCCTTTGGGGGACCCAACAACATCAGAACTGGGTTATGTCGTTACAGAGATCTCATCTCCCTTTCACGGGTGAGACGTTTGCCGGCAGCAATGGCGTCTATCGACTTTAGCCAGGCTTTTGACCGTATGGGCCACACTTTCCTCACGGCCGTTCTATGGCGCATGGAATACCTCGACCCCTTTATCACAGTGTTGACACGCCTTCTACATGGTGCTACTTCTCGAGTTCTTGTTAATGGAAGACTGACGGCACCCATGCCGATCCACCGATCAATACGACAGGGATGTCCATTGTCAACATTGTTATTTGCATTGGCCTTAGAACCTTTGTTGTGTGGTCTCCGAGACAGGCTCACTGGGATACAGTTCGGCGGCTCCATCTATCGTTGCACCGCATATGCGGATGATTTGATGACCGTCATACGTGAAGCTGACGACATGGCCGCGGCTTTGGATTGGATTGCAACCTACGGTCCAGCTTCTGGTAGCCAAATCAACGTTGACAAGTCCGTCGCCTTGAGCATCGGGATTGGGCTACCGCAGGAACACATTGCCCCCTTACGCTTCAGTGATACTGTACGCTGCTTGGGCTTAGATTTCATGAACGACATGCGACGCGCGACGACGCTCAATTATCGACGCCTTCTTAACCAAATTAGGGCCGGAATTGCAAATCAGCGCATGCGATCCCTCAACATCGTACAGCGGGCGTATTATGCCAATGTATACCTTGCGTCCCGCATACCGCATGTCGCCCAAACGCTACCCATTCCGAAACCCTTGGCTCGTAGCATTATGGCAGCGCTGGGATACTTCGTCACCGCTGGTTGTTACTGAAGATCAGATACGTATCTCTTACCCTCCCCAAGGAAAAAGATGTTCTCGGCCTAGTTCACGCCCATGATAGGGCCATTGCGCTCTATGTTAGTTCACGTTTACGTCTGCTGCGCCGTTGTGCTACGAGCCTCACGAGTCTGCTTCTGACGGCGCTACGACGTGCTTCACTAAGAGCGCCAGTGCCATTACAGGACATTCCAGCGCCCCTCTTTTATATAGGACGTTTCTATTTAGAGCAAAGCTATTGCAGTGTAGCGCTTACGACACCGCGATTGGCCACAACTCGACGCCTATATCACGACATGCTGCAACGCCGCCCCCAAAATGTGGTCGAACTAAAATATCCTGACGTACGGTGGCGCGTGGTGTGGAAGACTGTACACGATGCCATGCTTGATTCCGATGTTGTTTCCCAATGGTACGTAGTCGTTAATGGGAAGCTGGTGACGCAAGAACGTCTCTACAATATCCACATGGCAGAATCTCCCAATTGTGTGGATTGCAATACAGTAGATTCTGACGAGCACCGCCTCAGCTGTGGAGAGGCGGAACCGGTTTGGCACCTTGTGCGGCAGATGCTGGCTTATCTCTTGCGAGATAGGCCGGAGCATATATCTGCACGCACGTTATTGTTTCCGGATGAGACATTTTACCCTATGGCTCGAACCAACTCTGTCACCTGGATACGTGGACATGCGGTCCATTACCTCTGTCGTGACGGACACAAGAACTTACTTGACTTCTGGCTCTATTTGCAAGAAAGACATCATGCTATTTCCGGGCATACCAGATATCGACAATGCTTCGCAAAATACCTCTGGAGTGCCTTTCACAGCCCGCCGCGTAGCTGGAATGTTCCAGGCAGTGGTAGATGAGGTCAGAACGAACTGCCAACGATCATATATTGCACAATCCTTATCAGTGGGCGCAGTCTCTGGGAAGAATAACTACGAAGTGGTGGCTTTATTTTCATGTTATTTATGTTTACTATCTTCGATGGTGTCTTCATTCTGTTTTAGTTTTCCAGGCTTGATTAACTATGACTGTTCGCACATTGATATCTATATAAATAAAAAAAATGAAAAAAATAAAAATAAAAATAAAAAAACAATAAAAAAATAATTAAAAAAATACCTTCCGCACCCTACTAGAAATACCTTTTCCCCATTCCTTTCATCGTGTTTTTGTGGGTTGATGCACACACGTTAGTCCCGTATAGTGTAGTTTCTTCACATTTTCGATGGGGGGTGGTTACATATAAGAGGTAAGAGTTCATTTTTGTTTGGCAGGGACACAAGTGGGGGTGCCCCGTAGGGATGGCTTTGATTTTGTTTTATTTCTTTTGTTAGGAAAAACAATTAAAAAATGGGGGTGTAGGGGTAAAAAAAAAGTGGTCAGCGCGACAGACTGTCAGTCCAAAGGGCCCGGGTTCGATTCCCGGCTGGATCGGAGATTTTCTCCGCTCAGGGACTGGGTGTTGTGTTGTCCTAATCATCATCATTTCATCCCCATCGACGCGCAAGTCGCCGAAGTGGCGTCAAATCGAAAGATTTGCACCAGGCGAGCGGTCTACACGACGGGAGGCCCTCGTCACACGCCATTATCCTTTAGTACTTCCGTACCCCACTTCCTTGAGTACTAATTCTTCCGGACTACTGTCTTGAACATCAACTTACTCCTCTTCATTACTGAATTGTGATATGGGTCTATATCTGCTCTTGGGTATGCCTTAAATCCAGTATTTGATTTCGGAATATCTGCGTGATCATGATGTAATCTAACTGAAATATTCCCGTGTCTCCTGGCCGTTTCTAAGTATACCTCCCGCTCTTGTGATTTTTGGACAGAGCGTTCTCTATTACTGACTGCTAATTATTGAAGAACTCTATTACTGTTTATCCTCTCTCGTTTCTACTTTTTTTTTTTTTTTTGGTCATCTGTCTACTGACTGGTTTGATGCGGCCCGCCACGAATTCCTTTCTTGTGCTAACCTCTTCATCTCAGAGTAGCACTTGCAACCTACGTCCTCAGTTGCTTGACATATTCCAATCTCTGTCTTCCTCTACAGTTTTTGCACTCTACAGCTCCCTCTAGTACCATGGAAGTCATTCCCCATGTCTTAGCAGATGTCCTATCATCCTGTCCCTTCTCCTTATCAGTGTTTTCCACATATTCCTTTCCTCTCCGATTCTGCGTAGAACCTCCTCATTCCTTACCTTATCAGTCCACCAAATTTTCAACATTCGTCTATAGCACCACATCTCAAATGCTTAGATTCTCTTCTGTTCCGGTTTTCCCACAGTCCATGTTTCACTACCATACAATGCTGTACTCCAGGCGTACATCCTCAGAAATTTCTTCCTCAAATTAAGGCCGGTATTTGATATTAGTAGACTTCTCTTGGCCAGAAATGCCTTTTTTGCCATAGCGAGTCTGCTTTTGATGTCCTCCTTGCTCCGTCCGTCATTGGTTATTTTACTGCCTAGGTAGCAGAATTCCTTAACTTCATTGACTTCGTGACCATCAATCCTAATGTTAAGTTTCTCGCTGTTTTCCTTTCTACTACTTCTCATTACCTTCGTCTTTCTCCGATTTACTCTCAAACCATACTGTGTACTCATTAGACTGTTCATTCCGTTCAGCAGATCATTTAATTCTTCTTCACTTTCACTCAGGATAGCAATGTCACCAGCGAATCGTATCATTGATATCCTTTCACCTTGTAATTTAATTCCACTTCTGAGCCTTTCTTTTATTTCCATCATTGCTTCCTCGATGTACAGATTGAAGAGTAGGGGCGAAAGGCTACAGCCTTGTCTTACACCCTTCTTAATACGAGCACTTAGTTCTTGATCTTCAACTCTTATTATTCCCTCTTGGTTGTTGTACATATTGTATATGACCCGTCTCTCCCTATAGCTTACCCCTATTTTTTTCAGAATCTCGAACAGCTTGCACCATTTTATATTGTCGAACGCTTTTTCCAGGTCGACAAATCCTATGAAATTGTCTTGATTTTTCTTTAGCCTTGCTTCCATTATTAGCCGTAACGTCAGAATTGCCTCTCTCGTCCCTTTACTTTTCCTAAAGCCAAACTGATCGTCACCTAGCGCATTCTCAATTTTCTTTTTCATTCTTCTGTATATTATTCTTGTAAGCAGCTTCGATGCATGAGCTGTTAAGCTGATTGTGCGATAATTCTCGCACTTGTCAGCTCTTGCCGTCTTCGGAATTGTGTGGATGATGCTTTTCCGAAAGTCAGATGGTATGTCGCCAGACTCATAAATTCTACACACCAACGTGAATATTCGTTTTGTTGCCACTTCCCTTAATGATTTTAGAAATTCTGATGGAATGTTATCTATTCCTTCTGCCTTATTTGACCGTAAGTCCTCCAAAGCTCTTTTAAATTCCGATTCTAATACTGGATCCCCTATCTCTTCTAAATCGACTCCTGTTTCTTCTTCTATCACATCAGACAAATCTTCACCCTCATAGAGGCTTTCAGTGTATTCTTTCCACCTGTCTACTCTCTCCTCTGCATTTAACAGTGGAATTCCCGTTGCACTCTTAATGTTACCACCGTTGCTTTTAATGTCACCAAAGGTAGTTTTGACTTTCCTGTATGCTGAGTCTGTCCTTCCGACAATCATATCTTTTTCGATGTCTTCACATTTTTCCTACAGCCATTTCGTCTTAGCTTCCCTGCACTTCCTATTTATTTCATTCCTCAGCGACTTGTATTTCTGTATTCCTGATTTTCCCGGACCATGTTTGTACTTCCTCCTTTCATCAATCAACTGAAGTATTTCTTCTGTTACCCATTGTTTCTTCGCAGCTACCTTCTTTGTACCTATGTTTTCCTTCCCAACTTCTATGATGGCCCTTTTTAGAGATGTCCATTCCTCTTCAACTGTACTGCCTATTGCGCTATTCCTTATTGCTGTATATATAGCGTTAGAGAACTTCAAACGTATCTCGTCATTCCTTAGTACTTCCGTACCCCACTTCTTTGCGTATTGATTCTTCCTGACTAATATCTTGAACTTCAGCCTACTCTTCATCACTACTATATTGTGATCTGAGTCTATATCTGCTCCTGGGTACGCCTTACAATCCAGTATCTGATTCGGAATCTCTGTCTGACCATGATGTAATCTAATTGAAATCTTCCCGTATCTCCCGGCCTTTTCCAAGTATACCTCTTGTGATTCTTGAACAGGGTATTCGCTATTACTAGCTGAAACTTGTTACAGAACTCAATTAGTCTTTCTCCGCTTTCATTTCTTGTCCCAAGCCCATATTCTCCCGTAACCTTTTCTTCTACTCCTTCCCCTACAACTGCATTCCAGTCGCCCATGACTATTAAATTTTCGTCCCCCTTTACATACTGCATTACCCTTTCAATATCCTCATACACTTTCTCTATATGTTTCTACTACCAAGCCCATATTCTCTCGTAAACGTTTCTTCTACTCCTTCCCTTATAAGCCCACTCATCATCTCCCTTTACGTACTGAATTACCCCTTCAGTTTCCTCGTATGCTTTCCCTATCTCTTCTTTCTCTGTTTACGACGTAGGCATGTTTACCTACACTATTTTGTCAATGTTGGTCCGCTGCCGGTTCTGAAAACAACACTATCACTGAAATGTTCACAGCAGTTCTCTGTCTGTCCTACCTTCTCACTCGTAACGAATCCTACTTCGATTGTACCATTTACTGCTGCTGTTGATATTATCCCATACTGATTTGACCAGAAATCCTTGTCTTCCTTCCATTTCACTTCACTGACCTCCACTGTATCTAGATTGAGCTACATTATTTCGCTTTTCAGAGTCTTCCCTACCATGTGCAAACTTCTGACATTCTATGCCCCGATTTGTAGTACGTTATCCTTTCGGTGATTATTCAGTGTTTTTCTCATGGTCTCCTCCCCCTTGGTAGTCTTCTGCCGGAGATCGGAATCTTTTGCCGATGGAGAGATCATCATGTCCTGTGGATACAAATTACGTGTTTTTAATGCAGTGGTTTCCATTACCTTCTGCATCCTCATGTCGTTGATCAGTGCTATTTTTTCCGTCTTTCGGGGCAGTTTCCCACCCCAAGGGCAAGAGAGTGCCCTGAACCTCTATTCTCTCCTCTGCCCTCTTTGACAAGGCCATAATAAATGCAGTGAAAAGGTCAGCTCTTATTAAGCTTGACTAATTTTAAATAGCGAACAAAATAAACTTTCAATGCCCAAAACGTTTTACAAATGCTTGCCGAGAATAGCTGCAGTAAAAAGGTCACCAGCACTTATTAAAAACAAACTTCTTTGTTTTTAAATAGCAGACAAGCAAAATTTCAATCCCTAAAATTTCTTTACAAACAGTTACCCTTAATAATTGCAATGAAAGGGACAGCTGTTATTAAAGGAATCTTTATCACTTAAATAAGGTTCACTTATTTGAGAATGAACCCCGACACGTAACAAATACATCAATACAGTTGAGATGAAATTGGTGGGAGTACCAAGACTTTAACTCCGCTAGCACACAGTTTACAGTAACAAGCTCATCAAAATATTTGATGAATCAGTAGCGAAGTGGCACTAAAAGTTTCCACAAGCTCGGTTCAGGCAAATTTCACAAATTGTACCATCCTCTTGCAGATGGCCAAAACACCGTCCTCGTCCTCGAACACATCAGCCTCCATCTGCCAAGATAAATACCTTGGGTCTGAGCAGCTTACACCGTCCTCGCACCGCCAGGTGCTCTTTCTGCTTTCGTCAAGTCTCCTACTGCCTACCCACGTGCCGTGCCGGTCACAGCGTCCCCAAACATCCCGAGCGGCTATTGTGATTGAACCATCCGAGCCGGCACTGGGCACTGCTCAACCCCCCCCTATGAGAAGGTGAGCGGGTGAAGGGACCTCTACTTTAACTGTACACCCCAACTTCCCCTTTTAATCTGTGAAGCGTGCGCATCCTAGGAACTTTGCCCGTGACGAGTCTGCATATCGAGAGGCTGACCATGGCCGCGAAGCTTTGAAATAAAAACGTGATCACTAACCCTCACCCTGCGTGCACGGTAACCCTTATTATAGCACTGTGCCTGCCTCCAGTGTGCGCCCTCCATGTTCTTTCTGACGCTCTTCCAGTTTTGCTGGATGACCTCAGGGATGACTTTGTCTGGCTATAGATCGTTCACAAACCAGAAACTATCCAGTGAGGAATTCAGAGGGTAACTCAGCATCAAGGAGGCTGGTGTTGCCTTGAGAACCTCATCACGACCCGAATTAAAGGCTAAGTTCAACCACGGAAGAGATACATCCCACTTGTGCTGAGTCTCGGAGTGAAAGATGATCAGCGATATTTCAAATTCCGATTCACTCTCTCTCCAAACGGCAAACGAAAGCTGAGGGTAGTGTGATATGTTGGTCAAATGTGCAGTTGCGTTCTTGAAACAGAAAAGCTTAAATTGCCTGGACGAAAAGGTTGCAGGATTGTCGCTACCAATGAATGGGAAAGGTCGAAGGTGCAGATATCCTAGACAAACGACGAATGATTAAGGCTGTAGTTACTCCACTGCACGGTATCAACCATACAAACCTAGTAAAGGCGTCCACCGCCACAAAACATAACGGTTCCCATCCCTTGTGCGTGGAAGTGGTCCGACATATCAATAAACATTTTGTCCAAAGAATTACGCTCTAGCGTCGACAGAAGTAAACCTTGTCTAGAAGTAAACCTTACCTAAAACTGGGATTGGGCTTGGCGACCTTGCAATCTTTGCAGACCGTCAGTAATTTTCGCACATCTTTACGCATTTTAGGCCATGTCAGGTGCTGTTTAATTTTCGTAGTGGTTTTATTCACTCCAAAATGACCACCAACAAGGTAGTTGGGAAAATACTTACATCATCGGGACTAGTTCCTCGGGTAAACAGATTTTAAGGATTTGTTGATCTTAGTCTTATAACACACAACCTTTTCTCAATTCATAATCCGGCACCTGTTCCTCAGTAAGAAGCCGTTATTTAGTCCCGTGAATCAAGGGATTCTGGCTTTGTTCGCCCTTCAAGTTCCCAAAGAACTCAGGTACCTCAGCTAACACGACTGAAACTCAGTTAGAATCCTTTAAATCCTGAGACGGCTGTTGTTCCGTTTCGTGATCCTGGAACATACGGCTAGGGGCGTCAACTACCTGATTATCTGCACCCCAGATGTTTCTGACAGAGAAGTGAAAGGCGGAAATACCGAAGGGAAAGCAGAAAGATGGAAGGAGTATATATAGCGTCTATACAAGAGTAATGAACTAGAAGGCAGTATTATGTAGATGAAGATGAAATGGGAAGTATGATACTGCGTGAAGAACTTGACAGAGCACTGAAAGACCTAAGTCGAAACAAGGCCTCGGGAGTAGACAACATTCCATTAGAACTACTGATAGCCTTGGGAGAGACACCCATCACCAAACTCTAACATCTGGTGAGCAAGATGTATGAGAAAGGCGAAATACCCTCAGACTTCAAGAAGAATATAATAATTCGAATCCCAAATAAAGCAGGTGTTGATAGCTGTGAAAATTACCGAACTATCAGCCTAATAAATCACGGCTGCAAAATACTAACAAGAATTCTTTACAAAAGCTGGTAGAAGCCGACTTCGAGGAAGATCAGTTTGGATTCCACAGAAATGTTGGAACACGGAGGCGATACTGACCCTACGACTTACTTTAGAAAATAGATTAGGCAAAGGCAAACCTAGGTTTCTAGCATTTGTAGACTTAGAGAAAGTTTTTGACAATGTTTACTGGAATACTCTTTTTCAAATTCTGAAGGTGGCAGGCGTCAAGTACAAGGAACGAAAGGCTATTTACAGTCTGTATAGAAACCAGATGGCAGTTAGAAGAGTCAAAGGGCATGAAAGGGGAGCCTATCCCCGATGTTATTCAATCTGTATACTGAGCAAGTAGTAAAAGAAACAAAAAAAAATTTGGAGTAAGAATTAAGATCCGTGGAGAAGAAATAAAAACTTTGATGTTTGCCGGCGACATTGTAACTCTGTCACAGAGAGCAAAGGACCTGGAACAGCAGTTGAACACAATGGACAGTGTCTTGAAAGGAGGATATATGATGAACATCAACAAAAGCAAAACGAGGATAATGGAATATAGTCGAATTAAATCAGGCGTTGCTGATGGAATTAGATTAGGAAATGAGACACTTAAAGTAGTACTCTTATATGAGTTTTGCTATTTGGGGAGCAAAATAACTGATGATGGTCGATGTAGAGGATATAAACTGTAGACTGGCAATGGCAGGGAAAGCGTTTCTGAAGAAGAGAGTTAACATCAAGTTAAGAAGTGTCAGGAAGTCGTTGCTGAAAGTATTTGTATGGAGCGTAGCCATGTGTGGAAGTGAAACATGGACGATAAATAGTTTAGACAAGAAGAGAATAGAAGCATTCGAAATGTGGTGCTACAGAAGAATGCTGAAGTTTAGATGGGTAGATCACGTAACTAATGAGGACGTACTGTATAGAAGTGGGGATAAGGGAAATTGCGGTACAACCTGATTAAAAGAAGGGATCGGTTGGAAGGACACATTCTGAGGCATCAAGGGATCACCAATTTGGTACTGGAGGGCAGTGTGGAGGGTAAAAATCGTAGAGGGAGACCAATTGATGAATACACTAAAGCCGACCGGAGTGGTCGAGCGGTTCTAGGCGCTACAGTCTGGAACCGCGCGACCGCTACGGTAGCAAGTTCGAATCCTGCCTCGGGCATGGACGTGTGTGTTGTCCTTAGGTTAGTTAGGTTTAAGTAGTCCTAAGTTCTAGGGGACTGATGACCTTAGAAGTTAACTCCCATGGTGCTCAGAGCCAATTGAACCATTTGAATACACTAAACAGATTCAGAAGGATGTAGGTTGCAGTAGTTACTTGGAAATGAAGAAGGTTGCACAGGATAGTGCAGCGTGGAGAGATGCATCAAACCAGTCTCTGTGTACAGGAACTGTGCCATGGATAAGACAAGTGACATGTTGTCGCCTGGAAAGGTGACGTGCAAAGTGAAGCTCAACATTCGGATTCGCTTGTTATAAACCGAGACAGGTATAATATGAATATGTTACAAGTTGCTCTGTTCGCGCGTAACTCCGAATACTCGGCATGTGCAGATTTCTCACGGGTCGCCACTCCCATAGAGTGTGTACAACCTGCACGACAGATTCGTGGGATATGCTTTCGATGCAAACACATATAATCATTTACAGAATCCCCTAAAAACTTTAACTTGTTGCATCAACAGATCTTTTCCCAGTCCAGTTCTTGTGCTTTCTCCCAAAGTGCGGGAGACTGTTCAGCACATTAAGAAGATTACAGGTCGAGAATTATGATACGGAGTGGTCATTTGCTTCACTGTGATGCGTTTTGCGTTAAGCTGAATGTCCATCTCGAAATGTTCAAATGTTTCTCAATTC
This sequence comes from Schistocerca americana, assembly GCF_021461395.2. NCBI lineage: Eukaryota > Metazoa > Arthropoda > Insecta > Orthoptera > Acrididae > Schistocerca > Schistocerca americana. The sequence continues at coordinate 597,941,994 of NC_060121.1, forward strand.
CTAAGGGACCAAACTGCTAAGGTCATCAGTCCCTAGACTTACACACTATTTAAACTAACTTATGCTAAGAAGAACAGACACACCCATGCCCAAGGGAGGACTCGAACCTCCGGCGGGAGAGGCTGCACAATCAGTGACATGGCGTCTTTTACCGCGCGGCCACTCCGCGCGGCTGTCCATCTCGACGAGATGTACACTAAAGTGACAAACGTCACGGCATACATCCTAATATTACGTCCGACCACCTTTTACCCGTCTTAGTGCAACAAGTTGACGTGGCACAGACTCCACAAGTCTTTGAATACCCTTTACAGAAATACTGAGCCACGGTGCCTCTGTAGCCGTCCATAACTACGAAAGCGTTGCCGTTGCAGGTTTTTGTACACGAGATAACTTCTCGTTTATGTCCCATAAATTTTTTAGTGCGCTTCATGTCGGGCGATCTGGTGGTCAAATCATTCGCTCCAGTTGTTAAGAAAGTTCTGCAGATCAATCGCGAACAGTTGTGGACCGGTGACATGGCACATTGTCATCCATAAAAGTCGTACCATTGTTTGCCAACATGAAGTCTATGAATGGCTGCAAATGGTCTTCAGGTGCCCGGACATAACAATTTCCAGTCAATGATGATCGTTTCAGGTGGACCAGTGGACCCAGTCCATTCCATGTAAACACAGCCCACACCACTGTGGAACCACCACCAACTTGCACAGTGCCTTGTTGACAACTGGCGTCCATAGCTTCGTCTGATTTGCACCACACTCGAAACCTACCATCAGCTCTTACCAACCGAAATCGCGACTCGTCTGACAAGGCCACAGTTTCTCAGTTGTCTAGGGTCCAACTGACATGGTCACGAACCCAGGAGAGGCGCTACAGGTGATGTAGTGCCTTTAGCAAAGACACTTGCGTCGTTCATTTGCTGCCATAGCCTCTTAACGCCAGAGTTCGGCGCGCTGTCCCAGCGGATTCGTTCGCCGTACGTCCCACAATTAATTTGTGCTGTTATTTCGCCCAGCGTTGCTTGTCTATCCTCGGCCGTTAAATGAAGTCTGCCAGCACTCCGCGTTGTCTGTGGTGAAAGGTAATGCCAGAAATGTGCTACTCTCGGTACGCTATTGACACTGTGGGTCTTGGAACACTGAATTCCCCAACGATTTCCGAAAAGGAATGTCCCTTGTGCGCCGGCCGAAGTGGCCGTGCGGTTAAAGGCGCTGCAGTCTGGAACCGCAAGACCGCTACGGTCGCAGGTTCGAATCCTGCCTCGGGCATGGATGTTTGTGATGCCCTTAGGTTAGTTAGGTTTAACTAGTTCTAAGTTCTAGGGGACTAATGACCTCAGCAGTTGAGTCCCATAGTGCTCAGAGCCATTTGAACCATTTGTCCCTTGTGTCTAGCTCCAGCTACCTCTCCGCGTTCAGAGTCTGTTAATTCCCGCCGTGCGGCCTTAATCATGTCGGACGTCTCTTAACATGAATCACCTGACTACGAATGACAGCTCCGCCATTGCGCTATCCTTTTATCCTTGCGTATGTGATACTACCGTCATCTGTATGTGTGCATATCGCTATCCCGTGACTTTATCAACTCAATGTATTACGCGATAACTACGGCAGTATTCGAACTCTTGAGATGTGCACCCGTGTGCGAATAATCAGCTCTTTGGATTTCATCAAGCACCGAAACATCATTTCATTGTTGTACGCACGCTAGTATTGACTCTTCATTGTTGGACGCTCACTACTACTGACTGTCTACTAGGGCCAGGACTACTGCATATCGTGTTATGTTCGTTACTGGGAGACTCTAAGTACAGTTTCCATACTACCTGAGCCCGCATCTCGTGGTCGTGCGGTAGCGTTCTCGCTTCCTACGCCCGGGTTCCCGTGTTCGATTCCCGGCGGGGTCAGGGATTTTCTCTGCCTCGTGATGGCTGGGTGTTGTGTGATGTCCTTAGGTTAGTTAGGTTTAAGTAGTTCTAAGTTCTAGGGGACTGATGACCATAGATGTTAAGTCCCATAGTGCTCAGAGCCATTTGAACCATACTACCTGAAACGTTTCGCAAGACACCTTCCCCGCATGGAATTCGTGCAAAGTCGACAGTTCCCATACGCCTCCAATCCGATGCCCTTGATAGACTCGGAATAACGGGAAGCGTTTCCTTTCTCGTCTATCCGCTTGCCAAGCACGGGGTCCCGGGTTCGATTTCCGGCGGGGTCAGGGATTTTCACCTGCCTCGAGATGACTGGGTGTTTGTGTTGTCCTCATCATTTCATCATCATTCATGAAAGTGGCGAGACTGGGCTGAGCAAAGGTTGGGAATAAGTACGGGCGCTGATAACCGCGCAGTTGAGCGCCCCACAAACCAAACATCATCATCATTCTCGTCTATCGTCTCTCTCCCACTTTCATGCCGACTCGGTAGTTCTCGTATTCCTCCAGTTTCTTATTCTCAGAGCAGTTAGTCCGCATGCTATTTATGTCTGTCGCGGGTGAAGTCAACGTATTCATAATCCTCTGATTCCTTCTTTTCACAAGTTTACGTCGTATGACAAATCACCGGCATCTCAATAACCCAAAGCACTAAGGGGGGTTTTAACACTGCTGTCGCAAGTCGCGCGTCTACGGTAAGGAGTCCTGAACAATGTCTTATTTGTGGACGATTTTGCTGATTTCTGTTCCTCCTCCAGTGTAGCGAAAACGAGCGGTCAGTTGCACCCTACCGTGTGGAGGTTATAGGGGTGGGCTGCTGATAAATGTGTGGGTGTTCATTTTAATCGTTGTCGTCGTATTTTTAATTTACCCGTATGTATTGGACACAATATTAAATTTTAGAGATTGAGTGAGGTTTCTGGGCCTCATTTTTGTCTCCAAATTGTCGTCGTTGCCACAGCTGAGAGACCTGAAAGCCAGAACCCAGAAGGTACTTAATATCTTAAAGTGCCTTAGCCACAGGTCTTACGGAAGGGGCAGGGCGCGCCTCCTCCAGTTTTATGGGGCTTTCGTGCGTTCACGGCTGGACTGCGGTTGCATGCCGTATCTATTGGCGATTCCTTCTTGTTTAAAGATCATTGGCGCTGTCCACCGTGAAGGGATCCGACTGGCCACAGGACCAGCCCCATACCCAGCCTCTGTGCTAGGCCGGGGAACCGCCACTTACCTTCCGGCGCCTAAAGTCTTCCAATCTCTACAATTTCAGGGGTAAGCAGTCCAAGAATCTAGTGGTCCCTAAGCAGCAGATATACTGTGCACCCAGATATACTGTGTACCTTTTGATCTGGTCGACTTTAAAGTAGAGTTGCAGGATGCGAGTGAAGCAAGTGTCACTAGGGAGAGGAGGCATGTTTTTTAATAAGTGTATACCATCAATGTGGATAAGTAGCTGCCTCATCTGAGGAGGAGTTGTAGGTAACATTCGCGATGCATTGAGAATTACTTCATCTTCCTATAAATATAAATAAAATGTTAGAATTAAGCGGTACCAGTTGTCTCATGGGTCTCATTATTTCGGGGTTTAATAAGACACCTACGACAACCGAACATCATTCATCTCCCATCATTTAAAAAAACAAAAGCATTCAAAGAAAATTCTTTCTAATTTTATAGGTTTGTTAGGTGCTGATGTTGCAGATGGTGGAGGGAGGGATGAGTACTAACCAATATGTGATTACACTCAGGTGTAATAGTCTCAGAAAGGTTGCCGAAGGAACAGACAGTTTTAAAACTTCTGCTGTTACCAGTGGTGACAGCACAGCCACGATGATTGCTCGTCAAGATGTGGAAGAGAAAAATCTCCGCAGGAAAGGGATCTCATTCAAAAGATGCACTCACAAGCACGTATCCACAAATTTAGCAAACAAGTTCAGTAACGAAAGGAAAGAATAACGAATGCTTCATAATAAATATGTGTCTCGACAATGCCGAATATGTTCGGCAGAAAATTTTAGTCCCTACATTACAGCCCCAATGCTTATCCCGGGCCGTTTCTGTTTTCCTGATAGAGATCTGAGAGCGTAACCTGATTCACAGTCGTCGGCTGACTTTATTACGTTTAGTATAAAGAACTTATTCAGTTACTACGTTCGATGTTCCGTCGCATCTAAACTTTTTCTAAGGCTAGGCTCGCGTTAGTACGACATACGCTTATTACTCTCGATGTAGCATTAATTTTGCTTCTGTAACCGAATGCCGTTCCTGTCGGCATAGCATTATTTTAACGTGAAAAGTGAGATAAAATCACGATAACATCTGTTTGTCACTGTGAAATTAATTTCCGAGTGTTTACGGAAACACATAGTATTTGACCAGACTGAGTAGGGTTCCGTCCAAATGCCGCACTGAGGCTCACCAGCGCGTCCTGTTCTTCCTTTTCCTGTTCTTATCCTGTATATTCACGGGACTGGGGTGTTACTATGCATTTGGCGATGTTAGTGGTAGCGGCAGGACAGATGCCCTTCCAGTCGCTCCCCCCCCCTCCCTCCCCTCTCCCCCTCTGGAACGGAATTTCGTTACCCCATGTATCTGCGTCTAGTGCTATCGTATGTGAACACGTTTTCGCAGTGATGGCTGATCACATAGTGGAGGCAGGACGTGGGCACCAGGCCGGTAGGGTCTATTCACCTAGTCTCAAACTGCAAACCGCAAAAATACCAACCGCGTCCCAGCAGGTCATTGTAACAACCCCATCCAAGCTGGTCGTTGTATCGGTCCTCGTCGTTAATCCGCAGTACTGATTTGATCTGAGGCCGGAGCGCCTCAGTGAAGCTAACGCACGCGGCTATCCTTTTCTTTTCTTTCTTTTTCTTTAGTTCGGTCTTCTGACCTGTCCTTTTGGCCTTTCCATTCGCTTACCTTAGGTGCCTCCTCTGCCTGGCTTCTATACCTTTTATGTTGTTTGTTAAAATATAATGCTTCTCCTGCATGATGAGAGAAATTAACTGGCATAACTGATTCGTTTGATGAGGCAGCTTCTTTTTTTCTTTTTTTAAACTTGGATTAAATTTCTTCTCAATTGTAAATTGAATGATAAAGAAAAACATTTCAGTCCAAGGCACTGAATTTCATGGAACTGAATTCCTCCTTCTCCTGAAATCTTTTATGTTCTTCTTTGTTCTAAAACTGTAATTTATGCTTCTTTACACAGTATGGATGTTGATATGTTGTCTGAATCCAGTCATTCTAATGATACAGAAACTGGGGCCGCGTGTAAAAACCGTTTGAGACAGACAGCTTTATCATACTTGAAATTCTGTTGATATTCAGAGCAGAAACTTTATAATTTTAATAAGTCAGTAATGTATTTTGTGAGTCTGAATTACTTTTTCTCAGTCACGGTGTCTACAGTTCTTGTTCTTGACTTTGTAATAGGTCGCTTTTCTTTTCATAAACTTCCGCTCGGTTTTACTGGACCTTACAATCTGGAGCAGCCAGGCGCTGTGGCCGAGCGGTTCTAGGCGCTTCAGTCCGGAACCGCGCTGCTGCTACGGTAGCAGGTTCGAATCCTGCCTCGGGCTTGGATGTGTGTGATGTCCTTAGCTAGGTTTAAGCAGTTCTAAGTCAAGGGGACTGATGACCTCAGATGTTAAGTCCCATAGTGCTTCGAGCCATTTGATTTGAATCTAGGAGCTTCTGTAATTTCTTTCCCCCGTTAGGACTATCCACAGCCTTGCGAGTTTACACTGGTATATTCTGAGTTTCGATTTCTCCCAGGTCACCAGAGGAAGTTGTTGAGCCTCTTCGTTACTATTCGCGCAAAAAAAAAAAAAAAAAAAAAAAAAAAAAAAAAGAAACCGGTTCAAATTGTTCTGAGCACTGTGGGACTTAACATCGGAGGCCATCAGTCCCCTAGAACTTAGAACTACTTAAACCTAACTAACCTAAGGACATCACACACAGCCATGCCCGAGGCAGGATTCGAAGTTGCGACCGTAGCGGTCGCGCGGTTCCAGACTGAAGCGCCTTGAACCGCTCGGCCACACCGGCCGGCACTATTCGTAGAAATTGTCCTCGAAGACTTTTCAGTGGAAACATGTCTCGGTTTTTCTGTACTAGCAGAATCAACTGTGTCCACTCACGAGAACTCCCTTGTATCAGATGGTGAATCCGCAGATGCGTCCTCTTGATGTACCATCGATTTCGTTTTGAGATTTGGCTCCAGAGCAACGCCCTTCGTGCCATCCTAAACGACCGCCAGGGCTAACATTTCTGATTCGTTTGTTGTAAACCGTCTGGCAGCGGCTGCATTGTCACTTTGACGATGGTGTCACTTACCGTTCGTTGCCTCGACACTGCTAGTGTCAGCTGCTGTGCTGTTCATCTTTGCTACTATCCTGGGCTTTACTGTTAGGAAATCAGTGTTTCCCTATCAAAACTCGTTTTGATTGTTTCCACGAACGCCGAAAGACGGAAGCACAAGTTGTTTTAAACATTTGGAACGTCACTACTGTGTTGAGGCTTACAGTGTCGGTATCATTAACTGCTGCTAAATTACTATCAGCCGGCGTGGAGAAGTTTGTTACCCGTTCTTCTCTCATTCCTGCCACAAGGCTAGGAAGTTTCTGTGTAATTAGGTTATGCTCCAGACGGAATTTTCGTTGGGGACAGTCCTGTATAGCTTGATCTGTTTCATTACATATTCTGGTAGTTGCGCCTTCTACGTAATGCAGGCTTCATAAGCTCCAATACTAATTTCGGACGAAATCAGTTTTTTAACGTCAATTAAGACAAATCTTGTTCCATATGGGATGGGGAACGGATAAAAATCTGCCCAGACCCCGTCCCTAATTGGGCGAACGTTTCCTTAAGTCCGTAATTTGAATTTTATTATTCTGTTGGGAACTTCCGCGGAGTTGTTAAAGAGATGCACAATATCCAGCTGCCTTCGACTAGATTAACGGTAAATGTGGAGACAGATTTTGCTGCTAATGTTAACTCAGAGGTACCAGTGCGCTTACGGTTTACTCGCTCGTACACTAAGTTAGAGCAACATTTGAAATGGTAGATCCACTGTTTAGTGTCAAGTAGTACACTGTCCTGTTAATTTTATGTTGGTAGTTACACATTTCTGAATTTCGAGAGATGTTGGTCGCTCGTTGTCCTTGCGTTATTCCGGTTTTACAGTATTTTTCAGTGGGTACGTTTCCGTTGTTGCTTATACTCTTTCAAAAACTTAAGAAAATGTAAAGATGATCACATTTCACTTAGCGAAGCTGTGCAGTAGACGCTACACGAGATGGTACTGGTAGTACACAATTTGTAAACACTGGCTGCAGCGTACTGTGAGACCGAACGTTGCGACCGCTAAAGCGGAATTGAGTGTCTGGGAGGGTAGATCAACAATGCATCAAATAACACATACTAATTTGGTACTCGATTTAGAGCGAGGTCTGATGCACTTACCTGCCAAGATGTTCGAGTCTCGCTGTATGAGCAGTTCCCACGTTGAGTCGCTCTAAAAATGGTTCGGGTCTGTCAACAATTATTTACAAAGTATGTGAGGCACTTACTGAAGTGATGCATTAAGGAAGGCAAACCTAGAACCTAATAAGGTTTGTATCAATGTACACGACATTTATGATTTTAATTACAAAATGTATGTATAGCCACCACGGCTGCATAAAATGGTTGTCAAACTGACCATGGTTTCGACAGCACTAAGGCGGTCTTCAAAAAAAAAAAAAAAAAAAAAAAAAAAATGGTTCAAATGGCTCGAAGCACTATGGGACTTAACAGCTATGGTCATCAGTCCCGTAGAACTTAGAACTACTTAAACCTAACCTTCCTAAGGACATCACACACATCCATGCCCGAGGCAGGATTCGAACCTGCGACCGTAGCAGCCGCGCGGTTCCGGACTGCGCGCCTAGAACCGCGAGACCACCGCGGCCGGCAGGCGGTCTTCATCAGAATGAAAATTTTATACGATTACATGTAATCATACCATAGTTGAAAAACATCTGAGCAAAAATTCTATTGTAAAATTGAAAATATCACAAGAGTAATAAATAAATTGTGATATTTTCAATTTGACAAGAGCATTTTTGCTCAGATGTTTATCACCTATGGTGTAATTACATGTAATCCTATGTAATTTTCGTTCTGATGAAGACCGCCTTAGTGCTGTCGAAACCATGGTCCATTTGACAACAATTTTATGCAGCCGAGATGGCTATACATACATTCTGTAAATTGATTTAACTCACGGTTGTTGGACTTCAGCCAATAACAATGTTTAAAATTTCAAAATTTATGAATGTCTCGGTATGGGGCGATGTAGGATAAGAAATCTATCCGCTGTTTATCGGAAAGCAAAAAAATTGGGGAACTCAGGGCATAGGGGTGGCTGGTGTTTTGGCGCCATAAATGTATCACAAGCTTCGCATCTCGTGCGTGTGGCTCTGCAGAGGTTTCTCAGATAACGGGCTGGTGTCTGTGGAAAGGCCCCGCGGGTGAACAGCTTCCCAAGCAGATGCCTGCCCGGATCTCGGCGCGGTCGCTGTTTTGGCACCGAACCCGAGCGATGCGACAAAAACGAGGCAGATAACGAAGACTGAATGGCCTTCGGAGCCAAGCCATTCACGGAAAGGCAACTCCAAAAAAAGAACACCGTGTGTTAAAAAATGCAGTGGAGACCACCCGTAGCGCAAAATAGCATGCACAGGTATCCTGCGGATTGTTGCTCAAAGCAGTCCCCTGTAAGTACGAGATGGTATTCTCCGAGTTAAAGTCTGTCAGAGTTATACGGACATTTAAAAATCAGAAATTTGAGATAACATCTATTGTCCATCGGCCAGGTGCAGGACAATTTTTTATGTCCGTTTGCGTAATTTACCCTATGATCAGTACTTATGTTAGTCAATTGGATACACAATGCCATTCGAAATATAAATAATGTGTAGGTTCAGGTCATTGACTGTACGGAGAGTTCACATCTAAAATCCTGAGTATACCGAAGGTTACGCATGGAACAGGGGAATATTGTGTCATTCGTTAATAAAGAAAGTTAACCTATGTTTACTTCGTTCACTTATTTTATAGTTATGGATTTTGAGTCTTCTTAATCATTACTATATCGTTTGTTTTATTCCCATGACGAATTGAAAACGTTGCACAAGGACTTAATATTTTTCCTGCTTGTGTGCTCCCACAAGCGAGTTCAAATACCTGAAAGCAAAAAGGTATTTAGATTTTAAAATCCCTGAACAAAGAAAAACCATAAAAAGGAAGGTAAACTGGTAAGAAATATTTTTAATTGAAATTGTTTCAACACTGAGAAAGTGACATCAGTCAAACGAGAAAGATGTTTTATGTATTATTTGGCACATAGGAAGGAAAAAAGACGCATAATATAAAGTATATAAAGACGCTAGCATTTATTTCAACTTCTCATCGTGGTTGGGAAAGGCACTAGTGTGATTAATACGGAAAAAATTAAAATGCTTCGGATTGCAATTAAATGCTCTTCATTCCATTATTCCATAATCTTAGTATAGTAAAACTAGGAGCATTTCTTTGCAGTCTGGAACAGTTTCGTTTTTTAGGGTTCTCTACGGCAATCGATGATGCGAAAGGGGGAATATTTTACCTCCGGAATATTTTACCCAAGAGGATGCCATTGTTACTCAACCATACGGTAGGGCTGCACGCCCTCTAGAAAAATTACAGCTGTAATTTCCCCTTGCTTTCAGCTGTTCACAGTTCTAGCACAGCATGGGCGTTTTGAATAGAGAATCTAAAAAGGGAAATGGGTAGGTAAAAGTCATAGTGGGAATTAGTGAAGTTTGGTGGAAGGAGGAGCAAGACTTCTGGCCAGGTGAACACAGGGTTATAAATACAAAATAAAACAGGAGTAATGCAGGAGTGGGTTTAATCATTAATAAAAAATAGAAACGCTGATAAGCTACTATGAACAGCATAGCGAACGCATTATTGTAGCCAAGATAGACATGAAACCTGTGCCCAGCACAGTAATGCAAGTTTATATGCCATCTAGCTCCGCAGATGATGAAGAGATCGAAGAGATGTACGATGAGACAAGAAAAAATGTTATTCAGATGGTTAGGGGAGACGAAAATTTAATAGTCATGGGGGACTGGAATTCAATAGTACGAAAAGGAAGAGAAGAAAAAGTAGCAGGTAAATGTGGACTGAGGGACAGGAATAAAAGAGGAAGCCGCCCGGTAGAAACCTGCAGGGAGCATAATTTAATCACAGCTAACACTTGGTTTAAGAATCATGAAAGAAGGCTGTATGCTTGGAAGAGACCTGGAGACATCAGAAGGTTTCAGGTTGATTATATAGTGGTAAGCCAGAGATTTCGGAACCAGATTTTAAGCAATTTATTGCTTGTGAACTGTACATTAAAACTGAATAAGCTGCAAAAAGGTAAGAATTTAAGAAGATGGGACCTGGACGGACTGAAGGAACCAGAGGTTTTAGTGAGTGTTAGGGAACAACTGACAGAACAGGGGAAAGAAATACAGCAGAAGAAATATGGGTTGCTTTGAGATATGAGATAGTGAAGGCAGTGGAGGATCAAGTCGGTAAAAAAAAAGAGGGCTGGTGGAAATCCCTGGGTAACACAAGAGATGTTAAATTTATTTGATGAAAGGAGAAAATATAAAAGTGCAGTAAATGAAGGGGGTGAAAGGAAATATAAACGTCTAAAAATGAGATTGATGGTAAGCGCAAAATGGCTAAGCGGGAATGGCTACAGGACAAATACACTATGTGATCAAAAGTATCCGGTCACCGCAAAAACATACGTTTTCATATTAGGTGCATTATGCTGCCACGTACTGCCAGGTACTCCATATCAGCCAGTAGTCATTAGATATGGTGAAAGAGCAGAATAGGGCGCTCAGCGGTACTCACAAGCATCGAACGTAGTCAGTTGATCAGATGTCACTTGTCTCATACGTCCGTACGCGAGATTTCCACAACCCTAAACATTCCTAGGTCCATTGTTTCCGATGTGATAGTGAAGTGGAACCGTGGAGGGATACGTACGGCACAAAAGCGTACAGGCCGACCTCGTCTGTTGACTGACTAAGGCTGCCGACAGTAGAAGAAGGTCGTAATGTATGATAGGCAGACATCTATCCAGACCAGGGTCTACCCAACGGCAGGCCCTCGCTACACGACATTTCATTTTTATCACTCAGGAATTCCATACTGCATCAGGATCCACTGCAAGTACTATGACAGTTAGGCGGGAGGTGAGAAAACTTGGATTTCATGGTCGAGCGGCTGCTCATAAGCCACACATCGCGCTGGTAAATGCCAAACGACGCCTTTCTTGGTGTAAGGGGCGTAAACATTGGACGATTGAATAGTGGAAAAACGTTGTGTGGAGAGACGAATCACGCTACACAATGTTGCGATCCGATGGCAGGGTGTGGGTGTGGCGAATGTTCGGTGAACGTTACCTGCCAGCGTGTGTAGTGCCAACAGTAAAATTCGGAGGCGGCGGTGTTATGGCGTGGTCGTGTTTTCCATGGAGGGGGCAAAATCTCCAAGGTTGGCGCTCTTCCAGAGAAGTTCGAAATTCAGCACGGACTTCAGCGCGAGTTGCTTATAATACTTTCCACAACGAAACTCTGTCTCGAAACCTGGCAGAAAACCCCAAGAGATTCTGGTTGTATGTGAAATATGCTACGGGAAGACACAATCAATGCATTCACTGTACGATAGCAATGGAGATACTATCGAAGACAGTGATGCCAAAGCAGAGTTACTAAACACAGCCCTCCGAAATGCCTTCACAAAAGAAGACGAAGTAAATATTCCAGAATTCGAATCAAGAAAAGCTGCCAACATGAGTAACGTAGAAGCAGATATTCTCGGAATAGTAAAGCAACTTAAATTACTTAATAAAAGTAAGTATTCTGGTCCAGAATGTATACCAATTAGGTTCCTTTGAGAGTATGCCGATGCAATAGCTCCATACTCGACTTTCATATAGAGCCGTTCGTTCGAAGATAGATCCGTGCCCAAAGACTGGACAGTTGCACAGGTCACACCAACATTCAAGAAAGGTAGTCAGAGTAATCCACTAAATTACGGGCCCATATCACTAACGTCGATATGCATCAAGATTTTGGAACATAAATTGTGTTAGAACATTATGCATTACCTAGAAAAAAACGGTCTATTGACAAACAGTCAACACGGATTTAGAAAACATCGTTCTTGTGAAACACAACTAGCTATTTACTCGCACAACGTGTTGAATGCTGTCGACAAGATATTTCGAATTGATTCCCTATTTCTGGATTTCCGGAAAGCTTTCGACACTGCCCCACACAAGCCGCTTGTAGTGAAATTGCGTCTCTGTGGAATATCGTCTCAGTTATGTGACTGGATTCGTGATTTCCTGTGAGAGAGGTCACAGTTCGTAGTAAGTCACGGAAAGTCATCGGCTAAAAGTGATTTCTGGCGTTCCGCAAGGTAGTGTTATAGGCCCTTTGCTGTTCTTTATCTATGTAAACGATTTAGGAGACAATCTGAGCAGTCGTCTTAAGTTGTTTGCAGGTGACGCTGTCGTTTATTGAGTGGTAAAGTCATCAGAAGATCAAAACAAATTGCAAAACGATTTAGATAAGATATACGTATGGTGCGAAAATTGGAAATTGACCGTAAATAACGAAAAGCGTGAAGCTATCCTCATGAATGCTAAAAGGAATCCGTTAAACTTCGGTTACACGATAAATCAGTCAAATTTAAAGACCGTAAAATCAACAAAATACCTAGGAATTACAATTACGAACAACTTAAATTGGAAGGAACGCATAGAAAATGTTGTGGCTAAGGCTAACCAAGACTGCGTTTTATTGGCAGGACACTTAGAAAATGTAACAGATCTACTAAGGAGACTGCCTACACGACCCTTGTCTGTTCTCTTTAAGAATACTGCTGTGCGGCGTGGTTCAAATGGTTCAAATGGTTCAAATGGCTCTGAGCACTATGGGACTCAACTACTTAGGTCATAAGTCCCCTAGAACTTAGAACTACTTAAACCTAACTAACCTAAGGACATCACACACACCCATGCCCGAGGCAGGATTCGAACCTGCGACCGTAGCAGTCCTGCGGTTCCGGACTGCAGCGCCAGAACCGCTAGACCACCGCGGCCGGCAGTGCGGCGTGGAATCCTTATCAGATAGCATTGACGCTGTACATCGAAGAAGTTCGAAGAAGGGCAGCACGTTTTGTATTATCGCGAAATAGGGGAGAGAGTGTTACTGAACTGATATAGGATTTGCAATGGACAATTCTAAAACAAAGGCGTTTTTCGTTGCGGAGGAATTTTATCACGAAATTCCAATCACCAACTTTCTCCTCCGAATGCAAAAATATATTGTTGACGCCGATCTACATAGGGAGAAACGATCATCATAATAAAATACTGGAAATCGGAGCTCGTACAGAAAGATATACGTGTTCGTTCTTCCCGCGCCCTATACGAGATTGGAATAATAGAGAATTGTGAAGGTGGTTCCAAGAACACTCTGCCAGGCACTTAAATGTGATTTGCTATTCATCTAATTGTAGATGTAGAACGACATAAAACGGAAGCAGTGATAGAGCAAAACGAGGATAATGGAGTGCAGTCGAATTAAATCAGGTGATGCTGAGACGCATAAAGTAGTAAAGTTCTGCTATTTGGGCAGCAAAATAGCTGATGATGGTCGAACTAGAGAGGAATTGAAATACAGACTAGCGATGGCAAGAAAAGCGTTCCTGAAGAAGAGAAATTTGTTGGCATTGGGCATAGATTTAAGTGTCAGGACGTCTTTTCTGAAAGAGTTTGTATGGAGTGTAGCCATGTATGGAAGTGAAACATGGACGATAAATAGTTTAGACAAGAAGAGAATAGAAGCTTTCGAAATGTGGTGCTGCAGAAGAATACTGAAAATTAGACGGATAGATCACGTGACTAATGAGGAGGTATTGAATAGAATTGGTGAGAAGAAAGATTGGTGGCACAGTCTGACTAGAAGAAGGGATCACTAGAAGAAGGGTTCGGTTGGTAGGATACATTCAGAGACATCAAGAGATCACCAGTTAAGTATTGGAGAAAGCGGGGGGGTAAACGGGGGTAATCGTAGAGGGAGACCAAGAAATTAATACGTTAAGCAGATTCAGAATGATGTAGGTTGCAGTAGTTATTCAAAGATGAAGAGTTTTGCACAGGACAGAGTAGTGTGGAGAATTGCATCAAACCAGTCTTCGGACCGTAGATCACAATAACAACAACCTCTAGCTATAAAACCGGAACTCGAGTATTATAGGATCGTAGTGTTCCCGTCTGTCTATCCGTCTGTTGCAGACGTTTTTCTCAGGAACGGGTAGACTCTAAAGCCGAAATCTACGGTCCCTTGGCGATGAAAAAATTGAAGCTTCTAAGTCATCATCATCATCATTTAAGACTGATTATGCCTTTCAGCGTTCAGTCTGCAGGATAGCCCCCCTTATAAAATTCCTCCATGATCCCCTATTCAGTGCTAACATTGGTGCCTCTTCTGATGTTAAACCTATTGCTTCAAAATCATTCTTAACCGATTACAGGTACCTTCTCCTTGGTCTGCCCCGACTCCTCCTACCCTCTACTGCTGAACCCATGAGTCTCTTGGGTAACCTTGCTTCTCCCATGCGTGTAACTTGACCCCACCATCTAAGCCTGTTCGCCCTGACTGCTACATCTATAGAGTTCATTCCCAGTTTTTCTTTGATTTCCTCATTGTGGACACCCTCCTGCCATTGCTCCCATCTACTAGTGCCTGCAATCATCCTAGCTACTTTCATATCCGTAACCTCGCTCCCATACAACAAAGTTGGTCGAAAGATTGAACGGTGCGCATATAACTTGGCCTTGGTACTGACTTCCTTCTTGCAGAAGAGAGTAGATCGTAGCTGAGCGCTCACTGCATTAGCTTTGCTACACCTCGCTTCCAGTTCTTTCACTATGTTGCCATCCTGTGAGAATAAGCATCCTAAGTACTTGAAACCGTCCACCTGTTCTAATTTTGTTCCTCCTATTTGGCACTCAATCCGTTTATATTTCTTTCCCACTGACATTACTTTCGTTTCGGAGATGCTAATCTTCATACCATAGTCCTTACATTTCTGATCTAGCTCTGAAATATTACTTTGCAAACTGTCAATCGAATCTGCCATCACAACTAAGTCATCCGCATATACAAGACTGCTTATTTTGTGTTCACATATCTCAATCTCACCCAGCCAGTCTATTGTTTTCAACATATGATCCATAAATAATATGAACAACAGTGGAGACAGGTTGCAGCCTTGTCTTACCCCTGAAACTACTCTGAACCATGAACTCAATTTACCATCAACTCTAACTGCTGCCTGACTATCCATGTAAAGACCTTTAATTGCTTGCAAAAGTTTGCCTCCTATTCCATAATCTCGTAGGACAGACAATAACTTCCTCCTAGAACCCGGTCATATGCCTTTTCTAGATCTATAAAGCATAGATACAATTCCCTGTTCCACTCATAACTCTTCTCCATTGTTTGCCGTAAGCTAAAGATCTGGTCCTGACAACCTCTAAGAGGCCTAAACCCACACTGATTTTCATCCCATTGGTTCTCAACTAATACTCACACTTTCCTTTCAACAATACCTGAGAATATTTTACCCACAACGCTGATTAAAGAGATACCTCTGTAGTTGTTACAATCTTTTCTGTTTCCATGTTTAAAGATTGGTGTGCTTTTGTCCAGTCTGATGGAACCTGTCCCGATTCCCAGGCCAATTCAATTATCCTGTGTAGCCATTTAAGACCTGACATTCCACTGTATTTGATGAGTTCCGACTTAATTTCATCCACCCCAGCTGCTTTATTGCACTCCAATCTATTGACCATTTTCTCCACTTCCTCAAATGTGATCCTATTTCCATCATCATTCCTATCCCATTCTACCTCGAAATCTGAAACATTCCTGATCGTATTTTCACCTACATTGAGCAACTCTTCAAAATATTCCCTCCATCCGCCCAAGGCATCCACAGGATTCACCAGCAGTTTTCCTGACCTGTCGAAAATACTTGTCATTTCCTTCTTACCTTCCTTTCGAAGACTGCTAATTACACTCCAGAATGGTTTTCCAGCAGCTTGACCCATAGTCTCCAACCTGTTTCCAAAGTCTTCCCAAGATTTCTTCTTGGATGCTGCAATTATCTGTTTGGCTTTGTTTCTTTCTTCAACATAACTTTCTCTGTCTACCTGAGTACTAGTATGTAGCCATTTTTGAAAAGTCCCTCAGCCGTTAGGGGTAAAACCCAATGGGACTCTGGGCAAGTAAGGCTAGCAACCTGCTTCTCTGGTACTTTAAATAAGATGCTGGCAACAATCATAGCTTCTAAGTCAATACAACCAAAAGATACGGACATTTGTGTAATATATTTTGATATTCGCAAACTTACTCACCAAAACTACAGACAAACTATATGTACGGTACATAAATAAGTTTGTACGGAGACATGAGAGCGCAAATTCTATTCACGCTTGTCCACTGTTTTCTCGTAATTAAAAAAAAGCGCTACTTACTGCCATCTGAATATTTTGTCTGCTTGTACGTATTTTCTCGAGCAGGTAAGTCTTGCCGGCCGCGGTGGTCTAGCGGTTCTAGGCGCGCAGTCGGGAACCGCGCGACTGCTACGGTCGCAGGTTCGAATCCTGCCTCGGGCATGGATGTGTGTGACGTCCTTAGGTTAGTTAGGTTTAAGTAGTTCTAAGTTCTAGGGGACTGAAGACTACAGATGTTAAGTCCCATAGTGCTCCGAGCCATTTGAACCAGGTAAGTCTTTTAAAATATTTGAAAAGTAGTTACTTTACTCGTTCAGTTCTCAGCAGTGTGAAGATTTACCATGTGACCTTTGCAAAGAGCATTAGGTACGAATTTTACTTTGGTCACTAATAAACTGTATCATTATCGCTAGTTCCTTAATTCTGTAGATACATTTCGATTTTCTGTAAGAATGATGTTTTATTGACGTGCCAGACTGTACAGCATACAGCTCTTACATCACACGTAATTTTGGTGCCGACATGTAAACAAAAACTACCAACCATGACAGGCAAGACTCAATACAGCTAGGGACACTGCAGTAAACTCACGGATACTATGTGGAATGCATAGTAGGGGTCACGCGCAGCCAGGGTATGACGTCACTGTGAATCATCCACGGCCGACCAAAGATACAGGTCTGGTGCGTTTTGATGACGTCAGCTTTGTAATGCTACGTCCGGAACACTGCGCTCCAGTGGCCCAGCTCAGCACGCACCGACTCTCGCATATCTTCTGTCTTTGCTTCGCAAAATTACAAATGATGTTACTGTCCGTTGATTATTATTTACTCTTAATACTAAAAGAATATCACCTTCAGTAATTCTACTATATTTAAATCACTTCAGACCTTTGGCCTCAAAAGAGTTTGATTAGTACGATTTAACGACATACTCTACTGTTTCAACTTTTTATAAAAAGAAAACATATCACACTGACCCACAATGAATCTCATAAGTAATTGTTTTATACCTAATTACTGCATTTTGTTTGTAAAATATTGTCGTTCACTCTCTCTGTTAAATTTCTTGAAACATGCAGACAAACAATAGTTTTTACTTTACTACAGTATATTTTAGCCCAATCGTTGAACTTAAAATTGAATCTCTCTCTCTCTCTCTCTCTCTCTCCCCCCCCCCCCTCCACACACACACTCACGTTCACAACAGAATATACCTCTGTCTCATCATCAAATCGCATACACAGAGATGCTGAGTAGTTCATCTCAAAATAATAAATGACGAACACCAAACAACTCTGCAGATCAAAAACACGTACACATACTAACCTTAAAGTGAAAGCTCTTACTTTCCTTAGCAATTTCTTAAAGTCTACAGTTAAATGTTTGTAGCAAAAGGAGGGGGGGGGGGGGGGCAGCGGTGAAATATTTGTTGGAAGAAATGTATCTAGGATTTTCGTACGGTAGACATATTCTTTTTCAATAAGTCTCCCCACTTTCCCCCCCCCCCCCCTCTCTCTCTCTCACTCTCTCTCTCTCTCTCTCTCTGTGTGTGTGTATGTTGGCTCTGTGTGTGTGTGTGTGTGTGTGTGTGTGTGTGTGTGTGAGAGAGAGAGAGAGAGAGAGAGAGAGAGAGAAGGAGAAGCTGTGAATATATGTTCATACATAATTCTCTTAGATTTTGGTGAAAGAGAACTGTAGTGTGTAATGTACTTCAAATCTGGTTAAAGTGCGGTTTAGGTGTCGGTAGTTTTTACAAGACATTACGTGTTGGTAACATTGCGACAAAATGATGGGAAATGAAGACGGTCAATCATATTTGCAGTCTATCTTGTCGCAAATGCTTCACTGTTCTCTGAGAATAAGTGACGGTTTTCGAGGTTGCACTTAGGCAAGAACCTAACAGCACAGTTTAAATTACTGCGAGTGAAATGAAAACCAATCATATTTATGAAGGAAGTAGCATCTCACTTCCTATATGCGTCTTGCTCCGGACTGACTGTCTTCATTGTCCAGCATTCATCGTGATGTTAACAACATCAACATGTCTCGTAAAAACTGCCAACACATAAACTGCATTTTTATCTCAAATTATGTTTAGCCACAGAAATCCAGAACCTACACATGCAAACACGCACACGCACACACCTCTGTCCACAAATATTTTGTTTTATACCTCACTACATCAAAATTTATGTGACATCTTGTATATTTCAGACTGTGCATCACCACTAAATAGCACGACATAGACGATGTGTTCATCTCAAAAACATTAACTGAATAACTCCCAAAAAGTGTACAACTCAAATATTGACACAAACATTAAAGTAAATCTTCTGTCTTTCCTTTGCAGATATTTCAAAATTTACAGCTAAAACGTGTCATCAATGGCACTAATATTTGTATATTCATTTACTGAATAAATTCTACATTTGAAATTCAGTCTCCCCCTCATCCATTTTCTCTCCCTGTCTCTCTGTCTTTCTCTCTAGCACACACATACATGCATACACAGACACAGACACACACACACACACACACACACACACACACACACACACACACACACACACACACACACACAGACTTACAGAATGACGGCAGAGAGAGAGAGAGAGAGCATGTTAGATAACAAGATAACAGTGCAAAAAGATTGTGTGATGTATATGTTCATATAACATTTTTGTTTTATGTCTCATTGTAGCACATTTATTGTGAAACAACGTACTTTACATTCTGTTTCATTGCTAAATTTCACCCATACGCTGAGGAACTGAAGCGTTCATCTCCAAAAAATATTAAATGAAATACCCCCAAAAACTGTACAAGTCAAACATACAACCCTAAAAATGGAATCTTTTGTGTTTCTTCAGCAGACATTCCATCAAAATTTGAGTTAAAAACTTATAGTAAAGGACAATTTGAAATGAATTATTTTTTAAAGGAAACGTATTTAGTAATTTCTTGAAAAACTACACATTCCATGATTTTTCTAGTAGTATAATACATTCAAACGATATGATTGCCTCCTGTCGTTGAATGATTAAGCTACAAAATTGTATTTATTGTGCCACATATTAATAAACAGTAGACACTTCTCCACTGATATAGTGAGTTAACAAATTAAAAAAAAATTGTATACAAAAATGTTCTATGTTGTCCTTAGTTTCTTTAACTACCTGCCACATTTATTACTGCTTACAGAATCACTGACTTTTTAATGAGATTGCTTATTACTACTTTACAGGATTGGAGATTAATATTTTGCAGTATGTCCTTCAAAATTCTCTGACACTGGCACCCTTCATGTAAAGAGCCTCAGTAAGGTCACAGCTCTCCAGCTTTAAGCAACATATTTTATGCAAGACAAAAAGTTGGTGTGAATCACCAATGAAACTATCTGAATACAAATTTAATACTGCTTTCAGCAATCACCAAGCAAGGCCAGTCACCATAACAGCAGTTTCAGTGGAAATTGTCAACTTTCCACAGTCATATTCTGTTATAAGATAATTAGGGATTGATATTTCAACTTTCATTTCAGATACGACTCAAGAGGTACAAATCACACTTTTTTTTTTTTTTTTTTTTTTTTTTTTTTTAGAAAAAGTTCCTTTTTTACAGCATAACCAGAAATGTGCATCAGCACTGGCAGGAAATTTTCTGGTATCTGTGACACTTCAAAATTCTCCCGTTATACTGCAGAATATTTGTCAACATTCACACATTTATAGAATATTCCAGAGCAAGGAAGCAATGTACATGGAGGACTATTTTCATTCAAAGAATTTAGTAGTACCATATCTTTTAATCTTAATTTCTTTTCACTATCAAGTACGTGAATATAACTTACATAATAATTTACCCCACTCATATGACAGTAACTACTAAATCTACTTCCAGATAGTCTTTCTGAAATTTAGTAATATATAATCTGGCTTATAACGTTCAAATACATACGGAATCAGTAGTAAAAACCCATCAAAAGTATTGACTAGTGCCTGAAAAGTTTAATAACTCAAAGTATGGGAGTTATGATCACTGCCCCCAATTTCTTAACCACAAAGACAGTTTTCTTAAAAATCTAGCTATCAAAAGCTATTTACCCTAATAGGCTGTCTACATTGGTCATTAACCATGTCACCTTTGTATGCTCCTCTCACATCAACAATGTGTGACCAGTTACAAATTATTTCCATGTAAGATGAAGTCTCTTTTGAAGCTAATATCTTTAAAGCAGCAACATTTCTATCATCATAAATCTTGAATGCAAGGTTAACATTTTTCTTCTGAATATTGAAAGGCACTAAGGCCTTAAATGACAATAAATTACTGTATTTCATGAACGAACCTTTCCCCTCTTGTACGTCAATTCTAAATACTGGGAGTCTGTAGTAACTACAACTTCGAAATGGTCAAAATCTGGAAACTACAAGATTCTGTCAGGTCTAGTAATCCAGTTATTATGGATATATTTCAGTACATGTACTGTGACAAAAATTAGGAACAACTTTCCAGTACTGTCATTAGGATGTTGAATACAAGGCTGCAAAATACCACTTGGGGTAAGTAATGCATAAGTTTTTCAATTTACTGCATTATTATCTGGAATGGAAGCCAACACATTAAATATAACTTTTTCGATTTTAGTAACTATATGAAATAACATATTTCTTAACTGTTGAGCAATTAAATTATTAACTTGTATGATATTCACAACGTCTTTAAATTTTGAAGATACATTGGATATCACGAAAACCTGAGCTGCTTAGTCAAGATCTATGTTACTGGCACTGTAAAGTGTACCTCCTTTAAAGATCAAATGAGGCTCAATGTAAATTTCATCGAGGAGCACATTTACCACAAGTTCATTATCTTTAAAGAATGTTTTATTAACTTTCAAATACTCTACACTGCCATACACATATACACTATTTAAACTGAACTTACCTATCAGCTTTCTAACAGTTCATGTATGTGGCAAATGTAGGTAACCATTATTGTGCACAGCTGTGTATACTGATGGTGAATCAACATAGAGAGAAGTTATTGGTAACAATGTATTCCCACAGTATCCACGACTGTTCTCAGTTTTCGTTAGGAACTGAATTTTCCCAATTAACAGGTGCAGCTGTGAATAAGTATTACCTGAAAATTTATCATATAGCACTTTCACTATATTTTCAGCCACCAAACACTTGTTTAAATTCTTTCCCTCAGACGGTATTTACTCAACATATTTCAATATCGT
This sequence comes from Schistocerca americana, assembly GCF_021461395.2. Lineage (NCBI taxonomy): Eukaryota > Metazoa > Arthropoda > Insecta > Orthoptera > Acrididae > Schistocerca > Schistocerca americana. The sequence goes on from NC_060121.1 coordinate 597,963,799, forward strand.
ATTAAATACCTGCTTGGCTTTTACTGACTTGTATTCAGTGGTCACTTTATGCTGGGGAATTTTGTGTCTGTTGACAGAAAGGAAGACACTTAAATTGCTGTTAATAGTAATAGAACCTAAAATAGCTGGTAATTCAGGAGTGACATCAAGAAAGCACAGCACTATCTTCTGGTCACACTCGGTACAGCGCCACTGTTTCCTGTTGATGTGGGTCACACCTGAAAAATAGTTGCATGTGTTTCCCAAATGTTTAATACCGTATTGTTCTTTATATTGCCTGTAATCTTCCAAACTTCTTGTTCACTGATTTCTCAAGATTGTCACATTCTACATCACATAATCTTCTACGTGAGGATCCAGCTGCTGTCAAGTATCCTGGTAAATTTAGAAAAATTGAAGGCACTATGTTTGGTTTCAGCTTGTAATATCTTCTTGCAAATGTCTTTATTTCTCCATCAGCTACAAATTCTTCTGTCTTGATTATGCACTCTTCAGTGAAATGTTTTATGCATATTACTGGTTTCTTTAGCTTTGAGAAATCGAAGGGAATTTTCCTAAGCCACTTTTTCTTTGATTGGTAAAGAAAATGTGCTAACAGCTTCATTTTGAGATCTGTAATTACTTTTACAGCCAGCCACACTACAGCACCTTGGTATTTCTATGACCAGTATCTGAAAACAGAAATTCAGTGTAGCTTTTGCAATGTAGATATACACATTTCAAAAACTATTTGTACACATTTGGTTAGTTTACAACGCAGCCTTCGTCATAACCACTCAATCCACTCAATCAAACACAAGTGTGCTCTTCTTATTAAGTAATCACAAAAAGTAAATATAGTAGCATTTATGAAGTACTTACTGTTAGAAGAACTGTAAATTCTAAAATTTTCTTTGGTAACAGAAGATTGTAGCAGCTAGTACTTAATTCTCAAGTCAATGCAAAGTTCAACATGCTAAGCCACACATCACGAGGCGCATCCTTGAAAAACAACAGATCTACTCTGGCTACATCACAAACAAAATCGTCTCGCCACGCCACACTTTACTGAAGTTTACAGGCACACGGTGAACGCACATTTAACTCATATGCACGTATAAATGTAATCGAGAGTTTCTATGTTTTAGTGTATTATTATTATTATTATTATTAAGTTTTGCATTAGACTATTTTTTCTATAGTCGGTGAAATGTTAGTGAAAAGCATCCGAAAGATGTCCACTTTTTTCACTATGCCGGAGGGCACTGCTTCTTTCTGGGAAAAAAGGTTCACACAGACAAAGACCACACAGACCCGTAGTACGGAGAAATCCCCATTAACGTCGTTTTCGGCTCTACAGGGTACGGCCAAACTTTCAGGAAACATTCGTCACACACAAAGAAAGAAAATATGTATGTGGACATGTGTCCGGAAACGCTTACTTTCCATGTTAGAGCTCATTTTATTACTTCTCTTCAAATCACATTAATCATGGAATGGAAACACACAGCAACAGAACGTACCAGCGTGACTTCAAACACTTTGTTACAGGAAATGTTCAAAACGTCCTCCGTTAGCGAGGATACATGCATCCACCCTCCGTCGCATGGAATCCCTGATGCGCTGATGCAGCCCTGCAGAATGGCGTATTGTATCACAGCCGTCCACAATACGAGCACGAAAAGTCTCTACATTTGGTACCGGGGTTGCGTAGACAAGAGCTTTCAAATGCCCCCATAAATGAAAGTCAAGAGGGTTGAGGTCAGGAGAGCGTGGAGGCCATAGAATTGGTCCGCCTCTACCAATCCATCGGTCACCGAATCTGTTGTTGAGAAGCGTACGAACACTTCGACTGAAATGTGCAGGAGCTCCATCGTGCATGAACCACATGTTGTGTCGTACTTGTAAAGGCACATGTTCTAGCAGCACAGGTAGAGTATCCCGTATGAAATCATGATAACGTCCTCCATTGAGGGTAGGTGGAAGAACATGGGGCCCAATCAAGACATCACCAACAATGCCTGCCCAAACGTTCACAGAAAATCTATGTTGATGACGTGAATGCACAATTGCGCGCGGATTCTCGTCAGCCCATACATGTTGATTGTGAAAATTTACAATTTGATCACGTTGGAATGAAGCCTCATCCGTAAAGAGAACATTTGGACTGAAATGAGGATTGACACACTGTTGGATGAACCATTCTCAGAAGTGTGCCCGTGGAGGCCAATCAGCTGCAGATAGTGCCTGCACACGCTGTACATGGTACGGAAACAACTGGTTCTCCCGTAGCGCTCTCCATACAGTGACATGGTCAGCGTTACCTTGTACAGCAGCAACTTCTCTGACGCTGACATTAGGGTTATCGTCAACTGCACGAAGAATTGCCTCGTCCATTGCAGGTGTCCTCGTCGTTCTAGGTCTTCCCCAGTCGCGAGTCATAGGCTGGAATGTTCTGTGCTCCCTAAGAGGCCGATCAATTGCTTTGAACGTCTTCCTGTCGGGACACCTTCGTTCTGGAAATCTGTCTCGGTACAAACGTACCGCGCCACGGCTATTGCCCCGTGCTAATCCATACATCAAATGGGCATCTGCCAACTCCGCATTTGTAAACATTGCACTGACTGCAAAACCACGTTCGTGATGAACACTAACTTGTTGATGCTACGTACATCAGTACTTGATGCTAGTACTGTAGAGCAATGAGTCGCATGTCAACACAAGCACCGAGGTCAATTTTACCTTCCTTCAATTGGGCCAACTGGCGGTGAATCGAGGAAGTACGGTACATACTGACGAAACTAAAATGAGCTCTAACATGGAAATTAAGCGTTTCCGGACACATGTCCACATAACAACTTTTCTTTATTTGTGTGTGAGGAATGTTTCCTGAAAGTTTGGCCGTACCTTTTTGTAACAACGTGTATAACTGTGTTAACAGGTTTTACTTTTCTGTTCTGGAAACTTATGTTACAACTTCTTATGTTTTTTTCGTTTTTTTTTGTTTATTCTCTCTCATTTCTCTTCCTGCCTTCGCATTTTTTTCCTCTTGGTAGCTTTCATTCTGAAGAAAGTGCCTCTTCTTATTAAACACATTGCAACAAAATCCTGACAAAAATAACGCTTTATAAACAGTAACATAAATTCGCAGCCTTTGTAATATCTTCATATGACGAGTTAGTATACTGTCGTTTGGTAACACTTGTTGTTGACAGTCAGAAAAAGAGTCATGAATCACTTTTTGAACATGTTTTGATTTCAGTACGACAGCGCTACACCTTGTATATTTGCATTCTTTTGCCTAAGGCCTTTTACTTCTGTTTCCATAATTTCTAATTGTTGGCGCAAGCACACATTATCACATTCACAGTATTGTTTGTTTCCATGGTTCACGTTTTATGGAGTAGCAATTCTTTCATTAGTTGATAATATACCGGGATATCAAAAAGTCAGTATATATTTGAAAACTGAATAAATCACGGAATAATGTAGATAAGGAGGTAAAAATTCACACACATGCTTGGAATGACATGGGGTTTTATCAGAACCAAAAAAATACAAAAGTTCAAAAAATGTCCGACAGATGGCGCTTCACCTGATCAAAAGAGCAATAATTAGGATAACAAAATAAGACAAAGCAAAGATGATGTTCTTTACAGGAAATGCTCAGTATGTCCATCATCATTCCTCAACAATAGCTGTAGTCGAGGAACAATGTTGTGAACAGCACTGCAAAGCATGTCCGGAGTTATGGTGAGGCATTGGCGTCGGATGTTGTCTTTCAGCATCCCTAGAGATGTCGGTCGATCACGATACACTTGCGACTTCAGGTAACCCCAAAGCCAATAATCGCACTGACTGAGGTCTGGGGACATTGGAGGCCAAGCATGACGAAAGTGGCGGCTGAGCACGCGATCATCACCAAACGACGCGCGCAAGAGATCTTTCACGCGTCTCGAAATATGGTGTGGAGCGTCTGGTTCTAATAAAACCCCATCTCATTCCAAGCATGTGTGTCAATTTTTACCTTTCTATCTACATTATTCCGTGGTTTATTAAGGTTTCAAATTTATACCGACTTTTTGTTCACCCGGTATTTAACTGTAACGTGTCTTCTACTTCTTTGTTCGACTACTGTGCTGATTACAAACACTCTGAATCAGCACTGGATGACAGTAGATTTAGAGATGGACCAGCATCAGTCTTCAACTTGCGTTTCGATGGAATATTCAAAGTTCACTTTTCAAATTACTTTCACAATCCGAAGCAGAAAGTGTATTGAGCAGATACGAATATTTTCAACTGAATACGAATTTGTAAGTTTATGTGCATTGATTCATCAACATGGATTTAGGAAGCATCGCTCGTGTGGAGGTCAACTTGCCTTTTACTCGAACGATATCCTGCGAGAAGTGACTAAAGTGCAAACGGAGGACCCCATATGACGAAGGTCCGAGCATATGGAATAACTTGCCAGAAATGTGAGCGGGTGGAAGACTTTTTAAGTCAGAGAACCCAGCATAGTGTCCTGGATGGAAGAGTTCATCTGAGACAAGGGTATCGTCACGAGTGTCCCAGGGAAATGTGATACGACTTCTCTTGTTCTCTATATACATAGTCGATCTGACGTATGGGGTAAGCAGCAATCTGGGACTACTTTCTGATGACGCTGTGGGATGCGAGAAAGTGTCGTCGGAGTCACAATACAGGATGCGTTGGACAAAATATCTATTTGATGTGATGAATGGCAGCTTGCTCTAAATTGTAAGGTAATGCAGGTGGCTAGGAAAAACAATCCTGTAACGTTCGAATACTTTATTGGTGGATGCCTCTTGACACAGTCAATGTCGATGGATTATGTAGGTGTAACACTGCAAGACGACATGAAACGGTTTTACGTATAGAGAAGGCGAGTGGTTGACTTCAGTTTATTGGGAGAATTTTAGAAAAAATTAGCTCATCTACGAAGGTGACCACATAAAGAATGCCTGTGAGACACATTCTTGAATATGGCTCGAAGGTTTGGTACGTTTCCCCCGCCCCCCCCCCCCCCCCCTCATAACTCATTCCCTACCTGCCCCCGCTCCACAACTCGGTTTAAAGAAACGACTTTATTTCCATGATAGTAGTAAGCTGATCGAACGTACCGGTAACAAATCTGGAAGCACGCATCCGAATTGCTTCGCTGTCTTTCCACGTGTCCCTCTCCCCTCTGCTTTTGACCTGCTATTCCCACTGTACTCTTAATGTGCCAGCCTTGCTTTTGATTTCACCTAGACGTTGTTTTAACTTTTCTATATGCAGAATCAGTCCTTCCGACATAACATTTCTACGACGATTTCTCCACATTTTTGCTTCAACCATTTCGTGTTGGCTTCCCTACACCTTCGAATTATTTCATTCATTAATGTCTTGTATTGCTGATTCCTAGCTTACTCTGAACATTGTTGTGCTTAGGTTTTTCGTCGATAAAATAAAGTATTTCTTTTGATACTCAAGGTTTTCTTGCAATTATCTTTCTTGTACCTATGTTTGGTGTGACCAGTTTCTGAGTTGCCTACTGTGGTTTCGCTATCGCGGTATCTACAGCCTCAGAGAAGTTCAGACGAATTTCATCATTCCCCAGTACTTCATTAACCCACTCCTTTCCACATTGATTCTTCCGGACTATTCTCCCAAACTTCAATCTACTCTTCATCCCTACTAAATTGCGATCTGGTTCTGTATCTGCTCCTGGGTACAACTTCCTATTCAATATGTGACTGCGAATTCCCATCTGACCGTGACATAATCCAAACGGAGTCTTCCCGTCTCTCCAGGCCATTTCCTCTTGTGGTTTTTGAACAATGTATTCGCTGTTACTAGATAAAATAGATAGTTCTCAATTATTCTTTGCTCTCTCTCATTCCTGCTACTCAGCCCATATTCTTTCTGATGTTGTTCATGTTACCCCAAATTTGTATGACAAGAAATACTCACATTCTCATCGTTTCACTGCACGAACTCTCACCAGATCTAGAATGAGCGTTTGCATTTCTCTTTTCAGATTTTCTAGCTTCCCTGCCATGTTCAAACATCTGACATTCGACGCTCCGACTCGTAGAACGTTATCCTTCCTTTTGGTATTATTCAGTCTTTTTATCATTGTTGCTTCCGCTTTGGCTAGCCGGCCACGGTGACCGTGCGGTTCTAGGCGCTACAGTCTGGAGCCGAGCGACCGCTGCTGTCGCAGGTTCGAATCCTGCCTCGGGCATGGATGTGTGTGATGTCCTTAGATTAGTTAGGTTTAAGTAGTTCTCAGTTCTAGGGGACTTATGACCTAAGATGTTAAGTCTCATAGTGCTCAGAGCCATTTGAGCCATTTGAGCCGCTTTGGCTGTCCCCTCCCGACGATCCGAATGGAGGACTAAGTCGGTAGCTTTTCAGTTCCTGGCCATATGTTCTGTGAATACACGTCATGTGTTCTTACTATAGTGTTTTCTTTTGCTTTCTTCATCCTCAAGCCTTTGATCATTGCTGATTCTTTCTAGTGATTAAGTATCCCATAATGAAACTTACAATTGTGAGGAGACCTGTTAAATTATTGAAAAATGTTTCGAAGAAGCTTCCGCTACTTATCCCTATGTTGTAGGTTCATCCCTCAAAATATGTGACCTGGCTTTTGTAACTTACGTATCGTACTACGTAAATCTTAACATGGTCACCGCTCTGCGGTAATTCAGAAGTTAATTTTCTGTGAACAACTCTGATTTTGTTTCTTACTGTCTGCCACGCAACAGATAAACGCTATTATTTTATACTTCGCAGCCCGAGACAGGAATGTTCCTTGAACCAATCTGTATTTACTTTAACCATACTAGGATCACTCACTGTGAGTAATGTTCAATGGTGGACCTCTCGTCCGTTAACTCAAACTTCTGCTCATGGTAATTGAACATGGAGGGAAAATGGGAAGCTAATGAATTATTGATACTGACAAATTTTCGTTTTCAGAACCATTCAAAATTTGTTTTATAATTCTTTTATCTAACTACTAACAGTCTATTACTGGTGCTATAATTTAACATTCTCTGCTCTCATCTCACGCGACGCGAGGAAACCGTGTTCATATATGATTCACTTTGATATCGTGCGACATGAAGCGTCCACGATGTATAAAAGACATGCACTTACCTTTACTGTTTATATTCGTTTATTAATCCCTTAAATTAACTGTAGTCTCTCTCTCCTTGTCCTAGTGCGAGGTACTCCATATTAACGACATCAGTAGTCATTAGACATCGTGAGAGAGCTGAATGGGGCTCTCCGCGGAACTCGCGGATTTCGAACGTTGTCAGGTGATTGGGTGTCATACGGCTATACGCGAATTTCCACGCTCCTAAGCATCCCTAGGTTCACTGTTTCCAATGTGATAGTGAAGTGGAAACGTGGAGGGACGCGTACAGCACAAAAGCGTACAGGCCGACCTCGTCTGATGACTGATAGAGATCACCGACACTTGAAGACGGTAGTAATTAGTAGTGGGCGGACATTTATCCAGACCATTACAGAGGAATTCCAAACTGCATCAGGATCCATTGCAAGTACTACGACAGTTAAGTGGGAGGTGAGAAAACTTGGATTTCATGGTCGAGCGGCTCTCATGAGCCACACATCACGCCGGTAAATGCCAAACAACGCCCCTCTTGGTGTAAGGAGCGTAAACATTGCGCGATTGAACAGTGGAAAAACGTCGTGCAGAGTGACGAATCACGGTACACAATGTGGCGATCCGATGGCAGGGAGTGGGTATGGCGAATGCCCGGTGAACGTCATCTCCCAGAGTGTGTAGTGCCAACAGTAGAATTCGGAGGCGGCGGTATTATGGCGTGGTAATATTTTTCATGGAGGGGGCTTGCACCCCTTGTTGTCTTGCGTGGTACTATCACGGCACAGGCCTACACTGATGTTTTAAGCACCTTCTTGCTTCCCACTGTTGAAGAGCAATTCGGGAATGGCGATTGCATCTTTCAACACGATTGAGCACCTGTTCATAATGTATGGCCTGTGGCGGAGTGGTTACACGACAATAACATCCCTGCAATGGACTAGCCTGCATAGAGTCCTGACCTGAATCCCATAGAACAACTTTGGAATGTTTTGTAACGCCGACTTCGTGCCAGGCCTCACCGACCGGCATCGATACAGTGCAGCACTCCTAAAGAATGGGCTCCCATTCCCCAAGAAACCTTCCAGCATCTGATTGAAAGTATGCCTGCGAGAGAGAAAGCCATCATCAAGACTAAGGGTGGGCCAACACCATATTGAATTCCAGCATTACCGACAGAGGACGCCACGAACTTGTAAGTTATTATCAGTCAGATGTCCGGATACTGTTGAACACAAAGTGTACCTATGAAATCGCCTCCTCTGGGCATATGGGAAGTGATAATGACAAATCTATGCGAAACGTTTTTCAGATCGTGAATCGATGGGATGAGAGTATCTCCTCACCGTGGACCGACTCCAAGTACGTATTCAAATCCACTCAAGCTATTCTCCCTAAAATGAACACTATCTAGTTTAACTATTACCGTTGTGCAATTCCAGCCATAAATGGCATGGAGACAATTACCGGATATATACGCACCATGTAGTAATTCCAACTTAATTTCTACACTCACTTACATTCCCTCAGCTAATGATATGGCTCAAGCACATTATATTGTCCTTGCTGCCATGTCAGTACATATTCAGTACATATCCTGTAGAGACATAGCCGCTGATACCACTCAAAAGAACATGTTTGCCCATTGAATAAAGCATCACACACAAAATGAAAGAATTCTTAGATTAATGTATCGAATTTACAGCAATTTTAAGTTAACACACGCACTTAAATATTTCGATTCTCTCTGACACACGCTGCCCTAAAACTACACACATCAAAAGAGTTTTGCATCACCTCCGTTGCAAGAGTTCCGGAACCTGTACAGAAAACTGGAGTAGAGATCAACATAAACATCATTTCCACCCTTTTTATTGCTCATGAAAACCATATATTGCGTGTTGTACCACCATACAGCGAGACCTTCAGAAGTGTTGGTCCATATTGCTGTACACAGCGATATCTGTAATGCCCAGCAGCACGTCCTCGTCATTATGCTGCCGATATGGTTGCACCATCGGTCAGAGGATGGCATTCACGTATCGTACAGCCGTTACGGCGTCTTCCATGACCACCAGAGGTGTTCGTCGGCCCCACATAATGCCGCCTCAAAACAGGACAGTGTGTCTAAGGCGTTGAGTCTCACCGGGTTGCCTCCAAACACGTCTCCGACGATTGTCTGGTTGAAGGCATATGCGACACTCATCGGTGAAGAGAGCGTGATGCCAGTCCTAAGCGGTCCATTCGGTATATTGTTGGGCCTATCTGTACCGCGCTGCATGGTGTCGTGGTTGAAAAGATGGGAGAGGGTGTTTTATCCCCTTCTGAGATCGTTTTATTACAGAGTTGAAGTTCACTTGAACTATGAAAGTACTGTGTGGATTTACTTCACCGGTCCCAATTTCAACCAGTAAAGTACTCTTAAATAGTGAAGAACGAAAAGACTTCATGGGGTTCTCAACTGAAGGTACGGAATGTGGAGCTGAAGACGTTCTTGCTGAATTACATTTATGGAAAAAGAAATCTGTGAAAGAAGATTCCAGACTTTCACCTGCCATGGAAACACCGAAATTATAGAACAAAAGCCTGTATACAAGTATCACTAACCTTCTGGAGATATTGACCTCACTTCCTGTATCTCCAGCCACAGGAGGGAGATTATTCACCACTTAAGGATAATCAAGACATAGCTGCGAAATTCAACTGGACAGCCAAGCCTGAGGTTTATTTTCTCACATTAAGTATTATAACAATTATTAGATAATAATTCATTACTATTTACTAATTCTAAAAATAAATAATGTATGCTGATGTATTAGTTGAATTTAGTTGATAATTGCGACTCATCACTTTAGAGAACTGTAAATATATTAGCTCTCTTGTTGATTCATCGTTCAGTACCTATTGCACCATTGGCTGTGATAAACAACGTCGCCAAGAGAAATAAAAAACTGGCGATGTCATTATAGGGAAGGTACGTATTATTTACTTTTGATTATTTTAAGTCATAATTTATTTATTCATTCATCTGTAGAACTTCATACGCGATATGGACATTGTCAATACTTCACACAATATTTCTTACATTTAATTCTAAAACACTTTTCAGAAACGCTAATCCTCAGGCTGACGATTTGCCACTTTACTCAGATGCGCGCCATGTTTTGTAAAATGTCTTCTCTCCAGATCAACTATGCTGAGAGAGGAAGCAATTGAAGTGGACTGCCGTATAACATGCTGCTTGCATACGGTAAATATCCGCGATTAGCGTCAACATCAATACACGTGATAATTTCGCCACTACAGTGTGTATCTGCGATGGTTTTCCTCTGCCCCTTCATCGAGCCGTTTTGAATAGCCGCCGAACGGCCCCGGCGCATGCTGCGCGCGCCGTGAGATAGGCAATGCGCAGACCACAACTGGTAAGGGGGCGCTTCTGTGGCGCAGCTTTCCGAGTGTGGAGCGTGCTGTTCCCTGCCGAGCGATCACTGGTTGCCTATGGGTTGATTGTGCCATGTAGACTGTTCCATTTCAGTTCGGACAGCAGGAACCTTGCATTTTTTGTGGGGGTTTAATTTTCTGTCGTCTAAAGTACACATTAAGTACATAAAGTAAGAATGAAGAGTCCCACGGCGTTAACATTGAATAAAAAGTTCTCTTGTTTCGAACCGCTCAAGTAATTAAAAGGGCACGGTGCCTTCGGCCAAGTACGCCTTGGCCATCGCCATAAAACTGGAAATTTGTGATAAGTTCCTGTGGGACTAAACTGCTGAGGCCATCAGTCCCTAGGCTTACACACTACTTAATCAAACTTAAGCTAACTTACGCTAAGCACAAAACACACACACACACACACACATGCCCGAGGGAGGCGCGAATCTCCGACGGGGAGAGCCGCGCGAACCGTGGCAAGGCCCCAGACCGCTCGGCTACCCCGAGCGGTTGCACCGCCATATACGAGCTTACGTGGGCGTCCGATGCGTCTGCTTCAACCGCGCGGTCGCTAGACCCCTCGCCGTACTGACCTGCAGGAGACCGTCTCTATTTATGGAGTTACTGGTGATTTTTATTTCAATAGCGTATTTAATTACACATTCCAAAAAACCGTTTGTGCGAGTCACGACAGATGTTTCGTCAGATTTTATCCGCTGTCCGTTTTCCAAAGCATGCTCAGCTAAAGCAGATTTCTCGGGGTAGCGTAGGCGATAAAACCTTCCATGCTCCTTCCTGCGTTGTTCCGCAGTGCATAATGTTTGGTCGACGCAAGACTGGTCATGCTCGCAAGGTATGTTTTAGTCCCTAGGTGTTCTATGACCTGCTGCGTCTTTAACTGGTCTAAGTAATTGAAGGAATTTCGTTGAGTGCCTGAAGATCGATTTGAACTTAGGTCTTTCAGCAGGCGGTTTATGTTGCCCGACACGGAGCCACAGAACTTCAAGAAAGCAAGTTTTTTGTTTCTCCTGCTCCTCGTCGGTGGTCTTCTTGTAAGTCTTACATGAAAGCACTTCAATTATTTGACGGACGTTAGTTATAACCATTGTTCCTGAAAACCACGCGTATATGGCTCAGCTCATGGGCCAGGTTATCAGCGTTTGATATCATTCTTGCACGATGCACCAGTGTTTGTAAAACAGTATGTTCCTGTGCCGCGTGATGGTGGCTAATGTCGTGCAAGTACAGATCAGTGTGGGTGGGCTTTCTACAGACGCTGTGGCGCAGGCATTCATTTCGTTTGCGGATGATGAGAACGTCGAGGATGGGCACTACGTCGTCTTTTCCTACCTCCATGGTCAACGTGATGTCACTGTTAATGCTGTTGATGTGTTCCAAGTTTCTCACATTCGTGTGGCCAAATGACGAACGTGTCGTCAACGTATCGAAAGAAAGAACTCGGCTTTAATGGCATCGTGTCTAAGGCAACATCCTCAAAATTCTCCATGAAGAGGTTCGCAACAGCTGGAGTTAACGGGCTCCCCATTGCAACGTCGTGCGTCTGATCGTAATACTGGTTGTTATACAGAAAATAAGAAGACGTTGGAGTGTGCGTAAATAGCTCGATCACTTCACTTACGAAGAACTGGGATACTAGGTCCAAACAGTCTTTGACAGGCACATTTGTAAACAGTCCAGCCACATCAAAACTGACTACAATGCCGCCCTAAGTCGAAGACGGTTATTTTAGTTGATAAAATCTGCTGAATTTTTAATGTGACGCTCGTAGTGTCCCACTTGTAGAGCGAGGAGCTAGGCCAAATGCTTCGCCAACTTGTATGTTGGTGAATTAATGGTGGATACGATGAGGCGGAATGGCTTCCCATCCTTGTGGATCTTCGGTAGAGCATAAGCAGTAGGTGGTCTAGCTGCCTGTGGGAGAAGATTCTTAACCACAGTGTCTTCCATCAAAGGCGCTTGAGAAGTTCAGATGTCTTTCTTGTTAGTCTCGATTTTGGGTCGCGTGGGAGTTTCCAATAAATGTTTTCGTGCAGTAGCCCGCAGATATTTGTATCATAGCCCGCGTATTCCATAATTACGACTACATTCTCCTTGTCAGCATTGCATAGTGCTCACAGGCCATTGCACTCAGCCCTGGTCATGTTGCGTACTTGGAACTTTGCTTTCGTGAGACTACGACTCGTTTCAGGCCGTATTTCATCTGCTGTTTCATTTGGATGCTTACGGACTGTCTGTTCGACGCCACTTACCATATCACACACAGGAACGTCCTGCGGCGAAGGTGAGAAATTAAGTCCTTTCTTAAGTGCCGACATTGCACCCGTGTCTGTATCTCTCGCCGTCAAGTTGATCAAGGTGTGTTCTGAGGATCTGTGGTCCGCACAGTGCTGTTGTTGCGAAAGGTGCCTTAACTTTCCTTCCTGCCTCTCTGTACTTCGTTTCTGGGAAACCTTAGCGACGTCGACTCATTCCCAGTCCAAGGCTGTAAGTGTCCTTGATAGTTGCAGATGCAAGGCCTTAAGAGCACGTCCATTCGAATCTAGCTGTTGCCTGGCGTCGTGCATCCTTTCCCGAAGTAGTGCGAAGTTGGCACGACGAAATATTCTGCTGGAGGCGACGGTGTTGATTTGGTGGAATTCCAGTACAAATCGTGGAATAGTCTTCTCGTCAAGACATCGCAACAGGAAGGCCAGCGAACTCAGTAAACTAGCCTTCTTGACGCGCAGCTTCCGCAGAAGTTTAATGCTGCGACATGTTTCCTCCACGCAGACCCAGGTAATACACCGAAGCGCCAAAGAAACTGGTACAGGCATGTGTATTCAAATACAGATATATGTAAACATGCACAATAGAGCGCTGCGGTCGGCAACGCCTATGTGGGACAACAAGTGTCTGGAGCAGTTGTTAGATCGGCTGCTGCTACTGCAAAAAAATGGTTCAAATGGCTCTGAGCACTATGGGACTTAACATCTGTGGTCATCAGTCCCCTAGAACTTAGAACTACTTAAACCTAACTAATCTAAGGACATCACACACATCCATGCCCGAGGCAGGATTCGAACCTGCGACTGGAGCGGTCACGCGGTTCCAGACTGAAGCGCCTTTAACCGCACGGTTACACCGGCCAGCTGCTGCTGCTACAATGGTAGGTTATCAAGATTTAAGTGGCTTTGAAAGCGGTGTTGTAGTCGGCGCGCAAGTGATGGGCACAGTATCTCCAAGTGATGAAGTGGGGTTTTCGCGTGCGACCATCTCACGAGCGTACCGTGAATATCTGGAATCCGTTAAACATCAAATCTCCGACATGGCTGCGCCCGGATAAAGATCCTGCAAGAACGGGACGAACGACGACTGGAGAAAATCGTTCAGCGTGACAGAAGTGCAACCCCTCCGCAAAGTGCTGCAGATTTCAATGCTGGGCCATCAGCGAGTGTCAGAGTGAGAACCATTCGACGACACATCATCGATATGGGCTTTCGGAGCTGAAGGGCCACTCATGTACCCTTGATGACTGAACGACATAAAGCTTTACGCATCGCCTGGGCCCGTCAACACCGACATTGGACTGTTGATGACTGGAAACATGTTGCCTCGCCTGACGAGTCTCGTTTCAAATAGTATCGAGCGGATGGACGTGCACGGGTAAGGAGATAACCTCACGAATCCATGGACCCTGCATGTCATCAGAGGGCTGTTCAAGCTGATGGAGGCTCCGTAATGGTGTGGGGCGTGTGCAGCTGAAGTGTTACAGGATCCCTGATACATCCAGATACGACTCTGACAGGTGGCACGTACGTAAGCCTCCTGTTTGCTCACCTGCATCCATTCATGTCCAGTGTGGACTGCGACAGACTTGGCAATTCCAGCAGGACAATGGACACCCCGCACGTCCAGAATTGCTACCGAGTGGCTCCAGGAACACTCTTCTGAGAACACTTCCGTTGACCACCAAACTCCCTAGACACGAAGATTATTGAGCATATCTGGGATGCCTTGTAACGTGCCGCTCAGAAGAGACCCCCACTCCCTCGTACTCTTACTGATTTATGGACAACCCTGCAGGATCCATGGCGTCAGTTCCCTTTAGCACTACTGCAGAGATTAGTCGACTCCAAGCCACGTCATGTTGCGGCACTTCTTCGTGCTCGCGGGGGCCCTACATGATGTTGGTCAGGTGTGTTAGTTTCTTTGGCTCTTCAGTGTATAAGAATGCAGAGTCTTCCTGTTGCAACATTGCCTAATAATAAGTAAATATTTTTTGCAAAATCGTAATTATAATAAAGAGCTGCTTCTGATTTTTAAGGGTGAAAGTGACCGTATTTTAATAAAAATACGAGATTCTGAGACTCGTAGCTCATAAACTATTCAAAATTAAATTCTTGGATGCAGTCCAAAGTGAAGGCAATATCTACATATTCCTGACACACTCAGTATGGGGGAGGCCTGGAGTGTACTGTAACTGAAGAAAGTTTCACAAACCAAGACCGCTAAAAAAGCATTTTATTGGACGACCGGTTTCGACACAGCTATGCTGTCACCACCGAATCTTATACTTTAAAATATTACAACATATTGTCCATCAGTGTTGTAAATGGTTTCACACTGCATACACACTTCCCACTATTATGAAGATGACGAAAAATCCCCATATCAAATGTAAACTTACTGTGTGGAAACATGAGCACTTGCTACTGGCGCAATACAATTAAGTTTATGTTTGTACCTAGTAATTTTACTTTTGAGATGTCGACTTGGAGTGATCTTCATGATAGTAGGAAATATATCAAGTGTCAGACGAATTGCAACATGACGGACATTATGTTGCAAAATTGAGTAGCGTATGTTCCGATGGTGACTGCATAGCTCTGTCGAAACCGGTCTTCCAAAAAGTCGCCTTTTTCTTATGCCACGAAAATAATACTGTATAGTTTGAAGTGGAATCCAGTATTTTTAGAGCTTAAATTCAATGTAATTTTCACCATGTTTCCTAATATTGCTGTACAAAAAATTTAAATGGAGTGAAAATTATGCCGTATTGTTCAAAATTTGATTTAAAAATAATATCAGTAAACATTTGTGGTAGATTTACTGGAGGGCTGTACCAAAAATAAAAAGTTAATAGATACAGTTGCAAAACCTGCTGGCTGCGGCGCTTCAATATCCTTACCCTTACATTTTTTTCAGCCGGCCGCTGTGGCCGAGCGGTTCTAGGCGCTTCAGTCCGGAACCGCGCGACTGCTACGGTCGCAGGCTCGAATCCTTCCTCGGCCATGGATGTGTGTGATGTTCTTAGGTTATTTGAGTTTAAGTAGTTTTAAGTTCTAGGCAACATGACCTCAGATGCTAAGTCCCATAGTGCTCAGAGCCATTCGAACCATTTTTGCTGGCTGCGCTACGCTAAGTCCCATAGTGCTCAGAGCCATTTGAACTACGTTACTTAAAATCCGTCTTGATTGCAATTTTTTTTATTATTCATATGACCGGTATCGGTTCATTCAGAACCATCTTCAGATCTGATATTTCGGTTACAGGAGTAACCCGTCCAAATCCAGCAACTTTCACATGCTACGTCAGCTAGATGTCAGCTAGATGTGACCCGTCCAAATCCAGCAACTTTCACATGCTACGTCAGCTAGATGTGACGCAGCATTTGAAAGTTGCTGGATTTGGACGGGTTACTCCTGTAACTGAAATACCAGATCTGAAGATGGTTCTGAATGAACCGAAACCGGTCATATGAATAGTAAAAAATTTGCAATCAAGACGGATTTTAAGTAACGTTATAAAATCACTGATTGCTGTTATCCCATAAGACATTATGTCTGTTTTTGCAAAGTATTTGAACTACGTTGCAAGGCCTCTTCCCCTGATGATTGGGAGGCGAGAGCCCATTGAAGTCGGAGTACAATGGGAGTGTAAATGTTTATTATTTAATTTTTTTCACGATTCAGACAAAGGGCTCCATGAAACTTCAAAGTGAAATCACTGTGTAATACAAGGAGGCTCAAGCCTATGAAGCTGTCGTGTAAGTGTAATACATGACAAATGTTTTAAAAAATTGCATTAATTATTGTGATGTTATAGATATACAGGGTGTCTGCATAATATCGTACAAAAATGTAACAAGACATAGAGAATGTTCACTGAACAATCTGAGATGGCGAAATCAGGGGACGGAGAAGCGAGCTTAAGGAGATATGGAAGTAAACTTGTCTACCGCCTTCTCTGACATTATTGTTTTCCAGCTTATTTAGAACTAATATGCGTGCAAGTTTACATGTACTGTGCTACTTATTTACATGTACATTCCTTATTTTGTAAAAGGAAACTAGGAGGACAAGCCTGATCAGCACGAAGTCTTCACGTAGGTTTTGTTTATTTTACTTGTACATACGGTAGCTCTGTTGTATGGTGTTTACAGTGTCCTATGACAGAACGTGCTATGAATCAACGACAGACCCATTCGTTACTCAGTGCTATTCAGAAATGTACAGTACAAAACGATGGAGCAGCACCGGTACAATTTACCTGGTCACTGGATTGGAAAGGTAGATCCTACTCCATGGCCTGCGAGGTCACCTCACCTGAATCCACTTGACTATTTCCTATGGGGATATCTAACCTCACTTGTGTATGAGACCGCAGTAGATAAGGAGATGGAATTAGTTACCAGAATTGTAGCTGCCTGTGATGTGATTCGAAACACACCATGAATATTTACAAGGGTTAGCCAGAATCTTGTTCACCGATGTCTTGCTCGCATTGAGGTTGATGGCCATCAGTTTCAGCACAAATTGTAAGAAACAGTTCATTGTGTCAATGATGGTATTTACGAGTAGTAAGATAATGGGGCTCCGACCCCAATTTTGATATCAAATTGATATGCAAATTATTCAAATTGATCAATTGATTACACCAACCACCCACCCCACCCACTACCATCCACAACACTTCATCAGATGATGTCATGTGTTTCCCTCAGCCTGCACCTAGGTTCCCATCCCCTCCTCTCTTTCCCCTTCACATACCTACACTTTCGGCGGAATATCCAATTTTGTCGGGAATTTCGAATTTTGGTGGGAATTTCCTTTTTCGAGGTCTGTGCTGACGTCCCACCCCACTCTCCACCTGTAAACTGGCTGTAAATTAAAAATGGCGGTGCATTTTCTGGTACTCGAACCCTGGTCCTTCTGGACAGAAGGCCCAACTGCACCGTCAACACATGGAAACTGCCCAGATGCAGGGTGGATGTTTAGATTAGTGTACCTTAGTTATTTTGGTTGGGAAACTGAAGTAGAGATCGGTTCTAATTACGAAGATCAGCCCCAATTACACAACTGTATGTGTAGTACTACTACACTAGGACCAGCTGCTGTGGCCGAGCGGTTCTAGGCACTTCAGTCCGGAACCGCCCTGCAACTATGGTCCCATGTTCGAATCCTCCCTCGGGCATGGATGTGTGTGATGTCCTTAGGTTAGTTAGGGTTAAGTAGTTCTAAGTCTAGGGGACTGATAACCTCAGATGTCAAGTCCCATAGTGCTTAGAGCCATTTGAACCATTTTTTTAACTACACAAGGCGTACTTGAAATCGCAATACAGCTCAAAACTAGACGATGCCTTACATCTGGTGTTATCCTGCTGGGAAAACAATTCACAAGATCACTAGAAACTAGTTGCAGACGTACTCAAACTCTACCCTTCACCTACAAGCTGGCAGGGTAAAGGCTGATGTGGAAGGTACTGTCTTTATTTATTTATTTTTATGGAAATGTGTTTAACTGACAAGATGCTGCTGTTGGACAGAGAGAGGTTTAATAAGTGTATTACCTGCAAGCCTACAGCTGAGAACTATAGCTATCGCTGTTAGAAATCAGAGTTCGCTACAGACGCCTCCTCCTGGCATTGCCTGTAATCACCCTGCAGCCTGAATAATCGAAGCCAATACACACAACCGCAACTGATGGAAAATGCTACACTGTTGTAATTACACATAGAAATTGTTGTGAAAAAGAAAAAAAAAAGCAGCACTCGTAATCAGTGTGTCGTAATGCAACACATATACTGGGAAAATCGTCGTCCAAAGAGATTGCAAAGGGGGCGACAGTTACAGCGGTGGCCTCCTTGTTGGGCACACATGAGCTAACCAACTTAGAGGCAATCTTATTCCCCCCACCACCCTGTTCCACCCCTCTTCCCCCTCTGTCCTCAATACAGGTAGGAATAGAGGCCTGTTGTATCTTGCCACTGGCGGTCCACAAAGAGAGTCTTCTGGTGGCATTGGTATACTCCCGTCTGCAGAAATCAGTCACAGATAGACAAAAGACAAGAAGGGGACGCTTCTTGCAATCTGTTAAACGTATTTCTCGGAAGGACTGGACTCCGCTGGAACAACGAAATTCTAGAGAACTCTTCAGATAGCTTTCTCAAACGTCCACTTCTTGGAAAATGGGTAGCCGATCGCCCTTACGGACCGCAGACCCCAGAGGACCCTCCTGACGATCTAGTTGCAGTGTCTTCAGTACAATGCACTCCAGCAGGTATGTGGCCAAATGTTCCATTCGGCGGTTCATGGCCCTCACAAAATGGCCTTATGCCGACTGGCTGCAGAACAAAAGGAGATAAATGAGTCTAAAATGTAGCCACGCCCTGGTCAGTTCACAGCTACATTAGGCGACCACACATACCATTGGATCGTCCCCACACCACTCCCGCAAGTGCCCGCCATTCTGAATGTGAAAACACTCCACTGAAAAAATTGTATTTAACGTCAATGCACTTCCTATAAGCGAGCAACTATTAAAAAGGAAAACGCAATCACGATAGTAAAAAATGTCCTCTTCCCACGAAAATAGGCTGCAGTCCAGTTTCTTTTAGTTTCATGAGCAAAGCCGCTATAATTTTTTACTTTCGACTACAGGATACAATTTACATCTCATTATTTTGCGATGTCGAACGAAGTGCACTGCACCCCATATACTTGTCCAACCTGCGTAAAATTTTATGCAGGGGTGACTTGTGTAGGGGGCGTATAGCCCGACCTCTGAATTTTGGTCACCTGTAACTGGTGGCAGGGCACTTCGTTGATATCGCAAGATAATGAGATGTAAATTGTATCTTGCAGTTTGATGTAAAAACTATACCAACTTTGCTCATAAAACTAAATAAAATGGACCGCGCCTATTTTCGTGGTAGAGGACATTTATTATCGTTTCTATTTCGTTTTCCTTTTTGATGGATTCTTGCTTATAGGAGGTCCATTGACATTTATTACAATTGCTGCAGCGAAGTGTTTTCACATTGAGAATGGTGGGCACTTGTGGGGGGCAGCATGGAGCAGTCCAGTGTGTGTGTGTTCAAAATGGTTCAAATGGCTCTGAGCACTATGGGACTTAACATCTGAGGTCATCAGTCCTCTAGAACGGAGAACTACTTAAACCTAACTAACGTAAGGACATCACACACATCCATGCCCGCGGCAGGATTCGAACCTGCGACCGTAGCGATCGCGCTTCCAGACTGAAGCGCCTAGAACAGCACGGCGACACCGGCCGGCAGTGTGTGTGTGTGTGTGTGTGTGTGTGTGTGTGTGTGTGTGTGTGTGTCTGTGCGCGCGCGCGCGGGTGTACGCGCGCGCGCGGGTGTGCGCGCGTGTTTGTTGTGCGTGTCTGTGTGTGTATGGTCGTCCTAGGCAGGTGTCCCATGACCAGCGGGCGGCATGTGGCGCCGAACGATGGCGAATTATCTCGCATTGTTTAGTTGGTTTTACGTCCTTTTGGGTTGGCAAAGGACCAGTGCCTGTGAGCTCGTCTGCTGGTGGGATGGTTATAGGTCGCAGAAAAACCGCGAGGTGCTCAGGAGAAGTTGACTGTTTGAGAAGACCTGTGTCCCCATCGTAGGTGGAGGGAGGGAGGGAGGTAGGGAGGGGGAGGGATGAGGGGAGGTAAGAAGGCCTCTAACTTCGGCAGTTTGTGATCATACATTAAGGAGAATGCACATTCAACTACGGTCCCCCTCTGCAATCTTTTGGGATGATGATTTTCCCCAGTACATGTGTTTCATTATGATCTGTTCATTCAGAATGCTAGATTTTTTTTACTACAATTTCGATGTGTAATTAGTGCAGTGAAGCATTTTCCGTCAGTTGTGGTAGTGTATATTGGCTTCAATTACCCGGACTGCAGGATGATTGCCGAGCATGTAACTGTAGTGAACTTTAATGTCGAACAGCGATACAGGACTCAGCTGTATGCTTACAGGTAACACATTCATTAAACTCCTCTCCATCCAACACAAACATCTCGTCAGTTGAATATATTTCCCATAACAAAAAATAAAGACAATATCTCCTACTACGGCCTTTTTACTGCGAGCTTGTAGGTGAAGGGTAGAGTTTGAGTATGTTTGCCATTCGTTTCTTATCGTATTGTGATATTTTTTCCCAGCAGGATAACACCGGTTGTATGAAATCATCAATTCTTGAGCTATTTTTAGGCAAACTTTGTGTAGCGCAATGCATATAGTTGTATAATTAGTACCAATCTTTATGATTCATCATGTAATTAGGACAGATATTTTCTTCACCTTCCCAACCAAAATTACTAAAGTAAACTAACCTAACCATCCTCTCCTGCACCTGGGCAGTTTCCATGGGTTGGGCGGTGCCCTTGGGAATTCTGTCCAAAGGAACCACAGTCTGAGCCCCAGAGAGGGCACCACCATTTTTATTCCTGCCAATCCCCGAGTGGGGGTGGAGTGGGATGTCAACACAGTCCTGGGACAAATAAATTCCTACCAAAATTAGAATTTCCTCGCAAAATTCGAAATTCCAACCAAAATTCGAAGTTTCGGCCAATAGGCTAGGGGGTGGAGGGGGAGGGGGAGAGGTGAGGAAGGGGTGGGGGGGCTTGGGGACGCACCGCCATCTCTCCACTATCCAACATCACACACTTTTACGACAACACGACGAATTGAACCTCGGTGAATGAATTTCAGGTATTAAACCGATGTGCAAAAGTGTATGCTGTGGAACAAAAATAAAAAAGACGATTGTCGCAATGAGTGCGAAACCATATTTTGGATCAAAATCGACAGATAAACTGTACTCATGGCGATGCGTTAACGCATCTTCAATCTTCTTGTCACAGAGCCAGCACCCAACATTATGCTTGAAATAGATATGTGACGTCCGGAAACCATCTGAAGATGAACCATAAAAGGATTGAAAACAGGTTCATGGAGTATTAAATAAATAAATAACTATTTAAAAAAGTGACTGGTTGCAGTTTTATGTATTTACATTGAATTAACAGTCACGGGTTCGAAAACATACGTAATGGATATGCTTAATAAGAAACGTACTGAGTCCGGAGATGGAAACTCATTACCATAGAAGTCGAGGGAAACAATAATTCTGCAACTCTTGTATGCACACCGTTTCCACACGCAACGACAACACGACGAATCGCACCTCGGTGAACGAATTTCAGTTATTAAACCGAACATCAAACAAACTTTGAGACCAGGAAGGAGCATGTATGTCATTAAGTGAAGACATGCGCTAAATCAGCTCAAAAAATCGAAATTTCTATTGTTGTCATTTCATCTGCAGTTTTCTCTGTAAAATGAATTTTGTATCATGCAAATCTGATGAATATTTTCCGAGATACTGGTAATTTTACAGTACGGTGCACATCAAGTGCCTCGCCCACTTTCGCATCACTGTAAGTTTTTAGGCATGTGACTTCTTGCTGTCTCCATGTGATGTAAGCATCTTTGACTTATATTTCAGTGGTTTCCCAGTCTTTAACCTAGATAACAACTGAACGTCGTCTGTCGGTAGGAAATGAAGATACTTGGAGGAAAAGGACGTTTCACAAATTCTGAAATAGACAAGCTGCAAACTTGTTATCGTTTAGCCATAAGAAGGAACTGCGATGATTAAGAAAGTATGAGCAGAGTCACATGGACAATTTTTTTTCTCCATAAGGATCAAATGATGAAGACCTGCAACACAGCCTTTGCCCCGAATGCTGGCGCAGATGTAAATGGACATCATGTTCTGGCGAAAATTATGAGCGTAAACATACCACTAGCAGCTATAAGCACAATAAAACCTGTGTTTAGGGACCTCACTAAGAATGCACTACTCAAGAAGTGCTTACGCGATAAAACTAAAAAATCTCACTGAAAGTTTGTAATTTCGAATCGTCTACCAGAAACGGTGTTTGTACACTATGTAACTTTAAAATTTGTTGATTTGGGTGCTATTTTATGTTTTAATGATGTCATATTAAGAAAAAATGAAATGCTAAGGACACTAGGAGTCAGTGCAGGTGCAAATCCAAGACTGGCATTACGGAATATCGATTTTTCTAGAATTCGTAAAGCAGACATAGCTGCTTTCAGTTGAACAAAAGAGGTGAGAAAACAAAGAAGAGCCAAGAATAAAAGAAAAGATTATGCCAACGATTCAGATGATGCTGAATATGGTGCAGGAAAGCGGTAATTGCAAAAACTGTTACAGGAATTTATAAGTAATACACAAAGAAAACTTTAAACCATGCTTTAGCAAGACGACGTTCTTCGTCCAATATGTGCAATTACTTCCACAACTGTGTGTTACAGAAACTTAAAATTGTCTGCAGTTGTTCCAAGACAAGAAACGAGCAAACACATACAGGTGTGGCTACTTTTTATTTTATTCAGGCTCGAAAACGAATCCATTTTTTCAAAGTTGTAATCCAGCTTTTTTAACATATGTCAGCAGAGCTCTAAACTTCAATGTGCCAAAATCTGCGCAAGACTAAAGCCATAATTACTGGAAATCTCGTCTCCAAGTGTCAAGGTATACTCAATAGTTTGTTCAGAAATGATATTTAAATACCTTGAAAATTTGCATTGCCGGCATAGGGGAAATAGCTCTCGCCTGGCTCCACTTCAGTCAGATCTGTGGGTGCTTCAGTGCCCCTTCGCGGCATGCCGACCAGCCCGTCGCTTGGAAACGCCGAGCAAAGAAGTTCGATGAGCGGCTGGAATCGATTATTACGTTCGCACGTCTCAATTTGCCTTGTTAGGGCTGTGACGTTACTTATTGCAACCACACTGTAATTCGCTTTGTGGAATGACGTCGTTGGAGCGGAATCTTTGTACTAGTCCACTCACGCCAATGAGGTACGAAAACGGCTCTGCACAGAGCTACAGACGCTGTCGCATAAAATCACAAGCTAATTGGAAACGATGAAATTACAAGTGGATGTCCCCATGGACTCAGAAATATTTGCGGCCGAAGTCGTGTACAGCTGAAAGTTGCGACACCGACACGCGAGAAGTAAGTTGCTGCAAAAAAGAGAACTGTTGGGCGGTCTCGCAACCACATAAAGGAAGACAATGAGCAATCGCGACAGATGTCTGATAAGGGGCCACCCCGACGCCACAGTGGGCGGACACCGCTAATCGACTCCGTGCAGCCACGCCACGGCGCTTTGCTTTCTGCAGGTGCGCCTGTCTGCTGGCAGCTGTCCTTTCCCCTTGTTAAGTACGAAGAAAGGCGCCGTATCCACCCGATGGTTTATCAGTTACGAGGGTCGTTTGACAAGTCTGGTGAATTTCCAGACTCAAAGATTTTCGTTGCTCCTTCATAGTTAGTAAGCATCATTATTCCATGGATTGTATAAACAATTTCAAAAAATGTACAGCACTCAGTTCATTGTTGACAGCCGTATGAACTGATCAGTTCAAAAATGGTTCAAATGGCTCTGAGCACTATGGGACTTAACATCTATGGTCATCAGTCCCCTAGAACTTAGAAATACTTAAACCTAACTAACCTAAGGACATCACACAACACCCACTCATCACGAGGCAGAGAAAATCCCTGACCCCGCCGGGAATCGAACTAATTGATCAGTGTGTCGATTGTGATTGAAAATGGAGAAAACCGTGTTTCGTACTGTTTTTAAATATTTTGATTTGAAGGGTTGGACTGCCGCACAAATCAAATCCGTATTGGATGAAGTTCGCGCGGGCTGTGCACCATCATTGAAGATTATTCGCTTTTTGATTAATGAATTTAAACGTGGTCGGAGAAGAACCGAGGACGAAGTGCGCATCGGCCATCCAATTGATGCCGCCGCAAAAGAAACCATTGACAAAATCCAAGGTATGGTAACGCAAGACTGCAAAATAAAAATTCATGAGATTACTGAGACTGTATCCATCTCAGCTGAGCAAGTGCGTAGTATCCTACAGGGAGAATTGGTTATGAAGAGGCTGCGTGCGAGGTTAGTGCCGCTATTGTATACAGTCGACCAAAAGCGCATCTGGCACAACATTTCAACACAATGTCTGCCGTTGCTAACAGCAATCTGCAAGAATTTTTCCGCTGATTTTGTGCGATTTCTGATTGTTGATGAAACCTAGATCCATCGTCACACACTAGACTCAAAACTGGAGTCGAAACAATAGACAAAGGCTGGTGAATGTGCACCGAAGAAGGTGAACCCCATTATGTCACCTGGTAAGGTGATGGCCACTTTTTTTTTTATTCCAAAGGAATAATCCTCATAGATTACTCATAAAACGGTAGAACCATGACTGAACCGTATTATGCTTCATTGATGAATCATTTTAAACTTGCGTTGGCTGGAAAAAGGCGCAGGTTGGCACGCAAAATATGCTCTTTCACCACTATGATGCGATATCCCATACATCAGCGATAACCATGGCGAAAGTGTATGAAATGGGCTTTAAACCGGATCCTCATCCAGGATATACGTCAGACTGAGACCCAAGTGACTTCTTCTTTTTCCCTAAGTTGAATCTTTCGATTGCTGGGACGAAATTTTCATCAAAGAAGTAATAGTTACACTCAGCGAGTGCAGCGTTTGACAGAACCTATTTTTACGATGGGATGAAAAAACTGCAGGATCGCTAGACGAAATGTATATCCTTCAAAGGACACTATGTCGAGAACTAAGGTGAGTTGTTTACTATACAAACACGCGTATCAAACCATCCTCATATTATCTACATGTTCCGCAGTGGCACACCATATAGCTTAACTAACTAGTTAGGCCTTTTTACTGCTCGCCAGTTACGGTGTCCATTGCAAAAGAAAGATTGGATTAATGATGGCTTACGGGGTCCGTGAAGTCCCCGTTCCTCTCATGACTTTTAACGGCTGAAGTCACCAAAGACATTTACTCGTAAAACAGAAGCTAAATTTGAAACATTGCGGTGAATGACGACATTCAAAAAATTGGAAATGTCAGAATTTAAACCACCATCTCAGAATGAATTATGTGGCAAAGAGATGGAGAAACGACTTACAGCCTTCTGTGCGATGTTGGGACTATTTGCAAGTGCCATGCCCCCCTCAAGAGTGTAAAATTTTTGATAAATGTTGTCCAGATGTGTCACCTATTGAACACACCTTACTATGAGTTGGCAGACTGGAGCGCCACTACTTTCCAGTTATTGCGATTCAGGAACTGTGGCGTAGTCTTGAAGCAGCATTAATTACATTCGCGTATTTGCCTGCTTGGCTCAGTTCAACCAGATGCCCAGCCATGTTACAGCCGTTGTTGCTTCCAGAAGTGTCAGCTCCGTATACTGAATTTCGCCCTCTCCATATCTCTGTTCACCTACAGAGGTAGTCATGTTTGCTGTTGCTATGAAGTACTTGTATTCGTTTGCCCGCAAGTAACGGTTTTGTCCGTATTGCATTACGAGGGGCGTTCAATAAATACTGCAACACATTGTTTTCTTTTCGGCCAATTTCGGTCGAAAAAAATGAGGTATTTGTTGTGGGACATCAAGGAATATTCTCGATTCAACACCTATAATTTCATGAAGTTTCGGTAGGTAGCGGCCCTATGCGTTGCGTTCAAAACGTCTTGGGTAATGGAAGTGCGTTCCAAGCAGCGAGCTGCCACTGAGATTCATTTGGTGGAAAACCAGAGCGCCGTAGATCTTCATAGCCTCTTGCAGAATGTCTACTGAGACACGGCAGTGCACAAAAGCACTGTGAGTCGTTGGCCAAGGGGTCTGTCATCATCGCAACAAGGTCGCGAAAATCCTGTACAATCTCCCGAGTACCGGCCGACCACAAACGGCTGTGACTCCTGGAATGTTGGAACGTGCGGGCACTCTCATTCTGGACGATCGACGGAGCAAACCAAACACCTGGCTGCACAACTGAACGTCCGTGTTGGGAGTGCTGATACCCGTCTCCACAAGTTGGGGTACTCATTACCATACCGATCGTGATGATCGGATGAGAAACAAAACGGCAATCCGTGGAGTGGCGTTACACCACCACTCCCCCGAAGCGTAAGTTCAAAGCCGCACTTTCAGCTGGTAAAGCCGTGCCGCAGACTTCTGGGATTCTGAAGGGATTATTCTGTTTGACGTCCTGCTCTATGGTGCAACTATCAACTCAGAAGCGTATTGTGCTACCCTGAGGATGTTGAAGAAACAACTACAACTTCGTCGCCACAAATATGCAAACGAACATCCCTATCTCTATGACAACGGAAGACCTCACAAAGTTCATTGGACTGTTCTTCCTCATCCACAGTACAGCCCAGATCTCCCACCTTCCGAATTCCATCTGTTTGGACTAACTCCGTGGGGAGCAGTAAGCAGTACGTGGATGGGGGGGGGGGGGGGGGGGGGAGGTTACTGGTGGAGCAAGGCCTCGGCAGTGACGTCGACCAGTGGAGAGGTACCGTGCTGGGATGTAAGCCCTCCAAATAAAGAAAGGGTTTGTACTAAAAAATGTGGGCCATAATACGGTGTATCGGAACCCTGAATAAAACTAACCTGATTCCAGAAAAAACATGTGTTGCATTACTTGTTCAAAGCCCCTCGTACAATGAATGTGTGTTTCTCCCACATCGGCGCAGGGTCGCTATGGTTGGTAACGTATTTGGCGCGGTTGATTTAAGGTGCACCCTGATGCCGTTCCAGCCACAACCCTGTTACCCCCTGAGACGGAATATATGTAGTCCAAATGTTTGAGTGTAGTGATATTGAAACGTCCCCTTTAAACAATTATACATGACTGTGCCTAACCTGACACACAATATTTTTAGCGCAACTCAATCTGACTTTCAAAAATCCCTACAAAAGAATGGCCCTGACTAACATTAAACTATACCTTCCAGAAATCACTTACCTCACAAAAATCTTCATTACTCGAACTACTGCAATACAGCGAGCGCCACTACTGCCAGCTAAATAAAAGATTCAAACTACAGAGGGCACTAACTACTGATAGGGATAGTTAGCAAATGAAAGATATTAATAGAGAACAAACAATGTATTTACCTTAATAGTCATAATATATGTCGCAGTTCATGACAAATTACAAAACTCCGCCATCTCTCTCCCCACATCCACCACTGCTGGCGGCTCACCTCCAACTGCGCAACGCTACGCGCTGTTCACATCCAGCTGCCGCTGCCCAACACTACAATGGCAGACAACAATGCAAACCAGCCACAGACTGCACGCAGCACAGCCAGTGATTCTCACACAGAGCGCTATGTAACGTTGCCAATAAGAAAACATAAACAGCCTACTTACATAGCCCCCATGCTCCCCACAAAAAATTTTACAAATTGGTTTGGGCAGTTGCCAATACAGATTTGAAAAAAATTTTTCATAATTACAATAACAAAGAAATCAAATGCACATACTTATTGATACAATGTTGGTTAAAAGCTAAAATTTTCTCACAGTCCATAAAGACAGTTCTGATCATTCATCACAGTGAAACTGCCATTTCTTTTCTCAAAGTCTGAGCAGTAAAAGACAATGCACACGGAAGTAGTGGATTTCCATGCAGCCTTGAAGAATTAGTGTTGTCCTTCCAACGGAAAGACATTGCTGACTCTTGACATGCTGACAGGTAATGGGCCACAACAGAGCAAACCCACAGCAGAGTCATTCGGAGTTTTGAAGAGTATTGGTAGGTAGGTCATCACAGAGCAGACCCACTGTAGTCCTGGTAGAGATTACAGCATTGGTGGGCCACCAGAGGTGCAGACCCACTGCAGTCCTTGTAGAAATAATGGTATTGATGGATCATCAAAGATGTAGACCCACTGTAGTCCTTGTAGAGATAGCCAGCAGCCATCTGTTGTGACTGTGCAGGTGCACAATCACCATTGAAGAGTCTTGCGGATAATATAGCAAGTCCATAACCACCACTTGTGCACTCACAAAGTTTTTGGAATTGTCCTTAGAACCAGCAATGCTGTTGTCCAGTCCCTTGCTGAATTATTAACACACGTGCAAACACTAACAGTCCCTACTTCTCACATATTGTCCATATACTATGACCAACAGAAACGTGTGCAGCGAAATGTGACTTACAAGTTAATAATATGATGAACTGGTGTCAATTACAATTTTATAACATAAGAATACAATTACAAAGGTACAAAATACATCATTAAAGAACATAACAATACAGATAACATTTGTAGTACAGGCCTTACAACAGAATAGAAATAAACATATACATCAATGTTACAGGAATTATGAGATAAGTAGATACATAAAAGATCAGAATAAATTTTGAAACATCAACTTCACACATGAGCATTAAAACATAAAAGAATAAATAATGTCTAAGCATATTTACAAGGTAAATAACATATTATTAATGCCAATTATATTTGAGGATAACAGTATTCCTCATCATAGTGAATGTAGCTTAGTATTAGAAGAAGAAAAAATCCTATGAAACTACACAGAGACAGGAAGAAAACAAATACACAAGGGTACACAAACATATAGTGGGATAATACAAAAGGAAAGGACAGGGTTTGTTGTACTGCAGTATTTTGCAAACAAAATTTTCTTTACTTCTTGGAGATCTCCCTTCATTCATCATTATCCCCAAAAAGTCCTATCTATACCTGCTTTCTGTATTCTATTCATATTTCTTTCAATATAATTATTTCTCAGTGTACAATACTCATTTTGGCCCAAATCTTTTTCATATAACTTCGCAATGCATTCTTTACCTATTCTCCATAGTCAGTTTCTTATATAGTCTACCCCTCTTAAGCTAACTTAAATCTACTGAGCTCAGATGCTTAACTAAGGGACGAGGCAATGCAGCAGCGCAAAACAATTAATACAAACAGCAATAAAAAAAATGGAAATTTGCAAAGCAAGCTACAGTAAATCTAAATTACCAAGCAATTCAACATTACAACTAATTGAGGCAATGCGCAGCAAACAAGAAAAATAAATCTGGCTTAGCAGAGTAACACAAATTGAAATGCAGTACCACTATGCCTGGCAACCAACAACAGAAAATGAAATAACTTATACCTAAACATGACAAAGCTCAAGCAGAAAAAATAGTACACTAAAGACAACAATGCAGACAAGGGAAATGTATATTCACATCTTAATGTCTATGTAATTAAAGTGGTGCACCACAAGAAGTTATTCTACCAAAAAGTTACCAAGTACTTGAAAAGAAAATTATGAATGCAGTTCCTGTGAAGGTAAATGTCATTTTGTGCTCCCTCATTTTTTTGAAAAAAATTATTATTTACTCGATCTGTAGACAGAAAATATTTATATTAGTACATCTATAAAATTTTATTTTAACCAATGCTGCAGTGCAGCTAGAAACTAGATATTAAACAAAATGAGTAAATAAATACATAAAGCAAGCCATATGGCATTTCTCTCAATTAGCAAGACAATAGCCGTGAAATGTTTCTCATCGTTTCATTAGGCATTTTAGTAAATATCATATATTAAGAGCTCCACAGTGTAATCATTTGTTTTAGAGTTCGAGCGTGTCCTGTTTACGATGCTTTCTACAAAGGAATGTCGATAGCGAGGATAATGGCCTCCCTTTTTTTTCCCCACCTAATGGCTTTTTTTTGTCAGATGTCTACCTCTCAGCTGGGCGCCCAAAACGCACTACGCCAAGGTCACTTACCTTTCTTGCTGAAATATTTACGACGGCAGTTTCCGCTACAGTGACAGTCCCATATAAAAATATTTCACAGGTCAAGAATTTGGGTTACAAATCTGTAGAAACAAAATCCTATAAATATAACAGCGTCCAAAAAATTTTCGCCAGCATTGTGGTACATTCACGCATATACACACATTTCATAACTCTTAAAGTACGATTCTTGGTTTCCAACAACCTTTCTCACAAATCAGCGTCCCTAACCACTACTCATTATTCCTTACCTTATTCGTCGACACTTCTTCAATATTTCATCATAACAGATGCGTAGCATATTCAAATAACTCATATAGCATCAGCTTATTGATCATAACCATACCGCAACAGCATAATACACATAGTCGTCATAATAATAACATCATAACAACTCAGTCAAATCTCAAAAACGTTGTAGCTTTTTGCAATAACGTCAAAACCTAAAAAAAATTCTCTGCTCATTTCAATAGTGTCATCTACCCCAAACGTACTTTAAAAATTATGCTCCCTTACCAAATACATCATTCAAAGCTCTTATAGTATCACAATGGTTCCGAAAAATATGAGCATTTCACAAAGTACAGACAAAATACAATTTCGTAAGTGTGAAGTTATCCAACTGTGTAATTACGTAAACATCTGTCACTGATGTAGCAAAAAAAATGTTTATCTCTCAGTTAAATGATCAGATAGCTGTGTAATTCTGTGTTAGAGAAATATGGTACTGATGTGTAAAGTTGTATAAGCAAATACCATATTAGCTAGGGCTCCTTGTGCTTGCCAAACACATGATACACAAAGTAAGCATGTACCTCCCTGAGGATTAATGTAATTATACCCTCAGGTGTTACAGATTACAGCAGTGGAATGAAATATATCGCGGAAAACTTTCTTTGTAATTCAAAAATCTTGAAAAATAAATGGCTTAAGTACAAAATCTCTCAAATGCGTGTCCTGTAGCGCTAAATGTGCGTCTTGCTGTAAGATAATTAGGTAAAATAAATGCATAAATAAATAAATAATTCTGTGGAAGTGTCGTAGTTATCGTCCTCCGAAACCTAAGTTCTGCAGAAGCCAATGTACTTACCTCATGATAAACAAAAGTGAAATGCTTTGCGTATAGATATCTTAGTTATTACGCTTATTACCGTGATGAAGAAAGTACTGTGCTGTAACGTATTGTTGTGCTACAGAAAAGGCTGTCTCCTTGTAGCTATACCACAATGTTACTACTAAAACGTGTTTTACTTTCCAGAAGAATTCAGAAAAATTGTGCAGATATAAAACAGATACACCGCAAAAGCAACAATATAAATTGTGTCACACATTAGTAGCGTCGTGATATAGTCGTGTAGCTGTCAAATAAACTAACCACTGTGTCATCTGGTATCTCTCAGAAAGCACTTTGAATCCATAATATATTTTCAAGTAAACCAAAATGTTGCATTAAAATCACATTAGCAGTACTGGTAAATGTTCTAAGTATGTAAGCCTTATAGTTGTTACGTAATCGTGCAACTAACAAGTAAGAATGTACACACACAATAACACTGTGACGTCTGTTCACTATAACAATGCATTCGTAATTTCTGTTTAAAAATGTTCCCTAGGTTCTAGACTGGATATTTAAC
Organism: Schistocerca americana; assembly: GCF_021461395.2. Lineage (NCBI taxonomy): Eukaryota > Metazoa > Arthropoda > Insecta > Orthoptera > Acrididae > Schistocerca > Schistocerca americana. The sequence continues at coordinate 597,995,994 of NC_060121.1, forward strand.
TTCAAACATTGTTGCATGTTAACAGTTTCTTAAGTCTGACAAAGCATACTAGAAATGTGAAGTGAAAAGTTTTATGGCAATGACTAAGTTAAACAGCAGATTATCTTTCAATAAACGGTTTTACATGCGAAATGTGGTGTAAACCTTTACTCTTCCTAGTACGCAGAGTTTCAACTGAAAAGCAATTGTCATGTTTTATACGTCGGTAAGGAATGTTAAAATTTTACTCAAGGTTAGCGTATATGTAATTTTTCTCTGAGTCAGCTGGCGCACGCGGCTGCCTGCTGTGCGAGTCATTGTCTGTCTCTTTGTTGGCGCGCGTCGTTATTGGGATTAGGAGACCTAACTTCTACAAATTCGCCTTGCCGAGAGGGCCCAGCTCTGTTAGAATCCCGCCAGTTCTGATGAAATTCACGTCTATCGTTTTGTCGGTAGTTTACATAGTTTCTTGTTTGTCGGTCATGTGGTGGAGAATTTCTCCCTGAATCGTAACTGCGCGCTGGACCGTTGCGTCTAAAGTTATCCTGTCTCCCTTGATAATAATTATTTTGGTTCCCAAATTGTCTGTTTCTCTGATTGTCTCTGTGATAGTCACTACCGCGGAGAGGTGATCTTTCCCTGTAATTATTACTAATCTGCCAACGGTTGTCATACGGATGGTGTCTGTTTTGGTCACGATATGTGTTGTGAGAATAGCCTTGTTGTGTCCAGTTATTATTTCTTTCATCGCGGAATTGTGACAGATGTGACCTGTAATTGTTGTGCTCCTGTTTCCGCGTTCCCCGATTGTCAGTGTCAATTTCCAATTCTTGTAACAGACCCTGAAAAGCTTCAATGTCATCTTTGCAACGTCCTGCTAAAGTAATATGTCGTAAATGTTCAGGCAATTTGATTAAGCAAATGCGGATGAGTTCTGAGGGGCTGTATGGGTTTGACAGGTACTGATTCTTATGCAACATGTCTTCAAAAGGCCGGCCGAAGTGGCCGTGCGGTTAAAGGCGCTGCAATCTGGAACCGCAAGACCGCTACGGTCGCAGGTTCGAATCCTGCCTCGGGCATGGATGTTTGTGATGTCCTTAGGTTAGTTAGGTTTAACTAGTTCTAAGTTCCAGGGGACTAATGACCTCAACAGTTGAGTCCCATAGTGCTCAGAGCCATTTGAACCATTTTTTTGTCTTCAAAATATTTCACAAGACTGGAAAATTCAGATTGTTCAAAGTGTTTCATCATCATGATGCTATGTTTTACTCGGTCTTGTGTAGCTTGAGACCAATATGCTGAGAGGAAGGCATGGTAAAATTCTCCTTCACTGTGACAATCGTGAATGACCGATCGCATTCTTACAGCTGGTTCATTCTCTAAATAGCCACACATAAATTCTAATCTGTGTTCTAACGACCAGTTGGGAGGAAAACAATGAGAGAATTGATGGAGCCATGCTTGTGGATGAATGTCGTTGCCAGAATTCTTAAATGTTTTGAATTTACGTGTAGTAATGAACAGCTTATAGTCACAGTCATCATGTCGGCGAGTCGCATATCGGTCATTGTTACGTCGTTTCGGCGGTTCCATTTCAAAATTCGGTGCACCTTGCCAATTTCTTTCATAATTTCCGAAATGCGCTGTGTTATTATTTTGTGGCTGTTCCGTATTTCTATGTCCCTCTTCCCGTATTGGGGCGCGAGTGTCCTCTGAAATACGTAATTCTTGTACTACCTGTGTCAGCTGATCTTATACTTCGCGGATTTCTCTTTGGTGTTGCGTATTAATTTGATTCTGATTTTGTTTGAATTTCCTAATTTGTTCGCACTCTTCTGTGTCAATAAAGACTACCGGTTTTGTGTCATTCAGATTATCATCTACCTTCGTAGATAAATTATTTAGCTGATCCGAAAGTTCAACTACTTTCTCTGATAAAGTACTAATTTCCTCCATGTGTCTTTCTACTGTGTCCTTTAAGTTTTCCTGAGTTTTTGCAAGTTCCGTAACCGAATCGGTAGACGCAACTGAGTCAATTTTAGCTTGCAAGGTCTCATGATTTTCATGAACAATTATTTGCAGTTCTTTTATGGCTGCTTTGTGATTCTGTAATGCATTTTCATGCCGCGAAAAAATAGGTTGAAAATGCTCACAAATTTGAGTTTTTACGTCATTACAGACTTTTTGACATTTCGGTTCAATGTTATGTAACTCAGTAGTTAAATCTTCACGCGTTTGTTCAAGAGTTTGTTCCAATGAGTCTAACTTTTGAAGCTGTTGCTGTGTTTGTCTCTGATTTTGTTCCATTGTGTCTAACTTTTGAAGATTTTGTTCCATTGCGTCTAACTTTTGAAGATTTTGTTCCATTGTGTCTAACTTTTGAAGATTTTGTCCCATTTGTTCCTGATTGTGTTCAAGCATTGTGTCTAACTTTTGTAGCCTTTGTCCCATTTGTTGCATTAACTGTAATAACAGTGCACTGGTGTCTGAAACATGTTCCTCAGTGCTATCGGCAGTGCATTTGAACCGGCAATATTCGCATTTTGTAAAGCAGAAAATGTGTCTTGATTTATTTGAGAAAACGGTGAGGACGCAAAACCTGAATCTACAGTATTTGCAAGATTGTGTCCTGTCATTTCGGAATCCTGAGGCGAGCTGTTGCCGACCGATCGATCGATAACGCTTCCCTGTTCACTAATTGTTTCACTGCCTACACCATTATTTACAGCCCGCTCCATTTCCCTATGCACAATTACCAAATTACTACTTTGAGCATTAGTTAATTCATTACTCTGCGGCGCTAACACACTGCTTTCGTCTTCACTGTCATTTCTCAGTTTACTTTGAAGCCTAGTATTACGTTTTTCACACGCCATTATTTTCACAATATTTCACACGACAACACAGAAATACACAATTTGAAGAGCAAAAATAAGAGAACACATTAACATAGCACTGAAAATAATATCTAGTTAATTGCAAGCGCAGCAGCGAAATACTTGGTGCAAATCTACATGCATGCCACAACTGTTTTACTGTACAACAATGAAAGACTGCAACTACAAAGGAGATTCTCTCTACAATTACGCGCTAGCAATAAACAAAATCTACACTAATTACACAAACTACAAGAAAAAAATCAGAAGATTCCAGTGAGGTATCCTCGGCTAAGGGTCGACATATGAAACGTCCCCTTTAAACAATTATACAGGACTGTGCTTAACCTGACACACAATATTTTTAGCGCAACGCAATCTGACTTTCAAAAATCCCTACAAAAGAATGCCCCTGACTAACATTAAACTATACCTTCCAGAAATCACTTACCTCACAAAAATCTTCATTACTCGAACTACTGCAATACAGCGAGCGCCACTACTGCCAGCTAAATAAAAGATTCAAACTACGGAGGGCACTAACTACTGATAGGGATAGTTAGCAAATGAAAGATATTAATAGAGAACAAACAATGTATTTACCTTAATAGTCATAATATATGTCGCAGTTCATGACAAATTACAAAACTCCGCCATCTCTCTCCCCACATCCACCACTGCTGGCGGCTCACCTCCAACTGCGCAACGCTACGCGCTGTTCACATCCAGCTGCCGCTGCCCAACACTACAATGGCAGACAACAATGCAAACCAGCCACAGACTGCACGCAGCACAGCCAGTGATTCTCACACAGAGCGCTATGTAACGTTGCCAATAAGAAAACATAAACAGCCTACTTACAATATTCACTCTAAAGTGAGCGAAAGTTATCTAGATGTTTGCGAATAGCATAACTGTGGCGGAACTTGGGTACCAGCCAGGTACTCACCTAGGGGGATGTGGGAAACTGATCAAGGCTGGCTGGCATACCTACCCTTGTCATTAATCCTTTTGGGAGGATTCGATTCGGGCTCCATACCTCACTATACTGGGAGCAGCACCTTAACGTGCAGGGTTATCTCTCCTTTTCTTTAGGGCCTTCCTTCTGCCCTTACAACCCTGGCTCACATCGCCTTCTCTGGCGTGGCTTCTCCGCCAATGAAATGGAAAACACTGGTCCTCTTGTAAGTATCCTTCTTCCTGGTAAATGAAAATTCTTTCTGCAATTAAACTCTTCAGCATCTCATGATGTCCTCTTCAAGACTGGATTGTTGTTTAAATCTGTCATGGAGGAATGTTACTTTCCTGGAACTCAAAAAAAAGAAGCCTTTCCTTCGCAGTTGTCCTCTCAGTTGAAATAAGAACGTCTTCTTGGTAGGACTAAAAAAGCGAAAAAAAAGCCATTCGTCGTAGGAAACCAATTACGTATGGTCCAAATAATTAAACAAAGACACGCTTCTTAACAAATAAAATAGCTCTAATTTTCTCCAGCAAGAGAACAATCTTTCTAAGAACGCGATTCGTTCAAATGCTGCAGTTAAGTCGTCTTCCGTTCGACGCTGGCATAGGATGATTCGAGGGATAAGACCAGCGCGGTTTCTTCACTTTATTTCCTTCTCTCTTAGGTTGGTTCGTCGTACTCTGAAGCAGACTGTATGGACCAGAAAACTTTCAGTGACGGAGGGTTTAACAAGGCACTCGCCTACACCACCCTCTGTTATCTAGGATTTTGCTTTAGCTTCAAATATTTCGTGATTGAAAATTACACGTAGTTCAGTTAAGAGTGAGATTTTTTCCCGAAGTAAAGCACGAATCATCCTAGTAACCACGGTACTCTTGTTTCTGACCAGTGCGGCTTGGTGTTAATACCTGTTTAATTAACGAGTGTCTTGTGCCGACAATATTGAGCCCCTTTTTTCTGGTCCGTTTCCGTGTTTCTAATTGTGTCTTGCATACAAATCTTTGAGACTGGGAGTCAGTGATGCTGTTTGGCCGGTTAAATACAATGAACTACAACGCTGTACAGATGTCGCTGCAAAACTTAAGCACTATCAACACACCATTCAAATTACTACATTAAGCAAGCATTTGATTAAAAAAATCAAAGATATCGAGAAACAGAACTTCAGCCGCCTTCGGGCATTGAAATAAATCAGTGATAAAGGTTGAAAATTTGTGCCGTACCGGGACTCGAATCTGCAGGCTCCGCGTCTCTACAATGCTTGCCGTAACCGCCTTATTTTTTATCTCGTTTTGTTCGTTATTGTTCGTTGAATTTGTTCGGGGCAGATGTCCCATGACACCCCTTGAACTTAGTTTTTGATGCAGTCACTCAGTTTTTTTTAGTACAGCGGGCAGCTAGCCCTCTGACCGAACACGCTGAGCTACCGTGCCGGCTGTCGGCCATCCGCACACGTTTCACGGTCGACCCAAATTTTCAACATGTCACGTGCAGGTAGCGTTCCCTTCCATTAGCCCCACTGCCTGTAGCATTCGCGAAGTCTCAAAGGGGTGCTGGAGATCGGTGCGTCTTCACTGAAGGTACCTAGGGCCGTCCTCGGTCATATATATATATACTGAAATGTGGTGTCTGTTATGTCGGACATATCCTAGAGAACAGACACTACATCTCAATAAAAAAATAAAATAAAAATAAGGAAAGAAAACTAGCTGACCAACCAAGCATTGCCTGGCTATAGCATTGCCCGAGTATTCATTGTGCCAATTTTCTATTAGAAACGAAAACAAAAAGTAAGCTGTGTTTGAAGTGAAGTACTGAAAACATTTCATTTCCATGTATTCGTGAAAACACCATTCAAATTATGAAACAGTCGTACAAGGAGATGTGCACAATGTACAGATGTTTAAGTACAGTATCCAGATTAAGAAACGTAATCCCGGTCAGCTTCTTTACCCTGGATACAGCTGCTTTGCGTATGTACAAATCGATTTTATAAATGTTTCTGTGCATCGCCTCTTCATAGCTCTATGCGCGGTTATTCTTTTCATCAATAGCCGTTGGCGCTTCGCATTTGAAAGCTGTCAAAGGCGGTGCCAGGTATCAGGGATTTCCTTAAGTTGACTTGAGTGCAGGAGCGTGTTAAAACTTCGTGCAAGATGCGGGATTTTTGCGTGCATTTCGGTATTTATGACGTCATACCTCTTGAATATGTGTTGTGAAATGATATACTTGTGTAGGTACGTTCAGCGGCATATGTGGATACTGTATACAAAATGTTTTGCGAACAGTATTTGTGCTTACAAACAAAGACGGCAGCACTATTGGGTTCCGTTAAAGATGATTTGGTGCTTGGGAAGCCCGGGGTTTAGAAGATCTCCTGTAATGCGGTCGTTCATACACCGGACAGACGACACGTACTATCCAGGAGAGATGCACAGAGCACCGCATGTACAGCCGGCTCTTACAAACTAATAAATCTGCAGTGGCAGAGCACTCTATAGACACTGAGCACTCTATGGCGTACAATAATGCCGGAATTTAAGCCTCGACTTCATCTTTCTGGGACTCAGTAGTGAAGGACGCAATTGAAATTGGGTTGCCGACGAATTTAATTTATAGAGATAGCGGCTTCAGCTTGGACAATTCATGGACTCCGGAAATTTCTGTAATGGAATCGGCCGGCCGGAGTGGCCGAGCGGTTCTCGCGCTTCTGTCTGGAACCGCGCGACCGCTACGGTCGCAGGTTCGAATCCTGCCTCGGGCATGGATGTATGTGATGTCCTTAGGTTAGTTAGGTTTAAGTAGTTCTAAGTTGTAGGGGACTGATGACCTCCGATGTTAAGTCCCATAGTGCTCACAGCCATTTGAACCATTTGTAATAAAATCACAAAGACGTCCCGACGGTGCAGCTCGCAGTGATACGTCGATATCACCGTGTAGATCGACTGCGCAGCCATAGACCTAATTCCATGCTTATTTCGTACCTCTTTGCCGCCAATCAACGTCTCTCGCGCCGTGCGTATCTGTGGCCGCATGCGCAGTGTTGCGGTCTGCGGGTTTAAAAGTGCTGAAGCGTCAGCCACCTCGGCTCACTCTGAAGATGGCTGCACGGTATTCAGCCGAAATATTAGAGGAAGAAGTCGAATTTATGCGGCTGCACCCCCGAAATTTTATGGATCAGTCTTTGCGCCGCGAAAATATGAAGATGCACATAAATTGATTTAACTTCTTCTTGCAAAATATTTTCTTTGTGCTATGTTGGTTTATTGCTTGAACTGCTTTTAGATATAAACCATGGGACCGTGCGACTTCCACACTTTTAATAGTTTTACATTACGAGAGTATTTGGAATAAACGCAGTCGCTGGGGTAATGGTACTTGTGAGAATGCCGCTTTCTCTCCGAGCAGGTGTTTGAACTGCAGCTACTCTTTTGAAAAAGCTGCTACTCACTGACAGCTTCTAATGTTTTTTCCTTGGCATTGTAAACTTGTCCTTTATTGTTTATGACAATCGTATTCATACCAACCTGTTGTTGACAAAAGTTAACTAATAATGAGTAAATATTTACACAAGATAAAGTAAGTAAAGAAATTTAATTTATTGCTCGTGACAGTATTCGACTGTCATTAGTTGCTTGTAATTTCTAACCTTCGACCGCAATACTTACATTTACCTGTTGCTGAAGAGAAGTTTACTGAGAAATAAGAATATAAGATACGAAGAAGTAAATAAATGCGAAATGTATAGGTTAGAACGTACTGTTCGCTTGTTACATTGTAGACTAAGGCCACAATTACCTCTAACTGCATTTTAGGATTTTAACTGCACTTCGTAATTTATGTAAGCACGTTAGGCCGTAGTAACAATAGGTAAATCGCAATTCATGTCGACAGTGACAAATACGCTTGTCGTTTCGGAATGTATATTCATTTAGAAAAGTCAGCTTGTACGAAGGGGAGAGATAATTGACTATCGCAGTGGTCACAGTTATTATCTATGACAAGGCTGTATACAAATTAATCAGTTAATAAATATTTTAAAAAAAATGAAATGGTATTTGTAATAAGATATGAAAAGGGAGTCTCTTATTCGTAGCTAATAAGTTAGCTTCGTAAAATATAGATATGAAGCTGAGCATCCACGACGCCCTTTTGCCTACGATAATTAAAAGTCTATTATCTTAAAATTTTCCGGAAACAGCAAAGAAATAGTAAGTTTTAGCACTAAACCGGTAATATACGTATATATCATTAGAGAAAATGGCTAGCATAATTGTTACAGCTATCACGCAATATTTGTTTTTGCTTTTTCTTTACCTTAAAAAAGAAGTTAACGTTTATTAAAAGAAAGTGAACTTATAATATTTATGTTAACGGTACAAATTATTTGTGCGAACTTGTCGTACATGAAAGTTCTTTGTGAATTTTCTGTTACATGCAGTTCTGCCCACTGCTCTGTCTCTTGTAGGTCTCTTCATCTCTGCTCAACTAGTGCAACTTACGTCCACTTGAATCTGCTTAACACTGTGAGGCCTCGGTAACGGTAGTGTTAGATGATAAATGAGAAGTACATTTCAGGGAGAAGATGGCGCGATAAATTGTAGTACCTCTGCTGGTGGGATGTGGCGGGGAGCTGCAGATAGGATGAAACTTGACTCTGTTTTTAAGATTCAGATGGAGACAACATGGAGGCTGGATGAGGAGGGGGGGGGGGGGGGGGGATGAATTTATAAGGTGCGAAATCAAACGGGAATTTTCTGACTTACTCTTGTCAGAGAAACTGTTGCGGCAGCTCGAGCTGGAATCTAAGATGGGAAAGGAGATGAGAAATTTAATGGGAGGCCGCGGCGCTGTAGTTAACTTTCAAAGCCTTTCACTCGATAGAATCAGGATTCGCGATTATCCGGCAGCGGAGGATCACGAGCGGCCGACACAGTCGCTGGAGGTTCTCCAGCTACTGCCGCGTCTCATGCTGCTGCTGTCTCAGCTCCACCAACTGGCAGAAAGGCCGGGAACTGGACTCGGGACCGTTGATCGTAATCGCTAATGTCGCTGGTAACTAACAGCAGCAAACTGGTGCATCGCAACTTTGGTGAAGAAATGACACACAGATTTAAAGATTTTTCCTGCTCTTACAAGAGGAGAAATCTTGTAGTTTGAAGGATGGATATAATCACAGAATTCAGTCAAGTTTCCTTATATATACTGCATTACCACGAGCAGTTTCGAGAGGGTAATCACTCATTTTCACATGTGCAGAACACGTGCCTGCCCAACATCTCACACTAATAGTCGTTCCAATGTCTTTGTTTGGTGGAACTGTGCAGATAGAAGACAGCAGTACAACATTAACCGCCTTGGAACAGCACGAAATAGTTCACGCATATAATGATGAACACTGTTTTTGAGGCCATAAATGTACTTGGTTCGCATTTTCTCTGAGATGCTAGAACAAATACGCGAATGAGTTACTCTAAAAGGCAGTAAGCACGAGTTTAGCATATTGTTTATCTGTGGCAAGAAATCAAAACATGCTTGGAGCATTGTCGTATGACTGTTTACCCACACGAAACAAGCTGTCCATTGTAAGTAAGGAAGAACAAAACAAAAGTGACTCGTTGATTAATTACAACCATATTCTATACCAACATCATTCTAAAATTCTTTGTAAGTCTTTAATGGGTGAAAGTAAGTAATTTGAATTCGAATGTAATGAACTTCCTTGAGCCAGAAAAGCTTCTGTCCGCAAATCAGCACGGATTTAGAAAGCATCACTCTTGCGATACTCAGCTTGCCCTTCACTGACATGATATACGATAAAACTGGAATGGAGTGCCCAACAGGCCGATTACATATTCCTAGATCTTCGAAATACGTGGTACCCCAATGCAGACTGTTGATGAAGATCCAAGCATATGGATTAGCTTCCGAGATATGGGAGCGTCTCGAAGGCTTTCTAAGTAATAGAACCAAGTACTTTGTCCTCGACGGCTATCGTCAGCAATGCCCCAGGGAAGTGTGACAGGACCGTTCGTAGTCTATAGTAGCGAACCCGGAAATGCTTCGCAATTCCTAAATCTGTATGGGAATCGTATGTGCGTCCTAATCTATAGTAGCGAACCCGGAAATGCTTCGCAATTCCTAAATCTGTATGGGAATCGTATGTGCGTCCTAACCTCCTTCTCCCCCTACTCTCCTCATCCATCTCCTCCTCTTGACCGCTTCTCTTTGTCCATCTGTTCCTCTTCTCCCTCTCTTTGCTCTTTGTGCATCTCATCCTCCTCCATCCTCATTGTTCACCTCCGCCTCCCCCCCCCCCCCTTCCCCGTAGTAAATCTCACACCACCTCTTGTTCATCCATCTCTCTGCCCGTCTCCTCCTTCCTCCCCCCCGCCCCCCCGCCCATTTTCTCCCCGTCCCCTCTCTACCCATCTCCTTTTCGTCTCTCTCTCTGACAATGATCTTTGTTTATTGTTGTTAGAAACGAAACCTCGATTGCGAAATGAAGTCAAAAGGAATCGTAAATCGGTAGCGAACATTAATGCAAAGTAACAGGAGAGACCTCTACAGCTGCCGGTCTGTGAGGATAATGTCTTCAATGACAGCATCTCTCATAGTTTCCTCTGTGAACAGGCATGACTGCAAAGCTTCTGATGATTCAGATGTCATGGTACAGTAGTAATCTAATCATAAGTCGATAAGCCATTAATATAAATAAGCCATAAATATATCTTTCCTCTTAAAACCAAGAGTAATGAGGGGAACAAAACAGCTCTCGCCTGCATGCAAAGAAAAAGAATATTTTTGGAACAAACAATTTATATAATGATTTAAGTGCCTTGGTGTGTAAGTCAAAACTGACAGCCAACAGGAGAGCGAAACTGCACATGATCATACCGCTGCACCTGCTTTCTTGTGGTCAGTTTTAACAGAAAATCTGCACACTACTGTTTAAAAAATACCTCATGACCGTCAGAATGTTAACAGAGTATTGTGCAATACTTTCAAATAAAGCGGTTGAGTACTTTCTGAGAGCCGGCCGCGGTGGTCGTGCGGCTCTAGGCGCTCCAGTCCGGAGCCGCGCTGCTGCTACGGTCGCAGGTTCGAATCCTGCCTCGGGCATGGATGTGTGTGATGTCCTTAGGTTAGTTAGGTTTAATTAGTTCTAAGTTCTAGGGGACTGATGACCACAGCAGTTGAGTCCTATAGTGCTCAGAGCCATTTTTTACTTTCTGAGATATTTTATAACAAAGTTTCCTATTTATATATAAAAATATATATATTTATATTACACATATTTAAAAATACAGGGAAAGTCGGCCTGAATGTGTAATAGGGCATTGTGTAAAAATTTAAAATAAATTGGTCAAGAACTTTTCGAGATTTTTGCTACCAGCGTTTACCCTCTATATATTACATGTATATTTATTTTTCTGTATATATTTAAAAGATAGCGAGTATAGTGTGTATATACGAGTATAAAGCCTGTATCTATCCAAATATTTATTAGTACATTGTGTAAAAATCTAAACTAAATAGATCAAGAACTTAAGGAGTTTTTTGGTAACATCTTTAAACAATGACTTGCCTTTGCGTAGTAGTACAGATTTATGTATAATAGTGTGTAACCTATGTCTGTCCGAACATTTATTAGAGTATCTTGTAGCTCTGAGGTAAATCAGTTAAGATCTTTCCCAGATTTTTGCTAAAAAAAAACTTGAGAGGTGGCACGCCACTCTCTCACTTTAACAACATTGTCAGACAGATTAACGTTCATATTTTAGGTCATGATCTTGGTGTTCCACAGTACCACATTTGCCACATGTGGTTAATGACTTTTTACATGAGAAAATTGTGGTCAGTTCATATAACTGTATGTGTAACTTGTAGAGGACCTGCACCTGAGGGGTTATAGTGGAGACGAGGGAGAACAGGGACAGAGATGAGTTGGAGGCCGTAAATGCTGAGTGCAGAGACCTGGCTGTGTGAGCGATTCTGGGAAGGAGCGCTATGTGGATTGTACCTGCAGAGGGACTTCTGGCTGAAGTCCTCTCGTTCTTCACTTATAGTCGAAGAGAATAGCGCTAGTTCGCAAAACATTTTACGTGGGCCAGGTGGCAGTCCATCACGAAGGTAGCTAGTTGATGGAAAGTGGGTGGAGGAAGCCATTTAAGAGAGACTGCTGTAAGCTGAGACTTTTTCATGATTTTTCATGTTAGAAGCTGGGGTGATACAGAGCGAGTGGCTGGCATACGTATTTAGTGGGGGCAAGACTGTAACCTCCCCCCCCCCCCCCCTCTTGCCTCCAGGAAATCGACAGGTTCTTTTAGTGAGCGGAAAAAATATGTATTTCATGGGCACAACTCTCTGGGAAGCTTAACAACCTTCCTTCAGAAACTGGGAATGGTCGACCCAGAAAGATTAGATCTCTTCGTAAATGTGAGATGTGGTACCATCTAGGTAGATGTTTTTTACGAAAACATGGCCATGCTTACTGTGAGTACGACGACTCTCTAAAATCTTCTTTTTTCAGACAAGAGAGATTTGGAGTCACTGATTTGCTCGTCTCAGGATATTCAAAGTGGAGGCTTGCACTACCAGCATGGGAACCACAGTGCTAAGTCTGGATTGGCTACCGGGCCAAGAGAACAGTCAAGATGGGAGATTCAGTGAGTAGAGGACGGTTCGATTGGTTTGTGCAATGAGAGTTCCGTTTCTGCTAATTTGGCTCCTATACCAAGGCTGGTGAAAAGTGGTTGCTATTTTCTTCTTCCTCTTCTGGTCCTTTCCTTAGTGGGTGAGACTTGTGGTGGACTAAGAGTCAGTGGCAGTTTCTAACTGTACCAACAGTGGAAGTCCAAATCATCTCAGACATAGGTCGTGCGGTAGCGTTCTCGCTTCCTGCGCCCGGGTTCCCGGGTTCGATTCCCGGCGGGGCAGGGATTTTCTCTACCTCGTGATGACTGGGTGTTGTGTGATGTCCTTAGATTAGTTAGGTTTAAGTAGTTGTAAGTTCTAGGGGACTGATGACCATAGATGTTAAGTCCCATAGTGCTTAGAGCCATTTGAACCATCTCAAACATATCGTGTGTCACGGGGGTAAACGTATCCGTCCTGAGTCGATTGTCTGATGATTGACAGTTCCAGCATGCACCGTTGTGCTTGTGAGTCAAATTGGTTTGGCCAGACCAGCGAACGAGTGCACCTCAAACTGGGATCTGATGGGATTTCAGAGTTCTGATAGAGAAGTTTCCCGCGTTCAGATAATCAGAACGCCAGACCGCGTAGTTTGCAAATTTTCGTGGCCGCATCAGAACATTACAGCTGCTGCAGGACACCGCTCCTCTCCCACAGCGCGCCGTTCTCTGCTGCCGCCTAAATCAAGGTGAAAGGCTAAAATACTGTTGCACTGGCGTACGATTGTTAAATGGTATTCACAGCTCCCTGTTCTCAGGCGAACCATAGTTTGTGTTATAGTTGATTGTAAGTGGTTCCATTTGGATAGAGCTGGGCCTCACATTGGACTCATGTAAACAAAGTCAGTTTACGTTGTAAAATATAGTAATTCAGAGGACAATTTTAGAGCTTCCATCCCCAGTGTATGATTTTCCAGTAATCGCCATTCTTTTTCTGATTTGTGTTTGTCATTTTTGTGTAAGATTTATCAGTTATTTGTAGTTAAAAAAGGATTAATAAATCTTGTCATTATTTTGTAAACTTAAATACGCCACTGTTCTCATTCATACTCTCTCAACTAATCACTATTTGTATTTTATTGTGGTGGTGCATGGGTATACCAGCAATTTAAGGTTCAGTCCTATTGAAGTAATGAACTTGATTATTAATTTGCGTTCTGAAATTCACCACAGGCATAGATAACAAGAGTCTCATGAGGAAATTCACTAACTCATATACAAAAATTAAAGCTGTTGTTCATGATTTAAAGGTCATTGAGAGCATTACACTTTTCTTTATGACAAAATAATAACATTTAGCATGACTGAGGCATATATTTACGATTAAAGCAAGCGACGGCTTGCAAACTTTCGCTTTTGTGTACTATTTACATATTTATATACCACATATTCGTATATTAAAATGTGTAGCCTATGTCTGCCTGGAAGCGTATTTGGGTATCGTGTAAAAGTATGAAGTCAATCTGTTAAGAACTATCAGAGATGTAGGGTAGCAACGTTAAGCAACGACTTGTTTACAGTAGTATACATTATATTTATTTTAAAAATATGTACTCTAGGCCTATCCGAACATTTATTTCAGCACCGCGTAAATCTTCGAAGTAAATCACTAAAGAACTTCTCGAGATTTTTGCTAACAGCACTTGCACTGTATAGATTACATGTACACTTATACATCGAAAATATTTATAAAAATTGTTAGAGCATCATGAAGGACTTCTGGAGAATAGCGTATTTCCATCTCTCTGTTTATTAGAGTATCATCTACAAATTTTAGTTAATTTTGTCAAGAACTTTTCGAGATTTTTGTTAATGACCTTTCTCGTTTAGATAGTTTATATATATTTATACACTACGAATATTTAAAAATTGTTTAGCTTATGAGTGTCAGAACGATTATTACAGCATCGAGTAAAAATGTGAAGTAAATAGGTCAAGAACTCTTCGAGATTTTTGGTATCAACATTAAACTAAGACTTACCTCCGTATGGAAGTATAGATTTTATATGTACAATTATGTACCACATATATTATCAAAATACGTAGCCTTTGTCACCAATTTAGTATTGGAGGGAAGTATGGAGGGTAAAAATATTAGAGGAAGACCAAGAGAAGAATACACTAAGCAGATTCAGAAGGATGTAGGTTGAAGTAGTTACTTGGAGATGAAGAAGCTTGCACAGGATACAGTAGCATGGAGAGTTGCATCAAACCAGTCTTTGGACTGAAGACCACAACAACAACAGTCAGTTCTCGTCAATCTTTACTTAAATGCGTGTACAAGCCTTACTGGTACTTTAAACATATTCGCTGCCACCGGAGTTGGTTTATACCTAAATACGTCAGTTTTTTTTTACAGGTATCAGGTTACAACGTTCGTGAACTGCCACATCGCGTACATAAAATGAATATCATAGATTAAATCAAGAAATGGTGACTCAAATGTAAGGCGAAAAAGCAGTCGACATGTAGGTGACATTACTTTTATTCCCCTTTTTATTTCAGATCTCGACTGTTTGTTTTCTTTTTAATTATGTATGGAAATTATTGCTACAAATTTAAGACACAGCGTTATATGCATCCATATAGAAAAGGGGTGAACTGGGTTGGTTGCCGGCACGTGACGCAGTTAGGAAAGATGTAAGATGAGGAGAGACGAGTGGGAGTCATTATACCGAAGATATTGGCCGCAAATGAGGAAATCCATCGATATAAGCGGTTTTGGCAGTGGACACATTGTTGTGGCGCTGCGGCTGTAAACGAGAATCTCGGAAATGGGGAAGCTGGTCGTCTGTCTGTGTACTATGGTCGTGAGCAGCATGGAAAGTGGTTGAATGATTGTGGAATAACACGGAGGCCGTATGGTACTGGATAATGGACGTCCACGTCTCTTCACAAAAACGTAGACATCTGAGGATCCCCCCACTGTGTAATCCAGGATAGGCAGCAATTTTTGGCAGATTTTACGACAGAGTACGATGCTGGTGTAGACACAAGTGTTTCGGAGGACAGCGTTCGAAGGCCATTTTTGGACTTGGAGCTCCATATCGCACGACCCCTATGTGTTCCTGTGTTGACCCAACGACATCGTCAATAACCAATGTACTGGGCTCAGCATCACTGTGTTTTCATCGTGGATTAACAGAAACATGTTGCCTGTAGAATGAATCACATTTCTTGTTACACCAGGTCGATGGCTGGGTCCTCATACGTCGTCACCTAGAAGAAAGGCTGCTTGAAACGTGCACCACGCCACTGATGCATGTCGGCGAGAGTGGAATTATGCTGTGGGGTACACTGAGTTGGGCTTCCATGGGACCTATGGTAGTACTCGAAGACACCCTGACAACTGTGAACTACGTCACACGAGGCTTCCATGGGACCTATGGTAGTACTCGAAGACATCCTGACAACTGAAAACTGTTGTGTGTTGTGTTGTGGTGGTCTTCAGTCCTGAGACTGGTTTGATGCAGCTCTCCATGCTACTCTATCCTGTGCAAGCTTTTTCATCTCCCAGTACCTACTGCAACCTACATCCTTCTGAATCTGCTTAGTGTATTCATCTCTTGGTCTCCCTCTACGATTTTTACCCTCCACGCTGCCCTCCAATACTAAATTGGTGATCCCTTGATGCCTCAGAACATGTCCTACCAACCGATCCCTTCTTCTGGTCAAGTTGTGCCACAAACTTCTCTTCTCCCCAATCCTATTCAATACTTCCTCATTAGTTATGTGATCTATCCATCTAATCTTCAGCATTCTTCTGTAGCACCACATTTCGAAAGCTTCTATTCTCTTCTTGTCCAAACTATTTATCGTCCATGTTTCACTTCCATACATGGCTACACTCCATACGAATACTTTCAGAAATGACTTCCTGACACTTAAATCAATACTGGATGTTAACAAATTTCTCTTCTTCAGAAACACTTTCCTTGCCATTGCCAGCCTACATTTTATATCCTCTCTACTTCGACCATCATCAGTTATTTTGCTCCCCAAATAGCAAAACTCCTTTACTACTTTAAGTGCCTCATTTCCTAATCTAATTCCCTCAGCATCACCCGACTTAATTAGACTACATTCCATTATCCTTGTTTTGCTTTTGTTGATGTTCATCTTATATCCTCGTTTCAAGACACTGTCCATTCCATTCAACTGCTCTTCCAAGTCCTTTGCTGTCTCTGACAGAATTACAATGTCATCGGCGAACCTCAAAGTTTTTATTTCTTCTCCATGAATTTTAATACCTACTCCAAATTTTTCTTTTGTTTCCTTTACTGCTTGCTCAATATACAGATTGAACAACATCGGGGAGAGGCTACAACCCTGTCTTACTCCCTTCCCAACCACTGCTTCCCTTTCATGTCCCTCGACTCTTATAACTGCCATCTGGTTTCTGTACAAATTGTAAATAGCCTTTCGCTCCCTGTATTTTACCCCTGCCACCTTTAGAATTTGAAAGAGAGTATTCCAGTCAACATTGTCAAAAGCTTTCTCTAAGTCTACAAATGCTAGAAACGTAGGTTTGCCTTTCCTTAATCTTTCTTCTAAGATAAGTCGTGAGGTCAGTATTGCCTCACGTGTTCCAGTGTTTCTACGGAATCCAAACTGATCTTCCCCGAGGTTGGCTTCTACTAGTTTTTCCATTCGTCTGTAAAGAATTCGTGTTAGTATTTTGCAGCTGTGACTTATTAAGCTGATAGTTCGGTAATTTTCACATCTGTCAACACCTGCTTTCTTTGGGATT
This sequence comes from Schistocerca americana, assembly GCF_021461395.2. Classification (NCBI taxonomy): domain Eukaryota; kingdom Metazoa; phylum Arthropoda; class Insecta; order Orthoptera; family Acrididae; genus Schistocerca; species Schistocerca americana. The sequence goes on from NC_060121.1 coordinate 598,013,256, forward strand.
GGGATTATTATATTCTTCTTGAAGTCTGAGGGTATTTCGCCTGTTTCATACATCTTGCTCACCAGATGGTAGAGTTTTGTCAGGACTGGCTCTCCCAAGGCCGTCAGTAGTTCCAATGGAATATTGTCTACTCCGGGGGCCTTGTTTCGACTCAGGTCTTTCAGTGCTCTGTCAAACTCTTCACGCAGTATCATATCTCCCATTTCATCTTCATCTACATCCTCTTCCATTTCCATAATATTGTCCTCAAGTACATCGCCCTTGTATAGACCCTCTATATACTCCTTCCACCTTTCTGCTTTCCCTTCTTTGCTTAGAACTGGGTTTCCATCTGAGCTCTTGATATTCATACAAGTGGTTCTCTTATCTCCAAAGGTCTCTTTAATTTTCCTGTAGGCGGTATCTATCTTACCCCCAGTGAGATAGGCCTCTACATCCTTACATTTGTCCTCTAGCCATCCCTGCTTAGCCATTTTGCACTTCCTGTCGATCTCATTTTTGAGACGTTTGTATTCCTTTTTGCCTGTTTCACTTACTGCATTTTTATATTTTCTCCTTTCATCAATTAAATTCAATATTTCTTGTGTTACCCAAGGATTTCTACTAGCCCTCGTCTTTTTACCTACTTGATCCTCTGCTGCCTTCACTACTTCATCCCTCAAAGCTACCCATTCTTCTTCTACTGTATTTATTTCCCCCATTCCTGTCAATTGCTCCCTTGTGCTCTCCCTGAATCTCTGTACAACCTCTGGTTCTTTTAGTTTATCCAGGTCCCATCTCCTTAAATTCCCACCTTTTTGCAGTTTCTTCAGTTTTAATCTACAGGTCATAACCAATAGATTGTGGTCAGAGTCCACATCTGCCCCTGGAAATGTCTTACAATTTAAAACCTGGTTCCTAAATCTCTGTCTTACCATTATATAATCTATCTGATACCTTTTAGTATCTCCAGGGTTCTTCCATGTATACAACCTTCTTTCATGATTCTTAAACCAAGTGTTAGCTATGATTATGTTGTGCTCTGTGCAAAATTCTACCAGGCGGCTTCCTCTTTCATTTCTGTCCCCCAATCCATATTCACCTACTATGTTTCCTTCTCTCCCTTTTCCTACACGCGAATTCCAGTCACCCATGACTATTAAATTTTCGTCTCCCTTCACAATCTGAATAATTTCTTTTATTTCATCATACATTTCTTCAATTTCTTCGTCTTCTGCAGAGCTAGTTGGCATATAAACTTGTACTACTGTAGTAGGTGTGGGCTTCGTATCTATCTTGGCCACAATAATGCGTTCACTATGCTGTTTGTAGTAGCTTACCCGCATTCCTATTTTCCTATTCATTATTAAACCTACTCCTGCATTACCCCTATTTGATTTTGTGTTTATAACCCTGTAGTCACCTGACCAGAAGTCTTGTTCCTCCTGCCACCGAACTTCACTAATTCCCACTATATCTAACTTCAACCTATCCATTTCCCTTTTTAAATTTTCTAACCTACCTGCCCGATTAAGGGATCTGACATTCCACGCTCCGATCCGTAGAACGCCAGTTTTCTTTCTCCTGATAACGTCATCCTCCTGAGTAGTCCCCGCCCGGAGATCCGAATGGGGGACTATTTTACCTCCGGAATATTTTACCCAAGAGGACGCCATCATCATGTAATCATACAGTAAAGCTGCATGCCCTCGGGAAAAATTACGGCTGTAGTTTCCCCTTGCTTTCAGCCGTTCGCAGTACGAGCACAGCAAGGCCGTTTTGGTTATTGTTACAAGGCCAGATCAGTCAATCATCCAGACTGTTGCCCTTGCAACTACTGAAAAGGCTGCTGCCCCTCTTCAGGAACCACATGTTTGTCTGGCCTCTCAACAGATACCCCTCCGTTGTGGTTGCACCTACGGTACGGCTATCTGTATCGCTGAGGCACGCAAGCCTCCCCACCAACGGCAAGGTCCATGGTTCATGGGGGGCCTGAAAACTACGTGAACATTATTGCGAATCACATGATCCCTTGATGGTTGAAGTCTCCTCTAAGGGGGATACATATTCCAGCAGGATAACTCTCGGCGACACAAGGCCAGAATCTTGCTGCAGTGGTTTGAGGACCATGGCAGTGAACTCGCATTTATGTCTTGGCCAACAAATGCGCCTGATCTTTACCAATTGGAAGACATATGGGTCGCCAACTGTGTGCCTACCAACCACAGTCCTGTAGCTTGTGGGAATTTAGTGACCTGTCAGTAGACATCTGGTGCATCATACTTCCAGAAACCTATCCAGTACTATCCATGTCCAGCAGAATCGCTGCTGTAGTGTGTATGAGAAGCGGACCAACACGCTGTTAAACAGGTGGTAACAATGTCTTTGTTCATCGGTGTGACACTAGGCCCGAAATTATTTGTTTCAAAGATATAAGATCTCAGGTTTCGGGAATACACGTGACGCCGTACAGGCTACTTTAGGATGAAGTGCGGAAGTTCATTACGCTAAACATGGCCCAGTGACACACTGGTACCTGCCTGCTAAAGTACACTACTGGCCATTAAAATTGCTACACCAAGAAGAAATGCAGATGATAAACGGGTATTCATTGGACAAATATATTATGCTAGAGCTGACATGTGATTACATTTTCACGCAATTTAGGTGCATAGATCCTGAGGAATCAGTACCCAGAACAACCACCGCTGGCCGTAATAACGGCCTTGATACGCCTGGGCATTGAGTCAAACAGAGCTTGGATGGCGTGTACAGGCACAGCTGCCCATGCAGTTTCAACACGATACCACAGTTCATCAAGAGTAGTGACTAGCGTATTGTGACGAGCCAGTTGCTCGGCCACCATTGATCAGACGTTTTCAATTGGTGAGAGATCTGGAGAATGTGCTGGCCAGGGCAGCAGTCGAACATTTTCTGTGTCCAGAAAGGCCCGTATAGGACCTGCAACACGCGGTCGTGCTTTATCCTGTTGAAATGTAGGGTTTCGCAGGCAACGAATGAAGGGTAGAGTAACGGGTAGTAACACATCTGAAATGTAACGTCCACCGTTCAAAGTGCCGTCAATGCGAACGAAAGGTGACGGAGACGTGTAACCAATGGCACCCCATACCATCACGCCGGGTAATAAGCCAATATGGCGATGACGAATACACGCTTCCAATGTGCGTTCACCGCGATGTCACCAAACACGGATGCGACCATCATAATGCTGTAAACAGAACCTGGGTTCATCAGAAAAAATGACGTTTTGCCATTCGTGCACCCAGGTTCGCAGGCGCTCCTGTCTGTGATGCAGCGTCAAGGGTAACCACAACCATGGACTCCGAGCTGATAGTATATGCTGCTGCAAACGTCGTCGAGCTGTTCGTGCAGATGGTTGTTGTCTTGCAAACGTCCCCATCTGTTGACTCAGGGATCGAGACGTGGCTGCACGATCCGTTACAGCCATGCGGATAAGATGCCTGTCATCTCGACTGATAGTGATACGAGGCCGTTGGTATCCAGCACGGCGTTCCGTATTACCCTCCTAAACCCACCGATTCCATATTCTGCTAACAGTCATTTTATCTCGAGCAACGCGAGCAGCAATGTCGCGATACGATAAACCGCAATCGCGATAGGCTACAATCCGACCTTTATCAAAGTCGGAAACGTGATGGTACACATTTCTCCTCCTTACACGAGGCATCACAACAACGTTTCACCAGGCTACGGCGGCCAACTGCTGTTTGTGTATGGAAACTTTCCTCATGTCAGTACGTTGTAAGTGTCGCCACCGGCGCCAACCTTGTGTGAATGCTCTGAAAAGCTAATCATTTGCATATCACATCATCTTCTTCCTGTCGGTTAAATTTCGCGTGTGTAGTACGTCATCTTCGTGGTGTAGCAATTTTAATGGCCAGTAGTTTATATACTTCACGCAACACGATGTCGCCCCTGCACGTACCAAAGTACGTATCCCATCGCCCATACATATATATTACCTAGCATGGTGGAGCAAAGATAAGACATTGGACTTGCAGTCCATAGGAGGGTAGTTGAAACCCCCCTACCGGCAATTCAAATTGATTAGTTTCCTCAAACCGATTAAGATTAATACCGCAGTGGTTCCCGTGAAAAGAACACGTCATTTTCCTTCCCCATACTTCTCCAGCACGAGTTCGTGCTCTGTCACTAATGAACGCATCGGCGTCGGGTCCTTCAACAATAATCTTCCTTCATTCGTCCCTTCCAGGTGGTGTATAAACACCGTGCACCAATTCCTTAACCTTCATGATTATCTGACTTACGAACTGGACTTCTCATTCGTAAATACACGTGCATTTTTCTCCTCTGCCTGCAGTGTGGGTCGGGTACTTTAATTGGAATTTTACTTAAAAGTATTAGTTTGGCCCTATAAAATCTGACATAAATAAATCACCCATCAAATTAATAATAAAGGAATTCATCTGACTACGAAATTAAAAACAGCTCTGCGATACCACAGGATGTAACCTGCCAACGTATTCTTCCTTTCGTCAAGTAGTGTCGTAAAGCTGTTTTTCCCCAATTAGTTTCAATACGTCTTGATTAGTTACACTACCTACTTGCCTTGTATGCAGCATTATTCTATAAACATCACGTTTTAAAAACTGCTGTTTTTCCTTGTCTTTACGGTTTCTCTCTCATATTTCGCTTGCATATGAAAATGCAAAGGAACGGAAAACGGGGAGGTGTCCTCAACCTAGACGTCAGTTTGGACACTTTCGCGCTGCTCCAGGTATGGCTCGGAGGAGGTGGTACGCACTGTGAAATGACTTGCCCAGTTGATTACAGGAAGACATACAGCTTAGCGAGGACTCCAGACTATGGAAACTTGGCATTTTTTCACTTTAACGAACGCTGACAAAGGGAAAGAAGGAATGAGGGAAAAAAATCGTAGGAGCAACTGAGGACTGAACATTTGGATTTGTAGTTTATCATATGTCTGCTGAGCCACTGTCTTAATATTTCGTGCAGACATCCGTGATAATGGGTCACAATGTCCGCATTTTAACTAACGATTACGTAAATGCAATAAACTTAGGACTTAGCAGCTTCGTGCCCCACCTTTCGCCTTTAATCTCTCCGTCTACATAGATAGAAAGACCCATTATCGTATGATTACAGGATTGAAGTACAATCACTGGAAACAGTTACTTCCGTGAAATATCTAGGAGTGCATCTACAGAGCTAGTCATAGTGGAGAGAGCACATGAAACTAATGCAGGAAAGTCACGTGCCAGACTGGTATTGATTGCAAGACTCCTCAGAAAATGTAGTCTGGCAACAATGGAAGTACCCTACTAAATCTTTGTTCGACCAGTACTTGAATTTTGCTCGTCAATATGGGATTGGTACAAGATATGGTTGGTAGAAGAAATACAGAATATCCAAAGAAGAGCAGCCCGTTCGGTTACATGTTATTTAGCAAATACAGATGCGTCACAGAGATGATCAACCAACCCCAGTGCACGACGCTGCATTCTCCGTCACTGTGTGGGTTACTGTTAAAGTTTTCAGAGCATAGGTTTATGGAAGAGTCAGGAAATACATTGCTTTCTCCTCCGTATTCCTCACGGAAAGGCCATGAAGATAAAATTAGAGGGATGATCGAGCCCATACGGAGGATTACCGGCAATCGTTCTTCCTGCCAACCATTCGCATCTAGCAGAAGAAAGGAGGAAGTGACAATGGTACAAAAATTACTCTCTGCTAAATTCCATAAGGTGCACTGCTGAGTGTAGGTATAGATTTAAATGTAGAACATTCAACACGGGATGTAAATGGAATGATCTCACCCGATTCCTTCACCATTATAGGAACTCCGATGCAGCTCGCAAAAAAAGACCCCCTTCTAACACAAACAGAAGTGAACTCGACGAAAAGTAGGACCAAAATGGCGGAAGCAAGTTAAGGCAAGGAACATATTGTGGCCTCTAAACCACGAAAGCTTCCTATTGGCTGAGAGCCAAACAGACTTCCCAAAAATGAAAAGTGCCTCATTGGACACATAATGAGTTTACTCAAAAAGTTTATTTCGATCTGTAGAATCTGATTATAGCAGAGACATGCAAAGTATAGCAAAGGTAATGTTGGGATTTATGGAAAGCAAAAATGTAGTGAGTAAAACGAAACTGACAGATTAACAGGAAACTTTCAAGCTTACGGTTTTACGCGAAGTCTCTCTAGCGGCCGTGGCCGGAGCCCATGTCATCGGGCGAGACAAATTACGTGACTTATTGCTCCCAAGAATCGGATCGGATCAGTATTCTGCACTTGTATTGTTGAAACACTGTCTTAATTACGGTCACCAGCTTTACTTTGATCCGTTAGATAGGGATAAAACAATCAGTTGCTCAAAACCAATGATTGATGTCTGTTAGCTATTCAATTGCATTCAGAAAGATTCCAGTACCTGAGCACTGGACTACAAAATGTACAGAATGTTAGGTGTCCGTTTTTCTGGAAACATCATCTAACTTATGTAAATTAATACTAAAAGAGAAATTTGATCAGAGTATTTAACTGACGTCTAGCAATATGATAAACAGCAGAACTAGTGAGCATTGGTAACTGACTAATCTAACCTTACTCCTCTTTTACTGTTCGTTTGCATTTGCATGCAGAAGTGAGAGAACGTTGAAAGTATTCTGAATGGTGGAAAAAGCACGTGCATTACCAAGGACAGTAGACTCAGCCACTATATTCTGAGCCAATTTCCGAAAGGCTTGCGGAGGTAGAGGCGAGGGTCAGTAGCGCATTCCCCATTAGCCATGTTTTGCGAGTGCCGCATCGGGACCTCTAGCTTTATTCTGAATGAACACGGATAGGATCTCACGTCGTACAGACTCCTGGGGAAGACAATTCACAACCTCGACGTGGAAAGAGAAAGTTTGATTTTCAGCAGAAGGCACTATTGTGTTCAAATGTAGAAAGTTGATTGTTTCTTCAGAAAGCACCAGGCGCTAAGGACAATCATCTCGAAGACTTATACCTGTACTGAAGCTTTCAAAATGTGAGACATCGCTGAACATATTGAGACTGCAAAAAAACAAATGTTGACATAAAGTAAGAACTGCCAGTTTTCGCTAATGTAAATAAACTACATGTTAGAGAGAGAAATGGGATGGTGACTCAGAGAGAGATAAAAAGTGAAGTGACTTCTTTTGTGGATATGGTAGGACAAACATTATTCTAGAGGAAGGAAACTAGTGTTTTGTAAAAGCATTTTTATCGGCGCTTAGAAGATCTGGAGTCCTGTCGATCTGAATTTAGTAAGAGACGCAAAACGTACCAATGCAAGGGTTTTTTTTCAGTAATTATTCGATTGGAAATCACTTCGTCTTTGATTTTCATTTCCAACTCGATCTCCATCTTCGGGATCCTCCATCACCAGACTTACATGCTGAGTGCTACCGTTGACACTCCTGACCTGCCACACTGCCTGAGCTGATGTATTCGAGCTGATCTCCACTTAGCTGCTGGCGAGGGTCATTGGTGCTGTCAACGATTGATTCTATAGCCACTTTAGCCTCCACCTGCTCTACCACGATGAGCTGGAGAGCCAGCTACAAGACGATGTGCAGGGTTAAAATTTTTATAGTAATTCGGTTACTTCCAGCTTCACTCTAAAGACTTATGTTTTAACGCCAATGAACAGGCTGCTTTCAACTCCAGCTGCAGGTGTGACTTATTCCCTCCTATTGTACTATCTGTTTTCAATTAACATCATAAAAGTCAATCATCAATTCACAATTACAATTAATTTACTTGCAAAATTCTTATCATCTTTCCCCCTGGCCACTATGTCAGATATGCCAAAGCCTCGTTATAATTACATTCCCACAGTTTGTCATTAATTTTTATCAATAATTTTATTGTAATAAATCAAAGTACCTGTGATTTATGTCTCATTTAGCAGTAGTAAGTTTCCCTCGTCGTTATTATGGAGGACTCTAATCTTATTGCGACACCTTCTAGCCTTACCTTCCAGTTTTAAAACCAAGTCACTGTGTAACAGGTAACAGTCAATACGCTAAATCCAGTTGGTCCCTATTTGCTTACAATGACCGTCCGCAAAGGTAAAACAGGATAACAGTTCAAAGTCGAAGTCAATAGGACAGAAGTCACAAAAAAAGTGTCATGCTTAAAGTTTGAACTCCCCAAACTTAGCTCTTTCATTAAAAACCACGTCCATGTGGTTCACACTTTCATGATGTGACTAGAGAATTGGACAACTACTGATCATAAATCAACACCAGCACATGGGAAACATACTTTCAAATTCTAGTAGACTGTATGTAATGGGAAAAATAACGTTGTTGATCAGTAACTACCGACTTAAGGACTGTTGAACATTTTAAATCACAACCTCCACTCGAGAGGGCACACAACTTGCCTGCCGTACCTGGGACTGCTGCCGATCAACTGGAACGTTCTGACCTCTCAGTGGTCAGGCTCTGGAGCAGAATCCAAGCATTCTCAGTCGTCATTTTCTTATTCCAGAAAGAGTACTTTTACAGTTTTGCTTCTTGCCAGGACACTCCAGCCTGGTTGCAAACAAGACTCGATGTAATGGAAAAGTCACGAGTCCTTAAACCAGTCCAGTAGGCTTGGCCCACAACCAACTACGGTGGATTAGAGAAACACAAACCCATTAGGGAAATCCCACCTCCGCTACTGGTAGCATGCTGCTCCTTGCACCCGTAACAGTCAATAGGGAGCTGGGAGTGAAATTTTACAAAGTCGTTGTTGTTGTTATTGTTTTCAGTTTGAAGTCTGGTTTTAAGCAGGTCTTTACGCTAATCTGTTTTGTGCAGCCCTCGTCATTTCTGTGTAGCTACTTCTAACTACGCCCATTTAAACGTCTTTACTGTAGTTAAGCGTTTGTATTCCTCTACAATCTTAACCCTGTACCCTTCCCTCCATGTGTCCATGGCAGTAATGGATACAGCACTAGACTCCAGTCCTAGAGGTTCCGGGCTTAGTCCCGGATAGGCGCGAAAACTTTTTCTCGTTCCAGTACCTCCAGAATGGTCCCAGGTCCAGTCAGACAGGTGTCGAAATGAGTACCAGGGATCTTTCCCAGGGTAAAAGGCGGCCGATGCGATGGGCCCGCCACACCTTGGCCTCCTTAGTTAGTGTTGTGGCGAATAGAAAGGCTGCACCCTAGCTGCTGTCAGACCGATAGTCCGGTCACGGGCTTGCGCCACAGACTTTACCTTTTACAATTCCTTCCGTTACAAAACTGACGATTCTTTGGCGACTCGGGATCTGTCCTATCAACCGGACGTTTCTTTTAATGAAGCTGTACCACAAATTTCTTTTCTCCCAGTTCAGTTCAGTACCTCGTCATTAGTTATTCGATCTAACCTTGTACTCTTCAGCATTCTTCTGTAGCACCACACTTCAAAAGCTTCTGTTCTCTTCTTGACTGCGCTGTTATCGTCCACACTTCACTTCTGTACAAGGCTGCACTCCCTATAAACATCTTCGAAAATACTCCATTACATTTATTTTCAATGTAATGAATTTTCATCTTTTTCAGAAATGTTTTCCTCGCTATTGCTGGTTTGCATTTTATATCCTCTGTACCTCGGGCGTCGTCGGTTATTTTGGTGACTAAACAGCTAAACTCACCAAGAACTTATAGTGTCCCGTTCCCTAATCTAATTGCCTGATTTATTTCGGCTACATCCAATTACCAGATTTTTATTTTGTTGATCTTCCGAACACATATTTGCAAAACGTTATTTATACCGTTCAATTGATCTTACACGTCCTTTGCCGTCTTGTGAAAACTGCAGTACCGTGGTGGGGAATTTCATAGTTCTTATTTTTCTCGCCGAACTTAAATTCCGTCTCCGAATTTCCCCTTGGTTTCCTGTACCGCTTGCTCAGTGTACAAGTTAAATAACATGGTGGAGAGGCTACAACACTGTCTCACTTCCTTACATACTGCTGCTTCCTTTTCATGTCCTTGAACTCTTACAACTGCAATATGGTTGCTGTACAAGTTGTCGATAACACTCCGCTCTCTGTTTTTACCCCTCCTACCTTCGGAATTTTAAATAGTGTGCTTCTCTATTCTTATAAAGAAAATACTTTTTTCGCGGTGCCGTATTGGCGTTTCTTATCCCACACGCTTTTGGCCTGTTATGTGATAGGCGTATCCAGCGGATCTCTTAGAATGGTACACTAACTGAAATATATTAATAATATATTCGGTACAGTTTCTGTCCTTACTTTGTGCATAAATGAAACGGTAGATACAGAATGTGATTATAACTAACATTTCATTTACGTAAATGATCGAGATGTGAACTGCTTTTAATATGTATTTGATATGTTTAAAGCAAAATCTGCGTACCATTTTAAACACATAGTGAAAATGCTTGGCCGGCCGAAGTGGCCGTGCGGTTAAAGGCGCTGCAGTCTGGAACCGCGCGACCGCTACGGTCGCAGGTTCGAATCCTGCCTCGGGCATGGATGTTTGTGATGTCCTTAGGTTAGTTAGGTTTAACTAGTTCTAAGTTCTAGGGGACTAATGACCTCAGCAGTTGAGTCCCATAGTGCTCAGAGCCATTTGAACCATTTTTTTTTTTTTTTTTGAAAATGCTTATTACACAAAACGTGAAACGCATTTCTGATAGTAAATACAGTTACTGGAGCACAAAAAGAGTAATATGTTTATAAACCACCATATATAAGTTTTCAGAAGGAATTTTTCACTCTGCAGCAGAGTGTGCGCAGATTTGAAACTTCCTCGCGTATTCAAACTCTGTACCGGACTGGGACTCGAACTTGGACCTTTGCCGTTCGCTTTCGCAAGTAAGTGGTCTGCTGATTGAACTGTCCAAACATGGCTCAGGAACCCCCGCCCACTGGACCGCTTTAGCTTTATTTTCGCCAGTACCGCCCAAATTCCACAGTTCTCCTGCATACCATGCGGAACTAGCACTTCTGGAAGGCAGCATATTTCCACAGCCTGGGGGACTGAATTACTCTCTCCGTTGTAGTGAGTGCGCTGAGCTGAGACTTCCTGCCAAATCAAAGCCTGGAAGGTAGGAGTTGTGCAACTGTTGGGAGTAAAATTGTAAAGCGGAAGTCAGGAACGGTGCTTGGATAGCTCACGAGGAGAACACGGCAAGTGCCATAAACCGATTTCTCAGAAATTTCGCTCTGGGGAAGAAGAGTCAAAATATACGAACACATGTGTCGGCTTATCCTTAAATACTAGACCGTTTCAGAGAAAACGATGATCAAAGTTTTTGAAGCAATTTAGATGCTGTTTAGCATGCGTTGAGGTCACCTGCAGTGGTGGCACAGTGAATAGTATGGCAGCGTCTCACTTTAGCGCCTCATATTCGAAACCGAATTATTGTTTTAATTTATTTTATTATTATTATTTATCAACTCACGTCCGTAGAAGGTTACTACATGCGTGTTTCTGATCAACTTAGGGGGGACAAATGCGTTATATTAATTGTAAGATTACAGCTGGGTTTCACAATAAGTGTCATACATATTTGATTTACATACATGTGTGTGTGTGTGTGTGTGTGTGTGTGTGTGTGTGTGTGTGTGGTATTCTGAAGTTTAAATACCTTTTTAAATTCTCATGTTCTTGGATTTTATTTTGATATCAATTTTTATAATTTACTTTTATATGAGGGTCACTCCAAAAGAAATGCACACTATTTTTTTTTTTTATCCATCTTTTATTCTACATGTTTGAAAGTTTCACAGTGTGTAGATACATCCTTTAGGAACAATATTTTCATTTCTTCACATAATTTCCATCCCTCTCAACTGCTTTACGCCATCTTGGAACCAGCGCCTGTATACCCGCATGGTAAAATTCTGCACCAACCTGTTGGAGCCACTGTTTGGCAGCGTGCACAAAGGAGTCATCATCTTCAACCCTTGTTCCACGAAGAGAGTCTTCCAGTTTTCCAAAGAGATGATAGTCACATAGAGCCACGTCTGGACTGTAAGGCAGGTGCTTCAATGTTGTCCATCCAATTTTTGTGATCACTTCCATGGTTTTTTGACTGACATGTGGCCGCGCATTGTCGTGCAACAGCAAAACATGTTGCTTTTGCCTATGTGGCCGAACACGACTCAGTCGAGCTTGAAGTTTTTTCAGTGTCGTCACATATGCATCAGAATTTATGGTGGTTCCACTTGGCATGATGTCCACAAGCAAGAGCCTTTGGAATCGAAAAACACCGTACCCATAACTTTTCCAGCAGAAGGTGTGGTTTTAAATTTTTTTTCTTGGGTGAATTTGCATGATACCACTCCATTGATTGCCTCTTCGTCTCTGGTGAAAAATGATGGAGCCATGTTTCATCATCTGTCACAATTCTTCCAAGAAATTCACCTCCACCATTCTTGTACTGTTCCAAAAGTTCGATGCATACCGTTTTTCTTGTTTCTTTGTGAGCCACTGTCAACATCCTGGGAACCCACCTGGCACAAACCTTTTTTAACGCCAACAATTTCAGTATTCTGCAAACACTTCCTTCCCCTATTCCAACGTAGCGTGACAATTCGTTTACTGTGATGAGACTTTCAGCAGTCACCAATTCGTTAGCTCTCTGCGCATTGTCTGTAGTGTGTGCAGCACGAGGCCTGCCGCTGCGAGGACAGTCCTCAATATTGCCGCGCCCGCTTTCATCACGTAACCTGCTTGCCCACCGACTAACTGCACAGCGATCGCTAGCAGCATCTCCATACACCTTTTTCAACCTCTTGTGGATGTTTCCCACTGTCTCGTTTTCACAGCAGAAGAATTCTATGAAATCAAATTGCTTCTGACGAACGTCAAGTGTAGCAGCCATCTTGAAGACATGCTGTGACGGCACCACTCACGGGAACAGGTTGAACTAAGTTTGAAAACAAACGGGAAGGATGTATGCACACACTGTAAAACTTTCACACGTGCAAAATGAAAACTGTATCTTCACAATAATAGTGTGCATTTCTTTTGGACTGACCCTCGTATTTATTCTTCCGGAAGACTTCATGCATTCCGTTGGATGACACCGATCGTAGAAACATTCGAAAAATAGAAGTTCCGATCACCACGAGGATCGCGTGAAGGCAGGTTTGCTACAGTACATTTCTTCGTATGAATCTCACTCAGGATAGAGACGTCGTTAATATTGTTGCAGATTTGATATTGGCAATAATTTGGCGGAAAGCCACGCACAACGGCAACTTTACTAAAAACTGGCGCTCGCAATTGATTATGAATCAAGGAATTCCACAGGAAACAGTTCCAAATGATCTTCTCGTTCATTTCTTCCTTTCTTTCCTTTTTTTAAATTTATTCGCCACACATACAATTAGCAGACGAATAAAGCCAACTTTACTTCAATATACACTGGAAAATATTTGTGTAGTAATATTCTATGGACATGGTTATATAAATGAAAAATAAAATAAACATAATAATCGAGTTTTGAACATGGGTCGCAAAGGTGTGAATCAGCGACGCTAGCCACTCTTTTTTATCACTCCACAAAAACAGTAATAAAAATGACTAGCTTACAGTGAAATAAGGTGACAGCTAATTGCAGTCATCAGTTACAGCATTCACAGGCTGAGGAATGATATGAAGTCTTCAACAGTAGCACATGGAAACAAATTTAACAACTCCTCCATTCGAGAGGCGCCTTCACTGTCACCTTCAACTGGCAGCAGTTCAGCATCCACTTTTTCTTCTTCTGCAGCCCGAGGTTCCTCTTCATCAATGCCCAGGCCAAACTTAATCATTTAGTGAATCCTTGATGTAAGCTCCTTAGTCTCCTCCAGAGTAAATTATGGGGACAGAAGAGCACTTCCGAACTCTGACATCGCAAAGTCCTTCGCTGCCTTGTCGTTTTTGTCAGTTTCAGCTTTCTAACAGCATCCTTAGGGAGTTCAAAACCTTCCTTTGTAACAGACAGCAAATGTTTGCCGGCCATATTCTTGTGTCTGATATACTACTGTTTCATGTTTCATACGTGACTTGTGGGGAAAATTAGGGTCCGGAATGCGCTGCAGAGCCACGGCTTAGGTTGAAGTGTTTACTCATTTAAAGGCTGTGGTGTCACCGCCAGACACCACACTTGCTAGGTGGTAGTTTTAAATCGGCCGCGGTCCATTAGTACATGTCGGACCCGCGTGTCGATACTGTGTGATCGCAGACCGAGCGCCACCACAAGGCAGGTCTCGAGATACGGACTAGCACTCGCCCCAGTTGTACGGACGACTTTGCTAGCGACTACACTGACGAAGCCTCGCTCCTTTGCCGAGCAGATAGTTAGAATAGCCTTCAGCTAAGTCCATGGCTACGACCTAGCAAGGCGCCATTAGCAGTATATTGTCTGAAACTATAGAGTCTCACTTGTATCGTCAATAGCGATGTACCAAGGATGGATTAAAGTTAAGTATTCCAGCAGCTACGTACTTTTCTTTATAGCATTCATTACGTATCCTGTTACAGACCTATCTCTTGCCTGCGTGAGCTAAACGCGTGCCTTTCGGCTACTTCCGTGGCGTGGCTGTCTTGCTACGCCACAACAAAGGCACATAAAGCGCTTCGAAAACTTTGACCGTCGGTTTCTCATAAACGGTCTACGGACAAGCTGAACATATGTTCGCTTATTTTGACCCCTCTTTCATTGAGCGAAGTTTCTGGGAAGTCGGGTGACGGCACTTACCGTGTTCTCTTCGTCAGTTGGTAGAGCACTTGTCCATGAAAAGCAAAGGTCCCAGGTTCGAAGATCGGCCCAGCATATATTTTTAATCTCCTAAGGAGTTTCAGTTCATATAGCTGCTATGGAAAATGGCCATTCCAATACTTTTCATCTGGCATTGTATTTACCATTGCCGTAAGTAGGGTGTATGTAAAAGACCAATGAAAGAAATAGAAAAAAGCCGTCACGCTGTTTGACCCGCGCGGCCTCCTCTCTGGCCGACCACTGCAGGCGGGGAAGTCCGCAGATCCTCCTGTCGGAGCGCGCATTCCTGGCGTTCGGCGTCGCCTGGGAACCCCGCGCAGCGCGCCGCCTATTCTATGCAAATGCGGCCGCCCGCGCCCGCCGACCAAGTCCGTGTCACTCCGCCGCGACACAGCCGGCGACAGCGGCCGGGAGCCGAGCCGCCCACGTGCGAGACACGCGGCGTGTACCCGCCACCACAACACTGCTACAGTAGCAGCTCTGCGGTGACCTGCTGCAACGATTCTCTCCTGGTCCAGTTCCTCCGGGGAGTATTCGGGCTGAAACGTCAGCGTCTTGGAGACTTCAAATTCTGAACAGAGCCTTTATGTCGTTATAGTTACTCTCCCGTGGGGAAACAAGTACGTGCCATTGACCTGAACACATGTTGAGGTACGAGAGGCGTTTCATAAATAACGCACAGTTTAGTTTTACTGTGGATTGTTTGATGCAACAACAATGACAACTACGTCAGATGTACACTACTAGCCATTAAAATTGCTACACCAAGAACAAATGCACATGATAAACGGGTATTCATTGGACAAATATATTATACTAGAACTGACATGTGATTACATTTTCACGCAATTTGAGTGCATAGATCCTGAGAAATCAGTACCCAGAACAACCAGCTCTGGCTGTAATAACAGCCTTGATACGCCTGGGCATTGAGTCAAACAGAGCTTGCATGGCGTGTACAGGTACAGCTGCCCATGAAGCTTCAACACGATACCACAGTTCATCAAGAGTAGTGACTGACGTATTGTGACGAGCCAGTTGCTCTGCCAACGTTTTCAATTGGTGAGAGATCTGGAGAATGACCCCAAACACGAATGCGACCATCATGATGCTGCAAACAGAACCCGGATTCATCCGAAAAAGATGACGTTTTGCCATTCGTGCACCCAGGTTCGTCGTTGAGTACACCGTCGCAGACGGTCCTGCCTGTGATGAAGCGTCAAGGGTAACCGCAGGCAGGGTCACCGAGCTGATAGTCCATGCTGCTGCAAACGGCGTCCAACTGTTCGTGCAGATGGTTGTTGTCTTGCAAACGTCCCCATCTGTTGACTCACGGATCGAGACGTGGCTGCACGATCCATTACAGCCATGCGGATAAGATGCCTGTCATCTCGACTGCTAGTGATACGAGGCCGTTGGGATCCAGCACGGCGTTCCGTATTACCCTCCTGAACCCACCGATTCCACATTCTGCTAACAGTCACTGGATCTCGACTAACGCGAGCAGCAATTTCGCGGTACGATAAACCGCAATCGCGACAGTCTACAATCCGACCTTTATCAAAGTCGGAAACGTGATGGTACGCATTTCTTCTCCTTGCACGAGGCATCTCAACAACGTTTCACCAGGCAACGCCAGTCAACTGCTGTTTGTGTTTGAGAAATCGCTTGGAAAATGTCAGCACGTTGTAGGTGTCGCCACCGGCGCCAACCTTGTGTGAATGCTCTGAAAAGTTAATCATTTGCATATCACAGCGTCTTCTTCCTGTCGGTTAAATTTCGCGTCTGTGGCACATCATCTTCGTGGTGTAGCAATTTTAATGGCCAGTAGTGTAGTTGGGGGCTTGAGGAAGAAGCAGGTGCTTTTGTTGTTTCGCTCTGTACCCTAATGTAAAATTGGCCAGAAATATAAATCGACCGTGCAGGGATCTTAGGTTCTGTGATTGTTGAAGACCAGAGGTCGTATATCAAGATCGAAACTTTACTCGCCAAAAAGCCGACAGGAATCCACAGAGCGTTGAGCGAACTTTGTGGTGAGTTTTCAGTGGGCCATAGTACCGTTTCAGGTTAGATTAATCGCTTTCGTGGTGGTCGTATAAGCATAGACGATAATACAAGACCCAGAGGGACAAAAACATCAATAGATGAACGAAGTGAGAAACTGTGAAACTAGTGGCAGACATTATTGAAGAAGAGGAACTCTGTGGAGCCACGGGATTCCCCAACATTAGTATTCCGTGTTATGATAAATGATTTGAAAAAGAGAAAAATTTCTACGAGATGGGTCCCACACTGTTTGAATGCTGTAGAGAAGCAGAACCGTCTGGACATTGCAACCTTCAGGCTAGAGGTATGACTAACGGAGGCAATGTTATCGAGAATGTTGTGTCCCAGCTTGACCTTAGGTGATTTTTTGGCTTTGCAATGTGTTTCAACTGATTTTTAGGGAACATCGTTTATCGCTTTGATCTTTTACACCTGGTAGGCTCATACTGAAGCGTCATGATGAAGTTAAAGTGGTTCGAGTGTTCACCATGCTAACTACAGCAACGACTTTCACAGGAACCGCTCCAGTACACGACCGCTGACCTGTATGTAAGCATCAAATGGTCGGTCCATTGACTGTCTTTTCCGTTTAAAGCTTTCTGGCATGTCCGGAAATGTAACAGCAGCGACGGAAATTCTGGCGACTAGGTTTTCTGTTTTCACAACGGTTTCATACACCAGCTCTTTGATATTCCCCCAGAGGAAAATATTTGAGTGTCAGTACAAATTCCCAGTCAGCAACACTGATACAATAGCTTACGTTAGCATCACTAACAAGATGTTCCCAAACATTAGAAGTTGACTTCAGAGACGATATGTTCCTCTCCTAAATATGTTTTGTTGTTGTTCTCTAATTCCTGAATGAATGTGAACGAATAAATTGAACTGTGTTGTAAATAAATCTGTTGATTCCTCTTAAGATTTTATTGTTGTGGACAATTGATTTTGAACGATACCGCAATTTATGGAAAATTGCCTGTGAGCGGCATCATTACACGTAATAATTACTGCATCTTCACAATTATTGAGACCACTACGGTGCAGTGAACAACTTTGTTTTTTAGGTTAAGACACAAAAGAAAATAACCATTGTTAGAATCAGAGGAGTTTCTACGGAGAAATAAAAAAAATCAGCAGTGGAAAGCAAACGAAATACAAGACGCCTTAGCGGCTTCACCACTTGTCTTCTACGCACATTGTAATGTTGATGCATTAATTTGTTCTGAAAGCGGTGCTGATATTCAAGACAATAAAAGCGGGTTAAAATCTGTGAGCTATCTGGGGAAGCTAACCTTGCATTACTGAGTAACTGTTTCACCAGGTATCGAGTCTAGCTTACCAAATTCCCAGCCAGACTAACATTAATTATAATGTTTTAGTAGTCATCTTACCATAACCGGTGATATATATATATAAAAAGACAATTTAAATAAAAAGAAATAAATCAGTTTATATTTGGACATTTGTTTTAACATTGATCATTGTTCCGTTAAAATTTCAGCATTTTAAACTTGATTCATAACTAAACTGGTGCCTTATTTAGGACTGTGAAAATGCGAGTTCGTAATCTTACGGAACACATCAAATATGGAGCCAAGATTGGGAGACTGCATACAACACTGCATTCATAAAATAACACACGAAGAACGTTGAAACATATGCAAGAGGAAATTAACCACAACCAACCGATTCAATTTTCACCCAAAGAAGTTACGTTCGTAGCACAATCCTGTCCGTCATGAAATTACCATACACTGGTATTCTAAATTCGTACTAACTCTCTGTGAAATCTTCCCGAAAAGAATAGCTGAGGGCTACTTTGATGATTACACCACATGCTTCACGTGGTCAGCTTGGTTTACACAAAGAGTTTAACTCCACAATTATTTTGCAAATTAAAATAAATTACATTGAAACACAAATTACAAAAGAAAAACCTCGAACTGGTTACTATCGTCTTACTATTAATCTGATGGGTCAAACAATTTTATAAGCACGTGGTACTGGTCTCACAAAGTACACCCCACGTGGGTTGAACATAAAGAAAAGTTGCTATATTGAAAAATATTGTCAAGACGAGACGTTATAATCTCACGCACATTCGCATTTAAGATTGATGATCTTAGTTAGAGTTACTGATCAACACGTGGTTCCACTTTACTCACAAAGTAGTGACAAAGCAACTACCAGAAGATATTCTGAACTTCAGACCCGAATTACACTGCAATTCAATTTAAGATAACATTAGATATTTTAGATCTAAACCTGAAATAAAGGTGATTAAATTTTAAGTTAGGCTGAACTTAAGAAATCCATTGTGCTACGGATTTGGCAGAGACGCGCTTAGCCGGAGATCTTACCACTTCAGACGCTCGCCGCAGACCGACTGCCCTGGGCCCCTACCGAGGGTGCTTCCAGATACAAAACGGAGGTGACCAGAGAGGCAGCTTCCTATACCAACATTACAAGGGATGGACAGGACCATACTAAGAATAGAAACCTCTTTGCTTTTAGAAAGCGTAGCTACCTGTTCCAACATTGGTCCTACTGTTCTCTAGCAGACAGGCTTGTCTGCTACCATCAAGCATGCAACTGGAAATACATTTTCTCATTCATCCTTTCACACAGAAGGGAAGGGGGATGACAGTATCTTATCATATACAGTATACAAAAGAAAGCGGATGTAGGTTCTGTATGAGACTGTGTGACATGAATTACATATAAACTGTGTTTTAAAGTGTAGTAGTGTGACAGATCGTTCTTGATTATGTGTAAAAGTAACACGTTCCACTGCTCAGTCTCCTCCCTGATAGTCAGAAACACCCCAGTAAATTTAGAAGTGTATGCCGTAAATGACAACAGTTTTAAAAAATTAACATGAAAGGAATCCAACAGAGACCTTTCAACATCATTCTCTATGGGGATTTTAGAAGGAGAAATATGAAAGCTGTACCATTTCATAACTTTTTACAGAACAGAAAGAATCTACTTCCAGTTCATCCATTTTACCCCCGGCTACAAGACGTACTGACAATCGTCAGCTGCTGTGAGTTGTGCGAAAGAGGAGTCGCGCCACTCTCTGTGTATGCAAGCAGCCAGCTGTGTACCTGTGGTTGCACACATGTGGAAGGAGCGTTCGATAGCTTTCTACGTACAAGGGCAGTACTAAAACTAATACAGCCTTGATCATAACTTCTGTATTAACTGATGTGCTTTTCGTAAATTTGGCTTTCGATATTTACTGCATCATACTACCGCCATCATACTATATCCTCCGAGATCCAAGGTGACAGATCTTCAAGGTTGTCCCTGTTACCAAATCTTCGGGGTTCTGAAAAAGACCATCTCAAAATAATGTCATACTGACCATGTTTGGCGTGCTGCAGCAGCAACTGAAAGTACTAGTCAGAGATTCGCCACTGTTCAAGGGACGCCCCAATGTGAATTTTATGTCTAGCACTTTCTTTGGGAGGCTCCTTGCTTGTCCCGGGGGCAGGACACGGGGCAAATGTATGTCAAACGTGTGTGAAATCTTATGGGACTTAACTGCTAAGGTCATCAGTCCCTAAGCTTACACACTACTTAACCTAAAGTATCCTAAGGACAAACACACGCACCCATGCCCGAGGGAGGACTCGAACCACCGCCGGGATCAGCTGCACAGTCCATGACTGCAGCGCCTGAGACCGCTCGGCTAATCCCGCGCGGCGTGCAAATGTAGATGCTCTTCGTGTTACTAAATTGGCATTGGTTTTTTCTAATCAGAATACTGTGGCCCAGGATGGAAAAACAGCGCACATGCACGCAAGCTGATGATAAGATACAGCATGCAATGAGAGTAATTGGTGGTGCTACTAAATCAACACCACTTATATGGCAGCCTGTATTACGCAATATTGCACCATCTTATAGGCGAGAAGTAGCGGCTTTAAGAGAGTTCCAAAAGTGCACTACTTATCATAACCCACTTCTGCATAACTAGCTATCCTTGTGAGCGAGATTTACTCCTCAAAGGCGTCCAAATCGCCGAGTATTCTAACTGCAGAATGGTATCACTGACCTGATGTCCTTTACTAAAAGGACAGGAGAGGGAACTGCCGCTAGCCAATTTACTATTAAAGAGTGATGAAGACCATCCTCTTCACGATGGAGTCAGCGAGTTGCAAAGATATATGTGCCGAGGCACACGTACCTTTCGTTGCCTGTGATACCACCTTTACTAACACCAAACTTTAGCGCTGGGCAGAGCTCAAGTTTGTCTGAACACACAGTACACCGAACACCCCTAACGATGGACCTCCGCAGCCCACGACCCATGCATGTGCCATTGTTAAGACCACGACATCAACAACTACGACTGAAGTAGGCACGTGACAATCGGCACTGGATGTTGTCTCAGTGGCAGAGGTTCCGTGATCTGACGAATCCTGATATCTTCTTCATCATGTTGATGGGAGGGCGCAAATCTGATGTATTCAAGGGGAATAGCTCCTTGACACCAGTACTCTGTGAAGGAGACAAGCTGGCGGCGGCTCCATTAATGGTCTGGACAACATCCACGTGCGCATTCATGGTGGAGATCGTGGAAGGCACCATGACAGCTAAGGGGTATCGTAGACTGGTTGCCGACCACGTACACTCCTTCACGGCTGTCATGTTCGCCGATGGCAGCTGCATTTTTCAGCGAGATAATGCGACATGCCACAAGGCCAGGAATGTGCTGGACTGGTTCGAGGAACACAGTGGTGAGTTTCAATTTATTTACTGGCCCCCAATTCGCCAGATCTTAACCTGATCGAATACATCTGGGATGTGACTGAACATGACGTCAGATCTCATCACCCCACTTCCCAAAATTTACGGGAACTGGGCGACTTGTGTGTGCAGATGTGGTGCAAACCTCCTGCAGCGACCTACCAAGGCCTCACTACTCCCATGCCACGACGCGTCGCCTCTGTTACCCGTGCCAAAAGTGAGCATACCGGCTGTTAGGTAGGTGGTCATAAAGTTCTGGCTGATCACTGTATGCAACAGAAAGACGCAACTTTAAACCGTTTTCGAGAAAATCGAGTGGGAAAATTTTAGCCACGCTTATATACTTTGCATGGTCGCTAATAATCAACGAGACTGCAGTAAGCGGTTACTGTCATTAGCGCGAGACGGCTGGATCGAGTCTGGCTACCGGTAAATGTAAATAAACGTCGTGTGGCTAGGGCCTCCCATCGGGTAGACCGTTCGTTGGTACTTTTTTTTTTATTTTTTTTTTAGTTTTTGATAACCACGCTATTCGGCCAACGTACAGTACTGAAGAAATCCCTCCCAAATGCACTTCGCTGGTGCAGTCTTGTGGCGTTTATTTTTAGATGCCGGTGAAGGACCTTATAAAACGAATACAAAACTGCGCATACGTCGTCGAACAGAGTAGAAAGATAGCTTCTAGAGAAGACTGCATAAAAACTCAATCAATCGTACACCATGATTCGTCTGTACCAATATTCGATGATATACTTCGATATGCGTGGTATACCACAGAACTCTGTAATGACCAAGAACTGTTTATGAATGTAAACTAAGTTTATTTTGCAACAGACACATCGAAAAATCATACACATATAAAGGTTCGGCGTTTGTTACAGGTGCTGTATATTGTCATGCTGATTTGTGCAGTGCACCAAACATAACATATTTCACTTATCACAAATGAAAACACAGTAATATAAGTGAAATGGTTATACTGAAATCGGTCTTCTGAACATATTTCATCGCGAAAGATTTTATTTATTTATTTATTTAGTTTATTTATTTGTTGCCAAATTACAGACCTGTTACCTGGTGTTGAAAACAGGTCGTACATCTTACAATTTTCGTTTTTCATCTTTTTACAATTTTCTTTCCTTTTGTTTTATCTACAACATTTACAAAGAATGATACTTTTCAAAATAACAATTAGTTAAGGTTGAAATAGAAATAAAATTTTGTTGTATTTTAAGAAGAATATAAAAAGAAGATAGGATAGATGAGAGATTTGTTAGTACCATCACCGAGTGTGACTGACGGTGAATACCTCGGAATGGTTTCTTCGAGGCGTTGACCGCCAGTCACACACACACACACACACACACACACACATAAATGGTTATTAGTAGAGAAATAATGTTGCTTATCCTATTTGTTACTAATCCTATGTATTAACTACCTTAGGTGCCCATCCATGTACGGCATTTGGTATTTTCTTGGCAAGACTGCCAGGAATTTGCTTATTTACTGTCACATCTCAGCTTCCTCCTCCTGTTCTTCCTCATTGTCACTATTTTCGTTGTCACTGTGGGTATCGCTGTCCATTCTCTGGAGATTTCTGTTACGCTGCACATAGGCATGTCTGTGATGTCGTGTCCGCATATACTCTTCATGTGACAAATACTGTTTGTCAGTGCGTTTAATTGTGCCCATTGTTCTTCGTCTCTTATTGCTGTGTATATATCTATGTCTGTATCTGTGTAATCTAAGTGTAGTGTATGTCTATTGTACGCGTATTGCCCCCAGAAAAAGACAGTGTGTTCTGGGGAACCTTCTTCGCGAAAGATCGTAGTACGGTTCCGCCATTTCTCTGCCTGTCTTTGTTTCTTCAGTCTTCCCAGCGTACAACGTCCGACATCTGTAATGCGGGGTGGCCGCCCAAGCATACGCATGGTTTCATCTGCGTTTCGCTGCGTGTTGAAGACACCCACCACAGCAGTCGTCGAACACTGGGTAAGTGATGCAGTTTCCGAAATGCTCGTGACGAGCCTCCGGGCCTTCAGAGTCTGCCCTCGGTCAAAGTCAGATAGATCGCGCGTCTTCCCCATTCTACAGACGGACAGCACGCTCACTGATACTGCATGCGCGGCGCGTGTGTCTGGCTAGCAGTCATTCCTCGCCAGGTGACGCTGCTATCGCCTGGACGGGTTTATATCGATAGTAGGCCAGTGGTCATAATGCTCTGGTTGATCGGTGTATGCTGAGGTGCTACTCGAGCCCTACACACTCTGTCAATATGAATCATATCGGTTGGGGGAATTCGTACGGTCCCTTTGTTAGCGGAGCAAACACGCAAGGTTTTCGATATGTCCACATGGATACAAACGTGCTCAGACTTGATGCCATTGGGAAAATAGTGACTGAAATATTTTCCAAAAGGGAAAAAAGTATTAAAGACATGTAGAGTAGTGCAATCCTATGAACCGTGACCACTGGCGCGGGTCGTAATCGAATACGCAAGTGTCGCTGTCCAAGAACCTTCTGCAAGAATCAGCTATGTTCACATTGTCATACAGCAGATGGCGGGAAAAGATAGCTGTATGAGAAAATGTGTGCGGGAAGCATAACTTGGGTATTGAACCAGAGCTACAATTTCTACTAGCGTGCAAATTGTCATAGGCATGCTCCTCTTTTCGCGAAATGTACGTAGTTATTGTACTTTACCAGGTGGGGTGCAACGTGTTTCAAAGCGTGTTAGGAACGGGCTTTCGTGGTGGTTAATTATTCGTTCATGTACGTTAAGTGTCGTGCAAGAGACCGCAGCATTATCGAAGTAATTTCTTACCAGAGACACAGCGCTGGACGTTGAATGGACTTCAACGCAATGGACGTAAGGAGCATCTTATCTCCGGTATGCAGGGTCGACAGGAGGTTCAATGGCAAGATTTCGGAGATTGTTCGGGGATTTTTTCTGAATATTTTTGTTTGAGTGAACCTTTATCTCAGGTGAGTCGTTACAGATTAATTGAATTTCATTTCATTTGTTGCCTTCACTTTTATTTGTATGTGTACTACAGTGAAAGTATCTGTACAGTATGTCGACGGTATGCACTGATTGTCTCGTCTCAATGGAAATTTTTTCTGTACACTCATGGTACTTGTTGACTACGGCAGTACCCGCGTAAGTCTTCGTCCTCAAACTTACATTC
The DNA here is from genome assembly GCF_021461395.2 of Schistocerca americana. Classification (NCBI taxonomy): domain Eukaryota; kingdom Metazoa; phylum Arthropoda; class Insecta; order Orthoptera; family Acrididae; genus Schistocerca; species Schistocerca americana. The sequence continues at coordinate 598,038,001 of NC_060121.1, forward strand.
AACTCTGCTCCGTTCCATCTCATTTTTGTTTACCTTGCAGTGTTAGTTATATGTTAAGAGTGATAGACAGCAGCATGGAGAGGGTCACTGATGAGATGGCCGATACACACCTCATGTATGGTGTCACTGAATGCAAAGGGAGAGAGGCACAACGGCGCTATACTGAACTGTGTCTCAGCGACGGGAACATCATCGCAGTAATTTTGTTCCTGCGCGTAGGCGCCTGTTATAAAACGGAATTTTCCTTACTGTAGTGGTAACATATTATATACTTGTCACTGTTGTGTAGGTATTTTCACAGAAAGCAATGTAACTGTACTAAAATAACGAATAAGTAATAATTACATTATTACTGTGTAAGGTGTTACTGGGAGCTTGGGTCCCTTGTGGCAAGCACTCGGAAACTACCCCTGAAGCGCTTCCAATATTTTGTCAGTGGATTACGGGTTCACTCTATACACTGAGGTTACAAATTCAGGGAATAGCAATATTCACACAAACGAATGGCGACAGGGCAGGGCAGTGACGATTCTGTCATTTACACTCAGGTGATCAATGTAAATATGTTTCCGACGTGCTTAAGGCCGCACCACGGGAATTAAAAGACTTGGAAGAGAGAATGGTAGTTCGAACTAGACGCATGGGACATTCCATCTCGGAAATCGTTAGGTAATTGAGTACACCGATATGCACAGGGTCAAAAGTGTGCCGAGAATATCAAATTTCTGCCTGTGGTAGGCTTCAGAAAGAGTGCACAAGTCTGACATAGCATTCATAAGAGATCTTAGACTTAGCGAAATGTCATCTGGTTTACTGTAATGCTAGTAGCAACTTTTTTGAATACTGCGACGTATTTAAGAGTACCAGAGGTTCTGATCTGAGGCAGCCCCAAACAGGAAAGTGCAACTGGGTGGGTACTGACGATTCTTACTATCCTGTAGTAAAGGACGCAGAAACGGCAATACAACCTCTGACAATAAAGTTCGGTGAATGAAGCCAGAAGGGTCGATCGTCCAACACTAGCGACTCACAACGCTGCACCTGCGTAGCGGCCGGTGTTGACAACCTTCCCCCATCGTGTGTGTTCCCTGTTAGACCTGTTGGACGAAGTCCTTGTTTTGTGCTGGTTTTGAACTGAGAACAGGGCAATGAACGAGCAAAGGATCTGTTAAACGTCTTGTTTTAAATTTAGCAAGACACCGAAAGAAACGCATGCAACGCCGGTACATGTTTATGGGGATCAAGCACTGTCCATGAAGGTGTGTACGAGTGGTTCGCCTGTTTTCGAGAAGGCCGGAAAGTGTTTCTGACTCTCCCCGTAGCGGACGACCGGCGACCGCCGTCAGTGACGAAAACATTGAGAAAGTGAGGACATTAGTCACTAACGACGGTCGATAAACTGTGCGCACGATAGCGGATGAGCTGCAGATGAACCGTGAATCCGTGCGACAAATCCCTACCCAGAAGTTAGGGAAGAGGAAAACGTGCTGTTATCTTGTGCCACATCACTTGACTGACTATCAGCAGCAGGTACGTTTAGAGTCTTCCCAGGATGTTGTCGAAACGGTGGATGCGACACCCAATTTCTTGAACCGTATTTTCACTGAACATGAAACCTGGTGTCTCCGGTACGACCCTGAAACGAAACGGCAAAGCATGGAATGGCGTTCTCCGGTATCACCTCGTCGGAAAAAGGTCAGAGCCGAAAAATCACTCATCAAAACGGCGCTCATCACCTTTTTAGATAGTCAAGGCATTATCCACAAGGCATTCCTACCTGAGGGAACGAAGCTGGACGCTGCACGGTACGTTGAAAATTTGACCCGTTTCATGCAACGTCTACGCACAACAAGGTTTCTGATTTTTTGTTCACGACAACGCTCGCCCACGCACAGCCAATATCGTCAAACAGTTCTTGGCAAAAAAGGGGGTGGTGCAACTTGAACATCCACCATACCCGCCGGATCTCAATCCTCCAGACTTCTTCCTATTTCCTTGGCTCAAACTCGCTTTGAAAGGAAAGAGATTTGACGATATTCCTGACGTTCAACGAAACGTGCACCGGCTTTTGAACACCATCCCAAAGGAAGACTTAGTGCAAAGTCCCCAGGACATGTATCGCAGAGCTCAGCGGTGCATAGTTATGGGGCGTCATTATTTCGAAGGACAGTAAGGTAACTGTAGTTCATAGTTCATCTACGCTAATGTTACAGGGCTATTCACCGAACTTCATTGCGAGAGGCTGTACTATCGGAATTTGAAAATTCTAAAATTCGAATCAGGAACAACTGCCAACATGAGTATCTTAGAAGTAGGTGCCCTCGGTGTAGCAACGCAGCTTAAATCACTTCATAAAGGCAGGGACTTCGGTCCAGATATGATTCCAGTTAGATTTATTTCGGAGTACGCTGATTCACTAGCTCAATATTAAGCAGTCGTATACAACCACTCGCTCATCGGAACATCAGTACCTAAAAACTGGAAAGATGCACAGGTCACACCAACACTCAAGAAAGGAAATAGGAGTAATTCGCAAAGGTGCTGAGCCATGTCACTAGCGTCGATTTTCAGTAGGATTTTGCCACATATACTGTTTTCGAACATTTTGGATTACCTCAAACTTAATGGTTTATTGACAAATAGCCAACATGGGCTCAGAAAATTTCGATCTCGTGAAACAATTCTAGCTCTGTACTCTCACAAAGTAATTACTGCTTTCGTTAGAGCATTACAAATTGATTCCATATTTTTAGATTTTCATAAGGCTTTTAACTTCGTTCCCCACAAGCGACTTTCAATCAGACCGCGCACCTACGGAGTATCGTCTTAGTTGTACGACTGGATTTTTGATTTACTATCAGAAAGGTCATCGTAGTAGTCATTGACAGAAAGTCATCTTCTAAAACAGAAGTTTCCCAGGGAAGTGATATCTAGGAGACAACCTCAGCAGTCCACCTAGATTGTTTGCAGATGAAGTTGTCACCGACCGTCTCATAAATCTATCAGATAATCAAAAATAATTGAAAAAGGATTTATATTAGGTATCTGTGTAATGTCAAAAGTGGCAATTGAGTTTAAATAATGAAGAGTCTAAAGTTGTCCACACGAGTACTAACAGGAATTCCCTAAATTTGGGTTACATGATAAATCACACAAATCTAAAGCCTGTGAATTCAACTAAAAACTTAGAGATTACAGTTACGAGTAACTTAAATTGGAACGATCACATAGATAATGTTGTGGGAAAGGCAAACCAAAGAATGCAATTGAATGGCAGAACAGTTAGAAGATGCAGCAGGCCTACTAAAGCGACTGCCTACAGTCCGCAGCAGGTGTACTAAAGAGGCCGCGTACAATACGCTTGTCCGCCCTCTTGTGGAGTGCTGCTGCTCGATGTTGGATCCACATCAGAAAGGATTGATCGAGGACACAGGAAAGTTCAAAGAAGGGGAGCTCATTTCGTGTTAGGTCGAAACAGGTGAGAGAGTGTCACAGATATGATACGCAAATTAGGGTGACAATCCTTAACACAAAGGCGTTTTTCTTTGCGGCAGGATCTTCTCACGAAATTTGGATCATCATCTTTCTTCATTGAATACGAAAATATTTTGGAGGCGCCCAAACTACATAGGAATAAATGGTCATTGTAATAAAAAAGGAGAAATCAGGCCTCGTTTTTCCATCGCACTGTTAGAGAGTGAAGCGGTAGAGAAACAGCTTCAAGGTGATCCGATGAAACCTCTGCTAAGCACTTAGTTTGAAATGTGGGCCGTGCGGGGTCCCATAAGACCATACCACAAATTTCCAATTTTGAAATGCAGAATAATTATATCAATGTAGACGAAAGTCTTGAAATCGGCTGTAGCAACCTAATGTCGACTGGTGCTGTTTCTCTGCCCGTTTTAGAATGTAGGGAGACTAGTACTCTAGAGAAGATGTTAGTCAATGCGTGGACTTGGTTAGGTTTATTTAAATAAGGTACTCTGTACTGTTTCGGTGAAAACGGAAGTGTTTGTGTTTGTGTGACTATTTGTCTCACATACGTTTAACTACGATATTTCTACCTACATCTTTCGTATTCTGAGACGGAAGAACTTTGTGAAAGTGGGAAAGACTGTCAGCAGTAAATACGAGGCTTGCTTTTTAAGTGAGTATTATTTTGAAATGCTAAAATGCTAATAAAACAAGTACACTTTTATTTAAATTTTATTTCTTTATGAGAGCCGGTACCGTAGTCTACTTTTATAGATAATTCCCAGCTATATTTAGCGTGTTTGCGTTTTTTTTTTTTTTTTTTTTTTTTTTTTTTTTTTTTTTTTTTTTTTTTTGAGTATGTGTAATGCCCCCTCCAGCTGTGAAGTACACGCTTTGATTCGTTTTCTTTATACTAAAGCTATAAAGGCGGCTGAAATTCACCGTCAGATCAGTGAAGTGTATGGAGAAAACATGTAGCGATGAGATGGTACGAAAATGAGTGAGAGCTTTTAAAGATAGCCGTACGAATGTGCATGATGAGGAACGATGTGGACGACCTCTAGTCATAACTGACGATCTGGTGCAGAAAGTCGGTGAAAAAATGAGAGAAAATAGACGCTTTACGATGTCGACATTATGTGATGAGTTCCCTCAAGCGTCAGGAAGGGTGTTTTATGCAATTTTTGCCTAATCAGGCAGCATATTTCTGCGAGGATGGTATTGAAAACGGAGTTTTAGGGAAGGGCAATTGCCTTAGTATTGATGGAAACTATGTAGAAAAGTAAATTAAAGTAAATGCTTTCATGTGAAAATAAAATAACTAAGAAAAGTCTAATTATTTAATTTGTATTTTAAAATGGTATTTACTTAAAAAGAAAAACACGCCTCGAAATTTCCAGTGCAGGGATCGAGTACGAGTTTCTTGAGAACGCAAGCAGATAGCAACATAGTTCAGATTTCGTGTAGAGATTGCTGGAAATGGAAATGAGCGTTTGGCGTCATTGGCCGGGAGGCCCCTCGCGGGGCAGGTCCGGCCGCCATATCGCAGGTCTTATTACATTCGGCGCCACATTTGGCGACCTGCACGCCGGATGGGGATGAAATGATGATGAACACAACACAACACCCAGTCCCTGAGCGGAGAAAATCTCCGACCCAGCCGGGAATCGAACCCGGGCCCAGAGGACGGCAATCCGTCACGCTGACCACTCAGCTACTGGGGCGGACTAGAGATTGCTAATAGATAATCTTATCTTACGGGCTAAAGAGAGGCTAGCGACCATTTCTAAAACAGAGCATCGAATGGATCAAATACATCAACATTCGATGACGAAATGTTCCTTTACTGAGCAGGGCGTGATCGCGTCTCATAGCGACGTAGCACACGTCGTCTGGCACGCGTGACGGTGACAGCTGACGTCCTTTCAACTTCACGGAAGTAGCGGGGAAGACTGCAGAGGTAGTGGCGAGCTGGGCCGTAGCTTTATTTGCGAATTCCACGAAGTCAGATCTCTTGGTGGTTGCAGCAATCACATTACGTCGGCTTGCGTCAATCAGAGCTCTCATTGTTTTGTGGTAAACACACGCGCAGCTTGAAAGTGGATCCCGCTGTTCCAGTTGCGCGGCTGGCAAGGAAACCCGGCCCATCGACTAGTCGCCGGGTCCCGTCAGCGCCCCGCTACCCGACCTCGGACAGAGCGAGGCGGCGTCAGCGATTCTCTTTGAGCTCGCAGCCGACAGACACGCCGCCAAAGATCACAGTCACGTCCGTGAGCGTCAGCGGGCCCGTTGTGGTCTGTCGCCGAGAGGATTCGCTGGCACCAGGTCTGCTGGCACCACGGGAAACTCTGGACTCAGCGTCTGCCGCAGCACGTGCACTCCCGGCAAACGCCGTTTTCCGGCTATTGTTTAACTTGAAAAGGGGAAGAATGGCACGAAACGGCAGTTTCATATTTTACGTATTCTTCACGTTTTTTGCGAGAAGGCTGTGATCAGTCCAACCGCGTGGTGACTTTCTCTTTCGGCCTTGCACGAACGGCATGCTGTTAGTCGTAGAATTTCTACTGTCGAAAATGCTGGTTTTTTCGCTTCACTTCGTAACCAACACAGTCATAATTACGGAGGTAAATCCCTCACGCTCTGATTTCGCGCTTGCTGTGTATACTTTTGTTTCAACGGTCCAAACGCATTTCAGTGCACATATGTCGTCATAAGTGGGTGCTCTTTGTTTATTGTTTTAAAGTTCTGTCCTGAAAATGGAATAGAAACCAGGTCGGGTTGACGGAGGAGATAGAAAAGATCCAAAGAAGAGCGGCGCGTTTCGTCACCGGGTTATTTGGTAACCGTGATAGCGTTACGGAGATGTTTAATAAACTCAAGTGGCAGACTCTGCAAGAGAGGCGCTCTGTATCGCGGTGTAGCTTGCTGTCCAGGTTTCGAGAGGGTGCGTTTCTGGATGAGGTATCGAATATATTGCTTCCCCCTACTTATACCTCCCGAGGAGATCACGAATGTAAAATTAGAGAGATTAGAGCGCGCACGGAGGCTTTCAGACAGTCGTTCTTCCCGCGAACCATACGCGACTGGAACAGGAAAGGGAGGTAATGACAGTGGCACGTAAAGTGCCCTCCGCCACACACCGTTGGGTGGCTTGCGGAGTATCAATGTAGATGTAGATGTAGATGAAATTTAAGTACATTGACTTAGAAACTAAATACTATTAAAAATACACTGAAGAGCCAAATAAACTGGTACACCTGCCTAATATCGTGTAGGGCCCACGCGAGCACGCAGAAGTGCCACAACGCGATGTGGCATGGATTTGACTAATGTCTGAAGCAGTGCTGGAGGGAATAGACACAATGAATCCTACATGGCTGTCCATAAATCCGTGAGAGTACGAGGGGGTGGAGGTCTCTTCTGAACAACAGTGTTCATGTCTGGGGAGTTTCGTAGCCGGCGGAAGCGTTTAAACTCAGAAAAGTGTTCCTGGCGCCACTCTGTAGCAGTTCTGCACGTGTGGGGTGTCCCACTGTCCTCTGGAATTGCCCAAGTTCGTTGGAATGCACAATGGACATGAATGGATGCAGGTGATCAGACAGGATGCTTACGAACTTGTCACCTGTCAGAGTCGTATGTACTACGCGTATCAAGGGTCCCATACCTCTCCAAGTGCACACGTCCCACATCATTACAGAGCCTCCACCAGCTTGAACAGTCCCCTGCTAACATGCAGAGTACATGGATTCATGAGGTTGTCTCCATCCTCTCGATAAAATTCGAAACGAGACTCGTCCGACCACGCAACATGTTTCCAGTCATCAACAGTCCAATGTTGGTGTTGACGGGCCCAGGCGAGGCGTAAAGCTTTGTGTCATGCAGTCATCAAGGGTACAACAGTGGACCTCCGGCTCCGAAAGCCCATATCGATGATGTTTCGTTGAATGGTTCGCACGCCGACACTAGTTGATGGCCCAGCACTGAAATCTGCAGGAATTTGCGGCAAGATTGCACTTTTGTCACGTTGGACGATTCTCTTCAGTCTTCGTTGGTTCCGTTCTTGAAGGATCTTTTTCCGGCCGCAGCGATGTCGGAGATTCGATGTTTTACCGGATTCCTGATATTCACGGTACACTCGTGAAATGGACGTACAAATAAAATCCCAACTTCATTCTTGCCTCGGAAATGCTGTGTCCCATCGCTCGTGCGCCGACTATGACATCACGTTCATACTCACTTAAAACTTGGTAACCTGCCATTGTAGCAGCAGTAACTGATCTAACAACTGCGCCAAACTCTTGTTGTATTATATAGGCGTTGTCGATCGAAGCGCCGTATTCTGCCTGTTTACATATCTCTGAGTCTGAATACGTATGCGTATACCAGATTGTTTGGCGCTTCACTGTATTTTCTCACGTCTCAGTAACAGGCATACACTGTTTCTGAGGTATTGTACCGCAACTGTCAGTATTCAGAGATAGCACCTGCACCTGTAATGGTTTGTTGGGGAAGGTTTGGTCTTACGCTAAAGCAGTAAACGGATCAAAGCCATCTGTCTAGACACTCCACAATAATAATAGCATCTTACAAACGTCAAAATGACTACTATTGAAACAAATGACCTTGGGACAGAAAGGGTATTAAAAATCGCTCGACAAAGGCGACTGGACTTGATGGGACAGCTACACAAGTCATGTAGAGAGTACCAGAGAACTCGCTCCTCTTCTAGCAGCAGTGCACAGTAGGTAGCAGGTCGAGGCGTTTCTAGTGATTGGAAAACTGTGGAAGTCATTTCCGTTTTCAAGAAGGGCTATCGAACAGTTGTGCTGAGCTATAGGCCTATACGCCTGACGTCAGTCGGTCGTGGAATTTTACAACGCCTTTGACGCTCGCCTTTTACGACGTTTCTGGAGACTGAAAATCTACTCTATAGGAATCAACGTGAATTTAGCAAACAACGATCGTGTGAAGCCCAGCACACACGGTTCGCCCACGATAGGCAGAAGGCAGTAGATACCGGCGGCCAAGTGAATGTCGTGATCCTTGACGTCCGGGATACGTTCGATACTGCTCCACACTGTCGCCTAATGAGAAAAATACATTAATTAACCGAAAACATTTTTTCACTTTACTTTTGCGTTAATCTCAGATCTCTTGGTTCTTAATAAGTTCAGCAGTTCCTGAAGGAACGTGTACTGTGTAAACACGAAGAGGTAAGGAATTTTCTGTTTTGAAGATTACTGTAATCAGACTTCTGATGGATTCGTGTAGTGGACACTGAATAATATGTGCGAATACCAACTTGGCATGCCGAGCTCTCTGACACTCGCATTTTGTAGAGAGAAAGGGGAGGGAAGATAAGCTTGAACCACACGGATACTCTTCATATATTTTTATTTGATTATCCTGATATAATTACATCTAACCATTCTTCATTTTCACACCACATTCATCTCGACACACAGGTTATAAGAAGTCTTTCTGTCACATAGAGATAATATAACATTAATAGTAAAAACAGTTATAGCTATACCAGAAAAGATACGGTTTACACTGAATTCGATGTGAAAAGTAGAATAATTAAAAATGCAGAAATTTCGAATGTGTACAGTATCATAAATGATGCGAAAAGAGAGAGGAAGAGGATGAGTAACTTGTAGAACCTAAATATTCAAGGGAGGAGAGCGGACGCTTGCGTACCTAGTAAAATAAAAGAGTGGGGAGCAGCCACAGCTGTAGAAATCCATTTGAATAAATAAACAACCGCAACTGCTGCCGAAAGAAGATGAACAAATCTTCTTCATCTCCTATTGGTTAACAACTACTTTCGTGACTGTAAAGTCGCATTCTCAGGTGCCAAACAGTTGACCTAAGAAACTATATTACAAAATTTTTAATTAGATTACGAATAATAAAACAATGACCATGTACCTTCTTAGAGATGGAAACCATCCCTTAATAAAACATGGATGTCCCCTATCCTCTCTCTGATCACAACGTTAAGACCACAATCCTCAGAAAGGTTGACAGTGGACTACATGCGAGACATACCGTAACTGAGAACAGACAGGGTTACTAAGAAGCCAAACAAATTACAAAAGAATCCCGGTGACAAACAAAGACAGCCACGGGAAATTGAGAACTCATTCTAAGAACTCCCAAAACTAATCAATCTGTTATTCAAGGTACTGGTGTGCATACGCACCGAAGAGCCTATGAACTAGACGTATCTTATTGTAATTCCGTAATCTGCCCGAGTGCAACCCTCCTACAAAGTACTTGAGTTGGTCAAACAGACGGATATTGCAGATGTAACCCTCACAAGCATTCATTTTTAATCGTAATCGCCTACGGTAGGGGTTCTGAAGAGCGAATAATGATAGACGAGTTGACTTCAAAAAGTTAGGTACACGATTTTATGGCGGGCCGAGTAACTTTTATTAAGTGTGAAAACGACCTGCAGAGTCACACGGATATAAGACACTTCTCTGCGAAATAGTCACCAAGTGTCTGTTAACAACAGTCGGAGTGCCCTTGCAGTCGTTCAGTTCTTCGACGTTAGGAATGTGCTCCTTGGTCGTTTGGGCATTCGAGAACCGCTGTGTAATCGTCCTCATCGTCGGAAAATCTCTGTACTCGGGGGTGTTGTTCCAGCTTGCTGAATTCCGGGACATTGCCGCCTGTGGTCAAAGTCGATGGCTTTCCTTCTCGAACAGCATCACTTCCCCCCACCCCCCCCCCCTCCCCTATCTGTGCGGCCTCGATCAAATTGTTGCCACCATTTCACTACAGCTGGACACGACATTGCGTTTGGTCCATAAACCACCAGAATTTCTCGGTGAATCTGGTACATTTTAGACGTTATTCCCACAAGAATCTTACTGTCCCGCGTGTTTCAGTTTTGGATTGCGTTCCCAGCTACCGCACCATTTCTCTCTCACACTGCGAGTCATTTGTTACTGTACCGCAGCAGAACTGTGTCTGCAGAAAGTCCAGAATATGTACTCTCTTCTGACAACGCGCCATTCTTGATGCACAATGGTCTTAGCTTGGGACGGCATGTGTAGCTGTTTCAGGTCATCAGTTACACTAATTTGTACAAAGTTCGTGGTATGGTGTTAACGAGAATCCGATCCATATTCGTCACATAAGCTGAATTGGTGTCTGACGTCATCAGTTAAACGTGAACAATACAGCGTTATTCGTTATTAACTACGGGGTTTCAGAAACTACTGCACGAAACCTACAACATACCCAAAAATATCGGTGCACTGGGCATCCCCCAAAGTTTTTAACTCACAATACGTGTGCTCGATATGAACACCGTTTGTGACGCAACAAACTTCATTATATGTGTGGAATTTCATTCAAATCGCTGAGCAACGACGGCAGCCACCGCAGTCCTCTTTGGAAACCTGTCGACTGGGTTGCCTATCGACAGGTGCGGAGTAATTCAACGCGAAAATACCGAGCAGATGATTTGTCTACATGTTACAACATGCCTGCATTTATGCTGTGGTAACTATTACGAATCTAGGCAAGAAGAGTTGCTCTATTTTGCAATAATATGTGCCATATTATTGAGACACTTATGAATAACATGTATATTGCGTGGCTTTCGATAGAGAGAATAAGATTCTGATTAGTTGATAGTCACATTGTGACTAAGAGCTTTCATTCATACGGAAAAAATTAAATATATCTGTGAAGACTGTTACTAAACTCTCTGCCAGATTTTTGTTCATGATGATACTGATTCTGTCCAATGTTTATGGCTTCACAAAAAATTGGTTTTCTTGTTGTGTTTATTGTAACATGTTTTAAGTGGAAAGTTTCTGTGTTAGGTTTTTGGCTATGGACTATTTCCAGATTTAGTTCATTCTGTGAGCTGACCCTGAAAATAAGAGAAAACCTTCAGTTAGTCAAGTGACATCTAAAAGAGAGTTTGTGATGTTTTCTTTTTGACACTTAAAGTACACGAATGTTGGAACAGAATTGCAGAGCTCGTATCACTGCACACAAGGGAACGAGCGTGTCTGATTTTGTCATTAGAAATGTATTGCTTAGCCCTGTTCCCCAGTTTTCTGTATTCCTCGTACAGTTGGGGTGTTGGATTTCACTTGAAACGTCTATGAGAAGCAGCCCGTCATTAGACCCGAGGAAGTCAGCGAAGGAGCAGGAGATTTTCTTTCTTGCATTGCTCGTATGGGGACGTGCTTGTCATAAAGAGTTGTGAGTTTACTAATGACTTCATGGATTTTTCCGTCTATTGTGGGCTGGCTGCCTACTTGGTGCCGTCTCGGCATCCCGTCACGATTTGCACATTTAATGTTCGTGAATGTTATGTTGTAATTTCAGCTTTGGCACCGCGTAGGGTGACAAACCAGTTACCGACGTCAGACCGATATCTCTTGCTTCGTTAATCTTTCTCGTTGATATAACATCTATGATAGTGTGAATGCGTGTCGCAGTGTGTGCGGATTGTAACGGAAGAATGGTCATGTTGTTGCAACAAAATAATCTTCTCAGGTTTACTGTGGAGGGGGCGTTCCTCAACAAGTCTAACTCGGATAACAATGATACGCTCGTAATACCGGCTGGAATGATATCAGAATACTGATTTTTTCACGGCAGTTTACAACTTACGGTTCTGTAGACATTTCGGGTAATATGAATTCGTCTTCTTTTTTTGAGTAAACGTTAGAACATTTTTGAACATTTATGGACATCGTGCAACTACTGCGGGCATTCAATAAGTAATGCAACACTTTTTTCTGAAAGCAGTTTTGTGTTATTCATGATTAGAATACATCATGTTATTCCCCACTCTTTCGGCTAAAAAACACTGATTTTCAACATTATCTCTGTTCACTGTGACGACCTTATGCCGCCTTATTGGTCGACCCAGAAGCCAACGTCCTGCCGTACGAATAACCTCCCCGTCATCCACGTACAGCTCCCCGCTGATAGGTGTAATTTGAGTATCAATCGACTATACAATAATGCCATATCTATGCTCTAGAGCTGTTACATGTGAGCGAGCAGTGGCATTGTAAGCTGTATCGCAGGGTTAGGTTACCGTCTATGGTGTGCGAGTAGGCGCAGTTGCAGATAGAGTTTAGCTGTGTTAAAGTTAGGAAGCAGTTGTAATGTTATGTTTCAAATGTAAAGTATCAATTTACCGATGAGTTTAAGTAAGATGATTATGCAATCGTAACTGACCTGACAAGGAGGAAGTGTAAGGGACTCTTTCATTTGTGTGAAGAGCAATTATAAGGTAATTTTTTTGAGGTCACTCTTTTATTATTGCAGCGCCAGTTTTCACCTACCTTTCTCTTACAATTTTTAATTGATCATGGGTTTTTTCAAAAGTAGGAAAGGAACCAAGTATGTTCCGAAAACAGTTCGATTTGCATCTAACAGAGAACTCATTGCACCTCACGAGTGTGTAGATATAGTCATCTGCAGCTTTAGTATAGCGGCGCGCAAGGCAGAGCAGAACTGCAACGCGGTATCCAGATTTGCTTAGAATAGAGATAAGGACTAAATATTTTGATGTTTTTTTTTATTCAATCAGGGAAAATTTATGTCATTCAGAGACAGATAGATTTTTCTGTTGTATGTGAGTTTTAGTTCTGGTATCAGTGATCAGTTTTGCAAAACTAACTGTCGTAAGTTTTATGTCAAACTCGTTATTCAGCCAGTTCAAAATTCTTGCAGTCAGATGATTCATTTTGCCAGTATTAAAAGGTCGCCTTCTTATTACGACAGCTCATTTTTCAGTGACGATTCATTACTACGTCTGCACAGCTCTTGTTATTCAAAGCCGGCCTTGTGGCCGAGTGGTTCTAGGCGCTTCAGCCCGGGACCGCGCTGCTGGTACGGTCGCAGGTTCGAATGCTGCCTCGGGCATGGATGTGTGTGATGTCCTTAGGTTAGTTAGGTTGAAGTAGTTCTAAGTCTAGGGGACTGATGACGTCAGATGTTAAGTCCCATAGTCCTTAGTGCCATTTGAACCATTTTGTTATTCAAAACAGTACGTCAGTCACATTTTTATTATTTAAAGAGAACTTTCACCGCAGAGCGAATCCTTGATTGGTATGGTATTCGTTGCTCTTTATGGTCTACTGTTACGCGGCGAAGAACACAGCGGGCACACAACTTAGAGAACGGCAACTGACGGACTAGTCTGCCACTAGTGGCAACAGAGTAGAGAGGTGTTTGATCGTGATCCGTCGATCACCTGGAATGAGACCGTCCACACTTTTCATCACTGCAAGAATCACAGCTGTGTGCGGCTGGGCGGCACGCGGGATATAGGACAGGTTTGCGCAACCTTGCTGCGATGATGACCGACCTCTCGCCCAACGACTCACTGTGCTTTTGTTCAGTGCCGGGTCTCCGTAGACATTCTGCAAGCGCCTCTGAATATCTGTGAAGCTCTGGTTTTCCGTCAAAAGAAACTCAATAACAGTTCTTCGCTTGGAACGCACCCCCGTTACAGACGCTACTTTGATGGCTATGTACAGTGCCGCCATCTGTCGGGACTTCTTGAAACTGGCATTACTTACCGAACCCCCCCCCCCCCCATGGAAATCGACGCTCGTTCTGGAATAAAGCGCCGTACATAGGCGTTATGAATGCCGTCTTGTAGTTCTTGTTAGGTTCGATATCTCTTGCCAAAAATGAATCCGGACATGTGGTAGTGTTTCCACTAGCAATCTAGCGTTATTAAAGTTGTTATTAAATAAATACTACGGTACAATAAAAATAAATAGTGTTTTATCTTACAACGAAACGCTGAAACCTTTGTGTACCGTAACTTGTCGAAGAGTATGTTTCGTCGATATCTTCAGTTAAGATTAAGCATTGGTAACTTCGCGGTGTATAGTAACTCTCAGCAGTTAACAAATGTGAGATGTGAGCATCTAACAGTTCTCACACTTATCTGTGCTTTCTTTCAGTTCCTCCCCCCCCCCCCCCCCCCTCCTCTTCCTTTTTTCCCTCCAGAGACGAGAAATTTGCATTAAATTTTTGCGGAGATAAATGTCATGGCTAACGTAGAAAACTGAGTCCTTTCGTGCGTGCAGACCAGAGCTGGCTGCGTGCCTGTAATTGGGCTGGTTGCGCAGCTCGCGGCTTTGGACGGCCGGCGAGACAAGAGGCGTGGGAGCGCTACCAGCCGGGCAGTGTGGGTGCGTTCCCACGCGGGCCGCCGCGCTCACACGGGACGCCGGCCGCCGGCCGCGCGGCGCCTGCCAACGCCCACCACTGTCTGCGCCGATCGGCCCTGGTGCTCTCATCGGCGCAACAGAGCTCCCGCCGAAGCGAAAATCTCTGTCGATGGACTCAAGAGGGTTCGATGATCGTTAACCACAGCAGCAACAGGTGCTCCATAGTCAAAACAAGTCTGCATACAGATATCTGACGAGCGAGTTACTGCAGTGAAAAGTCATGCCAATGGTTGTCACATCAGTCAGTACTAGATGGCTATGGTTAAAGTGCAGCTACTTACAAGGGTCCACTGTTCTGTAATTATCGAATGACAGCGGAATTTTGTAGATACGCTAATGCGTTAATACGGAACCGATTTACGCTGGACAAAAATTAGTTCCAGGTTTGACCACCAGGTGCCAACTCGGTGCTGCACACTGTTTGCGTGACATCCACGCTGGCATTTTACAAGCCACAATGTGAGTGAAAAATACGGCTATCGCGAAGAGATACCAAGTACTATTAGTGAAAAAGAACAGCAACAATTACAGTGCTGCATTGGAAGAGTAATGCCGACTTAAAGGTCTGAGGAGAGACCCGATGTCATTAAAAAATTCGAAAACACGTGTGACCTTGGTGTGGCACTTAGAAGAGGAAGGCGTCCTCTTGGAAGTTATTGGTGAGGTGGCTGTTGTCGCAACTGAGCACGCCGCACGTGGCACAGGCAGTGCTAGTGCTCGTGCAGTCTCATGAGAACCGTCCATGCCCTGTTGAAGAGTATGGAAAGTTTTGTGGTCTATTTTACACTGGTGCCCGAACAAGATCCACACGGTGCAGCAACTGAATCATTATGACCGGCAGCAACGTTCTGAATTTGCCCTTCCGTTTCTGGCACGGATCGAAGTTGATGACATTTGGCCGGGCAGTATTCTGTCGAGTGACGAGGCACATTTTACACTACAGGGTGCTGTGACTACACAGAATTGTCGAATTTGGGATACTGTTAAACAGTCTGATGTTAACTCACCGCATCTGACTGTGTGGTGTGGATTCACAAGCACCTTTACTCTCGGTCCATGCTTCTTAGAAGAGAATACACCCAGAGAACCTGTCATGAGTACCGTGAAGTCTGGAAGTTATTGAGACGTCCTTCTTCAGATGTGATTCCTGCTTTGGAGGAACACAACTGAGTGTAAACCACTGTTTTCATGCACGATGGGGCATACGCTCACGTCGCTCGCCCAGTGAAAGATCTGCTTAATGGAGCCTTCCACGATCGTGTTCTCTTCAGAGGTTTACCAGATGCAGGGACTACGAGATCACCTGGTCTGAAAGTATGTGGCTTTTGGCTCTGGGGATGTCTACCGTAAAAGAAAGAGCGAGAAACTGCTTATCACGTCGTTTTATGGACGCAGCGTCCCGTCGATGTCTCCGTTGCTCATATAAACAAATTGTGTAAGTGTCGGTTAATAATCAACATTATACCTTTCTTACTTGCTTGACCTTTTCTGCCCAAGTCCTGTTCCTAATCCATTACATATGGGAACATACGTATACCTCTTTCCTGCATTCACAGCTGCAGGTTTCCACCTGGAAACTGGAAGTGTTCCATATTAAGGCATTAGAATGTTTACCAAGTTTCGCTGCCATACTATAATTTCAGCCTACACTAGACCTCTGTGAGTAGCTGCACGTTAATTGTAACCACTTGGTACACTGACTACGACTAAATGTAGATCTACACCTGCATATACTACCCTACAAGCCACTGTTTCCACGCTATTTGATCAAAAGTATCCGGACACCGATTACTGGACATTAATATGGTTCTATCCACTCACTACCTTTATGGCGGCTTTGCTGAGGTCGCTTTCAAAAAAATGTCTGAATGTGTGTCGAGAAATGACAGCCCATTCTTCTCAAGAGCCGAAACCAGAGTAATCATCCAAAAGGGGTTTCATTAGGTCCACTTCGCTAGTCTGGGGAAGTCAGTTCATTTCAGGAACGCTACTGTCTACAAACCATTTACTCGACACATGCTACTTTATGATGGGGTGCATTGTCATGGCGATCTAAACAATCGTTGTCTCCTTACTGTTCCTCTACTGTATGCAGTCCACAATGCTGTAAACGGCATTAATATCCTTCCGTATTTAGTATATTCTTAAGCACAGTAAGTGGTACACACTCTAACAGCGTAAAACACCTCCGTACTGTATGTCACCTCCTCCACACTTCGCAGTTAGCAATACACATAATGGTCACTGACTTCCTCCAGGCTTCTGCCAAGCCTAAACCCTTCCATCGGGTTTCCACAGGGTATGGCGCGCTTCATTACACGGAATACCAGTTTCCAGTCATTCACAGTCCAGTGGCGTCCATCTTTTCATCTCCTCAGCCGTCGCTTAGCACTGACTACAGAAATGTGGGACTAATGAGGAACTGCTCGGCCACTGAAACCCATTATTTTTCACTCCTGAGGTCCAGTCGTTGTGCTAGCTGAACTGCTGGTTGCACTTTGGAACTTGCGAATGATTCCTTTCGCTGATTTGATGACACTTTTTTACATCCAACCTCCACAATGCTCAATGGATCTGTCCTCCTGTACACGAGGATTCCCTGGTCCTGGTTTAGCTGTGGTTATTCCTTTGCGTTACTTCACAATCGCACCAGTCGACTTGGACAGCCTTAGACAATCTAAATGTCGCTGTTGGATTTATTACTCAGGTAACGTCTAATGACTAGTTAGCATTCGAAGACACTGAGCTCTCCAGACGCAGCCATTCCAACACAGTACTCCCCACCTCTTGTGAGATCTAGTATTCAGTCCCACATTACTTAAGGGTGTCTGGATACCTTTGCTCAGGTGATGGACATGTAGAAAACATAATATCTTTTTGACTTTTGGTGCATGCTGCCTTCAGAGTACTGTAATTTTAATGGCGAGCCAAGTGTAAAGCAACACATCATATGAATTCGCAGTTGCGAATGACTACCATCAGGAGTAGAATGGAATGACGAGAGTGAAAAATTGTGCCTGACGGGGACTCGAACCACGGTTTTCTCGCTTCTCGCGGGCGGTCGTCTTATAATTTAGCTATCCGTACACGACTCAGAGCCACCGCCGAACTTTCATATGTCGTCAACCATGGGGCTACGACCTGTACTCGTACATCCAAGAAGGTATATTCTCCTGCAGGTCAGGCGCTGTACTTGAAAGTAGTTTGGCCAGTATCGGCAGGAAAATACGATATTGCAGTGCCTGTGTTATTCTGGTTTCGACTCGACCCGCAAGTCACCGAACTGGTGTCAAATCGAAAGACTTTCATACGGCGAACGGTCTACCTGACGGGAGGCCCTAGTCACACGACCGCTACGGTCGCAGGTTCGAATCCTGCCTCGGGCATGGATGTGTGTGATGTCCTTAGGTTAGTTAGGTTTACGTAGTTCTAAGTTCTAGGGGACTGATGACCTCAGAAGTTAACTCCCATAGTGCTCAGAGCCATTTGAACCCAGTCACACGACATTTTCTGGTTACGACGCAAAGTTCCTTTTGACACTCATGCACGTCCAGAGGAACTTTGCATCGTAGCCAGAATAACAAAGGCACTGCAATATCGTGTTCATATCGTAAGTATAAAGGAATCCTGCATTTATGCAAGTCAGAATAACAGAGAGGTTGGGAGATAGTGTTCTACGTTTCTTTACAATTTGTCGCTGTTGGTCAAGAGGTGTTTCTCCCAACATAAACTGGACTAGACGACGAGCAGTAGTCTCCTACGCATGTTCGATGGGGACTTAAATGCAATGAAAGACAGCGTATTTTCTGAGCATCTTGGAAAGAACTATGGGTAAAGCATGTCGTATACAAGCAGCCATGTTCTACTTAAAAAGCGTATTTTCTGCACGCTTTAAAAACGGTAGTAAAATGGAATAGGCAGCAATTTCGATGTATCATGCATGGCGGAGAACTTTGTATCGATATTCTCTATCTGTTTCCATTTCACTCACACAACTTTGGAACGTATACCCTGTAACTTGCATCTTATTCAAGACGACGTATAACTTGTAGGAAAATTGAATGTGTAGAGCGTGAGCTCTAACTTCTTTTTTTTTTGTGTCATTAATTTTTTGACTGTGCCAACCTCTTCATCTCAGAGTAGCACTTGCAACTTACGTCCTCAATTATTTGCTGGGTGTAGCCCCATCTTTGTCTACCTCTACAGTTTTTGCCCTCAACAACTCCTTCCTCTAGTACTATGGAAGTCATTTCCTGATATTTTTACGGATATTCTGTCATCCTGTCCCTTCTTCATGTCAATGTTCTCCATATATTCCTTTCCTCTCCGATTCTGTGCAGAACCTCCTCATTGCACACCTTATCAGTCCATCTAATTTCCAACATTCGTCTGTAGCAACACATTTCCAATACTTTTCCGATTCTCTTCTGATCCGGTTTTCCCACAGTCCATGTTTCACTACAATACAATGCTGTGCTCCAAACGTACATTCTCAGAAATTTCTATGTTTCATATTACTAGACTTCTCTTGGCAAGGAGTGGCCTCTTCTCCAGTGGTAGTCTGCTCTTTATGTCGTCCTTGCTCAGACCTTTATGGGTTATCTTACTGCCTAGGTAGCAGAATTCCCTAACTTCATCTACTTTGTGATCACCAATTTTGATGTTAAGTTTCTCGCTGTTTCCATTTCTGTTATTTCTCATTACTTTCGTCTTTCTTCGATTTACTCTTAATCCATATTGTGTATTCATTAGACTGTCCATTCCATTCACCATTTTCTCTAATTCTTCTTCACTATCACTGACGATAGCAATGTCGTCAGCGAATCTTACAATTGATGTCCATTAACCTTGAACACTCTTTTATTTCCGTCGTTGCGTCTTCGATGTGTAGATTGAATAGAAGAGGCGAAAGACCACATCTCTGCCAAACACCCTTTTTAATCCGACCACTTCGTTCTTGTTCTTCCAGGCTTATTTTTTCGCTTTGTTATTGTACATACTGTATATTACCCGCCTTTTCCTGTAGCTGACCCCTATTCTTCTCAGAATTTCTAACACCTTGCACCATTTTGCATTGTCGAACGCTTTTTCCAGGTCGACAGATCCTATGAACGTGTCTTGAGTTTTCTTCAACCTTGCTTCCATTATCAACCGCAATGTCAGAATTGCTTCTCTCGGGCCGTTACCGTTCCTAAGCGCAAACTGATCGTCATCTAACACATACTGTTTTTTTCCATTGTTCTACTTATTATTCTTGTCAGCAACTTGGATGCATAAGCTGTTAAGCTGACTGTGCGATGATTCTCGCATTTGTCAGCTCTTGCAGTCTTCGGAATTGTGTGAATGATATTTTTCCGAAAGTTTTATGGTTTGTTACCAGACACAATCATTCTACACACCAACGTGAATTGTTATTTATTGCCACTTTCCCCATTGGTTTTGGAAATTCTGATGGAATGTTATCTATCCCTTCTGCCTTATTGGTCTTAAGTCCACCAAAGCTCTCTTAAATTCTGATTCTAGTACTGGATACTCTATCTCTTCTACATCGACTCCTCAATCTTCTTTTATGACATCAGACAAATCTTCTCCCTCATAGAGGCTTTCAATGTATTCCTTCGACCTGTCCGCTCTCTCCACTGTATGTAAGAGTGGAATTCCTGTTTCACTCTTAATATTACTAACCTTGCTTTTAATTTGACCGAAGGTTGGTTCTATTTTCCAAAATATGCTGAGACAGTCCTTCCGGTAATCATTTCTTTTTCGATTTCTTCACATTTTTAATGTAGCCATTTCTCTTAGTTTCCTTGCACTTCCTGTTTATTTCATTCCTCAGCGACTTACAGTTTTGTATTCCTGAATTTCC